>NC_088209.1:30220958-30845958 GCF_037126465.1 Ornithodoros turicata
TACAGCGTCACCCATGATCGCAGTTGTCTCACGACGTAAAGCCACGAATTATTAAATATCAGCAAGTTTCCCCGTGTTCCCCATTCAGGTAGGTCTGTACGGCAACTATAATTCTCACGCTATAACGCAATAACGTCTTACATATATTCCCTTTACACAACGCCGAACAAGCATCTGGAGCCAGAAGCTACGATGTGTGTACAGGCTTCACTTGAACGTACACCGCGTACGCACTTTTAACAATTGACCAGCAAAAAATCGCTGCCACTAGACAAGAACGTCCGTCGCCGTGCGCGGCTGCATAGGCAGGTAGAGGAAATGGATGTCTCAAGGTACGTCATACATGTGGAAGGACGATCGGGATGACTTGTTCTCCTGATTAATGCGAACCGTCAGAAAGTCTCAAGGCTGTACAGCTTTCGCGGCAACGTGTGGTAACAGTCATCAGCGTTGTTCCATATGACAGCACGGTAATTCCTGACCGCCCCGAGCCAACGTCATTGAATGGCCCACGGCTACTTCGAGGTACGCCATTTTCTCAATTTCCGCAACACAGTCGCCAGTTATCGCCTTCGACGCTGACGCTGTATGGGAGGTCACTCGATTTTTGCGTCCCCGTGCATTGTTTTGCTGCCGGGTGTTTTTCCGGTGCTTGCCTCATACGCTGTACGTGGACGTGTCGACATTATTCTCTGTGAAGTTGGCCCTAGGCGCACGATGCCGAGCAATATGCCGCCATATCGGCAACAGGAATGACAGTGGAAAACGACAAGAAACCGCCCCACAACGACGTGACATCCTGCTTACACGTGTAACGAGCTAACGAGGGGAGGTGCACTCATTAAGACAGGCACGAGGTGCATTGCACATGACGTACAATGCCGTACGTGGCCCTGAGGGGAGAAAAGGAAGAGTAACTTTAAACCGGAGCTAGACACATTGCCACGAACATTAGTCCCTTTCGGGACTAAATACGCGGAAGTTTACGTAAAGTTTAGGGACTATTTACGACGTCAGGGAGTAAATTTCAGAGTCGGGAACGTGGAGTAATTGCAACCTCGGGGTTTATACTCGTGTCGAACCTAAGAACGGCACGTTTAAGCCCCGCCTTACGCTTGTTCATATTGACTGCAATAGCTAGCCGCATCACTACGTCGCGAGACCCTCACTAGGGGCGCCACTGTGCCGGCTCTTGGTGGGGACCCCGTTTCTGTCTCGTTTTTGTTACTTACAGTAAAAGCTGTCATATTGGAACGAAAATGCGACTTACTTGGAACACATATGTCCTTTTCGTCATGCATTACCAGGAAGGATCAACGCTGGACAGCCTCTCACACGTGCAATGCCTTGATACACAACGCAATTTGCGGATAGTGCCCGGGAGTATCCCCACGACACGGTTCGTTCAGTGAACACCAGGGGACGACTCCCAAACTTCTCGGCGCCAATACTACCTCGTGAGGCTACAGGGAAATTTCCCCGGCACAGTAACTCTGCTACGGTTGACGAACTACATTTCGTGCCGTTCCGAAGTTGAACACGGGCATGAAGCTGTAATCGCTCCGCAATTTACCCGTGTGTGTGTTTTAATAAGAGTGTATGACGCGCCTTTCACGTATCATATACCCCCCATCATGTGTCTTTATTGACAAGTGTGCTCCGGCCCTCGTTAGTTCTATAGACGAGTAAGCGATGACGTCTTCAGAACGCTGTGTCCCTGCGATGCTGCGACCAAGTTTCCTCTGGCCACCAAGTGGCAGGGTGCTCATGAAAAAGCTTGCATGTTTTTGGTGCCATTTAAGATACTTTTGCTGATAAACAGCTCGCAACATAGCACACGTGATATGACGCTCTGAACAACAACAACAACAAATAAGTGATGACGATGCAGTGGGATGTTTCGCCGCTGAGGCGGCATCCTATCCCATTGCTTGAGGGAGAGCAGATGGTGAATGATGAGGAATGTTCAGAGTTCACGCAGGAGCCCTGTTGCTACTAAAAAGGTGATCAGGGCATGAAGAGCTCGTAGCTGATGCGCTGGGCTGGGTTGGGTTGGGGTCGGGCGGAAGTCAGGTTGCACATATGCTTCACTGATAGCCAAAAGAGGAATTGGATGCTTAAGTAGAAATAAATCGAGGTCCGCTAACTTAGATCGTAGCCTCCTTGCATTCCACTGAAGAACAGTAGCCCACTTATAAATCTGGTGAATGACTTGGTATCGCAATTGTAGCGGTGAATTACCTCACCCCATCGTGATTCATGTAGTAGTAGTTGTTGTTGTTGTTTGGTCAATGACTGAAGTGCCCTGACCTCTTGTAGTGCAGCAGCTCCGGGACAAAGCTCTGAAGGTTTTTCATCCGCTGTCAAAATTGCGATAAAATACGTCGAGGCGACGCCTGGCGTGGAACAACCATGATTTTAGCACGCAGCACTGGCGCTCATATGTATCCAGCATTCGTTTGTTGTAATTTTGGCTTCCACGCGGGACGGGGGGGGGGGGGGGGGGCAGGTCGCCTCGTTAAACCCAGTGTTATGCGCATGCGATAGTTTCGCCGCCGTATACATGACGGACAAAGCGAAGTTTGTGTCTACTCCGGCACAGTGCTGCCGGCAATTTTCAACTTCGATTTTCTAAAAAAAAATTATGAGCGTGATTGGAACGAACTTTGTGACTCGTGAAGGTCTAGGCTATTCAATAAACCCATTTTATGAGATTGTGCCTCAGCTGGTTTACGGTATCTTCAACTAAACGAAACGCACTTCACCGAGTAAAGAGAAAAGATCACTCGCGCGCGCTGGCTTTTATAGATTTGTGTGCGGGCCAGGCTAGACGACAGAAAAAGAGACATGAAAAGGGTAGTAAGCGTGCTCGGTTCCTGCCTTCGACAAGACAATAAACAAGACAAGACTTCGCTAATGACAAGAAAGCCGCAGTCAACTTTATAGTATATAGGGTGTTTTTTTTACTAGTTACAAAATTTTAATTTCAAAAACTAGCAGAGCAAAATAGATGCCGTTTTTTGCAGTTGAGTTATATGGCCAGGCGAACATTCTCTCGAAGAAAGTATGTAGCTATACAAGACCACTAATTATCTAAAATTCATTAATTAATTTCTCGGGGATTTCTCGCAAAAGCGAGATAGCAGGACGTGAGATATTCCTCGTTGAAAGCCATTCTGTGTTTTAAAAAACCCTTAAACGCGGACGTGTGTTGAAATATCCGTTGCTGAATTTCGCTATGCAAATGAGAGAGAGAGAGAGAAATACATGATGACGATGATATGGGGATGACTTCTGCTCAAATGCAAATGAACCGAAACAAGAAGTACGCACCTTTCGAGCGCAGAAATGACGCGACCTTCGCGCCTTATCTGGGTCGGAGAGCGGTCTATCTAGCCAACACATTAGCTCCTACACCAATCAGCTCCATCGCTCCATAGTACGTGGCGCTCTCACGTGGATTGCCTGTCGGTCTTTCTGCGCTCGAAAAGTGCGTGATTCTTGTTTGGGCTCATATTCGCATAGCGAAATCCTGCGATGGATATTTCAACATACGTGCGCGTTTAAGGGTTTTTTTAAGCATGGAATGGCTTTCAACAAGGAATATCTCCCGTTTGCTATCCCGCTTTTGCGCGAAAACCCCTAATTAAAGAATTAATTAATGGATTTTAGGTAATTAGCGGTCTTGTAATTATATGCTGTAAACGTATTTTTATTCGCGATGTATTAATTTTCGCGAATCGCGTTTGGGAAGTTATTCGCGAGTATTTAATTTCGCGATTCCAGGTCTGTTTCCTTCCGCGGGATCAGTGTCAAGCTGTGTTCGCGAGTACAATTTTCGCGATTTTTTAGCGGTCGCGAAATTCGCGAAAATTAGTACATCGGGAATAAAAATACGTTTACAGTACTTTTTTCGAGAGAACGTTCGCCTGCCCATATAACTCAAAAGCAAAAACGGCGTCTATTTTGCGCTGCTAGTTTTTGAAATAAAAATTCTGCAACGAATTAAAAAAAAACACCCTGTATATGTAAGGATTGTACAGGGCAAGTCATACAGAGGGTTTCCGGTAAAGAAAAGCAAACACGTTTCACCTTCATATGCAGAAATAGCTATGGCATTGGAGCGAGCACGGACGGCCTCTTTTTGTAGTCAATATTTGCATTTTCAGAATGCAGGCAATACACGCCTAGAAAGCAGACATATACCTGCAGGGTGTTTGCCATTCATTTCCTAAAAATCCTCCAAACCGGACGACAATTCGAGACTTACGCACTCTTGCAGCGAAACCCATGAGGAACTGAGCCTCAAACGCTTTTCCTGTTTTAAAAAGTTAATCTATAGCAAAAGCCCGTAATTTAACGTGCATCGACAAATGTACTTGATTATTTGAACCTGGTTTGTTGCACGGTAACAACCATAGCACTGACCTCTGCACTTTTGTAGCGTTGCATTGTTTTCGTGGATGCCAATTGATTTTGATTGTCAGACATGTTTGCTGCATACATAACTTCTGTAGCTCCAGAACACCTACATGAGCCCACATTTTCAGCAAAATTTTCCCAAGGTTTCATGCAATATTTCGGTTATGTTCTGACCGGCTGGACTACACTCCGAAACAACGTAAGGGCTACACTCACAGGGATATATTTCAGCTACCGAAGAATGTACAGTCCGCAAATTTGGCGCGGACGCACACATTGGGTTGGGGCACACGATACGATGGTGTCGAGCAGGGAAGCCGATTTACATGTTTCGTTAACGCGAATAATTTACGCGTTTGCTTTGAAAGCGTGTCGTTTCTGACGCATCATGACCAATGTACAAGCAACAGTCTGAAGCCGCCAGGCGCACTACGTTGTGACTCGGAGGCGTCATCCAAGACCATAACCATAACCACCATTCGGTTATGGTAAACCATAACCGAAGCAGAAGACACAGCAGTGTCCCTGAAAGTTCCCATGCTGCATTGCGCCGCGCGCTTGGTGGCGCGCGCATCTTTTTAAAATCGTCTATCACCGACGTCTTTAAACCTATGGGCTGAGTTTATCTATAGAAGTTAACTTGTCCGAAGACAGCGCACTTGCGTACGGCTCGCGTCAGGGTTAACTTGAACACCGCTCCAGCCTGCGAAGCGGGAAGAAAGCCACCCTAGCAGTGCCTAGCAGAAAAGAACGCCTTTGTAACGAGGGTCACCCGTCTAACTGGAATGGGGATGACCCAAACACCCTCCGTCGTTATTTCTTCAAAGCACCACAAGGGCGTTCAAGTTAACTCTGATGAGAGCTGTACCTGTACTTTTTTTTACTTTGTACGTTGAAAGACTCCCTTTATTGGATACACCCCTATGTGGATCATTTCCTACTGCTGTGTACATAGGATTATTTGATTTTAGTATCTCACCTGTCCAGCCATGCAGTTGAACAGCATGAGCAGAACCCTCAGTGGCAGTTTCGCTTTGTACGCCCTGTGACTCCACAGCCGGTGAGATCCAGCTGTCACGCTCAGTCCGGAACAGATCAGATAGAAGATGGCTGCGAGAAAAAAAGCGTCACCTAACACGCTCTATTGGGAACATTGAATGTGACACTTTCAAGCCGTGACATCAATCTTGTACTCGGCAAAAGCATTATAGACAAAGAAGAGCATCCCGGGAGTGGACCAAACCCGGATGTGAGGCCTTTTGACCGACATATCACTCGGACGGAAATCTATTTCAGAAGTTTTCCGAGCCGTCATCATTTTGTTCGCATCTCAAACAGTTGAAGTGCTACAGAAATGGACGGAGGAGAGAGTACGCGCACGTTGCTTCACGAGTCAAGTCGGTGTCGTAGAGATCACCTGCTCCCTTTGGGAAACGATGGTCGTCGGTCGGAGTTCCCTTCGTATGCGTTGCGGAGAGACGGTAGGTGCAAGAATGGGAATTGTAACATACGAGAAGTCAAGCGGATGTCTTGACGAGAGAAATCACGCACTGTGCAAGTCGTCATATACAGGGAACGGTAACGGTAACGGAAACAGAAACGGTATATTACCGAAATTGGAGATGGTAACGATAGCGGAAACGGAAACGCATACCACGGTCCTCCATTACCGGAAACAGAAATGGAAACGAAAATTATTGTCAGGTATTGAATTCGGATAATGGCTATTCCTGTTGTGCGATGACATTTCAGTGACTATTAATTTTTTTTTTTTGTACTTTGATGACTTCATTCCCTGTAACGCTCTAAATACAACAGGTGACCATGGAAACAAAGCGCAGTATTGGTTCTCGAGGGTGCATCCCTCGCTAACCTCCGTCCTAGTCCTCATAACTCCATGACACCAACACATGACTATACTCCACCATAGCACGAGGATGACAGCCTACGATTTTTAGTTATTTATTTTTTACTTTTTTTCATTTCACAGTGCAGTGGCTTATTTACTACTGAGGACGTCCGCTTACGAATGCGACATTGGATGAAGGTTACGCCCATCTTGAGTTGCTGGACTCAGAGTGAGTGAATACTGAAGACATGTTCCTACATTCTTTAAAGAAAAACTTGCAAGATGTGCGCATCCTAATGACGTCAAATTATTTTGTGTAATGTGTACGCGTGACACCGAAGCAGCACTTGGACAAAACAGGGTGCTGAGAGAGCCGGACTGGCTGTCGTCCCGCAGCTCTGTAAGAGCCTTTCCATTACCGGAAACAGTAACGGAAACGTAACGGAAACGAAATTGAAAGGCTGGTATCAGAAACGGATAATGGAAACGAAAATATAACAGTAAAGGAAATAGAAACGATAGCGAAAATACGTCAGTTACCCTTCCCTGGTCGTCAACAACCCAATAACAAAAATGGGCAAAAAAAAAAATCTTGCAATAAAGCGAATGATTTTCGTTTGCTCTTATACTGGGTGGCCATTCACGCATAGTCGGTATGAACCTACAAAAGGGAGTTGGCACCCAGTACAGATGACAAACCGGGCACCATGAATTTCGTAATGTAGCTTACTATAAGATGAAATACACCAACCCATCCCATATTTGAACATGCTTCCCTATTTCGCGTCCATCCATGCCCAGAGTCGGAAGAGAAACCGAAATCCAGATAGACTGGATCCCCCTTCAATCATTGGTAAGTCTAGACGTTCATGACAACGGCGTTTCGTGATCACGAGGCGCGATAAGATTACTGCGGTATTGATAAGGGAGCGCGTTCGTCGCGTCCCTCACTTCGAAATGCAATCATGATCCAAAATTTGATGTCCTCAGGCGCCTTGAGCCTTGTGTTCTATTCTTCCGTATGTGTGCACGATGACTTTGGGTCTCCATGACTGGTTATGGGGAATCTGTGCTGGAGACGTTGCAACCACCACCACCGTCGGTTCGAGCGGCTTCACGAACACGTTTTTGTGTCTCTTCATCCTAGAGACCTCGTGATTATGTGAGTTACATGCTTACGTACACTATTGGCGAGTGCAAATGCCTGCTGCCCGTCCCGAGCACACACATATTTTCCTCACTCAGCATTATCCAAGGTTCCTATTCGGGTGCCTCCATTTTCTTCCATATGTGAAGGGATTCGACATGTGAAGTGAAATTGGGACCTTGCTTAACTCCAAGGACAGCTGTGAGACAATAATACAAACGTTACATCAGCTTTGGAGTGACGCATATACCGAGACGTGCTGTGTGACACGGGACACAAGCTGTTATTAACAGCGGCATGGCCGAGTGGTAGCAGCGTATATCCGCTCCTTGGTGGTAGCCAAGGTCGTGCTGTAGACAATGAGTTGGTGGGTTCGAATCCTACCACCGGCTGTACTGCCTGAGGTTTTCCCTAGGATTTTCCGACAGACTTTCCAGGCGAATGTCGGCCCAGGATGCACACTAACCCCGTCTGTACGCCGCTCGTACAGCCACTGGACGCGCTCGTAGCCACAGTTGCTTCGCGGCGCTAGCGCGGAATAATTGTGCCGGCATTTGTCATAAAGCCCCCCCCCCTCTCCTCCGGTCTGAGAAAAACCCAGGAAAAACAGGCAGATAGCACAGCCGGTGCACGGATTCGAACTCGCGTCACGTCTGAGTCTCGGCGTGGAATGCCATATTACACGCAAGACAATTCGATGGGTCCCCCCGCGCCCTGTCGAAAACAGGGTGAGCTCAGAACCTGTTCGAATGTCGAGGTCACATTGCGTAAGACCGCGACTCTTGAGATCCCCTCGCGTGAGTTATTTGACAAATACGGGCTTTGCTGAAGCAAAAACGTACACTATTCTGAAGTAAAGGCCGTCCGGTGTTTACTCAGCTGAGCGGCTCTCAGCTTTGTAGCCTATATATATATATATATGGCGCACAAAGGTACACACAAGGAAAAGATTGCGTGCCGAAATAAAGACAGGATGAACTCTCTGTGCCGGCACTACGCAGCGGGTTGTCATTAGTCTCTTGAAGCGATTCGTCCAATCATAGCGGGAGATGGTTTGAGTGGACCAATCCGGGGCCTCATGGCGTGTTGAAAGAAGACGAAAGAACATCATGGGAATTGATGTTCTGAGGCTCGAACAGATAGAAAGGACAAATACACACAAAGCCTCAATGTTGCCGCTTCACAACGCTACAGAGCCCTTCAACGACCCACAAACGCTACACAACCCTTCACAACGCTAACGCAAGACAGCATCCGCAGCCCAGCGAGCGTTTTGGGATTCCCTCCAATTCAGCTCGGCGGCGCCGTCTCGCAGCCTCAGCCTTTTTTCGCCGCCGCTCCTTCGCACAGCTTTCATAACTCATGGCGCGCTCAGGCAGACACGTCTGAAGCTGTCGACCACCACAGTTGCACTGCCGACGGGCCGGCGCCGCGCCACGCTCTCCACGCATCCATCCCCTACTCTCTCCACTCGCCGCGCATGCGCACCGCGCCGTAGCTACAGACAGACCACGCCGCGATTCTTCTGTAGCGAGGACTCTGAAGCCCGGTTCATACTATTGCGTTTCAATGCGTGCGTGCGGCTGCGTGCCAGCGACGTTGAGCTAAGAGCGAATCATTGCAACGAAACCTCCTTCAGGATAGAACGAAGGTACACGCAATACGCTGTACGCAGCCGTAGACGCTGTAATGTGAATCAGACAATGCTCACTCATTAATAAACGAATCTTAAACATCAGCGCTGCTTCCGCGGCCGCAGAAGCACGTGGTGCTTGACGTCACTCCCTAAGCGGAGGAATGCGAGCGCGGCATTCAGAGGAGGAATGGCGCCGTCCAGACGCCCCGTAACTCTATGAGACGCCCTCACGGCCGCGGCATTCCTTTTCCCAAGGTCGCACCCTCATTGGTTCTTAGGAAGTGACGTTATCTCGTTTTTCCAGAGAGAGAATTCCGGAATACTCTCAACATCCGGCGTCTGCTCTTGTCATGTATTCCGTCGAATAACAGTGAAATTACGCCAGTATTTCGCGTGGGATTTTTGACACCGTGATCAGTGGTCCACGGGGAACAAAATGTCGCTATAGTTTCGAAATCGACTAAAGGGACGCGACCATCCCTTTAAGCAAGAAGAAAAAAAAAACAGTACTATTTGCGATAATGTGACTAAGTAATAACGCTACAATATTAAACCGAAGCCGTACTCTTTTTGAACAGCCGATCTTTGTGGATGTCTCATGTAACGTGGTACCATCTCTAAACGGCAATCAGAGGGTGTGGGTTCGAATCTCACTGCTGGTACCTTTTCTTCAACTACCACCATTCAACTTTGCAGAGGCTACGTGGTTCTGAGGTTCAATAGAAATGGTTGTGGCTTGGGCTCTTCCGATACCGGCTCGATGCGGTGGAAGTACAGTGGGTACATGATGCCACTAACCATAAAAATGTTACACGCCCTTTGATGTCGAAAACGACGTCGAGGTAACACTCACATTCAATAATTTCCGCTTGCTTTCTGTAGTAAAGTTTCCACATGAGAACAAAACAAAAGCGATGTACTCACTGAAGAAAATAGTCGACCACTGAGCATGCACAAGAGCTACGTATGCTCCGTACAATGCCATGGCGTGGATGAGAGCAATCTTGAACACGTTGGACCAGATCATCTCAATTTCGTACGGCTTCTCCGTCTCATGTTGTTGTGGCTCGGCATGCCTAGTTTCCGTGATCACTTCTGTACGTGGAGCCATTGCAAATCTGTAAGAAAAAAAAAAGAAGAAGCGTCGCACGTTATGACATAAGCAGCAATATTGTACCGGATGCTCGATGCACTGGTTACTTAGAGATAATAAGTGTTCACCATTAAAATAAAGTTGTTATTGTTGTTGTTGCATAAGCGCACGACATTTTTTACATCATCGTCAGGGAGCTTTTTGCAAAATATTCCTTTTTACGTAGAATTTCTTTCCAAATTTTACTTTTGGCGTTACGGTGTAGAGCTTATATTGCCCAGATAAACTTTTAATATCTTTAACTTTTTCTTTTGCAATCAATCAAACTTGTAATTACTAATTGTTGTTTCGTGCCCATGTAATTAGCTAATTACTATTTAGCCAGCAAAATAAAATTCGTTTACAAAATTCAATTAGAAATCAGTAGCGTAAATTTTACGACCGAAACCTGGAAAGCCTTCTCCAAAGGAGAGAGCCCTCCTAAAGTTTTTCGTAAGTTATCGGCAACATTTCTCTTTGCCTGGGGTGGCATGCAGAAAGGACGGACACATACAAACGGATGAGACGAGTCTGTGTGCATGTACCTTCCGAGACTCATGGAAGTGTTGCCAACAACTAGCGTACAACAGCTTTCTTGCATCTCGATTCCATGTTCTAAGTTTTTTACTTTCTCTCGCGCCACACAGCGCACTGGAATGGTGTACTCTAAAAAAATGTTAGTAGGTCCTGCGCGATGTCTTTCTCTGCTCAACTTAGTTAACCCCTGTACGCAGGCAGTCTCCAATACAACATTTTATTATGACAACGTTTTGCGCAAAGCAAGGCAGCTCACAGCTCAAGTAATAATCGCTTAATAGTGGTGTAATTAACAATTCGCTTGCCAGCCTGAGGTAACGACATGCTGAAGGAAGGAAATCGGCTTCCTGCCGGCCAAATTGATTATATGATGTAATGTAATGTAATGATGTTTCTCGTGATGTCAGAACAGTATGTACTACAGGAATCCCCCGCAATAACTTCTTTATCTATTATCTACTGAGTATATAGTAGACCACCGTATCGGTTAAGGAAGCATGACGACACCATTAGACACGACGTACGAATTTAAAGCAATCGATTCCAACCGAACTGCGAAAATAGCAGCCTTAGATAAGTGCCGCGCTCAGGAATAGACATCCTCGGTGGCGTTCCAACCGATTGCCATCGCTATACCTTTCTAAAGAACGAGGTCAAACACTGCTCTCCGGGGCTCGACGGGCGCGATCTTTGCGATACGAATCCACGTAACGCCAATAATCTTCCGGAATGAAGATAAATCGCGCGATAATCTCCCTGCACTATGGGTGAGCCTCCGGTATTACGGGGATACAATTGTAACGATTGGAGACGATCCAAGGCGTCGAGAGGAAAAGTGAATAGTTCAACGAACTGTGGGACTTACTGGCGTATAATAGGAAGTGGATATGATTTGCGAAGGCGTTTTCGCGTGAATGGCGTTGGTTTTGAGAGGCGATTTTTTTTTACCGGTTCACCGAGTATCTTATGTGAGGTCAAATTGGTCGTCTCAGTGCGAACGATAGAGGAAAATGTGCGGAGAAGGGTGAACGTGATGTTTTAGTATCTGATTCAGACAGATGACCTGTGCAAAAGTCATGACTCTGTTCAGGCTCCGACGACGAAAGTTTATTTCCGCTACAGCCTCAAAATGGCAGAAAAAAAGAAAAAGAACTGGCTTAGTTTGTTATGAACCAATCACATTCCACTTTTCAATAGACTAGAGGTTGCTACCTCACGTCGACCGGAAACGGGTGGATATTAGTGAAGTTATAGTGCGTCGTACGCTATCGCCTTTGCGTACGCAAGGGATGGCGTTGGTGGTTCTGCGCAATGCGCGGAGCTTTCTTTACGTTTTAGGCGTGCGCAGAACCACCTACGCTATCCCTTACGTACGCAAAGGCGATAGCGTACGATGCACTAAAACTCTCTATTGTATTGGTCTGTATTGGTACCGAGCGCTATGCATGCCGGTAGGATGCGGCGTGCTGCGCAGAGAGGAGTATTGGTCAGCAATATGCAAACCCACAACAGGGGACACAGCAGAGAGCACAGCTGCTGTTGAGATTCGAACACAGGTTACGGCCACCAAACGCTCACCCAGGGAAGCTGGAGCAGGATCTAAGTGGATTCTGCTCCAAAGACGAAAGCGAGCTGTACTGGAAACACACACGCACGCACCTAAAGAGAAGATGATAAGATGGGGCTGCTCGGAAGGATGTTCGGCTAACGATGTTTCGCTGGAGCTGATTGTATCAGATATCCATATCCTTCGTCTTGATACTTATACTTTTACTTTGTAAAAAGAAAAAAAGGAAGAAAGAGAGAGAAGACTCATTTTGTGTTCAGTGTGCGCTTCCCGGAATGATCTCAGGACGATCACAAACGGTGTTGATAGAAATGGGTTTCATTCATTCCTTTGAACGCTCTCGGAAGGACCTTGAACGGAGCTTGCACGGTCATTCTGCTAGGGCTCCATTTGGTGGCCCCTGGTGCATGCAGCATTACCCTTGTGGGAAATTCGCGCAAGTGTGAAGTGACACCGGCGGAAGGGATGTACTTGGCAATTTTGATTTTCTGGTGATTGATTGTACAGAATTAGGGTAGGCGAAATAGAATTCCAAGAATGACAAAATAAGTGCTTCATTGGTTTACGAGATATCATTGCGCCGTGCGGCAAATAAATTTTCGTTCGCGAATACATTCGCGTTAGTCAATTGGTGAAGTGGCATTGTAATGGTATCGCTCCGTGCTGGAAGATGGAAGAAAGAACCAGCTGCCGAAGCTGTTGTCAGAGCGAAGATGGAGCGATCGGTGTGATTGCCAGTCGAAGATGCCATAAGTAAAATACAGTTGATGAAAATTAAATGAAATGACTCGAATGTCACGCTCACGTAGTGGTGGAATTGCATGGTGTGGTCAGTCACGCTCGAGCGGGCAACGTCACCCGGCTATCGCAAGGAGGGATTGTTTCCTAGGCCTGCTTCGCAAGGAACTGTGTCGATATTTGTCTTACAGCGTCTGAGGAAAACGCATTCGAACCCGGGTCATATACGAGCCACGGGACCTGGTCCTTTTTCTTTTTTTGAAAACCTAATGCACGGGAGCTGCTAATGCGCAGTCATGTACTTTTGCTGCCCCTAAGCAATGTAAACAAACAAGCATTCAATAGACGTGACACATGAAGTCCCATGATACCTTGAAGCTCAGAATGAATATTTTTATTGTTCCTATCATCAGAATGAAGCTTCCGCGGAGTTGTGCGATATCATAGTAAATTTGGCAACGCAATAATATTTGGTAAAAAATCTGGCACAGATCGATTTGACATACGCGAAATTACGCCCAATACCAGAAACCACGCTAAAATAGTCCTCGAAACGTACTTAGTGCAGCTCGGGCCTACAGTGACACAGTTACTAAGTTCGAATTATGCTGCTACAACAAATACTTTAATGTGAAACATATACGAGTGCACAGCATCACGGGCATCATAACTGAAAAACTGAACTCAGCAAAAAAAAAAAAAAAAAATGAAAAATTAGAAAAACTGAACTTACCCTTTTGAGCTGCAAACGAGTTCCTTCGAAGAATTCAAAGGTCAGCCCACGACGGGGGATGCACTAACCCACAACGGTTGGGCAAATAAGTAACCACAGAGTCTTCCGCTTTTCAAAAATCCGAAGCGCCAGCTCTCGAAGACCCGTGCGCGTCGTACATCACAAGAGACACCGAGTTGACCGTCGTCTGGGGACACTTTCACCACCCAACTTTTTTCGAAGCACGTATTCCTATGAGGTTGTTAGTGTGGATGTAAGCCGGCATGTATGCAGGTGACATACTTCCTATTCCGAGTTTAAATACTTACACTGGATGACGAACGCGTAAAGAGGAAAGGAGGATATCCACACACTTGCATGTGTACCAATGGAGGAGAAAAGAACATATCGTAAAAGTAGTCGGTCGGAAAGGGAAAGGGACTGCGGCGCGTCATTCAAAGAAAGGATGCTCTGATCGTGCAGGTAACACAGGCGGGGGAAGGAAAGACAGAGGATGGTGGGGGAGGGGGGAAGGACTTTCTTCGTGATTGTCCCTGAGTTTTTGTTATTATGCGCGCGTAAGGTTGAGCACTTGGTAAAAGTGGGAGCGGGCGTAATAATATTCGAGGGAACGAGTTTTGTAATACTCGTGTGTCCCGGAAGGGTCATTGTGGAGGATTCCTCAATTTTTCAACAAGTATAGTTCGGTAACCCAGATAATTGTTTGTCGCCCGTACAATGGGTACGAACCAGAAAAGCGTGGAAATTCCGGGGGTCGTGCGTGGGCCTGGGGCGAACGGGAATTAAACCGCAGAGAAATAGAAACTGGAAAGCTGCTTGAGGACGCGCTGTTGTTGGACCGTTTGCAATAAGGATTAGAATGCAAAACGTTGATAAAGGATATTGAGGACGGGACGAATGTTGTCACCGGCACGAAACATGGTATAGAAAGACGTGGAAGATAGTAGTCTAACGAAAAAAAAAAAAAAAGAGGCAATTTTAGTCCTGTTGAGGACTGTAGATGCGTCGCCACAAGCACTGGTTCCTTTTGGGACTAAAAGCACGGCGAAACTTTGAGACTATATTTGCAATGCTGGGGTAGTAAATTTTTGGGACAGAGGACTAAAAGCGGGGAGTAATTGCCACATAAGGGAGGAGAAGCTGTAACTGCTTCCCAGTTTACTACTGTTTTTCTTGGAGTGTAGAACAGCACCGTAATATGTAAGTTTGATAGTGATATATGCCGCGGTTTATGTTCAACTGCACGTCACACGTGGTCTTTGCTAATTAAAAAAAAAATAATCTGCCTAAATGTTCCTTTATTTTCGAAAGAAATGAAATTCAACGCCACCAAATTGACTAAGTAATAAATAAAAAATCGAGGAGATCGTGAATGAGTTCCTCCCCATCTTGTTGTTTAAACCGATTGAGATGCAAGAAAAAAAAATATCGATAAACTCTGGTGACAAATGGTCAGATCACATTGGCACAGTCCGTTGGTACAGCCACATTGGTTAGACCACACTGGATCGGACAAATGGCACATCTACATTGGCGCGTAGTAGGAATTCCTATGATCACGTGACACTTCAGTAGCGACGCTTATGTAAAGATGATATCGAGGTCACTTTAAGGTATAGTGCCCTACAACTCCGATATTTCTTCCGCTTGCCCTACACCTCACACTGGAGTGCTTCAGCAGCCTCTTGACGGGCGATTCTTTTTATTCGCTCAAAGTGTTCCTTTGGCTAAGGCGGAAACACGTTCGGGCTTTCATGCTCAAACCGTGGGCGAGTAGAAGTGACAACTATAGTGTTTGAAGAATCAATGGCGCCGCTGAGCGACGTACCTCGACGGCGTACATGGTTGCATGATTTGATGGACGTAGATAGCGTCAATATTGGTCTGATGGACTATCATTTGCTTATGGATGAATGGCGGCAACCATGGACAGGAAATGTGCATCTGGACTTTTACTGAAGTCAAGGAAGGAAATCAAAATCGAAGGAAGTTGAACTGCATTACTCGAATCTGATTGATTGACTGATTGATTGATTGATTGATTGAAATTTGATGTTGATGTTGGCAAAAATATAATGGGGAGATTGGAATTTGTTTTCTATCAAACCGAATGTTTTCTACATTTTGCTCCTGCCAATACGGATCAAAACGTAAAAACATGTCAGTGAATCAGTCTGACTGTGTGCCAACAGTTAAAAAAAAAATCATTTCAGCATTTTTTTTTCTTTATCACATCACCATCACCATAAGTTTTAAAACGATGAAGAGGGAGCTGAAGTCTGTTTGTCGTAGCGTAGGTGCGCAGGATTCTCCATGAGTACGAGTGCAGGAAATAAAAGCACACTTGAAGAATCAGTCTTGCAAGACGTCTTTTCTACTTGCATAGGTATGCCATCAGAATGAATGTCATAGTCAGCTCAGGTGGACAAAGTCGCATTGCCTAGCCCAGAAGAATCAGGAGGCAATGTCTTCGTGGCCGGACACAGTTTGGACGTTGTGAAACGCTCGGCTGTATTAAAAATTCGAACCGGTTATGACTAATTTTAGCGTTATCAGACTCTGGCCGCCATAGGATGCTACCATGCCAAAACAAGCGTTAAATCCGTGTAAAGGATCTTCCAATGGTTCTACTAGTGTAGCGGTAGTTGTTAATCTTGTGATAATTCGTAATACGTTCATACAACACATTTCATGTGAAATGTGCTTGCGTGACATAAAAGAATGAGCACAGTTCCACAGTCCTGGGAGATGTCAACACAAGGCAAATAAGGCGCATTCCAGGTACTACTTCGGAAATGGAATCGTGCAAATGTCAAGGAATACTGTACGTTAACCCGTGCCCCAGTCAGCACAAATTGTTGCACTGACATCGCACCAATGTTGCCACGCAATATTGATGTTGTGTTGCTAATGACCGCCTTCGTTATGCCGCAACAATGTTATGGAAACAACATTGCAAAAACGTGACATTGCAATGCTGATGAGGCATTCCTAATGACCGCCTTCGTTATTTTGCAACAATGTTACATGGAACAACATTGTAAAAATGTGACATTGCAATGTTGTTGTAACACATTGCAATGTTGCAACAGTCAATGTTGATGCAACATAGCAGCTTTTTTTACATTGCAGCAACGTTACAAAAGCAACACTCGAGGAGCACTGCAATGTTGTCATGGTGATATATGTGCTGTGTAGCACAGTATGCTTACATATTCAGCAATCATCCTGGGCAGACTTAGTGGGAACTGTACCGACATTCGTCTGGAAACAACAACAACAACAACAATAAATGAAGGAGAAGTGATGATGACATGGGATGGAAAGCCTATACAGGAGAACCCTGGGAAAACCGCTGGCAGCACAGCCAGGATTCGAACCTGTTACCTCCCAGTCTTGGCGCGGAAGGCGATCATTCTAACCTCTATGTCACGCGAAGTTTCAAGGGCTCTGGTCGCCCTGGCGCTATGAAATAACGCCATATCGAGGTTCTAAGCACGCATTCGCATGTGCATAAGAATGGATTGTCATGAATTTCAAGTTCTGGGTTAGATTGATTTTCTTTGAGCGTACGTTGTCCTCGTCTCGATCCTTTCGTCCATAGTCGTCTCCCATCGTGCGTCCGCAGTGTTGTTCCAGAATATAATGTCTCTCACCGTCTGCATTAAATCTGCCCATAATGGTCACACTAAACATTCTCAGACATGTTATATTTTCTTTCTCTTTGGCATATTGCCTGCATTTAGTTTTTTCTTAAATTTAGTTCTCGGTTCCCACTGAAGGTCTGTCAAAAAAAAAGAAAAAAAAAGAGCGGAAACGTATATATAGGTTGCTACGATATTGCTTCAATAGCATTGCATCAGCAATCTAACCGCAGTGTTCCCTTACTGCAGCACGTGAAACATTGCATCAGCAGCATAGTCGTAATCTTTCTAAAAATGCAACATCTGATATGCTGCACCAACGTTGAAACAGTGCATGAAACGTTGCGCTAACATTTGAACACATCGTCAAAGACAAACCGATAAATGTCGGGTGAACGTCTCCGAAAATGTCATTTCATTGTTAATTGGACGACGTTAACAGATAGAGCAAGATAGTGCAAACATTGTGTTACTGAAACAATGAAGCGCCTCGGCAATGTTACATACAAAAAGTCTGTTTCAATGTTGCTGCAATGTTTCAGATGTTGCCTAGAGGTAACATCTCTATTACACAGTGTAACTGCGACGTTTCCTCAATGCACCATGTGCAACAGTGCTCCCGCAACAGAATCACAATGTTAGCTCTCCGCATCGTTCGAAATACAGCAGACACATTGCTACAATGATATAGTGCTGCAACGTTAGTATTACGTAGCTGATGCAGTGTATTGTGAGCAATGCTATTGCAGCATTTCATTAAAAGTGCTTGCCAAACACCACATCAGCAATGTAACTGCGACATTGAGCTGCGAGTGTGAAGCACACGCAGCATTGCTTCGGCAAAACAATCACACTGTTAGCCTCCACGCATCTTTTGAAATAAAGATGTTACACCAACGTTTAATTTACGTTGCTGATTAGGCGTTTTGGAAGAAATTGAATTTAACACATAGCATTGGCATAGCTTGCAAAACATTGCATCAACAATGTAAACGACACATTGCCTCAGTGTAACATATTCCACATTGATTCAGTAACATCATCGCAATGTTAGCTTTACGCAATCTTTGAAACACAGCATGAACATTGAAGCAAATATGTTGCTGCAACGATGAATGTGGACATGAAGCATCGCTGCAACACTTCAACATTCCGGTAACATTGACCCAACATATTTGCAACATCTTGTGCTGCCCGAGTTCTTATTTGTATTCCCTATCTCAAATTTTGACACGCATTTTTGAATGCAACTACGACATTCGTGGTTCAGAGAAACTCTTCAAATAGTGAACTAGTGACATACGTATAACATTTGAAGTAAGGACGATCTGTCCTGTTAACTTTTTCGAATCCTGCGCTGTTTTGAACAACTTCCGGTGTTCCATGGTCTGCTATGCGTTCGGTAGCCACACACATGCTACGAAGTCGACCGGTGAACGCGCTACCCTACCATACACATGATGAGCCGTATATGCCCACTCGCTGTAGGCAATGTGATTGTAATGCACGTCACCTCACCTCTCTATATTCCGTCCAACTTCCGCAGGGTCCAAAAGTAGGCACATTCTTCAGTGTTTTGAAACGATGCACTCTGGTCACATAAATGGCCTGGTGCATTTCGCCAGCGAAGACAAGTATAATTCCTTATACAATCCTGACGGAAGTGTTCTATCATGTGGTGACAACAGCAGCCTAGTTAATCTTGATTTCACCGGTGACGGTTCTCGCGCACCAGTCTCTCTCGAAGCTTGGAACGACAACAACAACAATAAATGATGGAAAAGCGGTGATGACATGCGGGATGTTTCCCCGTGGTTGCCACTGGACCCTATTACACCACTTCACAGGGGTTAATATGAGATGACGAATTAATGTGAGCGCGAAGCGAAGACAAGGTACCTCGGAGCTTCGAAATTGATCATTGTGGTCAACGATTATGGGCTTGCAGATGTATTACTAGCGCACTCATTCGTCTCGAGTGCACAATAGAAAAATAAGATGGAAGTTACGTAATAGCCGTGAACGCAGTTGCGCTTCGGTGGTCTTGAATAGAATATTTGAAGAGTCAAGAAGCTTGGGAAAGCCAGGCAGTATATCTTGCGTGGTCACCAAGAAGAATGCCACAGCACAACACGAAGTGCCATGCTTGTAACTGAAACGGTGTGTTCCACTGGTACAGTGTCTAGGCCGTATAACCATAGCCAGAGGAGGAAGGGGGGGGGGGGTCCTGGGGGTTCACCCGCCCCCGGAATGGAACCTTTGGTAGCGCATCTGGGAGAGGGTAACGATGGGAAACCCTCCGCTCTCGGGTAAAATTCCCACAGAACCCATCCCGAAATATTTTTCTCTCTACGCCGCTGGGCGTTACCGCTTGCGAAAAGCTGAATCACCAAGATTCCGTCTCTGCGGTGATGTGGAAGAGCACATTCTTCTCCAATGTCCGCACTACGTCCTATTTGACGTCCGCATTACCTTCTTACACGCCACCGTCTACTTTCGGCAACCTAGACTGTACAGCAAAATGAAGGAGAGGAGGAGATCCAAATTTGTTCCTTCCCCATTCTAGGTTCCTCCGGTGTACTTGACGCGGTGTTGCCATGAACAGGTGAACACGTGCCTCGCGCGGATCGCTCTGGAGGGAACAGTGTGGCAATTAACGTGTCATACGCACTGACCGGATTGTATAGTTGTCAGTAATGACTTTCAATTTAAGGCGCGCTGTTCCTGCGGTTGCGTCACTTACCGCTTTGTCCTTGATTACACAATAGTGGTACCGAGAAGCAAGGTGAAATAAAGGAGGATAAAATAGGTTTCATCGCCCGCTTTTTCCCTATTGCTCCCCTCATAATGAACGTAAATGAGTCGTAGGAAAGCTGATGAGGTACTATATGACGTGGGAAGGAGGAGCCAAGGCTGCATTCCCGTAGGTCTTTTGACCGATACAGTGCGTATATTCGCCTAGTTCGTGTTACTCATGCTCTGGCTTGTTATGCGCGCTTTGTTATAACCTTAATGCCGATTTCCTATAATTGCACATTTAAATGGTAGTTTCCTGCTGAGTACTGACACACGTGCAAGGAAGGAGAACGTATATTCCGTCGCACATTTCTTTTACAGGAAGGGCTATGTCATTATCATTGCTCGCTTATTATAATTTTTCAACTAAAGGAAAGTGACTAACGCACGTGGCTCGGAGTGTATAGCACGATCAACAATTTGAGGATGTTGATATACTATGGCACAGAGGAAAAAAAAAAAAATAACTTAAGGACTTATTGTAACGAGAATGTGCGGAAAAAGACACTGCAACTGACGTTCTGGGGGTGGGGGAATGTTAAAAACTCAACCAACAATCCCACACTTACAAAAAACTTTATATATATATATGTATATGTATAGGACAAAGAGGTTAATATATCAGACGGCTACGAAGTTGAATAAAAGTGAAATAATAGGACGTGGACTACAGATTACAGGAACGTCAACAAAAACTAATTTATTTAATGAGTAACTTAACACATATATTAAAAAAGAATGGTCGACGATTCGACATCGTCAGGACAAAAAGTATATCGTCAGGACAAAGAGTATACATACATATATATATATATATACAAATATAAAAATGAGCAAATGCTCCCTGGCTGCACGTGAGGCACATGTTTACAATTCAAGCGTGCCACAATCCCAGCTGTGAACGGCCGTTTCGAGCTTCTTGGCTCTCATCGGCACAGCGTATAGGGATGTGACACGCTCTTGGGTCGGCACAAACACTGTGTCTCTGCAAGACATCAATGTTCCAGGGTGTTCCCTGGAACATTGATGTCTTGCAGAGACACAGTGTTTGTGCCGACCCAAGAGCGTGTCACATCCCTACGTTGTGCCGATGAGAGCCAAGAAGCTCGAAACGGCCGTCCACAGCTGGGATTGTGGCACGCTTGAATTGTAAATATATATATATATATATATATATATACTCATGGAACGATGCGACAGCACCGCTAGAGGACACGTGTTTCGCCGTGTTTGCGGCTCGTCAGCTCTGGGTAGCTGCGCATCGTTCGGAATTGGCAAACCAGGAGTCGCTCAGCGAGCGATATACACTTGGGAGGGTGCCTGAGCACTCCTCAAAGCCACAGTGCAAGCCAGTGAATTATGGCTTTAATGGCTTTTTTCCCTCATTATATCTCGTATATATGCCGTGACAGCTACGCGAATGAATCCGTTTACTTAACAATGAACAAAACCTTCCTGTCGGCCCAGGACGCATAATAACCATCCTCTCTCCCACTCCTTCCTGTTGTCCTCTCTCCATCTGTACACGTCTGTACGCCGCTCATAGCCACAGTTGCTTCGCGGCGCTAACACGGAACTTAAAAAAAACGTTCCGCTGACCTCACTTGACTGACCATATCCGGTACGTAACCACGCTGGCGAACTCGTCTTCCTCGATGTATTAGGTGAATGCCTTACCATTCCAGAAGGTTAATAAATGCGGCAATACATACGCATAGATCGGTTGCTTAAACCGAAATTATCCGCCCGTCATGGTCAATGGGGATACAGAACCATTCTTTGAACGCGCCATCGGCTCCGTTTCGAAATAACCGACCGGCCTCGGCTGTGAAGTGACGTCCGGAGGGTCAGACAGACGTACATTGGTAACTGCTTGTTTCACCTCCCTGACAGCGGTCACGTGCAAACGCGGAAGTGTACTTGTTTGTTATTTTGATGAACTGCCAAGCGAAGCAACGACGCTGAGAACTACACGTCGGCGTGTTATTTCACGTTATCGGCTTAACCTTGCCAAAACCCGTATGCATATTAAGAATACACCTCTGTATGGGTTCCATTATGGAATTAAGCATCTAGACTTCACTTCCTATACTTTATGTTATATGCATTTTATGTTATATGCAGTGCCTTCAACTACTTGACGGACGAGTCCTTCTTGTACGAAAACCTATCCAACAAGTTTCACTGCTAAGGAGTTGTGCTAGATTTGAAAGTTACTCCTCAGGTCAATTATTTTCCACATAGTCGTTCTGTACAAGCTGGGGTTAGGAATTTCACGAAACGGTTTTTATGTTTTCAGCTGTCGAGCGCTAGATAACATTTCACTCTCGTTTTCAATGCGAGCTGAAACTACATTGTAATGAGAACACTCACACTGAGCCCCAGAATAGCTCTATTTTTTTTTCTTTTTGTTCTGTAAAGCAAACGATGTGCGAATGCTACTGGGTATATAGAGTAAGTGCATGGGTACAGCAGAAACTGAATAGGACACTGTCAGACGTTCCCACTGCCTTCCCTGCTTTTTGTTTGACACTTGGTGGTGGTGATTAAGTACGTTTGATAGCTGACCACAACATTATGCGGCCAAATTCAACACAGGTTATTCGCAACAATCCGAAAAAAATTAGGCGAACGTCGTACCGAACACGGGCACATCCCAATCAGCCGAATCCCGGTTTGCCGAAAAAGCGGGTTATCTGTAAGGGCGAAGGTCAATTCCTTTCGGCAAGCTGGGTAAGGAGATATGAGAAAGAGCTGAGAAAGGAGTAGGAGCTTTTCTGCGACCTGGGTATGGGGGAAAAGGACATATTTACAAGATGAGGGAATGCCCAATGGCCCATTATGAATCATGGTGAATCACATGGTGAATCACTTGGTGAACTATTTCGTACTATATCTTTGTCACCAGCTCGCATGTTTTTTCACATTCCTTCATTAACAATATGCGTGCGGTTTTGTAATTTGTCCATTGAGAGTAAGAAAAAAATATCTTGCAGTGTCTGTCTATTATATTTCGAGACACTTCAGTTCATTAATTTTTATGTGCTGTTTTTTTTTTCAACCAGATGTTTTATTACAGCTCCTATCGGTCTGTTCATTTAGAAGCCGCAAGCTCTGCGTCACGATCGTGCGAGGTCCTATCGCTACGCTGAGGCTGGCTGTGAGGATGATTTCAAGGCCCCTGTGGTCGCTGTTGCTCGTCGAGGCAGTGAAATCACTCAATGAGAGATGAACACAGCAAAAACAACACAATGTCCCACGAGCAATCGAATAGGCGTATTTGTTGGTTGGTGGCGTGCGAGTGTTCTGCCTGCCGGTGCGACGGAAATCACGCATGTTGCCCTGGGGAACCGTGCGCCGTGGGCCAACTTCATAGGGAACCATACAGACATCTCAGGGGAACCCTGGGAAAACACCCAGACAGCGCAGCCAAGTGACCTCCTAGTTTCGATGTGGAAGGCGATCATCTTAGCCACTAAGCCACGGTAGTAACAACAACAACAACTTTATTTTGAGATGATGAATGGGAGATGATGGGAGTTTCATCGCCAGGGGCTATACTCTACCACATTGCTGGTGGTGATGTGGGGAATGAAATAATGAGCCCCTTCACAATAAGGATAGAAGTCCTATGGTATCCAGAAAGGTGAAGAGAGCTTTGAGGACAGAGCGTTGGTGGGCTGGATGTGGCCAGGGACCAAACAGTCTCGAGAGAGAGAGAGGGGGTGCGAGAGTCCAGCGTCCAGGGGGAAGCGTCTGCTTGGGAGCTCCAAAAATGACAGAGACCTACTCTGTCCTGGCATAGGCGCGCGAAACGCCAGCAGGCGTCCAACGGGACGTGGAAACACTCCGACTCTATGCGCGGTATCCCATGCGGCCACCCTTACCATTATCTTCGGCTCATCGAGCTAGACTGTAGGACTCTAGCTTTGGCAGCGTTGTTGGCCACCTAAAAGTCTGCCTCCCCAACCCCGGCATCAGAGCGCTCCTATGCCTCGCCAATGAGGACTCTTCGCAGGCCTCCTGTATGTGACCGGCGTCCCTGGTCTTTTGAAGAAGAGCTCTGTCCCTCCCGCTATTGTTCATCAACTTACGCTGGAGTACACCTCAGCTCAGGTTACCATCAATGACTCCCAGTGTACACCAATGGATCAGTGTGTCGGAACGGATCAACAGCAACAACAAGAACAATAACAACTTTATTTTGAAGAATCAACAGCAGCCTTCTACATCCCACATGAAAACTTCGAAGTGGCGCAGAAACTTCCCTAAAAACGTCATCTACCGAATCGGCCATACTGACTGCGTTGAACCACATGGCGGGGTCAGCGCCTGGAGCGTGGACTGTGTTCACGGACAGTAAGGCGGCGCTAGAGGTTTTGACAAATTATTGTACCAGAACATCGGCGGTCTAGACACCATGATGATCGCAATATACAGCCAGCTTCTGTCCTCGCGCCATAGCCTACGCTTCCAATCGGTACCCAGTCACCGGCCTGCACAGAAACGACCGCGCAGACACCTTAGCACGTCGTGCACGTGGGGATACCACCTTGACTAGCTGTCTACTACCACTTTCGGCCTCAGCATGTCGATTGCAGCGGGTCCACCACAGCGGCACTCGACAGTTTCAAGAGTGCGCTGTCCGATTCAACGATCTCCTCCGGTCCATCGAACCGACGATGGACTTTGTTGCCACACAACACTGCTCGCGTAGAGAAGCGTCGATTTTACACCGTCTACGTCTTAATGTCGCCAGAACCACTCTGCTTCTCTATAAGATGGGTCTTCTCCCCTCGTCGAAATGTCCTACTTGCGCTGTTGAGACTGATATCCCACATCTTCTCCTCGACTGCCGCAGATTCGATACCCCTCGAGCCACCCTCAGACGACGCCTTGTCGACTTACGATGCACAGACTTTTCTCTGGCCACTCTACACGGCCCAGTACGACACATCGGACACAGCGGTCTGTAACCAAAGCAGTTCTGCCCTTTCTCAGTGACACAGGTCTCATGCACAGCGCCTGTGACATCAAGTCTTATGTCATCTTACTCGTCAGTGCGCAGCCCTCTCATCTGAACCCAACGCACATTACTCTTATCTGTTTTTTTTAATAGCTCTTTCATTCTTATTTTGTTCCCGATTTTTTAATTTAGTGTCTCTTATTTACTTGCGGAATAGCAAGCCGACACTCTGTTTGACTGACCTTTCCCTCCTTCTTTCCCTTTTTCGTCCAATAAATTCCACACACACAAACAAAGAAAAAAGAAGAAACAAAAATATAACTAAAACACACAACTGAACTCCGCATCCTCTATGGAGCAGTATCCTTGACCTCCCGAAAAAACTGCGAACACGTATAACCATCGACTGGCCACGTAATTAGGCTTCAAGCGGCGCGCACGAGGACATATCGAAAACCTACAGCAATTAATAAGGCCTTCAGCCGCATAGAGGAAAACATTACGTAAAACATTCAACATTCAACATTCTGCATTTTCATTCTGCATCATTCATGATTCAACATTCTGCATTTAAGAGGACTTGGAAGGAGGACATTTACTGTTCACGCTGTCTGGTTCGCACGTGAAGCTGCATGGTCAATCCAGCGGAGTAATGTCGTACGGTAATGATCTTCAATTACACGGAAGCGTCGAGGGCAACAAAGAAACAACTGAAGGTCACTCAGCCGTACACGGCAGGACACGTGGTTCTGAGAGGTGGCCGCTTGTGTGTTGCTCGTTTTTTCACCTCCTGTCTCTGCGAGCAGGTTGAAAGCTGTTTCACGTGCTGTCACGGAGTGACGCATGTATTGGCTGCTGGGAACATATTCGGAATAATGGACATCATTATTATTAACAGGAACCATTTATTGTACATGATGCAGGGCGACAGGAAAAAAAAAATAATAAAGGGGGAATCTATTTATTTTGGCACGAAAAGTCA
Organism: Ornithodoros turicata; assembly: GCF_037126465.1. NCBI lineage: Eukaryota > Metazoa > Arthropoda > Arachnida > Ixodida > Argasidae > Ornithodoros > Ornithodoros turicata. The sequence goes on from NC_088209.1 coordinate 30,247,108, forward strand.
GCCAGAAAGGACGGCTTGCTACCCCTTGCAAAACAATTCCTGAGTGGGTAGCCAAATTCCTGGGGTAGCTAGAGTCAGGCGATGCGGGGTCAGAGGTCTTCCGCCGTCCCATCCACGATACAAAAGGGCATTATTAGTGTTGTTGTTTAGTGTGTCTGTTTATATGGCGTTTAGACAATTAGTTAATTAGCTAATTAGCCAATTAGTTAGTTAGTTAATGCGGTGCATTAACTTCTTTGGACATCTCTTAACTTTTCTTTGAATTCAATTGAACTGAATTTATTCACAGTATATACTGATGGACTATAGTACAAAAGGCCATTAGGCCTGACGAGGTTCCAAGCCCCCCAAAATTCAGCACTTTCAGCAGTAAGTTCAATAATCTTGAATAGAGTTATACGTGTGCAGGTCAAATATAACACAAGTTAGTTCACTAGTAGCGCACTTACAAAAAAAAAAAAAAAAAAAAAAGGCCTGGGTGATTTGTACAAACACTTTCAAAGGACAGCATTCGTGAACGCTGTCCGTGTCAGTCTTTGTCTTCTGCGCGTCTTTAGATTTGTGAGCGTAGTTGACTTGTCTCGAAATATAAGTGGACCACTTGGTTTGATCCAATGTGCATGAGACTAATTGAGACAGTGACTAATTAACTAATTAGCGCAACATATTTAGTTTTTATTATTCTTATGTAATGTACATTTTACAGACTCTAACGCCCTTTTTTCTCCTTTCTTTTACATGGCTCGTATATTCAGACTCATTGTGCTTTGATATCGTGCATATAACCTTTCCTTCTTCCCCCCTCTGTTCTAATAAATATATCCCCCCCCCCCCGTGCATAACAAAGGGCAGAATGAAGTGAAAGGGGGCAGTGACATAAAACACCGAGGTTTCCGTCGTCTCCGCTTTGCAGGATCGTATCTAATGCCCCTCTATAGCTCCAACACTTCACCGTATCTCACGATGAACGGCGTGAACCGCGCTTACACAGCGTAAAGAAGTAGGGCGAGCAGACGTCCTTTGGAATACGTTGTTGATGTTAGCTGTGGAAAGCCGCTTTCTGCTTCTACTCAACCTTAGACTGGCGACATAATCTCTTGCTGACATATAAGAAGGTATATATGCTGATATATCGCAATACGTGCATTTTCTTGGGTACACAACCCGTGTCGTCCGTTATTATCTTTTTTTTTCTTTCATCCGTGTAATCAAATCTAATCCATCCGTTGTTATCTTACTGGAAAGGTTGGGTTCTTCTATCTTTCTTATCATGGTTTGGTTCTGACTCCATAGGTTCTGACCGTGTTGTTGCATGTCAAACAGAAAGCCGGATGAAGAACGCCAACTGACAGTTAATATGGCGCCAAGGGCAGGATTTCCTTGCGCACAGAACAACACAGAACGAGTTCTGTGTTCTCCTCAGGCGAAAGGAAATGCTACCCTTGCCTTACTTCCACCAGCTCGCTTGCACCCTTCCAACATGTTCATCGTAATATGGCGCATTTTCGGGAGAAAGCAAAAAAAAAAAAAAAAAGAAAGAAAGAAACATATATGTAATTAATTAATTATCAATTATTCTAGAGGAGTTATCCAAAATTAATCATGTGACAGGGAGTGCTAGAGCGATCCTTTACATAACAGCAAGTTGAAACGTATACGTATAGGACAGAAGGGACGGAATATCCGAGTGCAGGAAACCCGGCCGGTGGATTATCATCAGGAATGCTATAGCTTTCCACGGCAAAAATGTCCCAATTCCGTGGTAAAATATTGTAATTTTTTCGTTTCTCCACAAACACAAAAATTACACGCAATACTAGTCCCACGCCAGCATATTCGCCATGTCGCGACTTTCCATGCGAACGGTAGGTAGAATTTGAAACGTTACGTGGCCGTTTCTCGAAACAAACTCTTGCTCCAATGTGACGCGATTATGTGTTTTTAGGCTCCATATGCCTCATTGCCATGCCTCTCGAAGTGAGACTCATCCCTGGAAAGCACAAAAATATTGATTGACTGATTGATTGATTTGAAGGGAAAATAAAATGGAGATTTCGGGCTTCATTCGTGTGAGACCAGCAACTCCGCATCACTTGCACCAGTTACATGGGTGAAAAACTATTGGAAACACAGGGGTGGCATCCAATGTATTGCTCCGTAGACGAAAGCGTGCTGGGCGAACGCAATGCATCCTGGACAGGTCCTGATTTCACGTCACAGCAAACGTCAAGGCACACGTGACCTTAAAGATGGCGGCGTCCGTGATCGGCGACCAAACCGTTTGTAAACAATGCGGTTGTTGTCTCTGCACGGCGTTTTGGATGTCTTTCGATCATGGTAATTATTTTTATCCGATAATCTCGCAGTAAAATGCGCAGTTTTGCACATAAGGCCACGTACTGTTGACGACTTCTAAAGATGTCATGACGACCGCGCCGATGCGATGTACTTAAACTAAGGAGAAATTGGCTACCATGTTGCGGAAGAAGCACAGCATAGTTTACTGTGGCAAAATATGTTCATCTCTTGGCTTTATGATGACAGAAATATGTCGGTAAGCGGCAAAACGACATGTAAACAAAGTCACATGACATCAAAATGACTTTTCCTATCACGTGCGACCAGGACAAGATGGCAGTTTTGCCAAAAGCACCCGCTTGGGGGTAGTGACAACATGGCAGGTTTGTGTCACCCCCAGTCACCCCGGGATTGGAAACGATGATGACGATGACGATGACGATGGTGATGATTGTGATGATTGCGACAAAAACGTTTACAGAGTTGTCATAAAACACACAAAACTATTGCGCTATCGTGTTCTCACAATTCGTATCGAAACGTAACTTCTCTACAATGCGACATTGCTATTGTCGACGGCTACATTTTCCTCCTTCAGCGCTGGCGTTCTGAGCGGAAAAATTTCTAATTTGCTGAATCCGCGCTCCGTGTCAGCCGACTCGAAAACTGTGATTTGGAGAATTAGTTTTACGATCTCAAGGTGCCGAAACTGTATAGCGAAAGAATGGCCAAAAAGTCATAGCGAAATGTGTAACGCTATTTCCGTCCCCCAGGAGAAATAGAATTCATGTCTTTCAGCAGCCGAAAAATAATGCGAATTTCCATTTCGAAATTCCAAACCCGTTCTCTTTTCTTCTTTTTTTTTCTTTCTCGTGACCAGACCCAAAAACCACATTTTTCCGCGTGTTTTTCGCGGAACCTTAGGATCCCGGCTGATCACCCCGCGTTACGTTGCAAATATTTCATCCTCGTTGGCAGTCGTGCCACATGTAATGCTGATACAACAGAACAGGTCTCCACTACGTTGCACTTTTGAATTGCGGGAAACGCCAAGCGTCAAGCTTTATATATAACATTCTCCTCCGGGCTCTCTTGTGTTTTCTCTTCTCTGATGTCAGTGTAATCCACGCAATCTTTGCAGGGGTTGTGCACCTACTTTCTATTTGTTGTTCTTAGCAATGTTATCTAATCCTGATCTGAGGCGGTGCTAGAGTTATCCCGAAATAGTGGCACTGGCAAAATGCTGTTCACGGTTATTTAGGGCGCACGCTCCAACCTTTTTGTCCGTGTTTCCTGTAGCACATTTGTGTCTGTGCAGTGCATGCTGATCACTCAGTCCTACTCGATACCTTTAGTTAAGAGTGTAAAGGCGGCTTCCAGTGGTCGTTATAGTGCATAGAACAGGCTTGAGTGCGGCACATTACACTGGGCGCTTCCGGCAATGTGCGTCTCGTTTCCATTACTCGTTTCGTTCGTACGTTTCAACACTGAACACACACCGGCAATCTACACTGCGCTGCGTGAAAAGAAACAGCGGAATTCGCCGGAAGTCCAAAGAAACATTGTAACAGTATTTGTTAGCGAAAAAGAACCTGTTCAGTTGCCTTGAACCAGGGATATGTAGCGCCGCTTGTAGTGCTGAAGCAGGGTTATTTATAAAAAAAAAAAAAAAAAAAAATTAAAAACAGAAAGAAGAACGGGGCTGGGGACAACAACAACAACAAAAAATGCTCACGACGTCTCGTGATTCTTCTTTGCGTGTGTGTGCCACGAGCTCGCTTGCCTTTTAATCATTCTTTCAGATGATTTAATGCAGTTACTGATGCACTTCGCTGACAGGAGAAAAGTGACTTTAAGAAATACTTTCCGGGAAATTGGTAAATGTGAAATGACGCTAATAGTAATTTTCGCGTAATATTCGTAATGACCGATAATCAAGTATCATACTGTCGAATATTGGAATGTCGAATGCTCGAATACTGTCGAATATAATATTGTCAAAATTATCAAAAATTATCACTAACTACCGATAATAACATCTTCGGCAGTCCTACATATCTTCAAAGAACTAACATTCTTTGGAGTAAATCTGTAGTTCTGCACAGATTGTCGGACAATGACAAGACCTGCCTGCCGGTGTTCGTTTGTTGCTTATGAAAGTGGCGACTAAGAGCTTAATGCTCTCTTCATCAGCTGTCCAGTGGGTGGGCGTGGATGCACAGACATGACAGGTGACGGTTGACAGGCAGATCACTTGGCAATAACATACCACCAACCAGTGTATAAAAAAAGAGAAGAGAGAAACGAAGAAGAAAACGAGGCAAGGCTGTATGCAGATTTAGCAGACAGGTCACTGATGGGTTTTCGCTCTCAATGAGGTACGGAAGAGTGATGCAAAGCTCGTGTGTCAAAAGCTACACGAGGAGTGGGCATCAATGCATATTTAAATATAAACACACGATATATTAATGAGCAAATGATAACAACAACAATAAGTGATAGATTATGACGGTGACGTGGGGTATTTCATCGTATGGTATGCCACCTAGTAACAGAAGGCCTCTGCACTCTTTCAGTTGACGTCACGCAGCTGACCCCACTGCCACTGTTGGCAGGAGATAGATGTGACGTCACCGAAAGAAGAGAAAAGCTCCCCCATTGAAAATGTATGGCAGCCGGTCCAGGTGCGTGACGTCATCGAAAAAGTGCTCAGGCAACACCTCCTAGATAGCAGAAGGCTTGCTGTTACAACAGTTGGTGCTGCTATGACGTGAATGAAAGAGCGAACAAAATTACATTAGATATAGATTAGGAAGAAAGAAAGAAAGGGGGCTAAAGGTTGGAACTTTCAGCAGCCAGAGCGAACAAGAGAAAAGTTCGAAGCAGCTCGCAAGGCCCATGCAGGACTCCGTGCATGACGTAGGGCGCAGGCCTTCTGCTATCTAGGAGGTGTTGGCTCAGGCCTTCTGTTATCAACATATAGGCAGACAAACCTTACGTATAACATCACGGCACCATTCTTTTTCTGTTATCAAGGTGACATAAGTGCAGTGCCCTATAGTCCATTACATGCATAAGACATTAGATGAATGATATGAGGATGAAGTGCGATGACGTGCATTGCAGAAGCTGAACGGACTATTCAGAGAAACGCGACATGCCTCACCAACGCCCAAGCCATGATCTGGAAGATGGCATTTGACGGAACAACTGAGGTGTCCTCGAGTGGCTGCGCTACACAGAACAATATGAGGATGAAATAAGGAAGACGAAAAAAAAAAAGGCGCAGAGGTATAAAAGCAGAGTATAACACGAAAGCGTCTGCAGCATACCACTGGATGTCAGGTGCTTCATAAACATTTGAAGATCTGACGGTGTTGCACAGGGTTCTGATAACGGCCTACAATAATTGCACTCAGGCTGAATGGCTTCCTGCTGGTACCGATCACAATGTGTCCACCGCACGTGCGTCTTGTGCTGCGTTCTCCTCATTGTTCTCCTGTCGTCATATTGTCGACCTCTCGTCCTCATAATTTCATATCTCACACTGACCAGTGTGCCATGGGGTAGTGAGTTGCGAATTAAGTGGCTAATTCCTTCACTCAGCATCACTGCATATTCAAGGTATTATGTTGTCGTCTTCGTCGTCGCTTGCAACATGGATACGTACGAACCAGTCTGCTTCATACGCTTGACTTCACAGCCTCACAAACCATGGGCACTACAACATTCGTGTGTGATCTGGAATAATCTGTCTGTCTGTGTGTGTGTGTGTGTGTGTGTGTGTGTGTGTTTTAGTAGAACCTCGACAAAATTTGTGTTTCTTTCAATCGCAACGCTGCCATCTCTCCAATAGTCTCGTAAACCCAAGTATTTCATTTCTTGGAATAAAAAAAAAAAGGAATATTTCGCCATTTTATACCATTATATGCGTAGTTACTGCGGACACCGTGTATATCTCACAAAGGACTACCCACGAGACTGACAATACCGCATCTTATAATAATCGCTTAATGTGTTGCTAATTTGATTATGTTAGATGACAGCTTCTTTTTTTTTTTTTAGAAAAATGATTAGTTCAAATGTAGGGTCGTCACGCAATTCGTAAGTGCATTAAAATGCAGAAACCATCACAGAAATCCGTTGCATTCATAAATACTTCTGACTTCAGGTATACAGGGTGTTTGCTCTAACGTGTCCAGAAATTTTATTTAAAGCGAGCGATAAAAGAGAAACAAGCGCTACATTTCAGCTACTTGACTAAGAAACAGGTGCTACTAGTAAAGCAGTACCTGTTTCTTACTCAAGTATAACAGAAAAGTACCACTTGCTTTTCTTTTATCACTCGCTTTAAATATAATTTCTGGACATGTTAGAGCAAACACCCTGTATATACGCGTACTTGCATTCCTAATGTCAAAATTCTACTGATATATGGGTGGTTATTCATCTATCATCATGTTACATATTTGAAAGATGGTCACAGAGACAGTATTCTACGGCTGCGGTAAAAGACAACTTTATTGTGAGACGATGAATGGGAAGTTTCATCGCTAAGGGCGATACTCTACCCCCCCCCCCCCCCACCCACACATACATTGGATGATGATGAGGTCGGCGATTCACCTCCGCTGAGGCGGTACACTACCCTATTGCACATTGGAAACGGATGAGTGGATGATGATTGTGGTGGTGATGTGGGGGATGTAATAATGAGCCCCTTCACAATAAGGATCGAAGTTTTGAGGGCAGAGCCTTGGTGTGCTGGATATGGCCAGGGACCAAGCAATTTTGAGATCACATTCAGCTGCTGCTAATCTACAAAGTGGTGTGCAGGAGTGTAACTAGATATTTTGGACGTGGCGTTCGATTAAAAAGTCAGACATTCGTCAATCACCTTCGTCTTTGCATCTTTCCTGCGTAGAATTCGATGTTTTTATGACCCGGGTGTCATCACCGCTTCTCTTTCCCTGAAGTGTTGGTATTTGTGTTTGCGTTTTTTTTTTTGCGTCATATCGAGCGAGGACTTCGCGATAAGACATCCGGTTTGTCTGTGTATCGGGAAAAGTGACATAATTTTCCCGTTCAAGCAGACCGCCGGAATCTTAACGTTCCCTAGATTCCTTGAATATTTTATTGTTGTCGCGCCAGCAAGGAGACAAGCGCGGTAGCATTAAGTATTTTCCGCATTTCAGCCGATACTGCATCCGAGAGTTTTTCCTTTGAGATGTTTTTGTTGTGTTATACATGAGCAGCGTGTCATGCCAGCGTCCATGAAACCGCCAGTTGAAAGGTGGCATTGAAATCAAGGCTGGTTATCAGGAAGCAGACCTTTTCGGACAAAGAAATGGTGGTTTGTCAAGGAAACTGTCGCAATTCTTCGCCACCGGAGTTTTTGCGGGGCATGTCCATTCGCAATATGGATGTGTTGCGTTTGTGGGACTGATTTTATACAAAGTGGCACGTCCCGGTACTACGAGATTAAGATACTGCTCTTCTCCGGTTTCGTAGACATTAATTCATCATTCATCTACGCCGGGAACTCATGCTAAATTCTCCTGTCGTATTCTGTAGGACTCGTTGACAAACCGTGCCGATCGTCCAACGTAGCGATGAGCTCATACGTTTGCCACGGCAGACTGTCCATGGTTACCTCTTGCATCAACGTGTTGCTTTTGTAGCTTTTCTAAACTACAAAGCGCTCCAGAGTATTTACTTTACCTTCAGTGAGGTGTCCTTTTACACTCCTCTCATAAGAACCAAGGGCTTGCTGCACGAACGCTGAGGAAATTCCTCAGTGCCATCCTCAGTAGCTTTCCCAATGCATTACGAAAGCGCAGCGTTGGGGACTGTATAGCCGTGTGCCCGAAGCTGCTGAGGATCCCCACTAAGGAGCTTCCTCAACTTGCGTGCAAGATAAGATTAGATAAGTTAAGTTTAACTGGGTTATGGTGTATTGGAGCTAGGTGGCTGCCCTAAGAACGCCTGCAGCTCCTGTTCTTGCGCGTTAAAATATGACATTGGAAGGGATGAAATTTAGAAGCGGTCTTTTATACCGCTATCTTTCGTGCAGGTGGGCCCTATGACCTACCTTCTCAATGTCTTAGGAAACACACACTAAAAACTGCCTGCTAATTATGAACTTGTGGGCGCGTTAACCACATTATGGATCGTGGTTTGAAAATTTTTCAAGAAATACGTTTATCCTAACGTTTCCTGGCCAGCGTTGCATAGTTATCCTCGAAGATCTCTAACCTACTACCTTGGTGTCTCCTCGAAGAGCTCTAAACAGAACTCCGACCTGTCTTCGCTTCGCGCTCAGCATTAATTCATCCTCTCATATTAACCCCTGTGAAGTGGGGCAGGGTCCTGTGGTTATCACAGGGAAACATCCCATGTCATTATCACTTCTCCATCATTTATTGCTGTTGTTGCATAGTTTACACGAATGCCCACATCATCATCATCATCCAATGTATGTGCGTGTGTTTGTGTTACACGAATGATCACGGCGCGTTCTCGTCGAACTGTGTTCTGAGCTAACCTGCTCGGGGGCTCAAACATTACCTTTACGGTGATGTGATTTTTCCGGTGGAATATACAGCGAGAACTATGCAAATATGCAAGGCATTTGTTATGTCTCCTGGGGAGAAAGATGAGAGCCGACAAATTGAATAGGGCAACGTAAATACGCCGAGCTAACTTAACGGGACGCAGAATGAGAGAGACCCTGTCATCTACCACAGTAACCCGAGACCATTTGTGAAAAGATGTACCTCTTTTCTTGCGTCGAGAGCAACGGGCGCTTACTTTGTGTTGCACGGGCGAAAAATCAGATTTTCTCCCTGCGCATCGACGAACATAATGAGCATACTTTTGATAATCTTTTTGCGACACGTGACGCAGAGAGAGAGAGTGAGAACAAAAAGGATACAAATTTTAGTAATGCTCTCTGAAAGCCGTCACACAGACGCGCATAAAGAAAGATCGATATTAGTCAAGTTCAAAAGGAAGTTAATAATTACGTGACCACGGGGTATGATCAGAGTTTGCACAAGCAGAAAGAGGAAGGAATGAGTAGAGGAACGTATGATATGGCAAAAATGCTAATAATATTGGCATTAAACGAAAGAGAGGGAGATTATTAAAGCGCATTGCCCTATCGGATAAATACTACCCAATGGGACTAAAGCAACAGAGATTGTTCTGTGAAGGCATGGGGTAACTTCGCCAATAATCCTGGCGGTCACCGTGGTACATTGACCTTCAAATGAAGACTTCTGAGGGATGCTCGCATGTTTTCGGTGGTGGGTAGTCCTATTGGACTACCCAAATCCCAGAGCAAGAGGGTTAGCACGCCCCTCCCTCTTCTATGTGCTACCATCATCTCTCCCCTCCCTCTTTCACCCTCCCCCTTCTCCCTCCCTTGGATGCACCGAGCCGCCACGTCAGAGCAGGCTGATCGCACCTTCCCCCTACATCACCCCCCCCCCCCACCCCCTCTGTGAAGGAATACTTTTCCGCGCGTATACTAGTTTGAGCGACGGTGTTACCCAGCGAAGCCGACTGCCGCCAAAACCACTGGTCAAATCTGATCCACTGAAATAGTCAGTGATAATCAGAATTACTTTGCAATTTTAACTAACGCGGACTTCGAGGGTGCAGTAGGGCTTGAACTCTGGGAAATCAATTGTGTGTGTTTGTTTTTTCACTTCCGTGCTAGTGCCCCGAATTAGCTCCGTGTTAGTCGCCTGGGCCGACTTCGGGGAGAACGGTGTCGACATTCGTCCGGAAAGTCTTCGGAACACCCAGGGAAAACCTCAGACAGCACAGTCGGTGGTAGGATGTGGTTGTAATGTGGTACATCTTTCCGGTTGTATTCTGTTAATACTGGTCTGAAGGGAGCCAATTTCTCACTAATTTGGTTCAGTTACTGTATTGTATCCCGGCGATACCCTACTGATTATTTTTCTTTCTTTATTTTTGTTTAGGGAGGAATATTCAACTTTTTTCCCGACTTGCTTACTGCCTGCAGTTTGAACTGGGTCGAGTCTGACTGGGATTTCTGAAGGCTTTGAACGGATAAACTATTAGTGCAAAATGACTATGGAAGTCAGTCTACAAGCCACTTACAGGCAGAATCAGCTGGAAAACTTTGCTAATATGACTTTCGTTCCTCAAATAGCGGCGACCCATGCTATATTGGCGTCAAGGTGGAAATAATTCAGCATGACCACAGTGACATTCAACCTCTCCTGGTCAGGGGGGAGGGGGGTATGTTTAATGGTTGACAGAAAAGGAAAGGTTAGCCATGGATGAGGCTTGCTATTCCCGAAAAAACAAAAACAAACACAGAAAACGATACCGAAATATAGACGAAGACTGTTCCTGCAGTAGTCGCTGCATGCAGGCAGGCAGGCCCAAGGGTACAGCGGGTTTCGTGTAAGGAAAAATAAAATTGAGAATGTGACGCTCGTGAAGAGTTCAGTGTCTTGACGGAAGTAACACCGGCTACTCCAGTTCCATTAAATATCCAGGAAAGTAAATAAAATGATAGATGTTTCTCTGGCGTTGGTATACATATAGTTATTCGAGACGTGCACATCTCAATACTCATACTGGCGTTGAATTATCTTGACCAACTATTGAAACTATAAACATTCGCTTTATTCTTCTTCAGCAATATGCACTATAATACACATTAAAATAGGAATGTTGCTCGCTGTTATTTACACCGTTGATTGGTATAGCCTACCATGTTTCAATTCTCCTGACTTTTCTACATAGAGTCAACCAACGAAATATTTCAAACAATCACACGCTTCACATGTAACATCACAATCATGCACACTTGTCAGGTATACTAATGCTCAGCTTACGGACGCAGTACGAACCATAGCTTCCGCCTGAGAAAACCACATACATGCAACCGCATGAAGCATCAATCACAATATCATCTAGTAGCGAAACGTAACATACAAATGAAAAAGGCAACAAATTGGTGTTCATATCATCGTCTCACATGACACGTACATGAAACCTTTGCTTCCTCATGGACGACGACGGAAAGCAGGCATGTAACACTTTCATTGCAGTGTAGCACGGTATGCACACCTGCACATATATTCCAGAAGAATCCGCGTATTTCATTGAATTTTACTAGAATTTATTTCTGACACGGTGCTGCGCCCTAGTCGGCGGATAACCGTCATCACGGCTACTTCATGCAGGTGTTTAGACATTCTAGTCCATGGAACCACATGTGTCGTCATGAGGAACCACATAAGTTGCCTACGTCACGAGAATGAATGTCGTACTGTTCTCGATCCTTTCTGTATGAGATATACGAGGAAGCACATCTGTTCCTCATGCAGATGTCTGGAGGTATACGCCCATTCCTTCATGACTGCCTCGTGTTGCTTTCCCTGTATTGACTATGACGACAAGGCGTGCGTCACGCTGTAACGAGCTGCATAAACTTTACATCTTAAGCCTATCCCTGATGGCTACCTAGCTTTACAGCAGCCTTGCTGCTCTCGGGCATCCGGCTTCCATCTCCCGTCCTCAACTTTCTCTGCTCGACCAGTTCCTTAGGTGCAGTCTTGAGATCGTAGGCTTGTCCCAACCACGCCATGATGTCGATGAACATCGTGGATGTGTTAAACTTCCATCCCAGCTCACTCGTCGAGTAGTCCCAGGGAAAGGTGTGATGGAAGTTGTGGAATCCCTCGCCGACGGCGAAGAAAGACACCCACTTGGTTTCTGTTGGGGAAATGTATTTGTCGAAGGGCTTGTCGCCCCAGATGTGGGCGAAGCTGTTAACGGACCACGTGAAGTTGAGTGACAGCACGAGTCTCAGGATGGCCACGACGAAGAAGCCGTTCCAGTAAGATTCACCGCATATGTAGTAGGGGGCGACGGTAGGCAGGTAGAATGAGAAGAACATGACCAGGGGCATGTAGTACCTGAAAGATGGGATGAAAGGATAAGGTTAGGTTCAGCAAAGCTGGTCAGAGGGAATGTTCTAGTACGATAATGTTGACCCAAAGACCATCACAGAACACCACCAGATGGCGACACCAGTCGAGAGACAATGAAACAGATTGTCTTGCCGCTTCCTTTCGTACTGCGTGTTCGAGGTGCAAGTGACCAATACTCTGTGCATTTTGTTAGCGGAGTCTCTGCTACGGGGCAACGCTTGAAAGCGTCCCCAAACTGCTAACGTGGGGCACCGTGGAGGATGTGGAAGACATCATAATGTCATGTGAACGCTACAGCGAAGCTCGTCCTCTTTTGCAATCGGAGTCGGCAGCTCCGGACTGTCGGCCTTTTAGTGCTGTTAAACAACACTCCACAATGGAGCGCGCCGTGTGAATACGAGTAAATATTATAATGCTTGGTGCTCACGCGCAATATCTGTAATAACGTAATTCGGTCGGTCTGTAATAATTTTCGCCATTATGTTATAATTCACACTTGTCGAAGTAATGAGGCGATATCTGTGTACGCCTCTCCACAAGGTTATGTCTTCTTGGGGATGAAAATTGTGCGCGTAAGACTAAAATGACTAAAAGGAGCTGCCGGTACACCATAATCGAAGATTACACCAAAGTCCGACGACAACACGGTGCAGGGGAGGTACGAAACGCTTTGTAAAATTCTGCCGTGGAAAATTCAACGAGATAAAGGGAAATGTAGGGAGCGAATATATTTTGTCCAATTCCAGCTGTTGCCAGCGTTGCGCCACCAATAAGAACGCGGCGCACCAACCGGAAACCCGCAGCTTGCAGAGGTCAAGATTCCAACATCTAGCAAGTATTGCCTGAATTATTCATTCACTGAACTCACTTTCTCTGAAACTGAACAACCGGATCAGCAAGGATGTCGGAGCAGTCAATGGCTTTTCCCTTCTTTGTCACCTCGGGATGTTTGTTGATCAAAAGCCATCCTACGTGTGCAAAGAAGAAGCCACGGTTGACATTGTGTGGGTCGGCGTCGGTCTCCGAGTACTTGTGATGCACCCTGTGATCTCGCACCCAATCGTAGAGGTCATTCTGGAATAAGTTACATATAAGGGCGTTGCATAAGAAGAAAAGTCGGCGCTCTACATTAATGTTTCTGAATGACTGCATTAAAGGAGCACTCCATTGCCGGTACTGAGGTGGCCCCAAAAAATGCTTTTGTGTATTTGCTCTGTCGTGCTCCGCAACGAATAAAATGAGTTCCTGCAAATGAACGACGAATGCAGGTTGCCTACAAAGCGCGCGAGGCCTTTTGTTTTACACACCTTTAAAGGAAAAAAAAAAAAACTCCACTCGCGAAAAGAGCGTATCGGAGAGAGAGGGAACGTCGTGACGTAATGTGGCCCCCGAGCACGTGACTCGCGACATAGAGAGGCACAGCTCAAGTAGGTATTAGCGGCGCGTGAGCTGAGCAGAAAGAAACATTGAAAAAACAAAAAAAAAGGCCACTGGGGCTTCTCTACATCATGCGAGACGTCCGTGGCTGCTTTTTCCAACTGTTTTTTTTTTTTTTGTAAAATTGATTGCGCAGTGACAATGCACCGCACAGCGAAAATATTTTGCATGGTGGGTCCTGATGGACAGCTTGACGAATGAGGCAGGGTTTCGAGCCATGTTAGACGTCACCTTATTGTTCCTTTAAGGTGTCGGTCATGCTAGGGAGAGAGCCTGCTGAACCTTTTTTGGAGCAGATTCTGTCTTCTTTTAGCTGTTAATGTCGCCAGGCGATGGTGAGAAAAGAAACAAAATGGTGAGGATGCTGAATTGCACTGGATACGTTAAGGAACGGGAAGAAATTCGCCTTCAGAATTCACGGTCTTACAAGGCTCAGTACAAATCAAAAACGTAACACACAACGCTAGAAAGTAAAGACAGGAGATAGTACTGAACAAAGCAAAACGTAGCCAAGAGCGCATTTAGACGAATATTTTCCTAAATCCATGGTATCCGCCATCTTGCTCTTTTCTAGCGCCATCTATCGATCGCTGGGTGCCATCCGCTGCTTTTCACGGAGAACGCTATGCGTTGCGGACAGTTTTGGACGCGTCCTACACTCCGCACTCCACGTAGTCGAAAACTGCAGAGCTTAAGCCCACGACCCCTGCCAAACACCGCAGCAACAGCGTTCGCAGCAGCACAAAACCCATCTGTTGCCGAGGGTACGGAAACAAGGTTCGAGCGCAGACTAAAAAGGTCTATAAGGAATAACTTCCTTTAAGGCCAGCGTTCACGCAATGGCGATTAAGTAATCCCCATTTCGTAATGTAATATGTTCAGTTAATACGGGGAAGGAAATAACGTGGAGACTTCATAGAAGAATAGCGTGCATCAGCAACGCAGACCGTGTAACATTAATGCGAAATTACGAAGTGAGGCGAAGCTTAGAACAATCGGTCGAACAAGAATAACAATAATAATAATAATAAATGCCATTGTTGATAAGGCTGGATGCTGAACTCGCATAAACGTCACTAGCTTGCATCTGCATAAGAACGATACCGGATTCTTTTACGTCCAGTCAATCTACACAACAAAATCCAGTCCAATGGCGGACGAAACGCTTGGCCAAGGTCAAGTGTATAGGTAATTGTGAATATACGGGGAGTAAGAGGAAGTTATACATTCGGCTGGATAACAAGGCTCCCATTAAGATGGAAACAGCGTCATGTGTCACTTTTTTCCTGATAATCTTCTCCGAAGGCCTCTATCCTCTCTTCATTCGGGGATACTGATGAGGATCCACGGTGAATATGTCAAGCCGATAGATTATTTCCTTCCTCGTGCTAATGAACGAAACAATAGCCAGATTACTGCGTTTCTCGCTGCCTTCGCAAAGCATTAAAAACCAGATGAAGGAAAGTAAAATCGAGGACGAAAGTGGCGAGGCAAGCAGGGCCAAGCAGTCCCAATCAATTAGCACTTTCATATTGCTCGAGGTCTGTTCGAAACGCGTTTTAGCAGCTTCAGAAATCTGTTGCTTTTGGTCCAGCGTGAGATGGTAGTCATGTGCGATTGATTCCATTTTTCTCGTCGTCCAAGTCAGCGAGAACTGGTACAAAGAATTGTACTATTGTGTGCGCACACGTTTACAACAACATAAGCGGTAAAATGGTTCGCGCTAGCTGGTTGTTCATATTAGCTTAAATAGGGTTGGTTTAAAAGATTTGGAATCAGGTTACCGCAACCATCAGGACCTTTCGGGAGTAAGTGCACGTGGGACAAATGGGACTATTTGCAGTGGACTATTGGGACTATTAGAGTCAGATGACTAAAATGGGAATGATTGCAATCTTGGTGACTAAAAGCTGTTATTGCTCAACAATTTGTTCTCTTCTTTTCTTCTTATAGTACTAGATAGGGATGTTCCATCCTCCAGGTCATTGTCCTCATCCCTCAGGTTTTCATTCCGCCCCCTTTTTTTTTTTTTTGTCAAAGCTTTTAGAATAAGTTTGACGCACGAATATTTCCACGTCACCCTCCAAAAAAATTTTTATGTCCGTCTAGCAGCATATTATGTACGCTCCGTGCTTTGAATACGGCAGCTCTCTAGATGACTGAAGTAATCTCCACGAGTAAAGTGTCCTTCACTGCACGGCACCAAGAGCCTTTGACTTTTCCCATCAGGAGTGCAGCTTGATCGATGCAAATTAGCTGCTAGTTGGTTCTTTACGACAAACGGCCAATCCAATTCAATTTTTAACAATCTTCAAGTCCTTAACTCGTTCATCTGTTTGTATTTTGTGTGTGTGTATGTCCTGGGTAGCCAGTTCGACTTCGTTGCGCCTCAAATCCCCATTTTTTTCTTTATCACATCGCCATCACCGTCCTTTACCAATCAATCAATCAATCCTGCACGCGCGACCCGCTGACCCAATCTTACCGAGAAAACCAACGCAATAGGCGATTTCAGATACTGCCCTTGTGCTCCGCACGGGGGCCCTCCGTCGCCCAAGTCACGTGCATCGCGCAATGCGTCGTGGGAAATGGTTTACATTCGTGCTTGCTGCCTGTTGCTCGAGGTTGCGGGAGGTGAAGGAGAAAGAAAACCGAAACTGTTTGCGCTCTTCTTCTTCTCTCTGACTCATGAAAACTATATCCCAAGATGCAGCGAGACTTTCGCAACACGGCGCTCTCTGGTGGGCCACCCATGCAATTTCTGAAATCGTCTATTGGGGGAAACCAGAACGTAGGTAAGAGCCCTTATGGAATAGCTTCCTTTAAAGCAGGCGCTCACGCAATGGCGATTAAATAATCCACATCGCGTCTGCCCAGTCACCATCATCAATTTATCTGTTGTTGTTTGTTGGGGGAAACCTCCAGTTAAAAGACGTCATGCTACCTGAGCAGCAATGCAGTTCCAGATCATGAGGACGATCCGCAAAGGCAGTTTCGCTTTGTAAGCTCTGTGGCACCAGAGTCTGTGAGCTCCCGCCGTAACGCTGATGCCTGAGGACACCAGATAGATGATACCTGAAACACGGCGACCAAAAATATTTATTTTCCTTTCTGGTCTTAATGCATAGATACATATACACAGGTACACACGACTGGCATCTCAAGCAACACTAAATTTTGGCCCAATATTGGCTGAATATCGGCAATACCGGTGCAATACTGGGCCAATATTAGACAAATATTGCCAGTATTCAGCCAATATTGAACCAAGATGTTTCGCTGCTTGGGATTGCCACGAGCAAAGCAATTACCAACCTTATAATATCTTATAATTCTAAACCAATCGGTCAATCATTAATACACATAAAACCCCAACAGTACTTGGACAATAGACCTCTACCCGAGAAACGTCATCATGACGTTGGCAGACAGACTGAAACCGAAACAAATCGGAAGAGGAGGGCGAGGTTCCACCAATGAAACTTGTTCGCTGCCTGCTACTGAAAGAAAAGTAGTACCGAAGGTCGCGTCCCTTTCGCGTGACTTTCGGGCACGACCTTGTTCGCCCCTATAGCTTCAAGCGTAGTTCAGCTCTACCAAATTGGTGGCGCTGTGGAACACTATGACATCATTTGTTTACAAGCAGGGAAAGGTCTATTCGTTGCCATACGCCTTCTGATTCGCCAGGTCTCTTTTCCCGTAACCATACACGGTGCTAACTCAGAAGAAGGATCGAGGGCATTTCAAGGGCAAAGCGTAAAGTAAGCGGATGTTCGAAACGTAAATCTCACCACCGAAGGGACATCGCTACTTACCAAACACATGCGTCTGCCATTTGCAGAAGAACCACAAGTACGCTCCGTAGACAGCCATAAGGTGGATAAGGCCGATCTTGATCACATTGCCCCAATATATCTTAATGGGGTATGGCTTCGAGATAGGTTGGGATGGTGCAGCGTGCACTGTCTGACTGGGTTGAACCATTGTGTCTGCTTGTGGTGCCATGATCTCTGCGTAAGAAAGCGAGAAGACTATATCAAAATGATAAACCAGGAAAAAGAATGAAACAACTTCAAATTAACTCAATTGAACCTGAAATCTACTGTAAGTAATCTTGAAAGTATAGTGCAAACCAACGTTTTCATATTGGAACTAGCGGGAGGAATTGCGCTACAACATCGCAGACGCAAAGCTAAAGGTTTGACAGACTGACTGCAAAAGTCTCATGTCATCACCATAATCGTCTTTATGTCATAGTCACGATTTATTTGTTGTTGTTGTTGTTGCCTTTCCATAACATCCGGTGTTACTATATATTATAGATATCATAGAACTCAGCGCATTTGGGTCAACGTGGGTGAGTTCCAAGCTTTGATAGTTCTTGGAAAAAATGAACATTTACAGCAGTTAGTCATGCACCGGAGTTATTTCAGTGTACGGTGACAGCTTGAACGTGAGGACATAAGTATACGTGTGATTGATGTATTCGAATTTGACCTTGGTTGGTATGATTATTAGCATCACTCGATTTGCGACTGGGCTTCCCTAGAATAATGGCCGACGTGACGATGCTGAAATATGAAATGACGTATAGCTTGCGGAGATGCACGTCTTTAGCCAAACGATCTTCTTTCTTTGTCGGCATGCGACGTTTGTACCGAAACCCGAGCAAGGGAGAGGGGGAGTTATCCTATCCTTCACTGTATTTAACATTCGTGTATCACCCTCTATCGTGCTATCGCTAGAAATAGAAGTGTAAATTAGACTGGTGCAAGACGAGGCTACGTACTAGAGAAAGAGATAACATTTTCTTGGGTTTGAGGAACACACAAGACGAAGAGGACAACACAAGACTCAAGCACCAGCAATGAAGCTTTAATGCAGAGGGTACAATGGGAAGAAGCGAACAACAGGGTGAGGGGGGGGGAAGGGAGAGTTGAATATCGTTGTCTCCGGTAAGGCTGCCAACCAAAGCAATCAAAGGCAGGCAGAAAGTTGCAGAAACCGAAGCTCTTACGTGGGTAGATCTAAGTCAATTTTAGTACTTTGGTTGTACTAGTAATTTCTGAGATTGTGTACCAGCTCGTATGGGCATTCCTTAGTGCCACGTGTGGAGGGATGTTATCGTATCTCCTTACTCATAGCTTTGTGTAAGAGATGTACCTATACCCCTTGCCATATAGCATAGAGCATTCCTTAGGCTCATTTTACTATGCCTATATGCGAGTCATAGAAGGAAAGACTTATACTTTAACCCTTAATGACACATTGTATTCGGCTCCGAATCACCGTACCTTAACATCTGTTCGTCGCAGGTATGATGGATAAGAGACGATGTTCCCAATGTGCACTTTATGCAAATCAGTTAGACGTCCTATCGTAATTTTGAGGCACACGAGCAGAACGGATCCCGCGGTTACTCACGTGGAGGAAAAAGTCTCGCAGGGGACGACATATTGTCAGTATTAATAATTGAATATGGGTACCGACGATGACGTTTCAAGGAAATGACCGGAATCATTTTGACGGAGAAATCATACGACTTTGACGTAAGACTGCGGGACGTATAGTTTACGTGCATAGAGTGACGCAGGTCACTACATTGCCGTTGTTCCTTCACGGTATGAGGTCGTCATTTAACCAGATCTCCACGGCGTCTTGGTATGCATGAATGAATTGCGCTCCAGAGACAATAATGAGAGATATTCGGCTTGCAACGGGAAGGAATTTTTTTTATGCAAACCATAGCGGCGTTAGATGCGCTTTAATGGTACTGAATGGTACCAAGTACCAAGTACCTGTACTGTATGGTATGGTACCAAGGACGATAGTCGTGCGCTTGACAGTCGAGCGTCAAGATGAACTATACCGGGCACTGTCGGCGCGCTTTGAAAGTGCCTCAAGAACGCGTCAGACATAAAATAAGTTGTAAAATGATAAAATGATTCCCCTAACGTTGGTGGTACTCTCCCTTCTCCTCCTCAACGTGATAAGCAAGTATGCTTACAGCTTTGTGAGCTGATCAATTCGCAAAGCAGGGGTGCGACAGGAGGACCCTGATTCACGTGCACTTGGGCCTTAGGTACTTCGTGCAGCTTAGGTTGGTTCACCCGTCCACCTCCAAAATGTACCCTAATACAGAAAGCAAGTTACGTCCACCAAGTTATAACCATACTGCTCGTATTATCGAAACAAAACGATAATATTCTGGTTGTTTGCCACATCAAGCAACGTGCGCGTACAGAGACGGTGACTAACACCCAGTGGCGTAGCCAGACCTCCAAGGTAGGGGGGGCTCGATACGAAAACTTGCCCCCCCCCCCACCCGCTGATCCTGTGTCGACAACACACACATACTTGTGCACACTGCAAACTGAGGATTAAAAAAAGGAACGAAAATAGTTGATTTAGACGTTCACAATACGATTACATGTATAGGCTGTCATGACCAATCAGGTGGTGTCACGAGATTGGAAGTATTCTGAAAAGCTCATACTTTGAAAACCATTCAAGAGTGTTTCTTAGATAGACGCTATGAACTGCAAGAACTTTCGCCATCGTCACTCTGGTCCCCCCCCCCCCATATATTATATTCTCGGATTTGCACTATTTGTGTGGGTCGGTCCGTGGCAGGTAGGGGAGGCTCGAGCCCCCCCCTAGCCCCCCCCCCCCCCCCCCGTGGCTATGCCACTGCTAACACCATTGCAACAAAACTGGGGCCAAGCTTATGGGTATGTTTCGCAATTTGCCAATTATCTGTAGCCTATCATAGTGAAGCGAAAAACAACAACAACAACATAATTTCAATCTATATTGACGCGCTACAAGGTCTGCCTTCATGTCACGCTTGTCATCAGACATGCTTGAGATGACAGGCGAAATTTGCGCCGCTGCTTACGCTCCATTGAAATGTTCAACGACGAACACAAATTGTTCTTTGCGTAACTTTCAACGAACATGGGGCTGGCAGTTATCACGTTGGGATTCGCCGTTTTCTTTCATGCCAAGGACGTCTATAGGGTCAGAATAATTCGTCGCAGTTTCCGCGTGCAGATGCAGTAATAACAACATTGCAGTAATACTCAGATTGATCGGAGCCTTGAAATGTCGGTACAGGTATGTAAAAGGAAATGCAGACAATGTCCATCGCTTATGTATCGTCGTTAATGTTCACAAGGCGATCAGTATGAATGGTTACGTTCGCATCGTTGTTTTCGTGCTTTCAGAAAATGATGATGGGTCAGCGTACATAGGAGTGTCCCCGAGTTTATATCATCCCACGTGCTCTGGGGTATAGTGTTCCGCCAGGCTAAGCGGGGAAACGCGCCATCAGTCATAATTGTTCTCTAGAACTCTGCAAATGTTGTTTCCCCGGATACGTGGCCGTGTCTTCCGATTGGAATATATAGAATATACACGTAGATATACATCAACCTATTTGCGTCTTCTGGTCTCAGACCGACTAGCTTTCTTCCGAGAATATATCTAATAACCATTGTCTCGTTGGACTGGTTCTCTAGAGGCTTCTGCGCTTCGACACAACCTGGGAGGATGAGTTCGTTCAGTGTAGAGATACCTTGATGCGTCGAGATAAGCAATCGGAACGCACCTATTGGGCAGCGCTATTCACGGTGCTACTCCCTGTCCAGTAGACGTGTTCCGATTATTTTTCTCGTCGCATCAAGTTGCCTCTACATTGAACGAACTCAGCCTTCCTGAGTCAAGAACGGTGAACAACTTGAAAAATCGCGAGTGCAACAAGAAAGAAAAAAAAAATCATTGGTGCAGCGCCACTGCGCGTGGGCACTGCAAATTTCAATTCCAAAACCCAATCTAAATTTGTAGATTAAGGTTGCGTATGGCATCCCACAGAAGCCTAATCCAAGGAGGAGGGATATATGTTTGTTCAAAGGAAGAGCCTTGTAGCAAGGCAGAGAGCCGGCTTGCCATTCCGAAGGAAAAAGGGGGAAAAAAAAAACGAAGGTTGAGCGAAGTTCTTACGGTGGACTGAAATGGAATATAATCACACCGACTCTTTTAGAGAATGTTCTCTTGTCAGCGCGTAAGAGATACGTGACTGAAATAAACTCCTAAGGGGTTCACCTTCCAAATATTACTCACTTTTTATCTATCGCGGTTCGCGAAGCAAAATGTTCCGTTTTCATGGATGGCGAATAGTTTCGGAATCAATATGCGAGGAAACCGAAACCGAAACAATGTTTACTCTTATATCAGTAGCATTTTTCAAGTGCCGTCCGACGCTACGTTACGACGAAGTGGTACCGTGAGAGCCGTGCGCAGAGTCCTAAGCACTGAGACTCTTGTGCAACACAAGATGCAGCTGCAACAGTGTATATGTCAATGTGAGCATCACACACTTTTATCCACAATGCAGGACTCTTTCGGCATAAGTACGAAAGATTCTGTGGTATGCATGCTCTTCTCCTTACAATTCGGGAAGCATTCTTCACGACACGATTCTTCTTGCACCTTAACGCCTTCAAATTGTCCCTTTCGTTGTCTGAGTATTCGAAATGAGACGAAACTTGCCCGTCTCTTGCACCCCTGAAACACGGGCAGGATAGAACTTCCTTTGAAGTAGGGGCCCTTTACAGCTTTGAAGGACCCCTTAGTGAAAGGAGTTCGCGTCACTGACACACGACGACAATGCTCGACAACCTCGCTTTAGTGTTTCTCTCAGCGAACCCCGCAATTCCTCAGTGCCTCGGCGATACGGGCGTAGACTTCACCGTTCTGTTTCTGTCTACGCAGGGCATCTAAATTGTCTTCGCGTGACTTTATAAGAACCCACGTATCCTTTTCTTGCCACTGCACTCGCGGCTTCTTGGAGACGCTCGCAAATTTTGGTGCTTGACTATTGTCACTCATTACAGTCACGATTAGTCACAGTTCTTCAACTATGTACACGCACACGCAGGATCGAAGCAAGCAAAACACAACTAACAACAACAACAACGCTGGCGTGCGTAGCGGACGCCCAGGATTCCCCAAGACCTTAGATCGAGATTATTGAATTTATGATCACTCGTATTGGACACGACAAGACTCCTGTAAGTTTAGAAACTATTTCAACGACTGATGAAAACCTTAAAGATCGGCATTTTTGTGTTAAATAATCGAGATCTGCTCATCATCGACGTAAGCTGCGTTCGAGGCTACGCCTTTTTGGAGGGAAATGAGATGATCGATCATCTCTTTCGAAAATAAGTCCAGTATATCTAAAAGAAGGGATGTCCATTATCATGTGTCAATGGGCACAAACGCCGTTCCGGTAGATGTTCTTATCTGGAAAAGCGCACACGCACACACTCCTGGCAGCGTCCCGATCCGACGATCCGTAGAATTATGCATGATAAGTATTATGTTATTTATTATTATTATTTTAAATTATTATATGCCTATAGCTATCCTGAAAACTAGGAGAACACTTCGATATTTCCTGTGACACACAAAGGAGCACCACAAACGAATACATATGTTGTTACGCTGGCTATCAAAGGATAGCGGGTGAAATGCGAACATAGCAGACGACAGCAGGGCCCCACCGTCGAATGTGGCGGCCTCTCTTGGGACCACTGCGAACAGCGGGAGTCCTTGCCGTCACTTTCCCGCACTACTTCCTGTACGAACTGTGCGTACTGATAGAATCAGACTCATGAGTCGCCATCTATCGATGACAAAGCTCAATGGCAAGAGAGGTGAGAGAGAGAGAGAGAGAGACAGAGAGAGGGAAAAAAACGAACTGTCAGAGAGGCGTGACGGCCAACGCGGTCAGTGTTCGCTGCTCTCGCGTTTCCGGCAAGCGCTTCCAACGAGTTCCTAATGCTCCATCTTTCTATTACTCTCTGCTGGCTACTCACACAGACGTAAATTGAACTGTGACGTTAAAGTGCTCTCTCCTTTGATGAAATCTAACGTACTTTCTGCTGCTGAAACAGTACGGCCTTATAACAGTGTTAACGATGAAATATTTTTACAAAATGTGAATCTTAAGAAAAAGTTATGTTCTAATTAATGTGTTGGGGAGAAAACATGGGTTCTAATGATTGGTGCCGGGCATTGATACTGCAGATATGTGTGAACCACGGTGGTTTATCACAGTGCAAGCTCTTGCAGTAAGCACTCTTCAAGATGTAAGGTAGACATAGCTACAATTGAGCGACCGCTGAAGCGTTTATGTTGCTTTTCAGAAAGGCAAGACTAGAAATGACTACTCGTCTATCTATTCAGTTAGATAGAAAGTATAGCCTGTACAAAGAAAGACATTTAAATTATTTTAACATTATCAACCTGGGAGTATTCAAATAGGTTCATTGGCATCGTCTTCCGTAAACTGCTGTGCGTCATACTGCGCCATCTAGTGAAGACAGAGATAACCCTCTCCGGCACCTCAAGGTCATGTGCATGCGCATAGGCCGTTGTGATAAAGGTCAATTATACTACGATGCCCCACTCCGCACCCGCTAATATACCCTTTGTACGATAACCGCGCTTCAACAACAGTCCGAAAGCCCAAGATACCCGTGCGTGGCATAGTCTCTAGAATCATCTTCCAGGTGGCGCGGAAGCTTTTTGTTGAAAATGCATTCTACAGCTAGGTAGGGAAGTTAAACGGAGCGTCCGTCTGTCCGTCCGTGGCGTTCTCCTGTAAAGCGTGCTTTCACTGCACTGACTTAGTGTAAACAGGAGAAGCAACCAAGCAACATGTCTCCCCGGATTTCGTGGCTAGCTGACGTAATGCTGCTGCTCTGTTTTAATGGAGTGGGATGATTGTGAAGCGGCACCTTTCGGTTTGCTTGGGCGGACAGACACATCGAAAAGACATTACTGCGTTCCAATTCAAAATGAAGGAGACAAAACAAGGCCTCGACAAAACGACCAAGGCAAAACCTGCAATAGCTGGCCGCATCGAAGAGGTGCGTTGACACTGAAACTGATGGTTGCTTTGTAGTATAATTTCTCCGGCCGAATAATTTTGCTTAGGATTGAAGGACTAAATTTCCTGCCGTTCGTTTACCACAGGTATGAAGTCTTCAATTGTGGCACATTAGCCTTGCTCCTGTCTTCTCATCTGTCTAACTTTAATTGCAGTTCGCTATGACTCAGTTCCTTTGTTTTATGTCACCACACCGTGTAGGTCAAGGTGATTCACATCTGTAATATATGCACTACACAAGACCGTTTGGCGTGGTCATCACTAATAAGAGAAATACTTCAAAGGACCGCGTGCTCCCGCATCTTGGCTGAGTGATTCGCGTGCCTCTATCAAGCACAAGGTGAACGCTCTCCTTGACTTCGTTATGCATGCTCACGGTTGTGTGAAGGACAAGGAATTACGTAGAAAGTGAAAGTTAGAAGATGCAGTTCGAGAAGGACAAGAAGCCTGTTTGGAGCAAGGCACGCTATCGGCAATGCGTGTGTTGCCAATGAGAATAATTTTAACGTAGCCTCGAGTAACTCAGTAACTTAATGTGTGGCTTTTGTCTGCTCTTGGCTTCTCTTACTCACACAGCAGCCCAAGTGAACTTAGACTTGAAAAAGAAAATTAATTAAATAAAAATTTTGGACACATTTCGTGGTATGATCACAGCAGAAGTTAGGCTCACAGTGCAGATGGACAATCACGACAATTTGTGCCATTTCTTTTTTACTTTTTTTTTTGTGTCGAAATGTCAGCACTGTGGTGGCATCCATGTTTTTTCTTCTTTTTGCCGTTGCAATATCCAGTTTGTGTTCTTTATTATTCACTGTACCGTTTCATATTTTCTTGCTTTACCATGGTTGTGCGGATGGAGCGCTGTTTTAGGTGGCAACCCAATAACTTGAGTAAGACATTCAACTTTGCTGCAATTATTGGCCCATGTCAGAACCACGTGTGACACCGTCGATGCCTTCTAATGTTCTTGGAGGTCCTCGTGTCTACCAGTTTGCTCCACACGCTTAAAAATGAACTTCACCGCATAACACGCTCCTAGCCAACCGTCATCTCGAATGATATCGTTATCTGCCATGATTTGTTGAAAACGGGAGGCGTACGCCTTTTTTGTGATACCTATGCCGTTTATAACTGTCACACAAAAAAGGCGTACGTCTCCCGTTTTCAACAAATCAGAGCAGATAACAATATCATTCGAGATGATGGTTGGCTAGGAGCGTGTTATGCGGTGAAGTTCATTTTTAAGAGTGTAGCGCAGCCAGGTGGGGGGCAGCTCAATTGTTGTGCTTGTCCATAACTTTAACTTCATTCTTATATCTCACATTTAATGTTTCGCGTGTAATGGGGTAATGTACTGCTCTCCAGCCGTGAATCACCCCATGCATGTCATAGTCACGATTTATTTGCTGTTGTTGTTGTCGGTAAGGCATATTTCGCTAGAAGTTACGAGATGTATCTCGTCGTGCAGAGAGCTCGGTCTCAATGGCCCTCTCTTGACTTGAATTTTATTTACGAAGACCACGTGTCAGGTCTGCCCTTCCCGAAGGCATTTTAGTGGCTTGCGCTATTCATCTTTAACGACGTTCAAATTGCGGCGACTCGAGCGGTTGTACCACTTTTTGCCCTACTTATCTGAACTCAAAGTGAGGACTCACGAGTGTGAGATTATCCAAGCCGGAACTGTTATTCCAGGATGCAGTAGAGTTGACGAATATTGTGTCTATGTGGCTTCAGCTGAAGAAGACAATTGAAGAGCTCTTGCGGAAAGGGCAGATAATAAGATTTCTCGAAATTGTTGTTATCACAATGGAGGTCAGCGAATACAAGCACAAGTTGGCGACGTGGGTACCAAAAAACAATCGAATTAGGAACCGCCTGAGGGAACCGTTTATTGTTGTGGTTGTTGAGGAGTTAAAGCAAAGCAATGTATTGCCACGCGCATTGACCTGGGTCCTTTTTCCTGGGACTGAATAGCGCGTGTCGGAATCGACACCAAAACAGAACTTCACCGCATAGCACGCAGCTAGCCAAGGATCATCAAGAATAACGTCGTCCTCTCTCCCGATTTGTTGAAAGCGGGAGGGCTGCACCTCTTTGTGACTGTTATACAGTTGTGTTAGTTGTCACAAAAAGCCGTACGCCCCGTGCTTTGCACAAATCAAGAATGATAAAGGTGTTACTCTGTACGACGGTTGGCTTTCAGCGTGCTATGTGGTGAAGTTCTCTTTTAAGGGTGTAAGGGAACCTCATATTTTGTCATTTTGTTTGATGCGCTAAATGTAGTATAACTGATAAATTATTGTGCTCTATTGAAATTCGCAACTCACTCCGCCATCACGGTTCACTGGTGCATTCCAAGGATCAATGGCACGATAAACGGCGGTTTAGTTCTTCAGGATATGTACATGACATTCTCGGGTAAACGTGAACAAGCCCCCGCCACGACTTCTGGTGCCACGAAGACTTCCGGTCCTTCTGCGACTAAGGACGCTCGGAACCAGTCGCCATGCAGAAGTATATATCTTTCGCTTTCCTGATTTGTTGAAAACTGGAGGCGTACGCCTCTTTGTAGCAATTTGAATAGCAACAAAAAGGTGTATACGACCCTATCTCTCTCCTCAAATCAGAGGCGATAACTGTATCAGTCAGCACAGTGGTTGGCGCAGAGCATGTTTGCTGTGAAACCGGATGTCGTTTTGGCACCAAACCGGAAGCGGTGAAAACGGCATGCATATGGGAGAGCTTATGCAAACAGGTCATACGTATGCATGCAGATACAAATGTCGCGACGTCTGTCCGTGGCGGCTACTTGTAGAGTGAAATAAGCGGGTGATTTTCGTAAAAGAAAACACAGCTGAGAGCAAGTATGTATAGTTGAGTAGTGCAGTTGCGGTGACCTGAAAGTGAGTTGCAGTATTGCAAACCTTGAGGGCTACTGCGTCTACATTATACATACCATCAAATACCGGCACATAGGCTTTATTTTTATATTCGTAAACTTTAGGAAGTATTTTTTATCAAAACTATTGATGTCTTGTTAAGCGGTCACGACGAAACGCAGATCGATGACCCCTCCGCATGTGTCGGAGCAGAACTGGCCTCACAAAAAAATAAAAAGTAAAAAAGGATAACGTCTCTTTAACCTATACCGTTGCTGTGTGCAGAATCCAGACCTTTCATGCTGCCCTATTTCTCTATCCGGTGTTATGCTTGAGAAGCTAGGTAATATTATTTCCAGTTGGATATCTTCTTTTTAAGCGTTGAGAGAGGATATCCTCATACGAGGAGTGTACCTTATCTTAAAATCCTCGAAATATCCAGTGTACCATTTCAACAAAGGGCTCTATAGCAGAAGTAAGCGTGGAAACAATGCAGTCTTGTGCGAACTTGACCTCGAGACTGAGCAATGCATTGAGAGGCAATGTGCCTCCTCCTGTCTCCTCATTACCATACAGAAAGGGGGTCACGAATGATCAAGGTGAATAGAGGCGCGCTTGCTTGTGCTTTCCACAGTAACACCTAGAAATAAGGACACTGGCGACAAAGCCATGGTGCAAGTGATGTGGAGTTGCGGGCCTCACATTAGTGAAGCCAAAATCTCCATTTTATTTTTTCCTTAAAACCAAACAAGCAACCGTGGTGTGACGTTTTTTTTTTGTCTTTTACTTTGTTTTCGGGGTTGCCAGTATTGCCACCGTGCATATTACAGTTTGCTAAGTAAGTGATTTATATCTGTAAGACATGTAACATATCGAAGAATGTTTAAAATTGACTAACTTTAGATTTGTTTTAAAAAGGTGCATTTAAGATTACTACACTAAGGTCTACTACGATTTTTTTGACAAGTGCAATTATTTTTTACAATTTACTTTACTGATAGTTGTGTGTATATGCGTTATGACATATGTCGAAACAGTAGTCACAAGTATTCGTCGTTTAGCGCCACCCACGAGCGAGAGAAAAAAAAAGGAAAGAAACAATTGATCGCCTCGTCTACTTTTCAGGGTATGTCACTCTGGCTATTTTTGTCTTCAGGGAGGGTCGTTAGGCACGAGGAGGAGGGGGGTACGTTTATTTGATGAGTAATGAACAATGAAGGGAAATGTTAGCCATACATATACTCGGCTTGCTACTCCCTTAAAAGAACGATTGAAACGAAAAAAAAAAGAGAGAGAGAGAGAGAGAGATGCTTGAGACATAAACGCACATTAAAGAACCCCATTCGGATAAAATGAACTCCAGTGTGATGACATAAGAGAATAATAGACATAATACGCAATTACCAGATGACATTTGTTGACCTAAAGTTCACTTTACATAAAACGTCAGTCCGCCCTCAATTGGAATATGCACCGACGTCTTAGAATCCCGCACACAATCCGCTCAAACAGACTATAGAATGTGTGCAGTCCGATGAAGGGAACCACAGCTGCACCAGGAGTGTTAGCGAAGCTTGACCATTACTTGTAACAGTGCTGGTTTTCTGTGCGTATATTTACAGGAATGTTTATTATTTTCTACTTGATCCTTGTATTCCCGCTCTCTTCTGTAACGCTACAAAGCTGCGAGGGTAAAATAAATAAAGCACATACATAAACATATATGAATAAAACAACATAAATAAAACACGGTAACAAAAATAAATAAGCAATTGCGGCGCTCAGTAGTCTGACATCACGCTTCCCCTGACGTAACCACCCGCAGGCATATCAGCCAACCTGAAACGCGAACAGCAAATAAGGACAAAACGCTTAAATGAAGAATGATGCTATCGCCGCTGCATCTCTTCCGAGCCGGCATCCTATCGGTGACCAGTTTGAAAACGGGTCCTGGATTTGGGTAAGGGAAGGGTCAGTCGCAGCCTGGTCCAGTTTCGGGCCTTCCAAACAATGGCCCAAGGGAGGATAGGACCGGCTAACAGAATGTGTAGCCTTGAAACCGGAAGACGGCATAGAGAGCAAAAGAAATAACCAAGATGCATCCTGAATGAAGGCCATCGTGATATGCCTCCAGGTGCGAAAAGATATTATTGGGAATGCACGGACGGATGGTACCGTTGTCCATTGAGCTCCTGACCGCTTGACATGCATCTACTCCTTCCGGTACCGGGTACTAAACAAGAAAAAAATAAGGTTAACCTTGACCCTGTGATGCGGCTGATGATGACGATTGCGGTGCATTAGTACGTGGATTTGAAGGTAGCCCCGATTTCCGCGTGTTTGAGCAGGAGTGATTTTTGTAATGCGCTGTGGGAATCGATGTCAGACACACGTACACCGTGAAGATTTCATCCATATGAGGTCGCGAGAGCCTGCCGAACTATTCGTTGCGGTTTGCGAGGGGAACGAAGAAATAAAGTGAAAATAGCAGTGTTGAACCACCAGCTACCTGCTAGTTTGCTACTAGCCAATGACATGATACGTAGGCGGTGGGTATTTTTTTTATCGCGTATAGACAGAAAACAAGAAGATACGTCGAAATATTACGGTGAAACTATCGGCCAGTGCAAGACAAAAAAAAAAAAAAAAAAAGAAAAAGAAAGAAGAAGTACACAGTGTCCTGAATTTCATTTACATCGGTTTTTTAACCATAGAGACTATCGACAAGCTACGCAACGTCAATTCATGTCACGAGAAGGAGACTTCATTATAAGATGATTGATTGATCGATTATGAAGAAGAAAAATATCTTATACGATGAGTCGAGCTTATGTAAAAAAAGGGGAAGAAACTGCTACCCCCATAACGAAGCCATAAATGGATGAACCCCAACAGAAAGGAAAAAGAAAAATGAAGAGATGAAAAAATAAAGAGAGAAAAACATCATCCCTCCCGGTCCCTTATAAGATCTTTTATTAATGTGCTATTGCTCGCTCCGCAGTAACCGGTCTCACGTTACGTAGGGCTTGCATTACCATTTTTGACTATCGTCATCATGATCATCATCATCATTGGCATCAACATTGAGATAATTCGACCCCATGCACTTCAATGAACATATCGACGTCGCGACCCACTGTATGTCACTGGCACAAAACTGTGCAGAAAGAAAGATAATTATTTAGGTCTCTACCCCTATATATGGCACATTATTTTATATTTTTGCACACACACACACACACACAAAAAAAAATAGTTCTTGTTGTAAAGTGACAAAAGCAACATTCTGAACGAGACCCACACCCCTGGCATGCCGGATCGCTCGCGGGTGTGTAGTCGGGCGTTCACTCGAGTGTGGGAACGCTTATTTGCGTCACAACGGCGGTCGCTATATTCTCACAGCACGGGCGTTTAGTCTCTTCTGCTATTCGAGAACGGAGGCGACACGACCCATGGGAGTCGTTCCTCGAGTGACATCGCTTTGTTCCTGACCTTTCGCTCTTTTTTTTTTTTTATTTCTTTTCGTGAAAATAACCCTGTCACCCAGTGACATGCGCGCCCTGCACGTGATCTCAATATTTTTCAAGTTCGAAACGACCTTGCTAAAGAGTTAAAGATGTAAAAACGACGAAGTTTAACTATTGTGAATATGAAAAAAAAATGCAGATATCAGATCAAGCAGTTCAATAAATAAAAGAGATGTGTGTATCGCATGCGAACAAGGACACAAAAAGAAAAAAGAGGAGCAAATAAAAAATAATCTAAAGAAGAAAAGTGAAACACCTAGTCCACCAGCTAATAGACTGAGAGACAAAATTACACGAATAAAAATAAGAGGCCGTTATAGCTTATTACGACGTTTTTTTTCATAAACGATTGGCTTCAGGGCCCTGGTGGGATTCTAGATAAACGATGATGGCGATGATGATGATGGTAGTAGAAAAAAAAAGGGGGGGTATGAGCCCGCTCACCGTGGGACAAGCTACTCCAGATCTAGTAGAGAAAAAAAAAAGAAATAAACGAATAATTAATTTCGGAAGCATACACGTTCGTACCACAATTGAACCCGACCATTTATACTTAATTCCTCGCTGTCGCTCACTTCAATTCGTTGCAACGAAACACAAGGTCACGCATGTAGTTAGAGACATAGAAAGTGAACGAGAAGACCGACTCAAGGAAGTCATCACCGCTCCATTGGAGCTGTTCCTGGTGACGAGCAGCCAAACTACAGGGCATCGCGGAGTAAATTATTTGACACGGCGACTGACGAGCTCGGCTTTCTGTACTGGAACGTTACAGATCTATGCCGTTCAAACAACCAAAATTTTCGCCTAGGAAGCTATTCTGTTAATTACGTGGAGGATACAGCGTGGAAAGCCGAGCCGATATCGCGTTCGGTAAAAACCTGCGCTGTAAACACACTTTCACAAAACGCACGAGTGAGGCCAACAACGGCAAGCCGATCTCACGTAACGTATTTCGTTCCGAAGCTACCTTTACGTAATACGCAACATCACACGTATCATGCGTACACCGACATCTTTCATCAACACGTCAGCTTCGCAAACCTTACCTGCGACTGTGAAGGTCGTTGCTCAACGAAGTACACCTCCGAGTTCCGGTAACACTGAACAGACGTTTGCAGCTGCCGCCGAGTCACACCACGTTTACACCCATACGAAAAAGAGGGCGAGAGGGTATTCGAACACCTTTCCCCTGGTAAAAAATCCAGGACCCGCACCAGGACCTCCTCGGCGAAAGTGAAGTGTAGTTACGTAACACTAACTCCTTCTCGGCAGAATCGTCACGAAAGTCACCGTGTGGTTCTGTTTCGAAAGCCCACAGTTTAATGCACTACGTAGGGACAGCCCAAACTTGCGAGGGAAGCGAAGACCTCGACCCGATGCCCCAGAAATTGAGAACCTTTGTCGCTTCCTTCGCCTCCATCGTGCAGGTTCTTTCCCTCTCCGTCTCTTTTTCTTAGGTGTGTCTGTCCAGCGGCGTACTTATGTAATACGGGATCCGTTAGTCAGCGTTACGGAACTTATAGGGTCAACGAGCTTCATCTACCCAGACAACATGGCTGGGGGAGAAGAAAACAAGTGGTTATGGAGCTGCTAAAGGTATCTCGGAGGGGGGGGGCTGTTTTTCGTTCTTTTGGGTTGTACTTGTGTGATATTGATATCAGAGGGGAATTAGATTTCGGAGTATATCTATATATGAAGTTTTGCACACTCAGAAATTCGTGCAACATGCGGCGACACACTTATCATTGTGTCAGTTCATTGGAAGTCTAGCTATGCGTATACTACTCTGTTATTAGCTTGGAACATGCTAGCATGATCGTTTACATGATGCGGCATCATGGTGTTGGGATGCTGTCCCGGCCTGCTTTTGGGAGGTCTTCGTAGCAGAGCTTAAAAAAATAAAATTTTGAATCCGTATTACGTTAGGCCTTGCTCTTTCTAACGTGCAAATGCCGTGGGATATATTTATGCTGGTAGGCATGCATTGAGTGTGGAAGTCACGTTTCAAGTACCAGCAAGGTGAGGCCCAGTTTTTTTGTTTTTTGTTGTTTGTCTTCTTTTTTTTTTTTTTTAAAGAATAGCAAGTCGGCCTAAGCCTGACTAACCTTTCCTCCCTTTCTGTTTTCAATAAACAATCCCCCCCCTCCTCCGCCGTTGTTAAAATAGAAAAAATAGTGACAAGCTGGTTGTGATGTCCGCCGTTGTTGTTGGAAAATTTTTCGGTAAGATGTGGAAGAGATACGCTGTCTAAGAACGTTAGAAAATGAATATGTAGTGCAATGTAGTTTTCAATACTTTATGACACTCAATGCTGTAACCGTGACATGTATAAGGTGTGTTTAGAGCATAGCAATGTGGAAAGTTGTTCTCGCAAATGGTTGTTCTGCGCATGTATTGAAAGACAAAAAAGAAAAACTGAGGAGTGATAATCGAGAAAAAAACGTTGCCCGTGTTACACCTTGTGTCAGTATATACACCGTATACACAATTGCAAGTGACTGTCCTGATTGTGAATCATGGAGGTATCGCGACGTATGTTTACGCGAGATACAATACATTACCATTTCATAAGAATACAGTCTCGGTGTTAAGGTTCTGTTTTTAAGAGTCCTTGCTACAGCTACCGCACGGCTTGTCCTAGACCTTGTTCATGCTCGGCGGAGTTGAGATGCACACTTAGCTGATCTGGCAGTAGATATATGGGTATGCAGTCTGAAATGTCGTTGATCCAGTTAAGGGTGTATAAAGCTAAGAGCTATGCAAATTTGTAGATACAAGATTGTGCAGTACCAGGAAAAAGTTCAAGCCAGACGAACAGGATATGGAGTTGTTTTAGTAGGGACGTGGCTTTTTTCGTCTGATTCGTGTTGCCCATTACTCAGGCTTGTTACATTATGAATTTCGTCCACCACCTAGCTTGTGTTTGTGCCATTTTACCTATTTGTTAGTTTTTCCGGAATTGCTGGTGCTGTTTTCTGTCTGTGCTGCTAGTTCTTTAGGTGGACACTTCTGTATATTGAATTTCGTCCTGATCATTGATGTACCTGATGTTGTGTGTGTGCTTTTTTTTCAATACTCTCTGCGCAAGGTCGGTACGCGTTTTTTTTTTTTTTTGTATCTACTATTAGGTTCATTGGACTTGAAGTGTCGTGCTACTGAATTTTGCTTTTTGCTGAATTTTTCTTGATTTCACAAGAAAAGGTTTCCTGTGGTTCAGACTCCTTCTGGAAACATACCGCCTATGTACCTTTGAGAGTGCTAATAATTTAACACGTTTAAAATTATGATTCATTGTGCCTGGTCTAATATGCTAGCTATTGGTCGATTTTGTTGATATGGAGGGGAACACTGAATGGTATGAATCTTCATCATACGTCTGACCAGCAACCTTAGAACGCTTAGCAGTTACCAAACATGCAGCTAAATAAAGAAGAAGGACTCCACGGAAAAGGAAATGCGTTTTACTTAGTGTAGATCACAGAAATCACACCTTCCTACACTTTGCGGAACCCGGTGCGTCTCCGAGCACTATCACTTTAGGTCGTAAGTTCACGGCATACTTCCTATGACATTGCGCGTTGTGACATTTCACTCACGCATTGATACGGTGTCGTTCCCCTGAACCGTTTCGGTGGAACCGTATTTGTAGAATATGCTGCAATGACCAGAAGAAATGGCGCACGGGGCCATGCAGGGCAGGCGTTCGGAAATAAGAGCAGGTGTGCGCCTGGAAAATTATCGATAGACAGTGAAAGTCCCGTTGCTCAATTCCCGTTTGAAAGCATCGACCTGAAAGCAACACCACGCGGCGGCAGCGGCAGAGAAGCCTTGAACCACTGCCAAGATGTGGGCCAACGCACGACACAACGGGGTTGAATGACTGCAATCTTCCCTGCGGCAAATGACGGTACACAACTTCGTTGTTTATTTAGCCACCCTTAATGCGTGACACAACCGCAAATTGGCTTTGGCTGGCTTTTGACTGGCTTTTTGACTTTCTGGTTTCAGCCCTTGGGTAAAGCGTTCGCCTATAATCTCTAATCGCTTGGTGTCTTGGCAGAACAGGCAGCCGACGTAACCACGACCTACTAGATTATAACGACCATGTCATAGGCGCCCCTTCCCAGCGCCGCATTTGGAAGCTAGCGGTGGCGCTACTCATCGTCCCAGTTATTGCTTCCTCAACTTCTACAATACTTTGTACTCCAGCTTACCTTAGTATTTCTGTACAAACGGTGGATATTACGCAGAAGATGTTTCATTCTGAGGTTGATTACCAGCATCATTCTAGCGTTTTCATAGGAGCTATTGCTGTCGTCTGCTACAGTAGTCGTACGTACGCTTCTGCGCGTTCAGAATTCAAATTTCCATCGTCCAATCGTGATGCAGATCTCGCGTGCCGATGAGTAGCGCCCCTAGCGGATTGTGCGGACGGGCTCCTCATAGGGGATGCCGATTATGACATGGTCGTTATAATCTAGTAGGTCGTGGACGTAACACAGTGATGACGTTCTTTCATTTATTAATGCATAAAAAAAGACAATACGATTAGGGGAGAGTTTTTTTAATTCTGTGTTAGCGGCCGCGAGGCAACTGTGGCTATGGGCGGTGTACAGATGGAGAGAGGACAGCAGAAAGGAGTGGGGGACAGTATGCGTCCCGGGCCGACTTCAGGAGGAACTGTGCCGACATTCATCTGGGAAGTCTGTCGGAAAACCCAGGGGAAACCTCAGACAGCACAACCGGTGCCGTGATTTGAATTTGCGTCACGTCCCAGTCTCGGTGTGTGATGTGATTGAAGAAAAAATGGGTGGATAGCGATCATCCTAACCACTAGCCACGGTAGCTGGTGGATAGTTTTGCAATCGCACACATTTCATTTGCGTAAGCAATCGAGTATCGGTCTCAGCGTAAACGTGTCCGACATAGGTCTAGGAGGGTGCGGTCACAATCGTAGTTTCGTATAAACAGGGAAGACAGCGCTGCATTTGGTCCGCATAATGTCCGTTTTGTAAGGACAAGATAAAAAAAATGAAAGAAATAAAATAAAATAAAAACAAAAATAAATAAAAATGAACAAAGAAAAAAACAAAGAAGGATTTAATCGCTTTCTGGAAACAAGTAATCCTGAAGAACAGCTCAAAGTGGATTATGTTGACTTACGTCCCCTCTTTTTCTAATCTTTTTATGGTCACCATCATCATCATGGATTGGATTGGACGCAACGAATTCTGCTCGAATCGAAAGCAACCAAGCTGGAGAAGATAGCATACGAATAGAAAACCCGAATACTCGGGCCTCCACTGCCTAAGCAAATACTATCCAGTTCAATTCGCCTGTGAAAGATGAAAAAATAAAAAATAAAAATAAAAGGCAGCCGTTTATAAACCCATGCAGCGATATGACTGGACCCCGTTCTTTTTTATTACCGCTCAGGTGCGCGGACCATTGTTTGCAGCTGAAAGACAGCGGTGCCACTGCCACTGATCTGCATTAAATATTTTTTAAATAAAATTTGTATTTTCTCAATTACCGTATTTTCCTGGTGGGTAAAATTAATCCACAGACCGACCACTGCGGCGTCTATATGTTTAGCGACACCTACGCGCAAGTCAAACATCTCCAGGTGGTATTGCTTAGCGAGTTCCGTTCGAACGAGGCTGACATAAGTGAAACGTTGAAAGAGAGATTACATCATAACGTAACGCTCCGGAGGAGCAAGTGATTCGCCTTGAACTGAAGGTGGAAACTGGGACGAGTACGTTTGCTCAGCGTTCTCCGATAGAGCGGCGACGCAGTACGGTGTCCCGCTTGGAGGGACGCATTACTACTCAAGAGAACATTTGGGGGAGCTTTACGGATAACGTAGGTGATTTTCGCATTAAAATGTCAGCGCAGAAGCAGCAGGAGAAGGGGGTGACAGCACTCATTAACTTTAACAGCACATTAGACTTAAGCTGTAGGCTTACACCATGGAAACGTCATAACATTCGCTGTTGTCCACCTGGAAGAGGAGGTGAGTTTAAGTGAGGCGTATCAAAAAAAGTACTTTTCATCCCACCATTTTTTCATCCTCGCACCTCTCCTCTTGTCTGCTTTTCTCTTGTATTTTCACACTCCTGGAGTAGGGATGGCCTCAGTACTTTAGCATCTGAACCCTCTCTCAGGAACGTTGAGGAGAATCCTCGGTGGTATCCTCAGTAGCTTCGGTAGGGCTTCGGGCACGCGCTACAGTCCTCAACGCTGGTCGTGCGGAAAGCGTAGGAAAAGCTACTGAGGACGCCACTGAAGAATTTCCTCAACGTTCGTGAAAGCGGGCCCTCGCTTTTCGTCGCGTCGCCTTACCTCATGACTTTCGCACGCTACGCTTCGCTATGGCCGGCATTGGCAACCAGGAGGCGGTTACGCCCACCGTCTTGAGTTTTCTTCGTGATTCCGGCCTCTCGACCGGCCTCTAAGGCCCCCTTTTGCGTGTGTGTGTTTTTTTTTTCTTTCCTTTCTTCTTTTTTTTAAAGGAATTAACAAGTCGGCCTACGCCGGACCAACCTTTCCTTTCTTTTTGTTCAATAACCCCCCCCCCCCCGCCCCCCCATGGTAATAGTAACCAAAGCTCCACTATGGCACTTCGTCTTTCTTTTGCAAAGAATGTGCTCTGCAGAGCGTATCTTCGTCACATGATAAATAAAACAAAAATCCGAGCGAAAGGAGAAAGAAAGAGAGACACAACAAGGTTAGGGCAGGTTAAGGCAGGACGAATCTTTCCAAAACGTCTACATCATTGAATCAGAGCCTTTGCATCACTGACACACTAGCACTGGCTCTAGATGACAGGCAATGTGTAGCTTAAAGGAAGAAAGGGCAAAATTTGAGGCTTTTAATTCTTTTCAGAAAACGTAATATAACATGTAGTGAACGATACTTAACAACAAGGCTAATATCCTATGGTTGGAGGACATTTTGCCTAAGGAAGAAAGTTCTTCTTGACCACCAGTCTCCTAGGGCTCCTCCCCCAAATGCCTTCCAAACGTTCAATGCTTCTGTAATCCTACTTCTTGACGTTTCTCTGGGTGACAGGCGACGGAACACAATGAAGATTGAGGGCCACCCAAGGAACACGCTTTCCACGGCTTTCTACACCTCCACTGGCACTGAGTCTATCTGCCTCTGTAATCACAATCAGGTTGTAACCAACCTATCACCAGTCAGTTCTTCTTCATTCCATCTCCCGTCCTGTTTATCCTGTCCTGCACCATACTCTTGGAAGCAGTCTTGAGGTCGTAGGCCAAACCTAATGCAGCCATCGCGTCTATGAACATGGTGGTGATATTCCACTTCCATCCCATTTCACTCGTCGAGTAGTCCCAAGGAAACGCGTGATGGTAGTTGTGAAATCCTTCGCCAGCAGCTACCGCAGAAACGAGGATGTTCTCTGCAGGTGCTATACTTTTGTCGTACGGCCGGGTGCCCCACAGATGGGCCACTCCGTTGACAAGCCACGTGACATGTAGTGATAGCACGTAGCGAAACATGGCACAGGCGAAGAACGCGTTCCAATAGGATTCGTCAAAAAGCCAGTGAGGAATGACAGTGGGAAGAATGAAGCAGAACGTTGTTGCAAGTGGAACGTAGTACCTGCGAATGTAATGCATTTGTGTAGCTATATAGGCTTCAAATATGTCTACCAGACGCACCGTGATAATATATCGCCGATCTTTGTACGTGCTCGTATTGGGAGCAGGAGCGTCGCCAGGATTTTTTCCACGGGGGGGGGGGGGGACGTTAACTGCGCTCGCAACTACATTGCCTTGGCTTAGAAACCCTGCGGGTCAGGAAGCCAGGGGAGAGTGGCAACGCCCCCCCCCCCCCCGTGACTGCGCTCATGATTGGGAGTTGTCCCGTGACGTAAAGTCACGAGTTATCAACGCATTATCATATTAGGGGTATTTTTGTTTATTTATTTATTTCAAAGTGTACACGAAGGGAAATATCCTTCTGGGTGGTGCACGAAATCATAAGCGAACATAAACATGAAATGAAACACATCATCACGAGGTTGTTGTCACCACACGCTTGTCAGAGAAAGTTACATTACACATGTGTTGAGCTTGAATTATAAGAGACACACAGATATGTTTGTTATGAAAGGCAAAAGATTTGCTGGCGTGCTCATATGCCCATACACTATACACAGAAGTGACTGCTAACTGTGTTGTCGGCATATGTGCCATAAAGTAGTTATTGCAAAAATAATTGTTTGGAGTGCACACTGCACAGCTTCGATAAGCGAAAACAGAGCTACTTATATTAAAGGGATATCCAACTGCGAAAACCCAGTCCGGAACTGTGCAGTGTGCACACCTAACGGATTTTGTACAGCATATAGGTTACGGCGCATATGCAGTAAAATTACGGATATTTTTCTTACAGTCTATGTGGGTACTATATCTTTGTAATTGTGTCACTGTATACTGCTGAGAAATGAGGTCCCTATAAGATATGGCTGATATAATCGAACTTGACACGACGACGACGCTTTTAACTGCAAATTATGTATCATAGTATTTGTGTTTTTGTGGTGAAGCTTACCTGCGTTGGAAGATTAATACGGGATCCTGAAGCAAGTCGGAGCAGTCAATTGTTTTTCCTTTGCGTATCACTTCGGGGTGCTTCTTGCTCATGAGCCACCCAATGTGGGAAAAGAAGAGTCCACGTTTGATGTTCGTTGGATCGGCGTCCGTCTCAGAGAACTTGTGGTGCACACGATGATCTCTTGACCATTCATACACTGAGTTCTGAAAGGCGAAGAGATGCAACAATTTGTGATATACAGGTACTTTGCTCTCTAATGTACTAGTAGCATGAGGTTCCGCGGAGCATGGAGATCTCCTCTATATTATGTGTTGGTGGGTGGTGGGTGGGGTTATGATGTATAGGGGGAAGGTTTCTTAGCCTGCTCTGTAGAAGCGAGTCGGTGCACCCAGGGGAGGGTGAAAGAGGGAGGGGAGAGATGATGATGGCACAGGAGAGGGAGGGGGTGTGCTAACCCTCTTGCTCTGATGGGTATAGTCCAAGAGAACTACCCACCAAAGAAAACATCCGAGCATCCCTCAGTAGTCTTCATTGGGATGCTCCCTGTACCAAGGTAACCGCCGGCATTATCGGCGAAGTTACCCCATCTACATATGTGTTGAGAGTGAGTTCTTGATCAGTTTAATGCTTTGGTGTGATCGACTAACCCACTGAGACGATCTATACATATACTTTCGAAAATGGGATGACCATGCGTTGTCACATGATAGGCACAATT
The DNA here is from genome assembly GCF_037126465.1 of Ornithodoros turicata. Taxonomy (NCBI): domain Eukaryota; kingdom Metazoa; phylum Arthropoda; class Arachnida; order Ixodida; family Argasidae; genus Ornithodoros; species Ornithodoros turicata. The sequence goes on from NC_088209.1 coordinate 30,287,496, forward strand.
CTAGCCATTTCATTCATTGGCTGACTTCTTATTCGCGATGTACGTCCCAGTTACGTGTGCTCATAGGCTCCATGACTACGCACTGGATCTGCGTTCACCAACTCACAACTATTTAAGATCCCAGCCCCCTCCCCCCAGCCCTGGCACGCTAGCGGACATCCTGGACCCCGGTGGTTCTTATGCCGAACGTTCCGCTAAAACAAGAAACCTTGTTCTCTTTCTGCAGGAGGCTGGTCTTGCCCAATGACCCCTCTAGCCCTTTGCACTCCTGGACGGACTCACGCACCCTCTATGCATCTCCACCCTTCATTATCCATCCGTTGTTATATTTTTTGTGTGCTATAGTCGTGACGATGCCCACTTCTCTGTGGCCAACAAGGGCGAGTCCATTCTGTCATTACCCCCCCCCCCCACCCGCCCCCCCACACACTTTCGAGAGAATCATGGATCCTAGTAACATATGCGACAAGTACTTGCTTACCTTTTAGTTAGTAATGGCTACGACCTTTTAAAGAATCATAGTGGAATTTTATGTGGCCACAAAGATTGTTGAGCCTTTCGGGGGTGGTTGCTTAGGGGTGTCAGTATTTCCTTCCATAGGTAACCTGAGTCTGATAATAAGTGTGCAGCCATGAAGTACGTACCTGGAGCGCAATGTTGTTGCATAGCATGAGGAAGACACGTAGAGGAAACTTGGCCTTGTAAGCTCTGTGGCACCACAGCCTGTGTGCTCCAGCGGTTACTCCTAGTCCACTCACCTCAAGGGCGATGAGAACTGCGTTGTTTGACGGCTTTTATTATAGGGTCACGTTATATGCATCGCTCACGTCACAAGTAACACTTACTGAAGACGATGCTACCCCACTTTGCGTAGAAGCATGCGATGTAAAGTCCGTAGAGTGCCCCAATGTGCAGGAACGCAAACAATGCTACGTTTCCCCAAACAATGACCGCTCTTCCTTCTGGAGGTTTTATTTCAGCATCAGGGCTCCTTTCGAGGACATCGTGCTGACTCTGCGGGGGCATCTTCTGCACTGCGAATGAAAAGGATATACAGTAACGATTATTTAATGTCTTATAATCGCGCAGTAAGTAAACGGCAGTTATAAATAGAACGTGTAATAGGCTGCTTATTTGGTACACTTTTATGATACTCGACTCTTCCACTGCATTGCGGTAAACACCTTTCCCGGAACCTTGGTGCAACCATATTGCAACCCTCTGTAAGCATCCCTGGATGCTAATACATTCACCATGCGGAGTATTAACCAAGTATTGGTTAGAATAACGGAGATATTGACTAAAACCCAGGGCCAAAAAAGGCGACTGCTGCGCCCCTACCGTAGCTGGCGCGACGGAGAAACTAAATGCGCGTTACAAGCAGATGATCTTCCCCGTGGGCGGACTGGCTCGGTGCAACCCTGGAGCGAGCAAATGGTGCAAGTGACGTCAGGGCAGTTGTGTAGGGGGGTGTCGCACGACTGCTGAACGCGTTGCGCGTGAACTGCTCCCATGTTGAATTCGATAACGCAAAAATCGGATATATTTCAGATAACAACGACTTTGTTTTTAAGAAGATGAATCGGGAGTTTCATATAATGGGGCGATACATTGGTGATGGCGATGCCATCACCATGATGTTGTTGGTGATGCCATCTCCTTAATATGTTATGGTCAGATGGGTAACTGCTAATTGGATTTCGTTTAGATCACAGTGACACAGGACATTGGATGAGCTAAAGAAGGACTCAACACAGCCGTTCCAAGATTTAAACACAAAGTATCTCTTCCTCGTCTTTTACGACTTACAACACAAAGAAACAAAAATTCCAAAGGTTCAAGCAACATCATCGTCGTTCAATCAATGGATGTCTAAAACGAGCACGGTCAGGTCCTCATTCCGCAACATCCTCGCCCCCCCCCCCCCCTCCTCCGGAATGGGCGTCACTAGCACATTGAAGATGATCCTCGAATGGGTACAGTCACGCTTGAAAGCCATTCTCGACCGAGAACTCACATTTTCATGGATCGCTTGAAGGTCCCTTTAAGGTTGCACAAAAGAGGGACCCGTAGATTTTTGTTACGACGATTCTTGTTGCATTTCTTATATAATTATCCCATAATACGCAGTAGATACCCAGCGTTTATATGCTTTATTTCATTGCACATATTCACAGGCAACAACAGCGGCAACAATAACAAATACAGTACATGTAGTGGCGATGAGTGAGGAAGTTCGGTTCGCCAAAGCTCACTACGCCGCAGGACACACTAGCTAGTACATGAGATATGAAATGATGAGGTGATGAGTGAATAATACACCATTGTCCTTCCTATGACACGAAGCTCTCATCGTCATATAATGTCAGTGCACAAGGGTACAAAAGTCGCACTACGTGTCCAGGTGTAAAGACGACGAGTGTCCCTTAGAAATTTGAGGATCAAGACCAGTTCGTGACGGCGCTGCAAACAAAACGCATGTTCTGGACTCATTACCTTGAGCCACTAAGTAGCAAATCAACTCAGCTCTTTCCTAAGGAGATGTTCGTACTCCAAGCCGTAGGGATGTTCATGCTGGACGATGAGGTCGGCTCATCATGGTACGGATATACGTGCCACAGCGGTGCCCGGAAGCATGACAAAAGACATTCGCGTCTCAACACCGAATGTCCCCTCCAGACTTCACTGCATGCATTATCCGGTATTATTTATGCATGAATCGACACCAAATGTGCATGGCCATGCTTTAACTTCGGTCCAACAACTGGTTCAAGAAAATGTGAGAGCTAATGATACTTGTTGCGACCTCGGGAGACCTCACAGGGAACTATATCGTTATGCGGTGCGTGAGCGGTAGCGGTGATGTGTTTGCTCGTGTTGTGTATTATACAAGGCACTGGTAAATACAGCCCGGACGAATTAAAGGTTACGCGTTTGTCGGTACTAAACCCACTGGATACGACGCGAAGAAGCGCAACCTAAAGGGGAGTGTGGAATAGACCTCTACCGAAGAAACGTCGCCATGACGTAATCGTGACGGTGGTAGTTTCACAAAGTCGTATTCATTCATACTTTGGTGTCTTCACTCGCGTTCTCAGTCCCCCGCGGAAAGAAGAGAAGGCTCCACCCATAGCGCTGACTGCGGGAGGGGGTGCCTGAGCCCCCAAGCCCGGAACTTTCCCAGGAGGGCCAAGCCCCCTCCTGGAAGTCTACCCAGCTGGCACTCAATATGAAAGTTTCGAGAGATATCCTAAGAATCGCGTGTTTCATGCGAGTGAACATGAAAATCCGGTAAAAATTTGCCTCACAACGTCGCAACACGGAATTCCCGGCACACTGCCCAACCACTGTTCATGAAACGGGGGGCGTTGTGTCCCGGCCCCCTCCGGCAAATCGAAAACTCTCCGCCTATGACTGCTCCACCCAAGGGTTGCACCGTCTTCAAAGTCAATGTTGTAATTCCGTGCATGTGGCTTGTTATTACGACTTAGCTCGCGCTTGCTTTGTATAGAGGCTACAACGCGTGCTCCAAGAGAAACTCGTGCCCTTCAGGCTCCTCAAGATGGAAGAACCCGGTAGCCATCTTTAGCCGTTAGAATGGAGCAGAACAAGGCCATACAACTAATAATATGTGAGGAATTGGCCTTTTTCACATACGCGTGTTATCCTGGCGGCTCGCCAGCGAGCCACGCTCGGAGCGCGTCAAAACAAACACGCGTTGGTAGCACAAAGGACCAACATCGGTCCAGAGTGGGGCCGGTGAGCTCGCGCCGTTCGTGCGGTCTCCCCACTGTTCCCCACTTCTGTCGTCCCTATACTGCGCCATCTAATGAAGACGGGGGTAACCCTCTCCGGCGCCTCAAGGTCATGTGCATGCGCATAAGCCGTTGTGAAAAAAGGTCCATTACATAAAAATCTTACAATATCAAAAGCTATATTTAAACGTGGCATTCTTGGTACTCATTTTTTTGCTATAGTAGTTCCAGTCTACCAAGTTGGCGGCGCTGTTGTGTCATCTGACGTCATTTGTTTGTAAATAGGGAGAGGTCCATTGGGTGTGTGGTGGGTGTGGGAGATGAAAAAAAAAAGAAAGAAAGAAAAGGGCTCCTTCCACGCACTTTTCAAGGAACTGTTTCAACTTCAGAGGCGTTAAATAAATTGGCCAGTCATTCGCCGAAATCAGGAAGTCAGGAAGTAAGGATAATAATGCCCTTCGTACTATCGGGATGATGGAATATTTTATATGTCTGCGTGACTTCAACCTTTCTACACGAGTTCGCACTAAAAAATGATAAAAGGTGGTGTTGTAATGTTTGACTGTCTTTGGCTGAAGCGCCCTGCTTATACCAAGGTTTCTGGGAAGGCCGTGGTGGCAGTCACGTTCGGCAAATATTTGCTAAATTGTGGAGAAGGAGGTCGAGGCAGGGGTAGAGATGTACAGTACCATATCTGGGGGGGATATCAACCTCGTGAAATGTTTTCTTCGAATACGATTTCACTACCACGCTCGGACACACACACACACACACACACACACACAAACATACATAAAGAAATGATGATGAGATGGGGCTGATGCCGGCCACTTTCAGAAAAATAATCGACGATCACAGAAAAAAGTATATAGTACTCCGTTTCGGAAACCTAAGTATGAGGGCTCATTCGATGGGTCCGATAGTTGAATGCATCCAAGTTTATAGTTACGGAATGTTTATTGCTTGTACTGCATGTAACGAGTTTCCTTATATGCAAACATATTTGTCCAGGACAACCGTTTGCATTTTCTTCGCTTGAATTTTGCATGAATGTTCCTGGTGTGGCGGTGTACACTAATAATCATATAATTGTCCATCTAATTTCCTTAGTAAATTTGTGTTAAACAGGTCTTGATAAGAAGGTCATAACATGTAGTAGAGTAATGCGCCTCTGACTACCAATGTCTGTATATCACAATATGAAATGATTAAGGAAGCAGAAAATTTTCAAATATTTTTTAAAAATTTGCTTATCAACTTATCATTCTCGAAAATCTCTCGGTTTCGATACCATCTCGTCCTCTTATGGAAGTAACCTCACGCAATTTTTCACCTGTGACAAAGTGAAATATATATCGCCGCAATGAAGGGTACATATGCAGGTATCATATCACAGTCAGAAAATCAACGGTGGTATATTGCGGAAAAAATACGTCCGTATCTTTTTTTCGTATGTTTTGTGTGAGATATTCTCGCATAAACCCCTTCATTGTCAGTAGTGAAGATGTTGTTGCATAAATGCAAATGAATGTAATCAAATCGGATGCCTGTTGGTATGGAACAGAACGATGGGACACTCAACCTGGAATGTTACCGCAAAGAAAGCGTCCGGGGAAACCAAGTCTACTAGTCAACAAAAGCTTATTCCTATCTAAGTGACACACGTTGACGCTCTATGCTTTAGATGCCCAGCATAGTACTACGTTCAGTTGAAGGTATAATACAAATTCCATGCTAACAGTCTGAGACCAACAGAAGCCTGAGGTGTCCAAGGCGTTAGACCAAATTGGTGATACAAAGTCTACGCGGATAAAACGTCTACACGAACTCGCAATCTGAAGATGAAAAATGCTTTAAAATCGATTTGAAAGGTAGTGGAACCGAAAATTTCCATTTTGGAAATGAACGAAAAAAGTAATGGCATTTCGGAGTTGCGGGGCTCCCAGCTACAAAACCTCAAATCACTTTCTACTTAGCGAAAAGCGCATGTCCATAGAGTGTAGTGTAGCTGGCGTTGTTGCAGATTACTGCAAAATAGCTGGCTTCATACAGTTTTATACGTCTGAACGTGGGTGTCTGTACTCACCCTAGAAACGCGGAATCCCTCAGCACAAGATCCTGCAATCCTACTTCTTTCCCGGCTCTATACGGACAGAGTCGCTCCTGGCACGTGGCAGAGTATTTATTCCAAGGACCTCTGCCACAGTTTAATCACACCTCTGAACGCAACGTGTTGAGCCTAGCCATTGTGTCTACAAGGTTTCAGTTCGCCTATAACCATCGGAACATACACAACGTCACGGAAGATCACGTGACCACGATAGGCACGTGAACGTTTTACTCCTACTGTAGACGCGTAATGAAATCACAAGACCGCCCTTTCTTTCTGCTTAGAGACAAAGAATACTGAAATTCTTTTGTTCTTGATCATACGAAGAAGTAAAGATATGCCAGAAAGTGACAGAATGTTACTGACGCCATTGTTACATTCGAGTATAATTACCATCCTGGAAAGGCCGCTTTGAAGAGTTCATAATTAGATGCATTATAGCGAGCCTGGCAAGAGTAATTCCCAAATTTTTTATTTAGCTGTGCTCAGCGCAGTGACAAACCGCTTCGCCGAGCCATGTCTTCTTGGAAAGCAGTGCACCGTCACTTTATATCCTTCCATTGTCTTTCTGTAATGACGTCACAGTGACGAGTGTACAGGCTGCGTACATCTCTGCGTTTGTCTGCACTACATTGAATGGGCATAACGTTTCGTGATTCATCCCATTTTAGATACCATTCAATATTTCAATGTATCCTTCCTTCTGTCATGCAGTTGCGCGTCTCACATGCCAAATCGAGAATGTGTGTACAAACACCTCCGTTATGTTTACCTGCACACTGTTTCATTTTGATTAACAGCCGTCCGTAGCACGGAAATCCCCGATAAAGGTGGATCGTCAACGGATATTTCCAGATCGCATAACAACTGACATGGAGCTGGAAGTACAGCTTGGGACAAAAGTTTACGAAGCACGGCACTCTCGTATTTCTTCATATAGGAGCGCTCCCCTGCTAGCTACCAGGAAAATATCAAATATATAGGGAAGGGTGACCGGCTGCGCTCTCCATCTCTCAGTATCGTGTCTGTTCCCGGTCCTGTTTGCTGCTAGGGTGTCGCTCCAGTGGAGAATTGCGACACCCCGGTGTTCCGTTAACTTTTGTACCAAGCTGTACATCTGTAATCCCGCTCTGATAGTGGAGGGAAAAAGCGACCGTTGGCAAAAGAACCACTCAAGAATGAAAGAAAGAAAGAGAGAGAGAGGGGAAAAGATACTGCCGCTGCGCACTTTGTCTCGATCTTCCTTTCATTTTCCAGACGCTATCATGTTGGCGATATACCTCCTAAAAATTCTCTGCGTCATCTGATAAAACATTCACCAGTAGCTGCCGCTTCTGTTTCCGTTCGCCGCGATCATGACCCAGCCTGTACATGACTTTACTATCACGTGGTGCCGACTGATAAGCACGCGTGCTCAGACGCACGACACTGAAAGACATTGGAGAAATATTTTTTCGAAGCTGTGCGTCCATTTGTGCTTTATCGGTTGGTGTGACATGGAGCGTGGTGGTAAAGCAAACAGGCCTCAGAGTAACTTGTACAGTCCTTGTCGGGAGGTGTATGCGTTTGAATTTCATGTAGTGCTGTGTGTGTTTGACTGCGCGCCTGGGCCTGCATTCTGTGCGCGGGTTCGGTAAACTCAGATTGGAATGCCAGTGACCACATCGTGAGCTGGTACAGCAAAATGGCAAATAACTGCTGTCTTACTGGACTCTATGAGCAAGTCTATCTGCTGGTGAGTACGGGAGTTTGGTTTTGATTACCTCGCGGCCTAGAACGCAGACTTATTATCCACAGGATTTGTTGTTGCTGTGACCACATTCTTCACATAACATCGTGTTAAGTCCCTCAGATTGAAGTATTCATTACCAATAATTCTATACAGGGTGTTAAACGCGTCAAAGCACCCAGATAAAATGAAAACGGCTTATCAGTCGCCGCCTCAGTTGTACAGACACAAGGCCCGTTGTGCCGGCCCTCTTAACGCCGTCTGCTTAAAACGCCTTTTAACTTTTTCGACGGGGAGGCAGGTGTGTGACATATCGAACCTGTAGACAATTTCATCAACACAACTGTGGCGTGCATCACAGTGGCGTCACTAGGGTACGCGAGCTCTTTGCGTAAGCCCCCCTATCCCCAGTAATTGAATTTTTAAAGTCTCTGTTAATTTCACTCGCACACAAACATTTTCCGAAATGTTCTTTCTTCTTTTCCCCCTTTGTCATTGCGTATACGTGTGTGAACGATAAGTTCATAAGTCGAACGGGCTTGAGTCTTGTCCTGTTCGTTCCTTGTTTACGCTCCCTCGCCTATTTCCCCAAGCTCGCGGATATGCTGCTCGCGTCGGGCGTTTTGTTTCCACAGTGTGATACAAACCCGCTACCAGGCTTCGAAAATAGAAGATCCAGGGGTCGGTGAAGGTAAATTGAAGCAAAAGCCTCTGGCCAGATATAGAAGAACATTCGGTATATCGCCGTCTCCCGGCCTGCACGGGGCTTTTGCTTCATGTTACCATCCTTGTTCTCTGTAACCCTCACGCTTTGGCTCCCACGAAGCAGCCAGCTGCGACAACTGGACACACGACCACGATGATGATGATGATGATGGCATAAGCTGCTTAGCTGTTGGTAATATATATGTGAGTCTGGAGAGACATACATAAAGAACAGACATGCACGAACAGACGATATTCACTCTCGTGAGTCTCGATAAGCTTCGTCTTGTCCATTTGCGTCTCCCTTTGTGCATAACTTCCCAGATTGAGGAAAGTGTTACCCAGGGAAGTGAAGACTAACTAATATTGCTTGCATTTTTAGTTTCCGTTTTCTATATGCTGTTTCATGGCGACATTGGCTGTACCTGCATTCAGACATGTACAAAATGCTGCGCAAAAGTATTTCAAATAAGATACTAAATACTCCTCGTAAAAAGTATTTAAATATAGTACAAAATATCCAAAGCTCAAAGTAATTAGTGTTAGATTACTAAATACTCTAAGAAGTATTTAAGATACTCTCTAAAGTACTTTAGTATTAGCAGTAAGTGAAACGCGTATTCTGAACGTGGCCGTGCAAATGAAAGGAATAAACTTCAATCGCCATACTTAAGCATATCTTATTTGCAAGCTCTTGGTGTCAATTAATGTTTGGTGAACTTTGGTGATATGTTCGGACCCAGAACTTCGTAATCCCTCCTGTATGTCAGCGCGGGTCTTTCGACCTCTGGCGCGTGTTTATTGCTTTGGGGACCAAGGAAATAAATGCCGGGATTCTCTTGTGCCTAATAGAATAGGATCCAATATAAATAGGAACCGTTTTCTGACGAAGGGGTCGGGCTATTGACAAGCAAGGCCCAGCCAATTAATTGTACAGGATGATAAAGGACAGATGCGCGAATTCCCCCAAAAAAATGAAGAAAAAAGGGGGCCAAGTTCCAGTGAGCTGAAAATCTGGACATTGAGAGGAAATGTGCTGGATACGGTTTGACGAGGAAGAAATACGTTTTGAGTACTGAGTAGCAAATACCGTAGAAACTATCTTCAATACTTTCAAAATACTCATCGCAAGAAGTATTGGGTAGACTACCAAAATACCAGAAAAAAGTATGTAAAATACTGTATTTTGAGTACGTATTCAAGATACGTACAAGTCTGCCTGCATAACATTGTCGTTACTGCTGTTAAATATTTTCACCGCATAGGCCTTCATACATCTCGACTTCCAGACGTACTCTCTAAGTCTGCAATCGCATTATACATATATGAATGTATAATGAGGAAGCATTCCCTGTCTCTCCTTTCTTAACGAACCTCGAAATAACGAGGCAACCTTGTATTTGAACCAGTGCCGAAAGAAATGGTAGCTAGGAGCACTTGACTCGACGAATACCTTTCTTCGTCCCCTCGAAAAATGCAAGGCATTGTAAGACATTCGACTTCCCAATCATACCCATGTAAAAACAAGGAAGAAGTTTCAGACAGCCTATAAGAGGTGCAAGCTTGTTCCCATGTACTTGTAGTGTTTACCATTCTTGAAGACAGGGGCTTGTGCATCCAGCTTCTGTTGATTGGAGCTGATGAGTCTCGAGGTTTGTTTTAGAATCTTCTGTCTTTTACGCTTCCCAACTATGTATAGACCTGCTCAGGTCTTCCCTATACTGCTACCCCTGGAACTAAGTACTACTACGAAAGCTACGAAATCAGCCAAAGAGTAATTACTCTGTACAGATACGCATATTTATTTCTCTTTTTAATACAACTTTATACTATGTACAAATGAGGCACTAGTCTCCGTTGACCATCTAATCATGTCTGCTAACAACAGATTGTGTAGCCACAAGTGGCAACAGACAAATCGGAGTGCGTTGAACGGGACTCACAATTTCACAAGATCGTACGGCCGCACTACCTGGAGTAGAATCCTGTGAAATACTCAGTGCTAAAAACAACGGCAGTGCTCGCTCTTATTTCAAGAAGAAGAAGAGAAAAAAAATACTCGAGTATTAAAACGTATCATCGAGTTGTCATTTCGAAAATAAAAGACTCTGGGTGCTGTTTTCGAGCTACGCATGTGGCGCAAAGACAACGAACCCTGTACCTTAACTTCCTCTCCCTTTGCAGCGATAGACGACCAAGTTATTCCATTAATTTCCTCGAGAACGCGTTTGCAACCAGAAGGAGAATGCGATTGCCCTTTTCCCCTAAAGTGTGAGGGCTCTGCACGTTGTCGTCATGGGACGAGAGTATAACATGTTATGCAAGGGCGGCACGCTGTCGGTGTTTCACAAGTTCTTTCGATCTAGCAGTGGTATGCCACAACACTATCTAGTGACTTGATATGTGTTGATGAAGTAGGTGGATCGTTGAGTGGTTTCAACCTCGATGCTCAACATGCCCGTTCTGGTGCTGCTGGCTACGATGGTCGTAGCTGTGGTCTCCCGTTCTGGCTTTCCTCTTTTCGACGACGTCTTTCGGCACTGTCTTCAGGTCGTACGCAAGGCCAATCTTAGACATGAAGTCGATGAACATAGTGGTGAAGTTGATCTCCCAGCCCAGTTCGCTCGTGGAGTAGTCCCAAGGGAAGGTGTGATGGTAGTTGTGGAAACCTTCGCCCATGGCGACCATTGACACGAAGCGGTTCTCCACGGGCGAGATGTGCTTGTCGTAGGGCTTCTGGCCCCACAGGTGGGCTGCGCTGTTGACGAACCACGTGAAGTTGAGGGAGAACACGTAGCGTAGCATGGTGGAGACGAAGAAGGCGTTCCAGTAAGATTCGCCGAAGAGGTGATGAGGAACGATCGTTGGCAGGTAGAAGCAAAAGAACGTCGCCAGTAGGACGTAGTACCTGTGAATATAAAAACACGGAATTGAACGCGGACGCACAAGACACAGAGCTCGCAAAGCATAAGAGTGATCTTGCTAATATCAACGGGGGCTGCAAGATGAATCACATTGCACTGTACCCATTACAATAGCGTTATTCTTTCAGACACTTGGTACCAGGTTCACGTTGGTGGCAGAGAATGGGCGATAAGGTATGCAAATGTATTCAACGATGGTGCTGTTTTGACTAGAACTGGTAACTTGTCCTTTGAAGGAACTGTTTAAAATATATTTATTAGCAATAGACTCGAATCGGCGTTTTTCTGTACAGCCCAGTTCCACTGTGGGCTCCAGGTTCGAGTCTTTTCTTTTCGCTCAGATTACTAATACAGAGCTGAGCAGGCATGAACAGTCGTTTTCTGCGTGCGGCAACACACTAATGCGGACTAGCAGGTAGTCACAGCTGCGAGGAACATCTCCGCAACTCACCGTTACATAACTACCTCCCACCGAGCGTTCCAGTGCTCATGGAACGCTGCTGAACCTAATGCTTCTTGTCGAGCAAGTTTGATATCATATACTCTGTTGCATTTAACGCAGTCATCGTGTTACATTCGCACCGAGTAGTTACTAAGTGATGACGGTTCATGGAACTTTAGTGTACTTACTTCTTCTGGAACCTAATGACGGGATCTCTGAGTAGGTCCGAGCAGTCGACTGCCTTGCCCTTCTTCATGACGTCTGGATGCTTCTTGCACATGAGCCAGCCCATGTGCGCGAAGAAGAACCCGCGGTTGACATTGTGAGGATCGGCGTGCGTTTCGGAGAATTTGTGGTGCACGCGGTGATCCCGAGTCCACTCGTACAGATCGTTCTGCAAGACAAAGCAAATATTTTTAAGGACGGTGATGCACGTAAACGAGACTTGGAGAATTGAAATGCGAGTTCACGTCACAAATTCATAGGAACGGACACAGAGCTACAGAAGCAAATGGGTACCATTGTGTTCCTGAACGCCCTTACCCAAGCAGAACAACACCTTGGACCAACCTTGGACCAATCTGTTGTGCTGCTCGGGTACAGTCATTGAAATTTAGATTATGCAAAACCCTATATACTGAGAACTGTGTGCCTAAAAACCACAGAAGTAAGCGTAAGCAAGTTTCAGATGTGAAACACTTGGGTGTGTTGCGCTGTAGTCATGTTTATGAGCCAATTTACACTCGCCATGCCTCTGGATTCTGGATTGTTGTCAAACTATATCCTAAGGGATGACCCTCAGGACGAGAGCCACTACTATTTCGAGACTGTTCTTCTGGGCCAGGAGAGTCAGGAAAGGAAATGATGATCGTTTGATCCCTGGACCCTGCTCGCCGCTTCGCTGTGGCACGGTCCATATTGATGGTGATTGATTGGAGTATTGCGAATAAAACAAACAATGGCGTCGAGTTGGTGAACGTTCGTACTAGAATAAGAAGCCAGGGATTAAGGGGCGCGAAAAGGGCTACTGGACACGAAGGCTTAAAACCAGGCTGGGCTTGAGCCTCCCCCCCCCCCCCCCCCCCATGAACCTTTCCAGTTCCGACAAATGCACCGATGACTTTCTCATACATTTATTGCCAGAAAGTTTGATAGGGAACACCAACATGTCCAAGTTCTAACATTATTTCATCTATAAAGATGATCACCTTCCACGCAGAGGCTGGGAGTGAGTTGGGTTGAGGTAACACCGGCTATGTTATCGAGATGCGTTTCCCTTTTTTTCCGTTTTAAGGCAAATATCGACATAGTTCCCTGTGAAGTCTGCCCAGGACGTACTATCCATCAGAACAATATGCCGCTGTACACGCGCAGGCACTCCGCTCGTTAATAACACGTCACCAACCGACCGAAACGCACATTAAACGAATTTTCTTTAGTCCATGTTCAGTTAACCGTTTATTTACACGAACGACATTCCCCAGAATACTCCAGTGGAAGATGCGCGAAACATCATTTCTTTCTCTTGCGACACGTCCTGTCTTTTCGTGCTCTTCTAACCGCAAGATATTCCGTAGCAGACGACAGGGCCGATGGTGTCTCATGCGAACATGGCAGACGACACCATCGGTCATATCGTCTGCCGTCGCTGTACGTCACTTCCTCCCGATATTCCGGCGGCGTGTGATTGGTCAACATCAGACGCGGCGAAACTTCCGTTCCGTTGCAGATTTCTCGTTTTTCTTCCATTAGAATGTTCCCTGGGGGAGGCGCTCGTGCAAATGTGCACGGATACAAGGCAAAACGCAGAACTGGCTCGCATCGCCTCAGCACTTCGAAGAGGCCACGCGGTTAATATCACGTCTCCACAACAAACCTCCGTCCACCATTGAAGACAATGAATGGGTGACCGTAAACGCCGATCCCGCCTCGTGCAGAAGACGTGACCGCCTGCAGATACGGCGCGGTCTGGCAACCCCGCTTTTTTGGGTGTTCCATAGCTGCGGGAAGGATTCATGCAAACAGCCAACACGAAACCGGATGGAGGGAGGGAGGGAGAGGAGCGGCGACAAGGTCAGTGCCGTCACCGGTCGTTGCCTCACTTAGTATGTCTGACCTACATTCCCCTGCATTCAGACGCACACTGCTAAACGCTTCGGTTCCCACACCGATGTTACGGGATGAACCTCACGCGGATGCTTCAGGTGCATAACACAGCGCACTGCTGGGGTATTACAGTCTATTTAGCGCATGGCGCCGCCGATAATGTAGCTGCATAAAGATGCGATAAAAAGCACAGAGGGAAATCACGCAGTCAGGTTAGTGTACAAAAGTAAAGGTGTAGGAGGGGAATATGTGTGTATTCCAAGACAGAACGAAAGAAGCAGTAATGGTGGTTCAACGAAGGAGAAAGGTGGATCGTTGCCATGCTCTCCCGTGGCTATTTTCTTTTTCTTTTTTTCTTCTTACATCTATTCTATTCCCCGTAGACGTATTGGTCTTTGCGGGACTGCTTTGTTTTGGGAATACGACATTGCACTGTTCGAAATAATGTTCAGTTGTTGTTATGTTGGTGCTCCGGGCTTTGCCTCAAGGAGCAGTCTGCTAAAGAACCCTCAGACTGGGATTACCGTAGTGGTGTAAAGCTAATGGAGAGGTTTCCTTTCTTAATTTCGTCTCTATTGCGAAAGACGCGGAGTGTGTGCGTCATCGTCTGGCGGATGAATGTGCGCGGGACTTGCACAGCGCTTCCTTTTATTTTGAAGTGGTTGGGTGCCCTTCGCACGTTACAGGTGAACGAAGAGTGTTTTGAAGTAATGTTTATGTCCCACAGTGATGAAATGCTTCAGCCATCATACTTAAAATAAAGTATGTTGCTCTTATAGCGCAGAGCTTGAACGTACCATAAAATAGCAGACAGGTAGTTTATGCTGACGGCGTAGCTTAACAGCTCGCTTCTTCTGGAGCCAGCGCAAGTTGCAAATGGACGTCTGGTGGCAAATAATCTCCAATCCGTCGCGCAACAGCACAACCTACTAGATTATAACGAGCATGTCATAATCGGCAACCCCTATGAAGAGCCCGTCCGCACCATCCGCTATGGGCGCTACTCACCGGCCCGCGAGATCTACATCATGATCAGACAATGGAAATTTGAATGCGCAGAAGCAGACGTACGACTACCGTAGCAGACGACAGCAACTCCTATGAAAACGTGTAGAATGATGATGATAATCAACTTTAGGAAGCAACCTCTCTCGTGGGACATCAACCGCTTGTACAAAAATACTAAGGATAGCTGAAGTACAAAGTATTGCAGAAATCGAAGAAGCAATACCCGGGCCGATGAGTAGCGCCCCCACTAGCTTCCCAATGCGGCGCTGGGAAGGGGTGCCTATGACATGGTTGTTATAATCTACTAGGTCGTGCGTAACAGTGACAGTGATCCATGTTCCTGACTGACTGACTTACTGGTCCTGATGGCTACGTAGCCGATCTCTTGCCAGTGTTGCCCGCATGCAATGCATTTTTTCGCCGCACTTGTTGAGCAATGCGCAATGCACCACTTCGACACAGTGTTGCCCATAATTTGAAATTTTAATGTAAAAAAAAAAAAGAAACCGTGCCATATTACGAAAATTGCAAAGTAAGAGTACTGAGGTCTCAGGCATCGAGTAGATGAATCTTCTGTGATTGCACATCGACTGTTTTAAGGCATAATGATTGTCGTGGGGCCCGCTTCACATGAACACGTAGAACTATCAAAACACTTCAAAAACTTGTATCTACCGCAGATGTTGCAACTGAAGAACGAGGATGTTGGGTGCATTCGAAATTGGGCGAGTAAACATCTTTGCACAGACAGTAATTTCTGGTATCAGGCTTCACGTACTACACCGGTAAAATGTTGGCTAGTAAAAAAGATACGTACCTGGCATGCCATGCAGTTGAAGATCATGAGGACAACCCTAAGTGGAAAGCGAGCTTTGTATGCCCTGTGGGACCATAGCCTGTGGGCTCCTGCTGTGACACCCAGACCCGCGCACTGGCCCCAGACGAAAGCTGTAAAGAGGGAGCACAAAATGCCGAAAAACGCAGGAATAGGTAGGAAAATCTGTGTGCACAGTGTTGAAGAAACGAGCATATCAGTCTCGAACAGTGGTCTTGGACATCTCGTACCTCGTATCTCGGAAGCACCGAGTCATGAAAAAAAAATCAGTAGCATATCAGCTTTTGCAGGTCTATTATTAGCCTTGCTTACACATTTGGAACATTGCATTTGGCAAATACGTTTGATGTATAGAAAATGACAAATTCGGACGGACTTCCCGCCACTTCATCATTGGGAAATATAATTGTTGTTGTTTGGACAACCAATGTTCCTCTCACCGCTCACACGCGCTCGAGAAACAACATTATTCTGTACCGACAGGAACATCGCTTGTACCCCGCTCTTAGTAATGCTACTGATGCCTATTACTCGACATTTCAAAACGCATTACACATAGCACATGCCACCACCGCGGTACACCAACAATTGCCACACATTATAGGGTTCTCTCTTCTGATTCGAAGAGGGAGGGAGGGAAGGAGCGTACGCCTTTGTGTCAGTTTGGATATATGATAATTGACACAAAAGGGCGTACGCCCCCTCTCTCTTCGAACGAGAAGCCATAACCCTACACTCTTAAAAATGAGGTGGTGGTGCATTCTAAAAACAGAACTTCACCACATAGCACGCTCTGCGCCAACCTTTATCGCCAACGGTTATCGCTTCTGATTGGAAGAAAGAGGGGGCGTACGCCTTCTTGTGGAAATTTTCATATATACAAATTGCCACAAAAAGGCGTACGCCCCCCTCTCTCTTCGAATGAGGAGCGATGACCCTATCTCTAGCTCTTAGCACGATTCTAGCCAACCGTCATCCCGAATGACATAGTTCTCTCCACTGATTTGCAGAAAACGGAAGGCGTACGCCTGTTTTGGGACACTTATGCAGAAATGTTAATTGTCACAAAAAGGCGTACTCCCCGTGCTTTCCACAAATCAAGAGTGGTAGAGTGGTAGAGGTATCATTCTGTACAATGATTGGCCTTCGGCAGGCTTTGTGGTGAAGCTTTGTTTTAAGAGAGTACCATTCGTGGTTAGAGCACCAGCGTGCTATGCGGTGAAGTTCATTTTTTAGAGCGTGGGACGGACATTTCGGTCATGCTTTCTAAATGTTCATTACTATTAACCTCTGTAATTGATTGCCTTCAAAAGACAGACGTAGCTAATTTCTACAAAGCCAACAGAATCTGATCTCGTTCCATGTTTAAGATGGGTCATCGCTGTTCCCACATGCGATGAATCCCGTGAACTGGGTCCGTTCGCACGCTCGCATTCTTCTCACGTTGAGTTCCTTCAGGAAACGAAAGCTGTCCTCACGTCCGTCAGGCGGCGCGTCATTGTATTCGTGCGTGTCGTGTGCGCAGCTTACTAGCTGCAATCCATGCGACACTACACCAGTGGACCAGCGGCATGGCCGAGTGGGTGAAGGTGTCTCGCTCGCTGGTGTCGTGCTGACTGGGAGGTGGTGGGTTCGAAGCCTACCACCGGCTGTGCTGTCTGAGGTTTTCCCTGGGTTTTCCGAAGACTTTCCGGACGAATGTCGGCACAGTTCCCTCTGAAGTCGGCCCAGGACGCATACTAACCCCCCTGTCCCCCACCCCTTCCTGCTGTCATCTCTCCATCTGTCCTTATCTGTACGCCGCTCATAGCCATAGCTGCTTCCCGGCGCTAACACGAAAGTTAAAAAAAAAACTACACCAATGCTTTACCAACGGGTAATTTTAAGGTTTCAAGCGTTCCATCTTGTATTTCCGGCTTCCAATTACCTCAGCATAAAATTTACGAGGTCCATCACAGAAAACCTGCAAAGTACACTTAAGAAGTAAGATTGCAACAACTCAGGAAAAGCCTCGGCCAAATCTCGTTGTCTACACTTAAGATGCCCGATGGTCAGGGGCGTATGACTAAGCAAGTAACTTTTCCTCGCGCGGAGTTGCCACAACTGCACTTGTGTCCTTCTGGCCGGTAGTGGCCCAGCGTTGCTCTGCAAGATACGAGTAGCTAGTACGCCTACTGGTGAGGTTTGCGGCGCACTACAGAACGCGGAACACCTATTCTTGTTCGTTATCAGCACTTGTCAACTTCATAGTGAGCAGTGATATCGAATCTGTATTTTAGGAACGCGTCCTAGGCATGTGTGGTCGAGTTCCTCGTTCCTGTTATAGTTTCTCGCAATTCCTTTCACTTCTAGGGAATGCAGCTACGCATGTGCAAATACAGTTCGGTGACCGGAGGGGGTGATGCTTTTATCGTTTTATCTTTTCATCTTTCATCTTTCTTTTTCCTTTCTGTGGGGTCCATCCATTTAGTGGTTCTTTACGGGAGTACGGCCGTTGTTATGCGTCGAGAATGTCGAACAGCCGCGTTGTAGAGCAGGTAAAAGTAAGAAATCTTGCGAGTTCCTATACGCCCTAATGTGTCACATCACGCTTCATACGCGATGTCTACGATAAACCCCGAACCTTTATAAACTTGGTTTTGTAGAGTTACGCACTTCGGATAACGAAATACATTCAAGATTGGTCCGAAGTTTCGATAGGGAAACTGGCTGCATGTTTGAGCAACGTAATTTGCAAACTGGCAAGCAAATTTAAACGCAGTGCTATTGTAGGGCCACACTCTTCGAAACGAACTTCACCGCATGGCACGCTCCTCGCCAACCATCATCTCGAATGATATCGTTATCTGCCTTGATTTGTTGAAAATGGGAGGGTACGCCTTTTCTGTGACACTTATGCTGTTCATAACTGTCACAAAAAAGGCGTACGCCTCCCGTTCTCAACAAATCAGGGCAGATAACGATATCATTCGAGATTATGGTTGGCTAGGGGCGTGCTATGGGGTGATGTTCATTTCTTAATAATTGAGGGTTTACGTCGAGAGACAACTGAGATCATGAGCGACGCCACAGTGGTCGGTCTGTGGATTGCTTTTGCCCACCTGAGGGTTCTTTAACGTGCGATGAAAGCCCGTCACACGGGTCCCCGTATTTAACGTCCCTCACGGAAGACGGCGTGTCTAAGCAA
Source organism: Ornithodoros turicata (assembly GCF_037126465.1). NCBI lineage: Eukaryota > Metazoa > Arthropoda > Arachnida > Ixodida > Argasidae > Ornithodoros > Ornithodoros turicata. Next base: position 30,306,297 of record NC_088209.1, read on the forward strand.
CTTGTACCCTGCCACCAAGTTGCTGGCGTCCTCGGCCGGGTGATGTTCATTTCTAAGAGTGCATTGTCGACGGTATATTTTCGGTACCGTGGTCCTTAAAGCTATCGACGTACCTTCACGGAGGTGGACCCTATACAGCTAACGCTAAAATAACTGGGACATCCTTCACAGCCCGAGTGTAATAATCATAGGTCCGGCCATATGGCTAGCACAAAGTGAAACTGACGCCTTACATACAAGCAAAAAGAAATGCACATGCGAACTCACCAACCAACCACGTTGTCCACATGGCATGCACCAAAGACACGTAAAAGCCATATATGGCCATGGAGTGCAGGGCAGCGAAGATGGCTACATTCCTCCATACAACCTGCGTTCGGAACTCTTTCTCAGGAACGTCCTTAGGTGCGGGCTTGATAGGCGCCGTTGTCGTTGTCGTCGGCTGGGCATTGATGATCTGCACAGTACTCGCCATTTAGAAAGTCAGGAGGCACACAGCACTGGGGCACTGTTTTAGAGTCCACCGAGAACAGCCACCCGTGGAGGTGGAGAGGAGAGACTGAGGATTGATATTGGTTGAGATTCGATTTTTGAGCGGGTCTCCATCAAATCTGATTACGTATTTGGCGTTGCTGTTCTATGTCTCATCCTCTCCTGCCTGCACCAATTGATCAAGGTAATATCCTCATTTTTCGGAAAAACGTTTGACGTAGGGTTTCCTTGTGTGCAGCGGGATATTGATCCTGGGAAGACTGACCCGGAAGATTTATCATTAAATTAAGATGGAGCGTGGATATTCCGCACACGCGTGTCCATGCGTGTATGGCCGTGATACAGTGATGGGTTTAGAGGCAATTAGTACGCTGATGATGTGAACAATCTTAACGAGAGAGGTTAGTGTTGAATAATTCGGACATAACTGAAGATTCGGACACACAACAACGTTCCAGAAAATTCTTTCATTTGTGTATTCATAATGTGCGGACACATCTACATGAAGTGAAAAAATAAATACGCCTTGAACAGCAAGAGCAGGGAAAGTAAGAAACAACGTTATATTTTTCTCCATATTTTTCTTTTTTACACCAACAAACCAACATTCTATTTTGTGACCGACCTACCATAAGTATGTACTAAGGATGACATCAGACCTCTAGTATTTGCATATATAGGTTAAAGGACCGATTTCTCATGCAAAGTACCTTTTAATCGCCAAGACCTTCCGAGATATTAGTCAGTTTTAGTGCATCGCACTAAAATTCTCTATTATATACTGTCGTATCTGACTTCCCAAGCTGTTCAAAAAAATAAAAATACTGTTGCCTCTACGGGTGTAATAACGGCTGACCCTAGCAGGTTCGCGCTTTCCGAAGGGTGTACCAGTAATCCCAAATCCTCATCTACAGTTGATGATAATCGCAAGTGGTCCAACGCAGTTTATTCGCACCACCCCAAAGAACAAGTGGGTACTCACTTCCTTTTTGGAATCCGATCGCACGACGCAATACGTCTGCATGAGTAATTGGGAATGCATGAGGATCGGTCGGGCACACTCAAGAAGCACGTCAACTGGAACTTAGGTGAACTCGCGTCCGCGCACGGTATTTAAGTCCCCCCCGGTTGAAACGGAACCGGAAGGAGGGAACCTTTACGTGCCGCTATGCTGTGCGAGGGAGAGGAGGATGGCGATACAAACGTAAAAAAAATCAGCCCTGCCAAAAGTGGTCGTTGCCTTCCGACCGCTGTCAGTGCCAAGGTCGACACTTTTCTGAATGGCTTTCCCCAAGGACTAAAGGGACGTCACGTACTTGGGGTCCTACCTGGGAAGCCGAATTTCGTGAGCACGTTGACCGCCTCTTTTGGCCAGCATCGGGGGAAAAATATACCGAGCGTAACAGAGAATGTAATCCTCATTACGTGGCGATTGGAAATGACGAATTTTTTTTTACTTGCGTCGGAAAATGATGGGTTTGCAGGATTTATACATATGAAACGTTTGTGGCCGTGAACGGTGTTTTGGAGTTTTATGGCAAGGGGAACAAGGGGTCAAATAGTGCCGCCATCATACATGACTAGTTGGCACAGTGTCCACTTTGCCGCACGGAATAGTCCGTTATAGGAGATGTTACAAATTTCATGACGTTTCAACGACTGTTTTCACAAATTCGTGACGTCTCAACATATTTCATGACGTTTCAACGACTATTTTCCACAAATTCTCCCGAGCGGATTCCTAATTCATGTGGTGAAAGCCCAATAGGCATTCCAATTATAAGGCACTATGAAACGAGCTTTCCGGGTTGCATAATGTGGCACATACTGTACAGATTAATTGCCTGCTTATACTGTTCATAGAGAAAACTGGAGTGAATCGCTCGTCCTCATCTCAGCCGCAATTTCACTTTCCTCCTTCCTTACTGCCGGACTCACTTCGGACTCAACTCATGCACCAGTCCATCTGCAGAGTTTTATACGATGGATGAAACACGCGAAATTGTGACGGCATCAGCCAAGGATACGCGCGACATCTTCCGCGACGGAGAATGCTTATACTTAGGGGGTGGGGGGGTATGTGTTTATTTTTTTAAAAAAGGAAGGAAATGTTAGCCAGCTTATACTTATAGATCTAGAATGATGGAAATGATCGTGGGTAAAAAAAAAAAAAAAGGAAACAGAGTAAGACATGCGCTCATAGCACCTTGCTTCGTAATCCAATAGTTCGACGTAGTAGTATGTGGCCACATGTGTGCTCGCGTTGTAGTTAACACTTAACCTTTTCTGACATTGAACAGAAAGGAAAGGCGTTGTGTGTGAGCGCGCTGGTCATAGTGGGTAAGTTAAAAAAAGAGAAAAAAGTAACGAATGCCTGCAAAAATGGTAAGGGATATACAGTGACAGTTACTCTTTCTGAAACGAGACTAGTTACCATTTCGTTACATTTTGAAAATGCCGAATATATGGAACTAAAAATGCATTTTAGCGCTTGTACAGTCCAAGCATATAATTATACCGTAAACAGAGGATTTCCTATGGGCCAGTCTAAGGCCATGGGAGTTACTCTAAGGGCCTGGCATGCGTATGAGATGAAAAAATTCGTGGAATTCCTGGTTCAAGAAAAAAAAAAAAAACTTCAGGGCATGTGAAGCCTCGACAAAATGACAATAGAGAAGTGACGCGCGGAAAATATTGCAATACCTCTGTAACTTAGTTACATTTTACAATTACTTTAACCAAAAGCAGTAGCTAGTTAGTTACTCTTGCATAAAAGTAACTTTGTGCCAAAGGTAACTGGTTCATGTTACTTGTAACTTAGATTCCACTGAGGTTTTCAATCGGGGTAGTTGATATGTGATACTAGAACCTGATAAACCTTAGCCATACCATAACCTTAAACTACTAGACCATAAGTACTATCTGATAAAGACAAGAGGGGAAGAAAAATGTGTCAGCACCCCTTTCATAGATTTGAAACGGGAGGATATAAGGTTCTTGAGCAATGATAAGTAGTGGCAGAATTGATGCATGTTGTTCTGCAGAACTGCTGCTGATGTCACACTGGTATCTAAACGTGTCTCAACATTACAGTTCTTTCAGCTGTGAGTATGCAGTAGCGTTGTGCTGGCCTCTTTCTCTATCCGTCCCTGTGCGTTTGCTGCGTGTAACCATAGTAGCTAAATAACTTATTTAATGGTGAAAGATGAAAGTCACTGAAAAGGTTAGCCAGCTGTAGGGATCGAACCCACATTGAGGCTTTGTTTGTATCTGTCCCTTCTATGTTGTTCCAGCCTCAGAACATTAGTTTCTCTCTTATTTAATGGCTCTGCGTGTAACACGTCTAGTGTTAGCTACTACCCAAGACTAGTATAGACATAATATTACGAATATTTTTTTAGGTGGTGCGGTTTACATAGGGTTACAGGTTATGGAACAGGGATTCGCCCAGGATTTTAACAACGTAACAACAACAACAAAAGTGTGACGAGTCACGATTGCGCGTGATCACGTGACATATTTGGTAGCTCTGACGTTCTTCTGCCGAAACATTGCGCACTATCGCAAGTCACAAGGGACGGATATGAATCTACGACGGCAGAGAACAATGCAGTAATTTCTGGTGCGATTGTGCAACGGGTGTAGGCTAATTGGATGGAGGTAGGTTCGTGAAATATCATGCATCCGTTTTCTGTGGACAATACTACTTCCGTGTTTTCGGTAAAATTCAGACAATCCAAGGGCATCCGAAAGAAAGAAGAAACTTTCAGTTTGAGACCAGTTTGGAAACGAAGCAAAGAAACCCGTTTTCCCACAATGTGGATTTGAGGTCCTGCTCAGCGTGGGTCTGACGTTTCGGTTTACCCTAGCCATACGGCAAACTTAATGCATTAAACGGAATGGCAGTAGCTTCACCTCCTAACCAACCATCATCTCGAATGACATCGTTTTCTCAATGTTTTCTCAACGATGTTTTGTGTCAATTATGCAGGACATTATTGTAACAGAAAAGGCGTACGCATTAATTAATGCATTAAGTTTGTCGTGTGGTCAGGGTATAAGTTGCGCTGTTAGTGGAAGTGTTAATAACGTGGGGAACTTCACGGAATAAAATACCGCCTTTTTGTGTTCGGTGTTCACATGAAGTACGTATTATGAGCGTTTTTTTTTTTCTTGTTGCACAAGTACACTTAGCAATCGTGATATATGATAAACACCCGGCCGAGGACGATGGCAACTTGGTGGAAGGGTACAAGTTGCTCAGGGACGCAGTCTTCCGCAAGGGACGAAGAAAAAGAAAAAAAGAAACGCGAAAACACGTAAGCTCAAACTATCAAATAAAGTTTATGGAACAAATATGAGACGAACGAAAGAGAAAAAAAAAGCAGGACAAAAAGAAAGCTTTTCTTTCTTCGTATGTTCGTTCAATATACCTCAGTTGATAGTTTCAGCTCGTGCGGGTTTGTCTGTCCGCGTTTTTGTTTGCCCTCCCTGCGATGATGAACTCCGACCAACTTTCCCGTCTCTCCACATACGGCATGAACTTTGCACTTCGGAACTGCACACATTCTGAGCTTCTCGCGCTTTGAACTGCAGTATAGTCGTACAATTAAGGCTACGAATAGTCCCAAAGCGTTGTGTAGGCATTGTTGAAATCTATTCACTCAAAGCGTACGAATAAACGAGGGTGCGTGCGGCAAACACGAAACTACAGCGTGTTGCGCTACCGTTCTCGTTTAACCGTGCGCCATATATATGCCAAGGACAATCGTATTTCATTACGTCTTCACATTGTATGGTGGTTGCGTTGCAGCAATGTGGGCGAGAACTAGAAGTTGCTCTTGATGACCTACTGCCAGCATTTTCCCGGTGGTGCATTTGCAAGGTATACCGCGCGAGAACTTTTTCGCTCCGTATGTGCGCAACTGCATTCAGCAAACGAAATTAGGTGTGTGAAAAACGTATAATGAACGGGAAAACACCGCAGTACATCATCAGTCATAATTTAATTGTTGTTTAGTAAAATTGTTGTTTCTTCTCAAACTATACTTAATAAGGCTCTAGGACATTTCGGTACAGGACGTTCCGGACCGAAACGTCCCTGTACCAAAATGTCTGTACCGAAACGCCGTTTTTGGTTGTTGTTGAGACAACGAATACAGTTTTAGTCTATCGCGTATGCGTTGTCGCGATAATTAACTAGTCTGGCAAAAAAAAAAATAACAGTCAGCGTTCTGGACTTAAGGATAAATGCGCGAGTGCTATATAGTGTGGCATCATAGTAAACCAAATGTGAAGCGCCGCAGAAAGCAGCCAGCTTTGAGACGGACTTCGTTGAAAGTAAGAATCATATATGGGGTTTAGGACGCAGCCCCTGAAGCGTGGGGTTTGTTTGTCCACGAAATGTGGATATCAGTGTTTTGAACTTGCGCGTCAACGTGCATTTGAGTCACGACAGTTATTTCAACGACAAAGGTGCTCTAAAATGCATAACTAACGCACAGCACTGCATTTCCGAGAAGCGTGTCGTCCCTCAACCTTGAAGGTCGATTACACGCTTGATCTGGTTGTGTGCCACTGCGCTTCTCTCTTCTGCCTGTGCACTGGGGCTGAGCATAGACCAACAAGAGAGACAATTTCACCCAATTGCTGGACAGAGAACTAATGAGCCGTGCTAATAGCACTGTGTAATGAACAATCGACGTACTGGTTGTATGTTAGTTGCGGGGGTTTCAGAAATATAAGCAATAGGCTACCGCTGTCCGAGGTCGGGAAAATGAAATACACGTTTATTTAGAGGCAAGTTTAGCGCTGGGCAGGCTCTGGAACTGGTGGCAAGGGACGGGAAGGTACGGGAATATGCTCGTACAGGGTGTGTGAGAAAAACGTAACCCGCATGTAGGCACTTAGCTTGTTGTCTACCTAACTAACGAACTTCCGGTGGCGCACGATGGCGCATTCATGCGTTCGAAATCTGCAGAAAAATCGTGGAAGCCATACTCAGCTTAAAAAATAAACAGAGCAACGAAAACGTCGGCCTCCGTGCATCAGAATAGGGCAACATGACGGACGCAGGAGAGTTGTGTTCAGGTTACGCTAGGGGAGCTATCGGTGCAGAAATCGAAACGATGTCCCACATGGATGCTCATCGGTAGTGCTCCTAGCGGTGCCTGCACATAACTCTCCTGAGACCGCCATGCACTACCATGCACTGTAATGACCGCCCTATTCTAATGCATGGAAGCCGATGTTTTCGCGCTGTTTATTTTTTGACGCTGAATATGGCTTCCAGGATTTTTTTGTAGCTTTCGCGCGCATAAATACGCCATCGTACGCCACCGGAAGTCCCTCGGGTAAGTAGACAACGAGTTACATGTAAAAATACGGGTTACGTTTGTCTGCACACACCCTGTACATATGTATTCAATATGTGATTAAAGTTCCTACAATAACAAGTTAACTTCCAAGATGAAACGCACGTGACGATATAAATTAATGTAACAGTTCAGTAGAAGTACGCGTAGCCTAATCACCACGAAACTTCAAGGAAGCACGGATAATAACGTCAGCTTGTGTACCAGCATTCTTTATGCACTTGCTTACTGGTCAATACATTCCGTTTGATTACTCAATCCAGATAAGGGTTTCGCAGTGGTTCATCTCGACTTTCCGCGATCATCCCAAGCGGTGCTCAAGGGCAACTGCGAACCGTTTCGCTCCAGAGGACGAAACGGGGCCGCTCGTCTCGCGTCGGTGATCCTTCCTTCTAAAAAGAGTCGTGCTCAGTGAACGCAGCCTTTGGGCAAGGCACTCTCATATGCTTCGCAATGCGGAAAATGGCCGCTCGAGATCTCTGAGGAACGGAAAGCCGCGGTGACGCAATGTGGTATGATACAGGGCGTTTTTTTTTTTTTTTTAAGTATTCGGCGCAGAATTTTAAGAAAATCGCTGCGAGAACAGCGCTGATGCCACCTTGGCAGGCGCACGGTTATGCGGTCAGGCGGGCATTTTGTAGGACGGTGTACGCAACCACTGGACGACTAATTAGCTAAATTAATTAAGTTAGAGGTTTTCTGGGGAATGCGAGGAGAATTGGAGCCAGTCATTATTTAAATCCGTCGTCCTTATTAAAAGGGCCGTAAACAGGCCGCCAAACATTTCACAAATAATGGTACCCCCATGAAAGAATGCGGGTCTTAATGCAAAAATATACATTTCGTTCGGCTCGTGCCAGCTTAGTGACCCATATAAATGCTTTCGAAGATGAGTAACCAGAGCGCCTTTCTCCATCACGCATAGGTCACATGGCTACATAGCCTTTTGCCGTCCAATCGGGGGGCCGAGGTCAGAACATGACGTTTCAACGTACGAGCCAATAAACAGGCTTCATGATCAGCTCCCTTTTTCTGTGTGGAACTACATTTTCCGCTGCGTGGTTCCGAAATTCAGCGTCATGACATCCCCAACATCTTCGGCTGGCGCAAACGTCAACAACTGGGCTGCTATCATATTACGCGACTCGAACCCGGGTACCTCCCAGTCACGACGTGACATGGCCAACAAGCTAACCACTGTGCCACGCGAGCTGACGACGCGATGCCGCGTGGCTCAAACGAAAGTACGGCAGTCCAGTCGTCGGAACCATTCGAAGATGACGAAGATAACCCATCGCGCACCTACCTAAGATTCCGGAACTATAGCGCCGGATATTCATTCGCGCTCGCGTTGTGTTGCGTGCTACTGCGCGGAAAACGTAGTGCGCGTGTGATATCTAAATTGAACGCACTTCTGGAATAGAACTGTGGTGTTTTACTTGCTGAGCGGTCTACCCGCCGGTGTTGTTTTGCCCACCAATAGGACACGACACGTGTGTGACTGTTCTCGGTGGAATGCTTTTGCTTCGAGGTATGACGAAATGAGACTCTACGTGGTGCTTACCTCGCCCTTGAGAAGTTCTCCCTTTGGCAACGGTGCGTATTCGGTCTGTTTGATGAGGTCTATGGTGTCTGACAGGTTGTGGCGCTTCTTCATCCCTGGAAGGTCAAGGTCGATGACGTCTGGGTGACCCCTAGTGATTTCGGTCGTCATTTCAGATTTCTGTCGAAAATAACGAAAGCGATACATCAAATACAACGTCACATTGTAATAGCCAGTGTGAGTGACTGAGAAAAAAAAAGAAAAGAAAAAAAACTGACAGGTGTGAATACGGCAACATATACGTGATGACGATACGGGTGGAAAGGTGCTAGGGCCAGTTGGCTACATTTTTACGCATGTGTTCTAGATTAGGTTCAGATTGAAACTAACGCCTAGAAAATGGCAGTCATGACACAGAACTTTTTTTATTCGCCGTGTTAACGCCGCGAAGCAACTGTGGCTATGAGCGGCGTACAGATGTGGACAGATGGGGAGAAGACAGCAGGAAGGAGTGGGGGACAGGGGGGGGGGTTAGTATGCGTCCTGGGCAGACTTCATGGGGAACTGGGCCGACATTTGTCTGGAAAGTCTTCGGAAAACCCAGCGAAAACCTCAGACAGTACAGCCGGTGGTTGGATTCGAACCCACCACCTCCCGGTCTTCGGCACGACCTTGGCTACAACCAACGAGCAGGATGCCTTAACATGACGAAAAACAAGTCAGGAAAATTGTCTTTGCGACATTTATTTATCATGGTGTAGCCTTGCTTCGTGCAAGGATTTACATCTTCTGCACCTTATCTTGTATCTTATCTTCTGCACATTAAACTATAGCCTATGAATCATGCAAAATGACCGTTTGACGATAGTTCAACTCATGCGACTGATGGAGCTGTTAAGTCCCCATCACGTGCCTTTGTTCCCTTACTTTCCCTTCCCTGAAAGACAGCAAATTACAATTCAATTAATCTCTTTCTATTTATCACTCAATTTAGCAACAGCTTCAATTCGAGGTTTAGCGTCAAATGATGCAAAAATAAGCTACAGGCTGCGCTCATAACCCATCTACACAGTGTCCCTCCAACTCCGAGTGAACGTTGATAACCCTTCCTGCGGAAGACCTTGAGATTCGCCCGCACCTGTAAAATGAGAGAAGCAATTTTCCCTGACTGTTAGGGAAAGCGGTCGTATTCCCTGCCTACGTGACCGAGAGAACGTCCTAGAGAGGGTCCCCTTCACAGTTCTCCAGAAAAATGCTCACCTCGCTATCGTCAGTTCTGAATGACACTCCTATTATCCCCACCCTCGACCTGTTTGTAAACAATCTTGGTATCCCTTCCCCGCGAGAGACAAAGGAAGAGGGTAGCCGCGAGCGCACGGTACCGAGGGTGGTGACCAGAATGGATTCCTCCGTGACTAAAGAAAAAACAGTAATTTTGGTGGATCAAACAGCGCCGCGCAGACCTTCTCTCTTTTCGCTGTTCTGGTAAGGAGAGTGCACGAAACCCCCCTGCCTGTCAAGTTTGCCGTACGGATGGCAGACTTTATGCACAGGAAGCTCATGATAACGTGCATGGTGGAGAGGTGTCCGTAGGGGAAGCCCGTGATTCTTCGTGCCTTTACACGAAGGGGTCCTGGGAAGGTGCGTAGCGAACGGACGCGACATATAAGCCAATATATTTGTAATCTAGTCTGCTTCTCAACGTACATGCGAAAATAAGTGGGAGTAGATTTGCACAAAACCTACAGGCGACCACAATGTGTGTTTTACCGGCCTTGTATTTCAGGGGCAGCTTTTCATGTTTTTCTAGTGGCTTGCTTTGGGTTCACGCGTCAGTAATATATCGGCCGCTTCTTTTTGCTTGTTAAACGCGAACGATTTTTGTCAGATAACTAAATGGAACCACCTCAAGCTAAGGTAAGGAGGGGTTGCTTGTGCAGCGGATTGAGATTAACGAAAGAAAGTTTTAATCCAATTGCACATTGTATTTTCGTATTGCAGTCTAGTAAGCTTTCTTTTTTTCTGTAAAGCGCCGCAGTTTGAAGACGATACTCAAAAGTTTGTAAAATTTTCGTTAATGATCTACGTAGTAAAGCAGGGGAAAGAATATTTCGAAGACGTGTGACTAGCATGCCATTAGTACACCGAAGGTGATATGGTATGAAAAAGAATAAAAATGTGGACAGCTTTGCCCAATATTGTGCAGGCTACTCCAGCGCGCCTACAGTGTATACCATATTCTGTAGGAGGACGATGTATTTTGCACGGGAGTCCCGAGGAAGGAAGTCTGAGATTGGAACGTAGAGCTTGCCGATAAAGCGGTTCCGGCTGGGCCTGTCAACGGGTACTTTCTTGATGTCAGAGGGTAGTCGACCGAAGTAGCTCTCGTCTACACAGTTCCCGGCAAATTAGCCGGCCCCAAATTATTCCTAAAGTACCGACTACTACTCTTGCTTTCACATAAACGGCGATGTAATGAAATACAGTTAAAAGTATGATGCTCCCCGAAGAAATATATGGGCTTTCTAGTTCTTTCGATTGCTTGTATAATAAAGGTTTCTTCGAGGTGCTTGTTTCATAACATCCCGCTACAGCATTATTACTTATTTGTAGGGTTCCGGGTCATCGGAAAAAATCCCAAAAACGTACGCCGGTAAAAAAAAGAAAAAAAAAAGAAAACGTTACTTCGGGGGATTCATCCGCGAAATTCCGCTTTCGTGATGTTAATATCTGAGTTATCAGCAAGAAAGCTGTGCATTGAAGACGTATTTACAGTATTTCGTGCGCTTCGTGTTCCGCCGCGAGTGCCCGGAATCGCGCGTCATCAGAACTTTCTCAAACACGTGGAATCTTCCTTGTACGGAGACACCTGCCACTTTTCCTTGTTCGTTCTTTCTGTGAGTGCCATATGTCACAGCACCAATTTCTTCCTCCGGATTTCAGCGACTAACCGATGTAAAAAAAATATGAAAGCTGAAAAACTCCGATTCATCAGAAAATCGTAAACTCCGAAAAACACCCTCCGGTAATGACTAAAAACAAACTCCGAAACCCAGGAACGCTACTTATTTGTCGCTTCATACCTTGAACTGTATTTCATTTCATCGTTTGCCTTCTGGACTGCGTCTTCTCTTTTATAAACGACGAAGTATTCAGTGGGTCGAAAATGCATGGCTTCTGCTATTTCAGCGATCCACACATGTTCTGCGACACAGTAAACGAAAATATATGGATTGTTTACGAAATGAACCATTTTTCAATAGGTGCGTCTCACGAAGACGAAAGTGAAGCTCGGACACCGGTAACATTGCCGACTTCTTTATATGTGCCGAATGGAGATAGAAATATTTTTGCGGCTCTCTTATAGTCGGGGAAGAAAATCAATCGCGAAGTACATGTCTAAAAGCTAAGTAATAATTTTCCCAAGTCACGATAGACCAACTCTAGGGTCGGTCAACGAGCGGAACCCGACGTATTACTTATCTCGTCCATGCCAAAGTGCAACGTGTCAATGAACTTGTAGTCATAACTGGCGTATTAGGGCACGACTTCTAACAGAACAAACAGGACCCTAACAGAAACACCAGCTGCTGAACACCATATAACGGTAAAGCTGGCCAAGTTTGCTGACGTCCGACTACCAATATTCTGGCAGACCAGTGGTATACATGCAGTCAACGTCTACCCGAACGCATAATTAACCCGGCAACTAGAGAAAAACGTCCCTACCGTGCTCTCAGTCCCCCAGCTGAAGATGCCTGCAAGCTCTCATGGCTTTCATGTAGACTACTTGTACACTTTGCTTGTCATCGGAGCAGCAGAGCATGCGGCATGACCATTAGTAGCGAGGCAACCGCCTTCTGTCAATCTAAATAACTCTGGTCCCGCCATTGTCCACATGCAAACTCAACAGCGTGACAAGTTACTTGCTGCATACATTCGTCATTCTTTTTTCTTTACGTAAGTGGAATGGGCTTCCGGCACACACATGCTTCTTCTCTGCGCCGTACAGATGAGAATGTCGTCGTTTTTGTGTGATGCAGATCAGATTCCCACGTGTTGTTATGGGTACATGTTCTCATCCAGCCTGGTAGTCGACGTCAGCAAGTACAAGAAAGGTGACTGAAACGACGACTTAAGCTTATCTCCATCTTTTTAATGTGAGCTACTGTGACAATACAGTGCTCAGTATGAGATATAAGCTTGTACAGATCTGTAGATACAGATAAGATTGTATAGAGAGGAGGATCCTGCCTGGAAGTTTCAGCCTATCCCAGGCAAACCACTGGATACTGGCACGCAGGGGCGGACCCCCAGATCCCAAGCCGCGCCCCCTTCATTCTCCCTCCGCCACCACCAATTCATGCCCGAGTCCCAAAAATTCAGGATTCGATTCAGGGGAAGGGTTTATGGAATTTTATTCGCATGCTGCACTTGAGGTAACACTTTGGCGCCTCACCTTCCTGACCTCCATGGGAATTTCGCGCCCTCTTCACAAATGGACCTTTTTCACCACGGCCTATGCGCATGCGCATGACCTTGAGGGACCGGATAGGGTTATCTCCGTCTTCACTAGATGGCGGAGTATGGGGACGACAGAAGCGGGAACCAGTGGGGAGAGCTCGCGAACGGCGCGAGCTCGTCGGTCCCGCTCCGTGCCGGTTTTGGCCCTTTGTGCTACCCACGTGGGTCTGTTTTGGCGCGCGCCCAGCGTTCGCGGGAGGGCCTCTAGGACACGACGCGTATGTGAAAAAGGTCTATTCAGGGGGTCTATAGTAATCCCTGTTACCTCCCCCCTACCGCCGCCCCTGCTGGCATGTACATCTGAACTGCCAGCAACATATACTATCTACATATACTACAATTTTCTGAGGAGTCATTGAAGATATACTTGGCCCACCAACTGGCCCAACTCACCGTACTATGAGAAACATACCGGCATGTTTTCAGGTATTCGCTCAGTTGTCGAAGCACAGCACCATTCTTTGCGTATGTCGGTGGGAGCTCCCAAGTAGTATATCGAGTATTCTTCGTTCATCATTTGCTCGATTTCAGTTAATATGGTCAAATATCGTTTCTCTTTAAGAGTAATTCCTCTCACAGAAGTTTGAGTTATGTTCCTTTGACCGTTTCTGCATATACAGCATTAAAAGTGCACTAAAGGGCAAAAATTGCTCCTCGCGAAATGAAAGATGACGTCAAGTTGACGTCAACATAAAATTAACTGGTTTTATTGGTTGCGTCGTTCATGATTTATGATTGATTGATAGATTTGATGTTTGCTGGCGCAACAACAGAAAAAGTCGCGTTATTTATGAGCGAAAGGAACCGCAATATACGCTCTTTCCCTCTCGATCTCCTTCTCAACACGCCCGACAATGCGGACGGCGCTCTCATTGGTCGCCGTAAACAATTTGCCCCAATCATCGAGGGAGATCGCTTGAGCAGACCAATCCGCGAGAAAAAATCTTCTCACTTTAGTTCCCCCCAAGGGATCCGAAAGCATGTTCTCCGGAAAGCTTGCAGCTTTGAGACGCACAATAGCTGTCACACATTGCGTAGTTTTTGAGCAATCGAATTTCAAAGGTTGCTGCGCCTAGCTGGCTCCCTCGCCTAACGACACTGCATGATACCACCTGTTGAGAACACAGGCGATAATGTCTGTTCTTCACAGTTTTTCATTGTACGTATACCATCAGATCAATGTAATATTTTTTTAAATGTGCAATAACGTCTGAACCACTTTTACTCCGATGCACTTTTCTCTGGAATTTCGTGACACAAAACGCCCGTCGCGGAACACGACCGGTTTGGCGTATCCAGAAATACTACAACGTTGCCCACACATCCGGGCGAATCAGCTGGAATTTTTGCACACGGTGTAGACGGGAAACTGGCATATACTTTCTGGTTACCCCAATCATGTCGGATACAAACGAGGCAGTCGGATCTGATCTTCACGACACCTTCTTAGGTCAGAAATAATTACCCGACCTAAGCCAACCTATATCCGCAGTGAACAAGGTCTTCCTCAAGTGCTCCTCACGAATTAAAGCGTTCAAAGACCGGCTGCCAGACGTTGCACCACCACCCCACCCCAGCCCATTATTTACTGATGGGGTACATATGCCTGAGAGCAATACGGTACTTATCTTCGCAAGGTGTTGTCTGCATAGTTTCTCGTCTGATGAAGCTGACTTCGTGAGATCTGCTGAGGATGCTTTCGCAAGAACGAACGCTGGGTGAAACCTGATGTTCGCTTTCTCACCCCACACTTCACTGAGCGAGACAAATACTCCAAAGGAAGGGGAATGCATACTTCATCGTATTAAGGTATTGCGTTAAGCCGGAGTAAACGCAGTTTTTACAGTACTTCAGTGAGTATAAAACATCTGGAGCGACTAAACAACACGAAGTGATGGAAAGCGTAGAGCACTTGAGGCCCTCCCAAATACATACTACACATACTGGTGCAGAAAGTGCGCTTCGACTGTTGCGATGATATTCCTGGTGACTCGCGAGTACTCTTCTTTTTAAGTGTTGAGAGAGGTCAGCCAATATTTGGCTTGCTACTCTTCAAGAAAAAAAAAAAGAAAGCACACACCGATCTTTGATCGACGTGGATACATTATTCTGTGTACGAAATTCTGTTCGATTATTGTTCTGTGTCTGGGTGACAGGAGGCAGAGCTGCATCTCATTGTCACGATTTATTTGTTGTTGTACGTCGGAACACTTTAAGAAACGGTGCTGGTTACTTACTGCTTCTATCCATTCAACAAGGAGACAGCTGACAGTTTCTAAGATCTCACGTTACCTGCTGTGACACTTAACCTCTTTTATCTTTACTTTCGTAATTGAAGTTTGCGGATGGATTATCATAATGTCTGTAGCTACTTTTCGGATACGACGTTGGCTGAAATTTCCGTAGTACGAACCAAGGTCAAGGATTAATTGGCGAACTAAGGTTGGCCATCTTATCTTATCTTGCGTCAGTTACTGTCACCGAAGAGGTTCATACGTCTTTAGAGAAAGGATCTGGCACATCCTATCTATAGAATGACATATCGGATCACTCCCTCACGGACGCTATACCGCAGTGTTACTAGTACCTGTTTCTTAAAAAATACGTGCCTTTTTAGGCGCCTACAACGAAGTTTGTTAGTGCCTAAAAATTCACACTCTCGTTTTCACAGAGACCAATTTGAAATAGTACGTTTCCAGTCTGTCAGCAAAGCAGAAACTAATGGAAATATCATGCAAGAGCAAACTTATGCGCCTTTTGTTGTTATTAATCGGGATGGGAAAATAAAAACGGGGTGAGCTCGGTTTGTCTACCGACGAATAGACGACTGGGTGTTTCTAAACAATATGCGTCACAACTTGTATTTCACGAGATGTCCGCCAGATGTCACGACCCACCGTCGGCAAAACAAAGCCACGTGCGTTGGGTTGTTCCCGATTATGGATGTGCGAAGGACGTACAGCTCCCGTCAACCTTAATAATAACACTGGAAAAAACATGGTCTCACTCCCGAGCGCGATTACAGCAACCCTTGGGGCACTAGAGGAATATTAAGTGAACAAAATTATTGTTAGTTTAACGCAATGATCTTGTTCACTTAACATTCCTCCAGTGCGGCTGTTATCGCGCTCTGAATTGAGGCAGATTTCTTCCAGTGTTATTATTAAGGTTGACGGGGGCTGTACGAAGCAAAACTTCATGCAGATACTACCATGACCTCACCTCACGAAACGCGAAAACGACGAAGCTACACGACGGTAACGCCACCGTGCGCTGAACAGGGACATATTCGCGACCACTACATTTCGCGAGCTCCTGGAGCTCCTCGATCTATACCTCTGTTTTGAAAATTTCCCGTGCCCTTAAAATTCGCGAACTTTCTCGATTCGCGAACATTACGAGCTTGCGAAAGAAAAGGGTTTTACAGTATTGGTGCCATACACCCACTTCCAAATTAACTTGTCGTCAACCTGGCATCTTTGTTTACGATGGAAATTGATGTTCTGAGGCTTGAACACACAGAGAAAGGACAAACACACAAGGCCTCAAGTGCCTAAGAACAACGAACGACGTAGGTTCGAGTCCTGCAGCTGGCTAACCTTTTCAGTGACTTCCTTCCTTCATCTTTCATCTTTGTGTACTTTACAAGTACGGTACATCAGAAGAACGCGCGCTGTCTAATCACGCGGATCTTTTTGCCAAGTGAAGGGTGACAGTTGCCCTGTGAATCCGAGGTAGGGAAAAATAAAATCAGGGAAAGCAACGACCCAGACAAAGCATTCAGAACAGAGGATCATAGAATATGCAACACCGATAACTACGTGATTTTCTTTTTTTTTTTTTTTTCACACAGATGTACTGGGTCAGTGCTTTTGCATGGAAACGTTTCCTGGAGTTGACACCCTTCACGCCGAGTAGGGCTAAACCACGGGCTCTGCGCAACCACGCAGCCAAATACTTTTAAGAGGCGACCGTAAAAATTCTGGTACGTGGAATCCAGCGAGGATCCCTAACCCGCACGAGTCAACCTGCTTGGAGTGGATCGCAGAGGCGCACTTATGGGGACTGGCCGTTCACGCGACCTTGGAAGGATGCGCGTGGTCATTTATTC
Organism: Ornithodoros turicata; assembly: GCF_037126465.1. Lineage (NCBI taxonomy): Eukaryota > Metazoa > Arthropoda > Arachnida > Ixodida > Argasidae > Ornithodoros > Ornithodoros turicata. The sequence continues at coordinate 30,323,341 of NC_088209.1, forward strand.
TTCCGCGTCCGCAGCGCCTGCGGGCTTCTTCTTCTTTTCTTTTTTTCGTTTTGATAGCGCGGGATGTTTGGATACCTGCCGTCTATTAATCGCCCTTCCTTATGCCGCGCCATACGCGAATAAACCGTGCCGCCAGAAACCTAAGCATTTGGGAGCTCTTGATAACAGAATGTGGGAGAGAAATTGAAAGGAGAGCGTTGGCGAAAGCTAGAATCGCGGGAATGTTGTTGAAGACCACCCTGTGACAAAAATAGCCGGAACGTGGGTAACAAATAAATTACTGCTCGCAAACAGCGGAAATATTTGCTTTCAGCAGCTTTCGTGCGCCTTCATTCGTCGGTGTTTTGGTTTCCATCATTAAGAGTGCAAGATAAGGGCGATAGGTCCTACGATAGAACACTAATATCGCATACCATTCGTGTTGCAACAGTGATCATTGCTGGTGCGCCTCCGTGACTGCATTTATCCCTCCTGTGTATGTCCTCCGCCAATGTACATAACCCATGCACGCATTCGTTTCATTATCATGTACGTAGCCACATATTCTACGGAAATAGTGCTCACGAACATTTCGTAACCATGCGACAAAGTTGTATTCAGCGCCAAAATACCATTGTGTTAAATTTCCTTAAACAATTAATTGTGACAATTAATGAATTCATCGCGCTGCTCCAGGTGGCGTCAATAGGAGTTCGTGAAGCATTGTCCAACAAAAACTTGCGTGAGCTATGCTAAAAAAGAGAAATGAGAAGGGAAAAAAGAAGTCATCCAGTATAGGCTGTATAGCGTGTAAAAGAAAGTGGCACAAAGAAACGAGAGAAGACTTCAAATTAGATAGCGCACACTCAGGGCCTGCATGAGCGCCTTGAGGAGGGCACGACTCCTTAGCCCATATTAATCTCTTAGTACATAACTTTTGTTGACAGGGATTTTTCCCTAAGCTTTGTTCCGAAGAAGAAACCCCGCATGCGCGAAACTGGGGTAAAGAGCCATCGGCCCCTCCCTGCGATTCGACGAGGAGAGAAGGGAGCATTCATTGTCGCTAAGAAATGAACCAGGAGACCAGGAAGAAAAGATGCCATAAGGAGCACAATTCCAGGGGAAGATTCACCTTAGCTTACACAACCCAAGCGGAACAATGTATCGAGCATTCAGGTGCATAAGGGACTGCTGGCACATGCCAGTGTCCTTTGTGTGAGCACGTCAGTCGTCAAGAGAATTGATATGGAACATTTTGCAAACTAAAGAGGGATTCGTCCTCGCTTCCCTCAATGTCGGTCGTTCCATTTCACATTATATTATAGCATTGAAGAAAAAGAAAAAAAGTAAATGTACGCTCCGTCAACATGGATGCCACCTGCACTTATTGCTACGTGCAATGAACGGTAATAAATCAAACATAATAATAAGCAAGTTTATTGGAATGTATGCGATTAAAGAGACAAATTGACCGTCCGCCCCAATATCTTCAAGAAATAATATATCGGGCTATCCAGAGCGTGCCGGCTATTGGGAGGCGGCCAAAACTATCAAAATATCCCACCTGTGCATATTTGTATCGTACGTCCCGGGAAGTTTGGATAGTCGTCGCACTTTCTTCTACTGCTCTGTTTCGCGTCCCCTTTCTTTTCCTCTCTCTCTGTCATTTTGCACGATACCTATCCCCCATGCACCCGAATAACGTAGAAAATTTGACTTGTTGGTAGGTCATGATCCATCATCATCATAACAAGCGCTTACTTCCAAACACACACTGCATTGAAGGCCTTAGATAGGCCTTCTAAGGTCTTCAATAAAGGGTGTGTAGTGATCACGATCCACTCTGTGCGTGATCAACATTGCCAGGGCATCGGCGCATTCCTTTTTCTACCGGCTTACTGACATCCACTTGTCCAAAACTGTTTCCGAAGTAAACACTTGTGCTTGTCCATTCTGTCCCTGTCTAGTACTTACGCGTTTCAAGTTACCGCACTTACATCATCTCCATGCAACACGGCCAGTATACAGAAACCCTGCGGCGCACACGATTTAAGTCCACTCTCCCCACTTGACTTCTTCAGATTGCCTTAATTTCGCGTAACAAATGCAAATTTGTTTGTGAGAAATATTTGAACTCACCTGTTTGGTTATATGAAACAGTCCGGGAAAACCACGTGTTTTTAGACCTCTTGCGGATAATCTAATACTCCAACTCGTCACTTTCGAAGAGCACCACCTTTATCACAGTGTAGCACAATTAAAGCTGACCAGCGGAACATGGGACGACAGACGACGTTGCTATGGCACGAACAGAACCGTTCCAGCCGAAAAAACGGTTCCTCGTTTCTTTCGGCTCACGGGCACTGACGGAGGAATGACCCGCGTTAGATCCGGCGGCCGGAAAGTTCGTGGGAGAGGAGGAGATTTCGTGTTGGCCCAACAACTCGGCGAATCTAGGTCTGGGTCGCTTGCTCTCGGCGGCGAGTGCTGTGAATGGATGCCGTCACTGGGTTTTCAGTATGTAGGTTGTGTGTAGAATCCACCCTTACAGGTGACCCGCTCGGTGCTTTTATAACATCAGCCGTAGCCTCGGACCCATGTCACTTGTGGACGTCATTTCTTTTTTGGGGCCACGCAGGCTGGGGGGAGTTTGAGGTTTTCGGGCTTGCTTGCTCTCTCCCTTCTCTCTATCTATCCACCCTTTCCACATCAGGTTTTGTCTACTGTGAAGGTGCGACAGGAAGGAAGTTACACGTTTAACTGATGAAGTTTGGTAGCGTGCGTAATGATACTGGGTGGGGCCTTGGGTGTCAAAATGTACTGGTTGATCCAGTCAATGGTGGTACTGCACACACATCAAGATTGTTTATGATACCTCGATGATATAAAACTATTTATTGCAGTTTGATGTTTCTCCCCCCAACCCTATTTGTACGTTTAGGGGTTTATGCGTAGCAACAAAGGTTGCATCTATGCCAGCTTTTAATGTCATTTTAACCCGCCATCATACTTGACTCATGAATGGCAACGCAGCGAAAACACCGTGTGATGCTAACCATGCCATATACTTCCTCCAATCGTTATTCCACTAGTAATATCCGCGGAGCTGCGCTATACTATACGGCAGAAGGCCACATATTCTCGAACGAATGTAGTGCCGTTAACTTTTCCCACAGCATTTTTGTGCTTCCTCGTGCGGGCCTAATATACAGAACGTTTGGCTATCTACATCAATCCCTCAACAACAAGCGGTCGCAGTGAATGCGAAGCATCGTGATGTTGTATCCTTATGTATCAGAAGAAGAAGAAGTAGAAAAACAATGAAAATAAAACGTGCACACTAACAAATTCTCACCTGAACGCCGTAAGCGTTTCGAAGCAAAACGTAATAAAAGTTCCTTCTTCGAACACTTCACCAAAGCATGTACCCAAGCAGCACAATGTACTCAAAATCGAGTGCAATAGGGGTGGACGGTATGTGTCTTATCAATGTTCTGTAGTTTCATGAATCTGTTCAAGGTCTTTCACCTATCCGTCCACCCCTATTGCACTCGACTTTCAGTGCATTTTGCTGCTTGGGTAGCTGCAGCAACCACACCCCCAAGCAGCACGCTGTAGCAAAAGGGGAAGTGCATAGGAGTGAACTGATAGGTAAAGTTTCTTTCTTTCTTTCTTTTTTTTTTCATACACACGTACATCTACAAAATGATAAGCACCACACCGATAAGGCACCTGCCTGCCATCCCCTTGCACTTGAACTTTCAGTACATGGTACTGTTCGGAACTTCTGATGTTTCGGTCATGACCTGAAAACGCGCAGAGAAACGGCCATCCATCAAACCATTCAGCATGTCCAAGATATTTGGACCTTATTGGCGCGATCCCTCACAGCTGCGCTGGGCTCTTCGATCGCTTATGGATTGTTGTTTGTTTGTCCAAAAAGGGGAAATTGAACTCGCCTCCCGACGTGTTCTGCTACTCCTAACAAAAACCTCCCCCCCCCCAAGAAAAAAAGTAACAGAGAAAAAGTAAAAAAGAGACTATGACTCAGAGTTTATTTGCTCACGGGACTTCTCACAAATCTTAGCAGAGACTTGCCTACAACTTAACTTTCGACCGTCATCATTTCATCATGTCATCTCATTTCATCCCGGCTACAGTCGTGACGCTGCCCACATGAATGAGACCAACAACGACAAGCCGGTCTCGTCACCACCACCACCGCCCTCACCATCACCACCACACTCACCGAGAGTGCTTACGATCTACAAAAACTCTTCTGTCTCTCCCGTCACGTTCAATAATTACCGTCGAGAAGAGTAGTAAAGTAATAAATAAAGTAAAAGATTACAAGTTGGTAAAAGCACCGGCTTGTTGGTGCTAGCCAAGGTCGTGCTGAAGACAGCAAGGTGGTGAGTTCGAATCCTACCACCGGCTGTGTTTTCTGCCTGAGGTTTTCCCTGGGCTTTCCGGCAAACTTTCCAGACGAATGTCGGCACAGTTCCCCCTGAAGTCGGCCCAGGACGCATACTAACCCCCGCCACTCCTTCCTACTGTCCTCTCTCCACCTGCCCACGTCTGTACGCCGCTCATAGCCACAGTTGCTTCGCGGCGCTAACACAGAATTACAAGAAAGCAATAAATTACTCCCACAGAGACGACACATACAGATAAGTTAACCTGACAAGTGCCTGATTGTCAGTGAGGGCAGTTGCATAACAGAAAGAGAGGAAAACCATGACGGCGTAATTCAGGAACCTTGATATCGGGAGTTTTGGGGTCGACGTACGTGCAGTTGGCCCCGTTCACCCTTCAGATAACGCTCAGCTTTACGCAAGCACGGTTTTCCCGTTGTCGTGCAACAGCCCGCGCGCTTCGCAAACTTTCTACCGCACGACTGATGATGCAACCAGTTAGTGCTCTCCCATCACAGCCTCACAGGCCTTAATAATGCTGAAACCTGCGGCTGATTTAACAGCCGGTGTGTCCTGAGACTACATCGACGAACTGCGTTGAACTCTGAAGGATTCGTGACGCATAACGACATGCGTGTATTCCTGCGAACTTTTATAGGTTTTAATGCTATCACTACCTCGTGTATTCCGGGTTTCGAGAACAGGTTCAAACTAAAAATGGCCGGACATGGATTAACGTGTGAATAATCACAGTTCTTACTCGAGTAGCAACAAACTTAGTTTTTAGGTTTTCGGTTTCAGATAATGCTTACTTACTTGCTTCGTACAGTTACTCGTAAAAGCAGCATACCCGACACTCACAGTCGTACACACGTGGCCATTTTATTAAGGCTTGGACAAACTCATCTCGCACACAGCAGACATACGATAAGAATATGATATTCTTATCGTATGTCCATTGAACCACTCCCATCGTCATCGTCATTTTCGAGAGTTTTATCAGTATTGTTTGTCGCTCAATGGAGCTCTGTTGCTTTGTGATGAGGCGTTTTGACCTTTTGTTTGACTTTACAACTTTTTTAGAGACCATAGATGTTTAAATGCTTTGTAAGTTGATATATTTTCTACTATATCATATCAAGCTCTACGTTTTAAACAAAAATGTGCTGGTTTTAATTAAGTCGTTTACACTTGGCTAGCCACATCCCTCATCATATTGTTGGCGCACGATAGTCTCTGTTGCTTGTGCGCCATAAAAAATCTAATCATCATCATCTCTCGTACTCCCTCTCTAGAGTAGGTTACGTCCGCAAAAAGCACAAAATGTTATACTTGGCCGCGCGCACCAGGGCGGACGAAACCACTTCCAGAGAAGGTTACGTCCACCCTGCTGCAGCCAAGAATAACATTTTAAGCTACTATTTGTTTATTTGAGTGTCAACGAAAAGCTATCTGTACATGCGGCTGGTCTCATAGCTAAATAATATCAAATTCCGTTTGCACAGACGCAGCGCTATAGCACGAAATCACCTGAAATAGTGACCGCATGTGATATTGTGACATGCAACGCCAGGAATTTGTTGTGTTAGCTCTGTATGGGTGCAGTAATCAGTCGAGCGCTCTGCGGATATTCTTTTTTCCATATGCATATAAGTATAAAAATTTTACGACGTACTTTGTTGCATCCGAACATTTATTAAATATATTCAGGTCAGAAATTTTAAATAGGCTACTTTCTAGGTTTCTATTTCGCTCTCGTGGTCAATTTTCTTTATCTATTTAACCTTTCTATCCCTTTTGAATTACACAGGTGTGTATTTGGGGTTTCTTTTAGGCAGGTTTAGTACACGCGAATTCGAGGTATATTTCATGTGGGGACACAGGGAAGTTGATGACCCGTCCCATACCATGTAAGTAAGGATGCCACGCTGGTATGTGACCAGTACTACCCATTTCGCTTTTGAGAGGCGAATGGGGACAATCCCAGTGGAGAGTGAAACTCGCATCGAGCTTTGTTCTTCGACATATTGGTAGCGGGCCAGAACGGACCAGCAAGGAAGGTCCCTCCCTTTCCATTGTCATTTTCTTTTTGAACGCAACTAACGACAGCTTGAAAGATAATCGGTTCAGTGTAAGCTCTGTTTGCTAAGTACATTATTTTTCAAAGAAAAAGGAGGAGGGCTGACGGACGGGCATTTTAAAATAAAACTCCTGCCAACAGCTAATAGAGATACGCTTTAAAAGAATACAGTAGACAATTGGACGACTGATGCTCTTGAATGTCTCCTAAATATTTTTGAAGTATTTACTATATTCTACTCTAATTATTTTCATGTCTGAGTAAATACTGATGACGTACTGTATGGTTGAAATATGGCAGTCGTCGAAAAATCCAGACAGCGGCGGGATTTGAACCGTGCATCTCTCGATTAGTGTACTGTATCTTAGCTACATTTAGGGAAGTGCCTCAGGAAGACAGCCGCCGATATTGCGAACAGAGACTACATCTGTTCGAAATATCGGCGACTCTCGTCCTGAGACATTAATAGATTTTCGGATTTTCGATTTCGGATTTTCGACCCTTCTGTCCTGTGAACGCTCTTTGAGTGTGCATTATCTGTTGTTCTTTTTTTTTTAGTTTATTTTGGAGTAGCAAGCCGACCTTTTCTCTGACTGACCTTTCCTGTTTCGTTTAAGGGGGTTTCGTATCTCCCCTTCTACTCAGAATGGACCACGGAATGGATTCGCGTTTATGACGCTCATATAAGTACTTGACCTTTTTATGTCAGCTGAACTTCTTTTTTTAGGTTGCCAAGGCTGCGTTCACACAGGGCAATTTGTTTCAGTAACTCGAACCAGCGTCTTATGAGCAACTTCGAGACTGCGTTCACACGTAACAACTCGGTATAGCTTCACCCACAAGCAGCCTTACGGCAACCGGAGAATGTGCACGGTTTGGAATCCAACAGACGGTGCCTTTTCTGGAGCTGCTATTACTCAGATCGAAGTCCGTTTATTACGCGAAAAGATCATCATTGCCTATTGATATGCTTTTTCTGGAGTTAGTAAAAAAAGAAAGGAGTTATATCTCAGCTGCACCAGCAGGATTTGAACCCCTGCGCCCACGAACGAAATCACATCGCACCATCGGGATTCACGTGGCAATGCTCCCCTCGCTGATTGGTCACACGGTCAACTTTTGAGGGAATTTATTCAACTTCTCAAGTTTTCGCTCGGTGAGCGATCCCCAGCAACTCGAGTTGCTGGATAGTTGCCGATGTCGGCAGACTGCCAGCAACTCCAAAATTGATTTTAAAAAAAAGTTGCCCCATGTGATCACAGCCTAAGGTTGAACGCTTCCCGCAGACGTCTAGTTCTTACATCCATAATTAAAACCCAGGCACGCATAAACGACACTCAGTCTCTGGGCTTTAATTACGGATGTCTGTCATCACCAGCTCGCCTGCGTGCTCGCCATCTTGCAAGTTTGCTAAGCTCTGCTTCCAAAGACATGTGCCAGTTTTGAAACCACATGGTGTTTATTTTATCATCGTAATGGCTTCAGAAGCGGATGCATCTCCCCACGGCTTCTATGTGTCTTGGATGATCCTGGCGATCGCCGCAGGTATGACACAGACGTTTCCGACGTGCCTGCAAGTGGACTACATCTCGCCTCACCCTCTTCACTGGTGGATTCCTAGATCTATTTGAAGCAACCTTAGAAAGCTAAAAAAAGAAGAAGTTCAGCTAACATAAAAAAGTCAAATATATGAGCGCCATAAACTCGAAATAAAATCACATCACATAAAAACGCGAATCAAAATCACAATATAAGTGTGGTGAAAGAGGCCGCGAGCAAGTGGCCGTCTTCAACGGTTCTGTGGTGAGCACTTGTCCGTATTTAATAACCATTCGGATACACCAAAGTACATCGTTCTTGTATACGTTATATTACGATGCGGAACAATACTATGCAAGCAGCTAATACAGATTCAATCGAATCAGCTTTGTGCCCCTCATTTATGTCCGTGTACCGAAATACCCCCCCCCCCCCCCCCCCCCCACACACACACGCACACAGATATTGGATGATGATGAGGTGGTGATGTTCTAGTTCGGAAAAGTAAAAACGGTCTGGGATCGAACAAACATTTTCTCCACAATATACGATATAAAAGAAAATGAGGGACACAACGCTTGATTCGAGATCAAAAATGACTTCCGTCTGAAACGTGTGGTTCCCAACATATAGATAACGCAGTAGAAGTGTCGAGCACGTGGTTGGCTCCCTCACATAATGTGTTTACGGTGTCTTATACTTAATAAAAAATAATATAAAAAATAAACAAATTAATTTATGGTTGGCATGTTCGAGTATACTCTGAACACTGTAAAACCCGGCAGGCGTTTAACAAGGGCACATCCCTGTGCTAAATTTAAGTCCGTACATTCGCTTCCCGGTCCTAATGAGGTGGGCGAGCGATGTGACGATCTTCCTAGATATCGCCCAACACCGCAAAAGCGAAAGTGCATAATATATAGCCCTTTCGCCCAAACGACATCGCGGAAGCGCTGCGCGACACTGTGCATGCGAGGCGTAATTTGGGAGGGTGTTTACCGCGGACCTGCCAAAGTCTTGTTGTCGCTCACTGTATATATGTACAGTAGCGGATTCCTACGCACACACCCCGTGTGTGATTATGAAGGGAGGTCCGCCGGCTTTAAAGAAATATATAACCTCAGATTTATAGTTAGAACACGGATTGGGGCCAAACTTATTTGTCTCCAAGAATTTCAACACGCCCATGAGTATACGTGTGCGCACGGAGTTCTCAGCGCTGTGACGGTACGAGAGGGCTTTATATCATTCGTTGGAGGCTTTAAACGTGTCTTTGAAGTTTTATAGCCTATGTACATTGTACGTGGACACGCTGCAAATAAACTGCATTTTACTCCTTTTTCCTTACCTTTCACACCTTCCATCTTGCGTACGCGTATAAGGAAGGTTCGTGGGGTGAGGAATTTTAGAGCGGCTTGGGTGATTTGTACAACCTTCAAACCATGACGGACGTCACGTACTTTCCTGACCCAAACGGCCCCGTGCTTTCAAGTAAATGCTGTGGGATTATACATAAACTGGAGGTGCATGATTGTAATGTGTGTAATACGAGGAAAGTCTGGTGATAAAACAATACGACCTTCGTCGGAACCACAGCGCTATAACTGCAGAAGCCCAGTTGAAAGTCACCTGGTGCTTGTTGAATATGGGTACAAGGATCCACGTCGCTATATCTTTGTCGCACAGGAGCCTCTTCCTGGGTATTCCCTAGGCACTTCCAGGTAAACGTCCGCATAGTTCTTCGTGAAGTCGGCCTAAATCGCGCGAGCAGCTTGCTTGTCGTGGCAAATGAACATGAGAGATAGAGAGAGACAGGGGTGCAAACCCCCTATGCAATTCTAACACCCCTAAGATGAAACCTTGCGCGGAGCCCTGCTTGCCTAGGACGGCGAGGGACTCTGCCCTCGGTGTTTACGTAGTTAGCGCAGCGATCTGCATTCTGTTTCCACCAAGCAATTGTAGCTGTTTGCGTACGAGACATAATTGTGTCGTTATTAGTAATGTAATTGTCTCATAATTAAGGTAAATACGTTTCATGAGGAAATCAAATTACCAAGCGAGTATCGAAAGCTGGTAAAACTGGTTGTGACATTTTGATAGATATCTGATGGATTGATAGATCATAAACGCATTGGACTCTATACGCAGGAGGATCGAGGAGGAAAAAATATTTTTGTACATGTAGTTGGTCGGCGGGTGACAAACCCCTGAACCTACTTCCGCGTCGAGCTCTGACGTCGGTCGAGCGAGCGCCTCCGTCACACCGATTGGTTCTCGTAAGCACGTGATTGGAGCGTGGCCCCTTACTGGTGAAGCTGCTCGTGATGTCACCGTCAGATGAGTTTAGGCATTCGCGGTGCCAATTTTCTATGCGACCCCCTTTGATGCAGTAACTGGAACGCAAGTTCACGTCGGTCCAAATAGCCGTCTTTTACATTTATTCGCTCGGGGCGCAGTGTAGCTACCCCTTTAATAATCCCGACATCGAGATTAATTTGACCCAATCATAACCTGAATTACTACCTAAAGTACAACCTAAACTTGACTCAACCCGCTAAACTAAAATTCCAAAAGAGGATACGATTAATGTAATTAATGCGGCGGAAATGCGTTAGCATTGGACGTATTCTCTTCTGTATTTTTAATGCGTTAACATTAGAACGGTGGTGGTGGTGGTGTAACTGCTTGCCGTAGTCTTAGTATTAGAACGGTCATGCCGTAGTATTAGAACGGTCATGCCGCATGCGAACCAGGAGAAAACACCAACTACACAACGAATTTTGGCCTCACGCCAACCTCTCGAGGTCCTCCGCGTGACGCCCTTTCCAATCCTCTGTACACCGACGGACGACACCGGGTTTTCGTTGCATGACCGTTCTAATGCCAACGCATTAAAAACATCTGAAGCTACATAGTCACCTAGTCTAGCCTAGCAAAGGAACATCTGAGGCTCGATAGCTTTTATTCCTGCCTTATATCAGCACGACGCAGACAACTCAACGATTAACATTTAAAGCGACGCGGAGACTGATATCTCTCGGTACTATACCGGAAAGTGTATATTTAGTAGTCAAGGAAACCGGCTACGTATTATGCGTGTGATAGCGATTAGAATGCACAAACACGGGCCTTTCGTATAAGGCCGGACTCACGCAAAAGTGACTTTTCTTGCGCCCGTGAAAAGTGGATCTAACAGGCGCCACATTCGTGCACGAACGATAGAAAGCGTTTCTTGTGAGTCCGGCCTTATTTAGAAATCCGTTGGCTCACCTTGAGGAACAGACGACCCATGGCGTATTCTTGGCTAACATAGCGTCCCACCATCACCACCTGTTGCGAGTAACACCAACACTTGCACAATATGCACTTGATGTAACCACAGCCGTCACTGAACCCTTCACATGCGGGCCCCTTGCACTGCCAAAGTATCCGCAAGAACTTCATAGCATAGACTGAGTGATCGCACCTTCCTCCATGAACAGATATACTTCTTATCAGCAAGATTACCCTTTCGATGCCTCGCTAATATTTTTTTGCCGGACGTCGCGTTGCTATTTCGGAAGGAGTTCAGATTTAGAACGATGAACCGGCATATAGTGGCCATCGCTTCCTTTTCAAATCATCGGAAAAAGCGAACGAAGATAAGGATCGGCTGTGCCAGAGATCGGTTATCGCTTCTGGAGGATATCCCCCACCCAGCAAACGGGTTCAGTGTGGACACGCGCTGTTCTAGAAAGTGGGTGCGGAAACCCCGGTGGTGTTTCAGTGCTTTTATAGAATAAGGAAGGAAGGGCCTAGTTGGAAGGAAGTCATTTTGAGACAACGATAACGCTTCGTGTCTGAAAGAAGTTCGACTACCACACGATGGGCAAATTGACAATGTCGCGAAGCAGAGAAAACGCCCTTTGAAACTGAGCAGACTCTGACGATCTCGCACTTCGATTGTGCAGCAGCTATGCCTACAGTATCTGAAAAGAAATCGCCATGTCCGTGGGACTGCTTATCTAAAGGCCCGCTTACATTGTAATACCCTTGTAATCTCTCGTATACCTTCACAGGCTGTCTTCTATGTTTTGTGACTTTTGTTTCGGGTTGGCTCGGCGTCCTTTTTAGAATTGTGTTCGCTTGCGATGAAACCGGATGGTTGAAAATGATGAATTTTCGCGTTTCTCTCTCTCTTTTAAGGAGTATGTTTTGAATACGTGAAAAGTGGGCGTCTCAAAATGGCCGCACATCACAAACTATAGTATATCTCAGGACTAACTGTTATTTTCTTCACAGTTATTCTTCTCTCTGTGCCACGTCACGCTGATGATCCTTCATTGGTTTAATGAGCTCGTGATGCTCACTTCCTTGTGCAATTTTATAAACGAGATTGGCGACTCAGATAGATGGCGATGGAAAGCTAAATGTAGAAAAAAAGGAGACGTAAGTCGACTCATCCTACTTCAACTGGTTAAGTATAGGGCCTACAATTACCATTTATCATTATCGTTATCATAATTATCATTTCCTCGTACCGATTTGTATTCGGCTCGCATATGTCCACTGCTACATATACCACAGGTCTGTCAGTGCTGTAAGTTTAATGTTTTATTCGTTGCAACTGCGCGTTTCGATGGTCGAAGGGTGTATCCGTAGTACACTGAACACCTAACTGGCTGAAGAGAAACAATAAACTTTGTGCTATTGTTTTTGAAATGTTTTAATATTTTTATGATTATGAATTGTATTATTATTATTATTATTATTATTAATATCATTACTAATTTTTATTTCTATTATTAATTTTTCTTTGTTTTTTAATTTTGTAATCGTTGCAACTGCGCGTTTCGAGGGTCGAAGGATGTGTCCGTACTTCCACGTATTATTAACCTCAGCTCATGCGGTATACTGAACACCTAAGTGGCTGAAACTTTGTTTTATTGTTTCTTTTTTTCTTCTTCTACAAACGTGCTTTCGCTTATGATTGAAGAGTTCATTCGTTTCCAGATGCATCACTAAAGAGCAACTATTCATAATTTAGAATGCACTGTGACTGCACACATTTCCTTTCGTGTTTACGATGTTTTCTTTCGTTTTTTTTTTTTTTTTTTTTTGCGTCAGCTCAAAATTCCCGAAACGAAATACAAATATGTCGTTAGGTCTCTTTTGATGCGACGAGTGTCTCACGGGGTACCGAAGGGTTTTATGCAAAATCCCTTTTAGCATCGTAATGGCCCACCTGAAGACCTGCATTTTCCCCAGGATCTGTGTATATGCCGATAACATCTGCATCTGGATTGTTTGGAAATCGAGACCTGCAATTCAGCATCATCTTCAGCACTCCTTAGACAGAAATTGGCAGCACCTAAGAGGAGCAGGCATATATATATATATGTCAGTTGAAAAAACAACAGCGCTGGCCTCTACTGGAAGGGCATGCACCGGTATCGGTTTTTCCTACGTAATACGTCATTTAGTCAACATCAGCGTCATAGGTTCCTGGGTGACACGTCATCTTAGATTTGTCCTGGAAACGGACATATTACCTGGGGACAAAGACGCAACAGTGGACCTATCATCCGTCATCTTGGTGACGTCGATGGTGGAACGGATGAGAAGTCTCTTCTTGCCATCCACGAATTTGTACTTCGTGGAACACTTTTATATGGCCTGCCTGTCTTACACGGGATTTCACAGGCGCAAGAACAGCGGTTTTCATCGTTTTGCACAGCTTTTTCAAATTTCTTTGAACTGATACCATGTCTTTTTTAATTCATTAAAATTTGCGCCATTGACAAAGCGAACACTAAAGTAAAACTCAGCGGTAAAGCTCAATGGTAAAACTCAGCGGTAAAACTCTAGCGAACAAGCTGCGCTCGAAGAAATGAAGCACGAAGTACGTACAAGCATTCACCCTTCTGTGTGCAATTTGATAATGCGAGAGTACGATAGCCGCATAGCCCTCGCATCAACTGTACCCTGCACCTCTCCCTGCACACGCTCAACCTTTTTCCAATGGCAGCACAAGGGTTCTTTGGGTTATTTATTCAAGGCTATGAAACATTATACTGCGTAGGGTAGGCACTGGCACATTTATACTTTTATAATATTTCCACACATCCGTATTTTCCCCTACCACCACAACCACCATCATCGTCAACAACATCCTTCTCCTCCTCATCATCATCAACAACAGCAACACCATTTTGTTCGAAATGTATTTCCGGCAAAGTACGGGTGTTCTGCGAGCCGGCTGGACCAGAGATATGAACCTGCACGTATTAAAGTATCGAAATACCACACGCGGCCTTTGCAGAATAACGAAAATACCCTCATGTGAACTTAGCAAACTTCTTTTGCATACGAAATGAGGCGGAGGAAAACGGACGACGTGCCTTCTTCCTCCAATCGCAACCTTCATCAGCGTCAACATAAACAAGACAACGGACAAGGTTCCGATGCCCGAAGCAATCCGTATCTCTGCTGCTGCGATAGATGCAGCATGAGATAGAGTAACTCCGGTGGAGGTAAGGCACATTAACCAGATAGAGGGTAACAACTTGCTTACAAACAAGACGATCTGGATGGCTGTTCAGGTTTTAAGTTTTTCACACGATTCTGTGACCATAGATACGTGTATAGGCTGCATGCAGTCTCTCTAGTGATAGGTGTTAGTTTTTTTTTAATTCCGTGTTAACGCCGCGAAGAAACTGTGGCTATAAGCGGGATAGGTATTAGTACAATTCCTTCACAATGTTTACAAAATCTGAATTGGTTTTCATGTCGCAATGACGTTATGTGACAAGGCCTGCTAAAGACATCGACGTTGCACTGCTAACTTATTGACATTATTTAAAATTCCCCATTGTCTCTCAACATCTTACTCAATACCTTGCACACATCTTTTATTTCCACACATCGTTCCTATTCCTTTTCGTCATATTCGATGCCTCCACAAGACAGCCTGTTTCCTCATACTGTAGCCTCACGTCTCAGTGCTATCATTCAGTGAGTTTCGCTTGTTCAATATGAGCAATATGGCAGAATACCATTCAATGTCCCTTCTTAAAGACCCTGCTCTGTGTGCGACGTTGTGGAGGATGTGGAGTATACATAGTTTCCTGTGAACGCTACTCTGAAGTCTGAAGCTCATCGCCACCTACAAGAAATAAAGCTGCACAGTGATACTGGTTGAAAAAAAAATTAGGACCTATACGACAAATTATGAGGACTAACGGTATTACTGGAAGAAAGCAGTACTAACCGGCCTTGCTCACTTATCAGCGATTCCATTCTGCCTCTAACTTGTTAACTTTCTTTTTTTCTCCAGTCACCCTTTCTTTAATTATTTCAATTCTATCCTATCCCATCCTATCCTATCCCACCTTCAGCAGGGTGACTTCCTTCAGGTTGTGCTATCACCTGCGACACAACACAGCCTCATTGCGTGCTTTGGCCTTCTGCGCGACACTACCACGTGCAGTTCCGTTGACCCTGACGACGCAACAATAGGTACTCGCAGCGCACACTCGAGAACCTGGAATTCAAAGAATATTGACATCGGTTGACCCGCAGGAAGTCACTTCACCTCCTTACCTTATTGCCCCTCTCAGTAGAAGGTATAGAGCGACTCAAACATATACCCGTTTTCCACGCCCCTGATTGACACTGACGGTTCCGGCAAGAATGCTCCCGGAAAACAGGGGCTTCACGGTCAAGAGTACGGGAAGCTGTAGGGCGTCTGGAGTCGGCATAGGAGCACATTCATCATTGTGCCAGGTGGTAACGGAAGCGACTATGCAGGAGACAATTCCTTGTCCCGAATCCTGTAAGACCGGCGCAATGCTGGATTAGGTTAGGTCAAAGTGGGTGAGGTCAACAAAAGAAAGAAATTACGTTCTCGATCCGGTTGAACTGCGGAATTTTGGAGTCTGGCATCCACACTCTAAAAGCAGAGGTTCACCGCATAGCACGCTCCGCGTCAACCATTGCCACGAATGATATGGTTTGTCGCTTCTGATTCGGCGAGAGAGGGACACGTACGCCTTTTTGTGGCAATTGCCATATACTGTACACGTATTTTTATTCGCGATGTATTAATTTTCTCGATTTTCGCGATCGCTAAAGAATGGCGAAAAATTGTACTCGCGAACACAGCTTGACGTTGATTCCGCGAAAGGAAACAGCCCTGGAATCGCGAAATTAAATGCTCGCGAATAACTTCGCAAGAGACTGAATGCGCGATTCGCGAAAATTAATGCATCGCGAACAAAAATACGTTCACAGTGTTCAAATTGCCACAAACAGGCGTACGCCTTCGAATCACAAGCGATAACCCTATCATTCGTGGCAATAGTTGGCACAGAGCGTGCTATGCGGTGAAGTTCAGTTTTTAGAGTGTAGGAGTCCAGGTCTGTACGTTGATGCTGACGTTGGCGAGAAAAAGAAAACAATGAAAGGGAGAGATTGAATTCATCGCACGACGAATTCGTCTACTCCCACAAACAGAGCGAAGTCTCAGCAGGTCGTTCCTTCACAAGGCACTTGATTATGCATCGCTGTTCCACAGCTACAGACACACTCCGCCGCCACGATAGCTGCCGCTGCTGCACCTGCCGCTGACCCGAGAATGATTTCACTTCGTTCACCGAATGCTTTATTCAGTTACACTTACTCACCGTTTTTCTCGAGCAGAAGTCTTGGTCAACATGACCTTTGTAGGGCAGACACGGTATGCTCTCCTCGTACCATATTCACAATAGGTATTATCAAAAATTTCGAAATTCCTACTCGAGTTATAAAAGTCCCTCCCGCGTTGTTCCCGCTTTCTGTTGCAGGAACGCTGTTTTTATCTATGCTAAGCGTGAACGACTTCTCGCACCAAATTGCGTGCCGAACAATGTACGAATCATTGTTTCCCACATACTATTTGACTTAGATGGCGGAGAAATTTTCGCGTTTGAAACGCGCCCTCTATGGGGAATTACGATGTTCCGTAATAAAGGATTACGACAGCTACAGGAGTGTGTTCGTGTCTTAGCACTATAGAGTGGCCAGCCTTCATCAAAAGCTACAGCCACATTCGGTAAACTTCCTTCCTTTGGTTCCATCTTTTTTCTTCTTATTTTTTTTGTACAGAGTTGCCAGCAACATCATTGCACGTTTGTGCCGCGGTGCCTCGAAACTCAAAACGCGGCAAATAAAAGCCGTCAAGGCGTCGCTCGATTTTTTTCGCCCAAAGATGCAACGTACGAATGCGAGTTGAACTCACAAATGAAGCTAAAATGGGCGTGCGCTTCGTTCTGGTAATGATGCAATGACGATGCAATAATGATGACCCTAAGGAAACGAAAATTTAGGACGTTTCTCTCCGTTGGAGAGGACAGCGAGGTCACGCCGCTGGTAACTTCTAATTTTATGATTTTTATTTATTTAGTTATTTTGATAATTAAATCAGCCAGCTATAATGAGCTAATTATAGAGGAACGCGAATCAATCACGCGAGTTTAGCTATTTATTTCTTCGATTAATTATACACTTTAATTAATTAATTGATTAATTTCATTCATCATCATAAACCTCCGCACCAGCGACACGGCCGCGTAGGACACACCGTCCGCTTTGTCCTGGTAGCTTCAAGGTCATGCCGAATACTGGAAGGTGACGATCTAGAATCTTTCCACTGCGTCTGTGATTTTCTCTGGCAAGCTTTTCGGACGAATGGGACTCCCCTGAAGTACCCCCTGATAATTTAAAAGACTCATACTAGACCTTCACAGGCTATGTCATCCTCAGCATTTGTTGCTATAACCATTTACAACGGTCTGCTGGTAGCTCTTTCATGTGTTCAACGGAAACGGGTTACCCGCCGATCACGACATCATCATCACGGATCACCGTGGTGGATAATCAACGGCATCCTTCTGAGAATGCTTTGAATTCCATACTTCTTGGTGCAGTTCACTGAAGGAGCCATCTGGAATGTTCAGCGGTCAAGCGTGACACGGATGGGGCGAAAAATGGACCTGTGCTAGAGCACTGTAGCCTCCGTGGAAGGTCATGTGTGAATAATCCAGCGCACCGCACAGGGTATCAGAGCATACCCTTCTCAACGAGCACACAATGTGCCGAAAATGCGAGTGCATAGGGGTAGGCGGCTAAGATCAAAGTTGCGTTTTATGTCGTTGTTCTTTTTCCTTGGGCAGATCCGTGAAATGGACCGCGGAGCTGATAGGACGCTTGCCTGTCGGATCCCGGACAATTGCTCACCGGATATTAGGTCCCCCCACAATCCCTCAAAAAAGAATAAAAAAAGTAAAAGAAAAAGGCTCAAGGCGTACAAATGCTCTCTAACCATATCATCCAACTGTTATGCTGTCACTTTATTTGTCAGGTTTCGTGGCCTATATAGCAGAGCAGTTATTTTCATTAATATAGTCCGTTATTGGAAATGAATGAATGAATCAACTTGTGAGATCTAAGTGAATCTGATGAGGAGCTTGCTTCTTGAAGCTGTAGTTTCAATTCGTTTCTCTGTAGCCCTCATACAAATGCAAATGCGGTTACGCACGCTTAGTACAAATGATGATTGTCATCTCTTATTGTTTCTTACTGTTTTGTTTGTCGTGAGTTTTTGTGCGTATCATGTATACAGTATACTTCGGCAGTGATGGACGCTGACAACCTTTTTTTATACGGGAAGTGAAAATTCCCTGGCTGATATAATCAGAGAATGGATGTTTCCAGGAGACCACGGTTTGTGTACGCGAGGTTGGGTTCTTCCCTATGGATTCCTACCCATAACAATGGAAGGTTTTCCCTTCGTTTCTTATGAAAAGGTGAGTGCCTGTGGATGGTCTCGGGAACATTTTTAGGCTCAATACCTAAAAAGAAAGAGAGAAAGAGAGATGAAGAAGTGAGTCGTGATCATGTACTATATAAAAGGCGAAAGTGACTGAGAGCATCAGACATTCAGACCACGTTGATTCTAGAAGAAGTTACCGCCACAAGGGGAAACCGAGGCTTTAGGTTCGAAAAGAGCAGAAACTGCAAGGGAGCCGTCACGAGGAAATCAAAGCCTCAGGGTTGGCTGTAGGGTATCCTATAAAGAGGTGAGCAATTGTCGGGCTTCTGCTTTTCATTAGTGAGCAATCGTCCGGTGAGCAATTGTCCCCGACCCCTGCCCCCCTCTGCCTGCCCGCCCTTCCACGTACTCGAACATTCAGTAGGGCTGGTTTCACACGACCATTATGACTAACCCTCATCATCATCATCACGTGACCGTATTTGTCGTCTGTTTGCTTCAAAAATCGGAACTAAATGCAATAGCTCCGCAGGTTCCGATGGGTCCATTTTGGGGAAAATATTTTGTGGGGAAAACGAAAAAACGAGAAAAACGCTCGTGTGAAATCGACTGAAATTGTGCTGCTTGGGTGCAAACGAGGAGTCAATAGTGAGGTATTGTATCTCAAATCGCGCCCTGCTTTGTGATTGAGTTGCGATTGCAAATTTACGATATGCAGTGAATGGGCAGTGAGAGGAAAGAATGATCAATGATAAATATTCCGTTTCTTGTCCACCTTTGTCCCCAATGTTTCTGTCTACGATTTGTTTCCGACTCTCCTGCGTTTTGCTCCTCGTTCCAACAAGGCTTGTTGGTCACGTAACTCAGTGCCTTCTATTGAAATCTTGTTCGCCGCCAGGGGCTCACATATTATAAAACCAAGGAGGATTATATATCCTCCTTGTATAAAACCTGCACGCTGGATTCGTATAGATTTCGATCAATGCGATGACTGAACAGGCTGTGCAATTCCGATCAGTCATTGTCGTACAGATCTGTTCAATGTAAGTGTAAGCGAGCTTTTTTTGATAAACATCGCGATTTAAAAAAAAAAAGTCTACTATTATAGGTATAATGAACCTTTTGTGAGCCCACGTCAATGCTTTTTTTTTTTTTTTCGTCACGAATAAACAGAAACCATCGCCAACGCGATGATCGCAATCGCATCCGTCCGACCTAGATGCAGAAAATGCATTCAAAAATGGTTCTCCTGGTCGAATGATAAAATCCTTTGCCAGGGGTCACTGGCGGGGACGATTCCCAAACGATTTGCGTGTTGCATTTGGATGAGGCTGTGTTCGTTCTTTCCGCAGTGAGACGCCCGGAAATACTGCATCAGACGCCGAAGCAGTTAGTGATTGACGGGTCCGGTGATTTTTTTTTTCCTTTGCATATTAGAGTTAACGACACGAGATCCATGCTGATCTACGAGAGCTCAGACAAATTAATGGCATTGTGGTTCCACCCAAAAGTAGTAGCTATCGCAACGCGGATTGTGATCGAGGACCCTCGGAAATGCCTGCCCGACATGAGAAGGTATCACATTTTCAAGGTATTAGGTGTTTCTTTTTAGCTGCAACAAATTTTCGTAAAAAGGGTAGTTGCCCTATAGGACGCTTTTACTTTTGTCATTGGATTAGTCGACGGGGCTGCTACTAGGAAACTTTATTTTTTCTCAGTAAAGGGTCTAATTAACATATATATTATAATAAACTTTTAATTATTGGCTTTAGGGAGTACATTGCAATTGCGAAATTAAAGCCTGATCTCCACATGATGCGCTCGACTCACTGATGAAACACAAAAGTAATCACAGCGCGCTACAGACCTATGTATTTTACTTGCGTCGTCTGCTGTGCACGGCAAGTAATCTGCAAAGGAGCGACAGTGGGGTTACAGAAAGACGTCACACGCCAATTCAGGCAAACACTTTCCGCGGTATGCCTCACAATCTTTGCTTTTCTTTTTTTTATTTTTCGCATCACCGCTACATATCAACGCTTATCGCACCGGGAAGGGTGAGAGCCGTGCCCAGCAGAATGAGAGGAGTGATACGGCGAGCGACTCCGAACACGTGAAGGAAGAAAAGAAAGCGAAAAAGAAACACGAAACAAAGATCGTGAAACATACCGCGATAAGGGTACCCTACATCGCGTATGACGTTTTCCTATGACGTTAAGTGAGGGCGGAGATATCGATCTCCCCCTCCCCCTCGGTTTCGTTCCCTTAGAAGTCGGCCCAGAACGCACATTCCCCCCAGGGCGTCAGTCGTGACATTGTGACTTTGTGAGGTCGACAACGGCGAGCGCTTTCACCACCACCCCACGACCACCACCACCATCGGAGTGTACACGCCTCTGAAATCATGCTCCGGAATAGATTAGTTGACTGCATTTGGTTGGACTGTACACGTCAACTCTATTTTCCTGCTGATCAAGTTGAGCAGGTGTCTTGGCTTGGATTGCAAATAATACTATCATATGGAGAAGACATGTCCTGTAGTTACTTTGCAGGCAGGTTTAGTTGATTGGTATGCCATCTCGATCTGCTCCCTAGTAGTATATTCTTACTGTTCACACGCTAGTTGATACAAGATGTTCACTGTCCTCTTATTCTTCCATTTATCATCATTATCACCATCGCCATTGCAGCACTGGATTCCATCCATCCAACCGCCCTCTTGCAGGATGTAGCATGCGGCTGAAGTTCACCACTGACTCACAGTCAGGAACATGTTATTTGCACATAGCAGCCTAAGAACCGCATGCTACACTGCTTCCCAGTACCCAACAATCATATCCAGCAAAGTCTTTCCTCCACCTGGAGGAAAAACGTTCCCGTCTAATAACTTCTCTTTGCGGAAGATGTCAATACGATAGGTCCTGATATTTTGCGCTATTACGCCAAACCTCCTTCGAACTTTTCCCCGCACAAGACTTCTGTCATCTTTGAGACGGAGTACAGCCTTTCTAATAGAGATGGGACGAATGCAGGGTTTCTCTAATCTGAATCTGAATCCAAGGAATGTTCTGAGAATCCACGAATCTTAGGAATCTCGAATCTTTGGAATCCTTTCTTCGAAGAGAGTTTAAAAAGCAAGGAAAAAAAAAACTCTTCTACTGAAAAGTGTCTGGAAGGAGAATTTGCTATATTTGTTTAATAAAAAACAAATTTCGGGAGGAGACAAACCCATCTTATACTTCTTCCTAACTAAGTGTAACTTATTTGACGTGTTGTTCATCGACTACAGGAAATACATAAACTGAGGAGTCTGAATTCCCTCCATAAAACTAAGAAACAATCAAAAGCAAAACCGTGTTACTTTTAAACTTCTAACATCGGAGCTTTATGTTGTGGTTTTGGCGCGCCCCGGGGGCCGCCGGCCAAGCAGGCTTGGAGGCGCCGATTTTAAAAAGAAACAAACAAACGTGGTTGGTGGATTCGAAAGATTCGATTCGCTGTTTTTTTGGGCAATGGGATACGGATTGGCGAATCTCGAATCCCTGCCTAGGATTCGAGGATTCGCGGATTCGGTTGCCACATCCTTACTTTCTAATATTCACGTACTGAATGCCTCATCCGCGTGCACCATTCTCTCTAAGAACGCCGTTTACGTAACGCAACTCGCTGTCGCATCGACATCGCCTCCGTCAACCTGGATTTTAGCTGGCGTTCCTGGCGTCCCTGACATAGTGAGCGGCCAGTGCTCGGTGGAAACTAGTCCAACGCGGCGGATTGCTCCTTCTGAGTGAGGGCCGGCCCGCCCAAGGTCGTTCAATGGCTCTACCATCCCCATTTTGTGATTGGCGTCATCCACCGGAACCCACGTATTTCCTCGGGGGTCAAACCTCGTTGCATCCGTGCTTTTCTTCTTGTTTTGTCACTAATCGACAGCAATCTAAGTAGGTAATGGCGAAATGTACTTTCGTGTATGGCGAAATGTAAGGTGGAGCTATATTGGAAAGAGAAGTACGTGGATGCGATTTGAGCTTACCGGGTCGTTGGTCTTCATTTCCCCCTGTCCTCTTCGTTTGGTTTGACTGTGTTTCTGATGTCATGTACGGGTTACTTTGAAGGAGAAGACAAATGCGGTTGTGGCGGCGGATCAGGGGGTAAGTAGAACAGATAACGAAATGTTGTAAGCGCGTTGTCGTTTATGTAGATCGGTGACATAGTTCGACGCTTGCATTGTTTTGTGGAGCTGGATGGATGCATCGGCGGCGGGTTTCGAAATGATTGTGGCGAAATATCGTATCTCGTGTTAAGATGTCCGGTTTGAAGTTGCGTGAAAAAAAACTAACGAGTTGAACGGCCGTCGGACATGGATTGGACCTGCTTACGCACTAATGTTGATATTATGGGCAATGATCAAAAGGTTACGACGAAGGTTCACCATGGTGGATCTTATCTCTTTCCTTTCTGAATGCTTAACTCGACTGGATTGTTCGGAAGGGTGTAATATATGTACGGTCGCATTAGTGACCGTAATGGTGTTTGTCTTAATTGCTTTCATGCAAATGATAATGTAGGTGCTATAAGGTCATCGTCCGCAACGCTCTAACTTACAGGCCTCAGTACATTTCATCACGGCTGGATTACATACATTTCCGGCTCTAGGATACGTAAATAAATCATTAAAAAAACCATTATGTGACGTATGTATTATGTATCACACGACAAATCCGGCTACTCCCATAAACGCCCCCCCCCCCCACACACAAAAAAACAAAAGAAGAAAAAACAAAGAATCGCTACGTAAGATAGGGTTTTTTGTATCCGTACTATCGTGTCCACTAACTCCATACTTTGAATGATTGTCTCTCCCCTCTGTAATGCTTCCAGACCCTGATGGTACTTTCACTAATATATAAAGGAATAGCGCCCAAATCTTCGTTTTGTTTTCTTATTTTTCTTTTTGTTCTGCTTTTTTTTTTTTTTTTTTTTGAGGTTAATGGTTTGTTTTGGTTCAGGTGGACTCGGTGACAGGGCAAAGAATGTGATGGTGCAGTGATTCACCCAAAATGTGGGTTCCACGTCATGTACTAAGTGGACCATGAAATGTGCGTCACCCGGAATGCCTGAAAACGCGTATGCACAGCGGGATTCCTAGACGTGAGTGTTACGCTACAGCAGAAACTCTGAAAGGGATGCAAGGCGACACGCAGGTATGCACATGCAGGTGAAGCAGGTACGCGCATAAACGCCTTCTGCGATAATTAGTGGGACGAATTCAGGTACGAATTGAGCTACAGACTACACGGTACGTAGAGTCGGACTTTCGCACAACTTAGCTATAGGTGGAGGCCGTATACTGCATAGCACTGTAGTACACTGTCCTGTCCTATCTTCTACGCTTTCCGTGTGTCCTTGGCTGCATCAACCAGTATGTATATAAACTATAACCAACTACCCCGCATCGTCGCTCTACTGTATAGCACGCTGGCAGACTGCACGTATGATCATGGAGTAGCTAGCTGGATTTGGCTACAATGACAATATACGTTACCTGGCTGTATTATTACTTTTTGCGTTTCCACTTCTTTTTTGCTTTTTTCTGCTCTATAGTACGTTTCTCGAACTCTGATGTTTGCAGCTCACCGGCAAACTGTATGTACACAGGACCATAGATAGCGCTTCTGGCGGCCCAGATTCCTGACATTCCCTTCTCATATGTACTTAGCGCCATACTAGCCTCTTTTACCGTCGACGAACTCTTTCCTCCACGCATGTTAAAGTTTGGTGGTGATGAATGGCTAAATAGTGCGGAGCGAAGTTCAGTTTTGCACAGCGAGCGTGGGCGGTCTGCTGTACAGAGTATCACATTTCTTGCTGTGTTCAAGAGTAGGAAGCTTGGAATTTCATGAGTTTTGAAAGGACAATAGACACAGAAGCAGATGCGCAGAAGACAGTCCCCAGTGCCCGGTTCCCAAGCGCCTGGTGCGTCTAATAAAGCATGGGTTTCGACCTAAAGCTTTGGGGGTGGCTTTCGAATATGTTTCTCACTTGGTTACGAGATATTCGGGATGTGACGTCAAGGCCATGTGACGTCACACATGTGACGTCAAGGTCATTATTTGCATCGATGTGACCTTGCGTTCCAACTCTTGTAGCAAAGGGGGTAATAGACGAGCAGAGAACCGGCACCGCGAATACCGAAACTCATGCGGCTCTGACGTCACGGTATGCGTCTCCGCCAGTGAGGAAGCGCGAGGGACGTCACGTGCTTACCAGTACCAATGGGAATGGCAGGAGATGTGATGTCAGAGCTTGACGAAAAGTACGTGTGTTCAGGGGTCTATATCTCGATCACCAAGTACGACACGTAGAAGAATAATTATTTTTTCCTCAATACTCTAGCTAGCGAGGAATACAATGTGTGCCTGATGTAATGAACCACATCTGTTAAATCACAAACCCTTTAATCGACCAATTTCCTTCAAACAGGACCTTTATTATACTCGTATTGTCTTTCTCGCGAACTGTCGAACGCACGCTTGGAATACGCCCGTTTTCCATAACGAAATATGTCGTTAAGAGATCCCCACATTCCCTGCAGATATAATAATAATAATAATATTTTTTTCGCAAAGTTTGTTAAGTATGATAATCCTGTGCTCAATGTTCTTTAATCGTTCTAGGCGAGACTTGTAGTTGGTACTTTTTACTTTGTTGTAGCGTATATTGTCTTTTCACAGGTGCTGCATGTGATTTACGTGTGTTTACATGCGTTTGTTCTCTGATATTTTCATTTCTGTTATTTACGTATTCTAACGAATTGTTGGAGCCTATATAATGCCTTGTAATGCCTCCTTGCCCTCCTTCATGTAACGCCCCCTCTTTTTTACCCTTGGGGTGTAAATAAATAATAATAATAAAGCGGAAAGCAAGGAATATTTCCTTCATAACTTGAAGCACTTGTTTGGAAACCTCTCATTTGGTGTAAGAGAAGTGTGACATATGACTTACCATAAAGGTGCCATACAGGTGGCAAATTGTGCTGAGGTGTGGGACATCTCCAAAAGTAGTGAGGAACTTAATGTCTAAATGTGCTTTAAGTACTGCTGCATATCAAGTAATGTACGTTGTACCTCAAGTGCCTCACATGTAATATTACATAAACATACATTGCCTAAGTCGTACAGTGGCGCAATCTACTCCAGGGAAGTGGTCGGCAAAAGGCCCAGAATGAGTAAAGGCGTCCGTGTTCGTCATCACATACAGAAAGAGCAAAATACGCCAAAGCGAAAAATTTTCCTCCTTTGTCACTCATGTTTTTCATCCGCTGCAGAATATAGTCCTGGCGACATTTGCTTCTTGATTTCTTGCCACGACAGAGCTTTCCTGTGGAGCGATTTATTTCGCAGACGATGTTGGGAAAACTTCTGTAATTATCGAAACTCTGAAACGCTCACTGTATGTCATAGTATCTGTTCGTCTCTCCTCTGTAGTCTACCGAAGTCTGATGGAGGAAAATAAACGTAATAAGATATGCCATGAAATATAAAGAAATGTAGAAATACCATCATCAAGCAACGCAAGTACAGCTCAAATTACTTATTGCGAAACTGTACATCAGGGAAACTCTAAGTAATGATACATTTAGTGTGCCTACAGATGGTTTTAGGAAGCATCTCCGGTGTGCGCGCAGAAATTGCGATCTATTCTTACAGGCACAAGTCCGGTCCTTTGCGTGTGGTACTATTTCTAACCTGACACTAGCTTCGGCTCTGTCGTTCTTGAAACCCAGTACTTCCAACATGTAGTTAAATTCTCTTGAGCCGGTGACAGTTAAAGGCGGATGCATAAAATGAATAAGAATGAGTAAGTGAAATCTGGCTTGGACAGAAACGAAAACCCGAGACGGAGGAACACAGAGACACAACAGAATCTCATTTCCCCGCAGGCGTGCTGACCCTCCACCTCCCCCGTACGCCCATGATTTATTTTTTTGTTGTTGTTGGGCATGTTCACGTGCACGGTGCGACCCCATTGCGAAGTGTCAAAATCTCTCTTGCCGAGTCTTCGCAAAAGAAATAATGCCTGGATTTATATAAACTTTACGCCATTCCTGAATGGCATTCATTGGACCATTACGCTTTTCCAAACCGTTCTCGCGCGTGTATACTTTCACGAAAATAATCCCACAGGTAGGGTACCGCGCCCCAGGGCAGAGAAACACACCGCGCTCATCATGTTCATCTGCACGGTGCTTTTGTTTGGGTTTCCAGCTGTGATCAGCACAAGTTTCACTGCTGATGATCACTAATCTGCATCACTTGCTCAAGTTTGAGCACACTTTTCTTTAGGGTGACGTCAAACGCAGCGACAATCCGGATGTGGCGCCACCTTTTGACGTTTCCAGACACTAACTGCGCTTACTTCCCTTTTGATGGAGCACATCCGCACAAAATACCGTGTTTTTTTCTTTTTCTCTTGTTGTTGTTACCGGCACTCAAGCGACACCTACGGCACAATATTCTTATATAAGTACTTTTTATCAATATATGTGAGTGCAAAAGCTTTCACAGTTCAAAGGGTGTAAACGACTGTTCGAAGGACTCAGGTATATGTATTTACGCCTCCTTGGAGTTGGATGAGCTACCGTCGATGTACAAAAGTGGAAGCGCAACGTTTATTAATGTTTCAACAGGTACAAAAGCGATAAAGAAGTGCACGAATGTCAGGCAGCAGCTGGCGCCCATAGTTCTTGAGTGTCCGAATGTCCGTCTTCCCTGCGGCTGCAAATAGAAGAAGAAGAATGAAAAACGTGTTAGTAAGCGGTCAATATAAAATGCAAAAACAAGGTTAAAATCTCGGCGGGTTGGTGATGCATTCAAAAATCGTTAAAACCCCAGTGCAGGTGAAGAGAATACAGGACAAACACGAGGCAACATACACACTGATCGTGTCTGAGTAGGACGGTCAGTGCGTGTGTTGTCTCTCGTTTGCCCTTTATTGTCTTCCCCTGCACTAGGGTATTAACTATTATGCAGATCACCTTAGATGTCAGCAGACAAGAAGTGAAGACGAACTTCGCTGCTTGTGGACACAACACGCTGACAATAATTTTTACGGGGGTTTTACGTCGTGAGACAATTCTGCAAATTTGACCAAGAACGTTACGACAGAGTGGTCCATCCGCGGATAAACTTTGCCCACATAAGGATTCTTCAACCCGTGGTGCAGTCTCAGCGTTTTGTACATGCGGGATGTGGTGAATGACACGGTGCGGGATCTTTCGTTTTTGTTCTGTGCGTCTTGTTTCCCATCAAAACGGTCTGCATCTCATTAGAAGCGTGTAAAACCAGGCTGCCTTGTTGTAAACAGCATCATTGATGCCTTTTTCAAATTGCCCTGTTGTGTCAGTCTCTTAAACACAGCATGAAATTGGGAGCGCTGTTATATGCGTTACGCTCTGTTTTCTTTTCGAGATCTTTTAGAAATCCCATGGTGAGATCTCTGTCTACTCTAAAAAATAGTCTTGCCCCATCCATGTGCTACGGATACATTCGCACCAGAACGCGCGGAAGTGGGTAGATGGATAACTTGGATGGATAACATGGATACACAACAAGCGCAGCTGGTTGCCCGCGAGCGCGCAAATTGAAATTTGTTTCATTTGTAGCATTCGATATTACTGATTAAACAGCGAACCAGCGGTGCTTCGTAACTAGAACTTCTAAGGAGCCTAATCGAAGTGCCATTACTGGGCGTTTGGTCTCTGCTTCTTCTTGATATTCTTTTTTGTTTGTTTCTTTGTTTCTTTTACTTTTACCACCAAGCACTAACTTTACGGTTAACTTCGTGCGTACATTCGTGTACTTTGTGATTTATATAGGTTCAGTCGCGGTGTGGTGCGTTGTACTCTAGCTAGAATGCCAATGATTATTAATAATTATTGGTATTTTGATACCTTCGATTAACTATAACCGTGAGATACTTCGTCGATCATGGGTTATAAAGCCGAGCAATTAGAGCGTCCGAGGATCAACGTCGCAGGTGGCGGTAGCATACCGCTCCTGTAAAGGGTGCTTTGCCGCAGTATGAGAAACCGCGAGGCGAAGCCTACGGTCTGCATAGTAACCTTGCAGTAGTAACCTTGTTCGCACCATCCTGTGATTATTGACAGTTTTCTCATCTCTATATCTACGTCGTATTTATATTTATTTTCGCTCAATACTACAACCTACGAACACATCCAGCGACGCGTCATTGATAATGTTTGGAACATTTCGCTGGTTCCGTGGGTGTCTCTTGAGAATGTCTTTGTGCGGGCTACGGGTCAACTTCCTGTATTGTAAAGTCGTAAAATTTTACGTATTCTACGTAACACATTCGCACGTAATCAATGCAGCTAAAATCTATGCAGTTTTCGATACAGCAGTGTGGTTGCTGAATATTCTATAATGCACGTGAGCTGTGAGTTGTGTATAAATACACACATTCCTAACTTGAATTGAAGGCTGCTAACATAATGACGGAGCCCACGTAGAGGCAACGTCGTCTACATTTTCCGGCAGGAAATGGCAATGAACGTGATTAATAAATTCAGACCAAGCAATGATCGTAACGCCATTGGCTACGCATCCTTGGAATCGAAGTTCGTTACCTCTTAACGCTGAACAGCGTCTAAATGTCCTGGAACGGACAAGGAACAAAACAAAACAAATATCGAAACAGAAGTGGGTAGCAGTAAGTAATATAGTGCTTGCTACCCCAACAACACCGAATATCCTCTGGATGTACGAATAATGTCCTAACGAATTCGTACGTCCGGGGTATCTAGTGGCGGCCTTCTTCGTTGCACGCTTTTCCGAGGTGAGTCTGGGGGACCTGTTTGCCAACGACGAGTAGCGACATCTGGCATTGTGACGTAGACTGTTTGCAAGCAGCGGATGGTCTATTGGCTTGTCAAGTTTTCGGATACAGTATCGTGAAACTTCTACGTTTTCGTAAAACTCGCCAACATGTGTGACGAACGGTACGAGGAAGTTGCAGTTGTATTCCAAATTAACTTGTATATCACGCAACCGTAAAGTACGCAGTGCGCGCTGCCCTCTGCTGTGGATAGGAAAAATCAACTGGTTCTCGGGGAGCGTGTCGTCATTGTACTACTCCTTGCCAGATGGCGACACTCTACTTATACCTACGAGAAGCCCCAGAAATGCACGGGGGGCATGAAGAATTCCATGTTCTTTTGCTGTCACTGCACCTGTGTAGTATCGCAGTGTTCTGTGACATCTGCACATGCGTGTGCTTGTCGTGAGAGAACTAAATGGGATATATTCGGTTCGTCACTCGTGAGAATGAACTTCGTTTTAATTGTTGTTAATAGCAGAAAGAAAAAGGATAAGTATATAGGGGGATTATGTTTAATAAAAAAGAAAAGGAGATAAAGGAAAGGTTGTCCAGGCAAACAGCCGGCTTGCTTTCCTAGATTATGTGCTCGCCGCTTATCTTGCCTGCATATTCGGTTTTCTTGGTTTCCCAACGCGCACACACATTAAAATATGATGCACATAGAATATGTTGCTTGGTCGAAGATAGAAAGACTGACTTTCCATCCTCGAACCTTTTCTTCTTCTCTTCTTTGCAGTTGATGTTTTTAAACTTGACACTGTTAATGAAAATGTTAGCTTTGTAATTTTGTTTTCACGTAGATTGATTGATTGATTGATGGAGAGTTTACATCTTTCAGATGGTTTATGTGACTGACACTATTTCATGTCACGTTTTGGCGTTACGGTTTGGTGTAGGGATAAATTAATCTTCAAGTATCAATTAGTCAAGTAGTGTAATCAGCAAAATTAAATAAATAAGTTAATTTAAAATTCATAAAAACAAATACTACGACCAAAACCTGGCGGCCTTCTCCAACGAAGGACCCCAAAATTTCTGGTCTGAGCCGTTAATGAGATAAACGTGAAAATTCCTTCATATCTATTTTGTTTTGATTTACAGGACCGGAAGATGCTGACGATATCTGAGCATCAACGTCTGGTAAGTTTGTTCACTCTGACGTATAGTATAGTGTAGTATATAGTATACTAATATATTATCGTATAGTATAATAATAATAATAATTGGGAATACACTTACGCGTAAGTCCTGTATAATAATGCATTATACGAAACAGATCGCATGGAATATACAAATATACGTTAATTATAATAGCGAAAAATAAAGGTGAGCTCTAGGGCAGATGGCCTTTACTAAAATGTTTTAACGCGACGTTGGTGTGTTGAGGTTTGCTCGCGGCATAGACTGTCCAATCCGAAGCGCATACTTTTTTTCATAAATTTCTTTTTATTACCACTATGTTTCATCAAGTTCGCATAAATAACGGTGAAGTATAAGTTTTCCATGCTGTGTCTATACGTGTCGCAACGATGCTGCTCCACAAGGTCCCGCATGAATACGTTCTGAAAAGGTACGAAGAAACAGTTATGATTATTCAATCCAACTTCTGTTGCGCAATTCTTTATGAATGCTGCATCATAAAAATTGTGTATAGACAGCTACATGTGTGCAGAACTAACCTTGCTAGGGCACGAAGCCGTAGTTTAGAGCATTCAGTGCGTTTGGATTGCCGTGCACACCGTAGTTTGTACCATGAGCTGCAACGCCGTAGCTCTGTTCCTCACCACTGCTCTCTTGGGCGTGTCCAGCACTGCCTTGAAAGTTACCGGATCCCCACTGGTTCTTACTTTCGTGTTCGAAACCACCCGTGTTCCTAAAGCCTTCCTGATGGACAAAACCGTGGACCTCTTTAGCCTCGGCACCTTGCGCGAAAGCGCCACTTCCTTGAGCGCCTGCTTGCTCCGACGACTGGAAGTTATGTTGTTCAGCACCTTCCTGTTGAGCGTGTTCCTGGTGAACTACTTCGGCACCTCCCGCTGCTACGGGTACTGTGCCAGCAACCGGCACTACGGGCGCTGGAAGAGGTGCGCCGGCCGCAGGTACGGCACCTGCTGCTAGAGGAACTACAGCTCCTGGCACAGGTCCTCCTGTCAAAACTCCAGCGACGGGTACTGGAAGAGGTGCACCTGCCACGGGTACGGCACCTGCAACTGGAGGGATTGCAGCTCCTGGTACAGGTCCTCCGGTCAAAACTCCAGCGACGGGACCGACGGCTGCATGTCCTTGCGGGAACTGACCGACGGGCTTGTTCGCGAGTTCGCTCCCAACCTCAGCAGCAGGAACGGATCTCGCATCGGGAGGAAGTTCCGGTTCAGGTTCACCAGAACCTTCCGAACCTGACTCTAACTCGTCTGCACTTGGTGCAGCTGGTTCGGGTCCTTCTGGCTCTTGTGATGCTGACTCCGGTTCTCCAGGTTCTTGCGGTGCTGGCTGTGGCTGTTCTTCTGCGTGCACGTATAAATTTTACTTGCATACCGAGATAGAGCAGCAAAAGGACATAGGTGTACACAACTCCACTGATTATCAAGCGATCGCATTGGCTTCGGTAAAAAACGTTTAGTCAGGGCTACCATATTCGCATGAACCGTATTACAAGGCGGTCACCAGTGAGACCGTATACTCAGGGTAACGTGCCTTGTGAATAACGCCAGTGTGTATTCGTGTACCTCAGTCATAATTTACTTCAGGTCTGTTGTAGATTTCTCCCAGCAGCTAATCAGCACTCTCTGGAACCGCGCATTAAGATTTAGGAACATCAAAGTCCCAACGCGACATACTTCTACCCCTAGTTTTGCCATAATACTCTCTACAACCCTGCAAGAGACATGACGTCAGCGACTCAGCATGAACCTTAACTACACTTGACATCGCACGTCCTTGAAATAAAGTTCACTGAATGTGCACGGGTAAACACAGAGCGTATAATTATTCTAATTTTTCATTGAAGCCGACTACGATTCACGATCGCTCAGTGATTATACTTGTACTGGAAATATATCGGGGTACCTTCTGAAGGTTGTTCTTCAGACGGACCTTGAGCTGCTGCTTCTAAGACTTCGTCTCCTTGTGCGGGAGATTGCCCGGATGGTGACGGAAGTCCTGGCTTAGTCTCTTCGCCGACATTTTCGGCTTCTGCAGCCACGCCTTGCTCGTCCACAGGCGCGCTTTGAGCAACGGCTAACAGAACGGCGAAAACCACCTGCAGTCACAATGCGTCACAAGGTTTAGATGAACTTATTAGGTGCCGGATGACGTGTGGATCTATGCTCCTAGTACAATATCCATACATATATACACAAGCATCGTCCAATCAATTCGTGATCAATTTCGCGGTTGTTTTCCCTTTTTGTTTGTTTGTTCCTGTTTCGTTTTTTTTCTTTGCTGTGAATAGCAAGCCGCCGAAGCGCAGGCTAACTTTTAGTAATAAGCATATCCACCCCCCCACCCCCCGCCCCACCGCCCATTCATTGTTCTACACATGCATTGCTTACGAGCGGTCGGTTCCCAGAGCTGCAATGGAAAAGAAGTAAAGGTACTTATTGGACTATGAAAGCTAACATGTACGTATAATGTTCGCAATGATCCGTCACGGCTTCATAGGATAAGGTCAGACAAATGTTTGTATAGCTACTGGAGAAAGGTACGCGTTTGCATGTAACTCCCATTTCTTTCTCTCTCCAGTCAACCAACCTATATGTGTAACATAGAACCTGCTAACCTGAAACAAGGTAATTTGAAAGATACAATTGAACTAAAAACAAAACTGCAAACAACTCTTACCAGAAACTTGAACATGACTTGTGAGTCCACGAATCCTTCCGGGAAGGATCTCCTTTATGTCTGCGTGCACAAAAAGAAAGTGTCAACCAAAAAGTTTAACGAGAGATGCTACACCCACATCAAGATCGCCCTAGAGCAAACCAAAGCGATTACACACTCTCTCTTCTCCTACCTGCTTTCTCAAAAAAAAAAGCTTTTGCTGCGAGACCACTTGAAACGGCTCGAGGTATGGTTACCAGCGCTCAGTGAAATTCGAAGCATGCACACTCACAGGTCTCGGAAGAGTTACAGTAATTCCACACAAAACGTGAAAGACACGGCTCTTTATACTCACAGTGGAAAAATACTGAGATTGATACCAACTTACCATCAAACGAAGCTGGGTTCTAAGAAAAGTTTTTAGTGACGTGCGTACACAGCAGTTGAACCCCCTTTCCCCTCTTCTTCTTTTCTTTTCCGGATGAGAACAGTTTCATTGAGCGGTACCAGCTTGTCTAGTCTATGCAGGAAGCATCTTCCTGTCTCACCGGCAACGGAATGGCACCCAACGGAAAACTTGGGTGTTCCTGTAGTTTTCCTTTGGAGACGTCGGGACTGTGACACTGTGTGCGCCCATTGATAAGAACGCATGTAACGTTCGTCCGGTTTCCTAATACAGGCAGCACGTGAACTAAGCGCGTTCCCAAGCAGCACAATATCCTGGCCCAATATTGGCTGGTCATCGGCAATACTGGTCTAACGTTTGACCAATATCGCCAGTATCGAGCCAATACTGGGCCCAGATGTGGTGCTGCTTGGGCTGTGCTTTGCGCTTCTATTGCGCGTCGTGTTACGAACAGAGATGCATGTTAAATTTATAGCATCACATGTCAGGTGATGATGATTTGTTGCCGGGGAAGCCGGTTTTGCAATCCGGAAAGTCTACCGACAGACCGCGTTGCCATGTCCCTGTTTGGCAAGCTGAATTTGCAAACTAATGATATTATTAAACCCGACTCGCGTAGATCGGTTTATTGAATCTCCTGTACGTATTAATAGCATTGTTCAGAAAAGGTCGTTGAATGATGAGCTCCTTCTGGGATCTTTTAATTTGTAATGAAGAGGCACGAGCAGACATCCGGTTCGCAGCGCTATTAATTCTCGTCTATCATATGCATGTCCTTGCACTGCCTTTGCAACTTTACAACGTAAGCATTAGGGACGTTTTCCTCGTCAACATTTCTTAACAATTAATGTTCAGTGTTAAAAAAAGTTGTTAGCAATAGGAAGTGCACGTCTATCGCGTTGTCTAGATAAGGACAGATGATTGAGATATGCAGCTTCAGATTGCCACACGCCAACGGAACGGTAACTCTGAGACACAGGAAAATACAAGGTCGACATGGACGACAGATTGCTCTATTTCGGGGTTTTCGTTCCTATCATGTTTCACCAGCTAGCCTGCATTTTGTGTCTTCTCCACACACAGTAGTATATTGCGCGGTCCTCGCATATAGCGATTGACGATCGAATGGGTGATAACGTCACCGCGGCGATAATTATTTCCCGGTGCGTTTCTGAACTACATACATCCATCGATGCCAGAACCTTCACCGATGTGCCACATAGAGGTTAATGTCAGCAGGGTATGTTAGATGTCTCTGGAGCCATGCCGGGATAGTGACATAGCGCTTCGACTAAGTCGGTGAATAAAGCATCTATATACAACTGTACGACGGCGACAAGAGATTCAGAAACGTAGTTTTATGAGCCATCTTTCCGGCGTGGAACACCAGGGTTTCTTAGGTTTAGCCTGCAAAGCCGTCTACCAAATCGCGGACCTGATTGCTTGATTAATTAATTGAAAAATAAAAAATATGGAGACGTGAGACCAAAATCACGGACTTACCGGTTGCTTCGGGCACTTTTTTTTGAATGCTACTGCTAAATTTAATCCATCTTATCTACTGTCATCGGCATACTGATTTAATGTTGATGGCAAAGCCTTGAGACGGAATATATAGATTTCATAGACATGCCACAAAAATAAAGCCACAAGAAGATATCTTGCATAATATTTTATTCTACAGTACGAAATGTTGCAGCTTATGCATGCTGGTCGGAATAATTGCTAAACAACACGCTCACTCAGAGGATCTACTGGCAATCTTTTGGACGTATAACACGCTTGACGAATCCCATAGCCGGGTGTACTGCGCGCCCGATAAGCCCGGTCACATTCGCATAGCAGGAGATGGAGAGAGATGGCAATATGCTTAAAGGAACGCTAAAGACGCAGAAAATTCTCGCACAATGAAAGCTGTCGTTACCTTGAAACCAGTACAACAGGAACGGCATTCGCCGGGCGCGTCGTTCGTGATTAATGATTGACAGAAACAAAATACAATTAACGCCTTCCCCCCGTCTCTCTCTCCTTCTCAAGAAGGCCGACAATGCGGACAGGCCTCCGATTGGTCTCTTCAAATGATTTCGCTGGGATGATTGGACAAATCGCTTGAGGAGACCAACGAGAGAGAGCTCCGTATTGTCGGCCATCTTGAGGAGGACAAGGAATGGGAAGGGGTAAACTGCAGGTTGTTTCGCTCATAAATTCTGAACGACGTAACGAATAAATATTGCTCCTTTTGCATTGCCGTCAAGGTAGCAGGATATTTTGTTCCGCGACGAGAAATTTTCGTACTTTAGTAACCTTTAACAATTTTGGTCGGGCGATTTCAAACATGTACCAAGCTTACATATGTTGCCCCCCTCCTCCCCCCCGTCCCACAAAAAAAAAAACAAGACAAAAACAATAATAATAATCCATATGGTGCCTACATACTTAATGAAATATCAAAATGCTTTATTGCACGGTTTTTGTACAAAAGTGGTTGGGGGTACTAATACAATGGGGTGTCATCCATTCCATGATTCCAGCTCATCTTCACATATATGGGATCCTTGTTTCTTGTTCGGTCCGAGTTTCGCACAACCTGGAAAATTATGGCAGTGCGTGTCAACAGAAGGTGTCTTGCCTGGCAAACAGTGTGGCTATACAACGTTAAGGAAGAACGAAATACGGCAGTGGTCGAAAAAGGTATGCAACGGTGGAAATCTAGCCACGCACCTCTCGATTGTCTGCCGAGCGTGCTAAACACTATGCACTTTTGTCGCTAGTACACGCTCCAACCACTACGCTGCGCTGGCACGGCTTGCCAACGAGACACGCACTCACTCTCTTCACATTCTGTCTTACATGTTCTTTCTCTCCCTCTCTCTCTCTCTCTCTCTCTCTCTCACACACACACAAACACAGATATGCGTGTGACACAGGGCCAGGCAAACGTCATCTGATCATGATGGAAAGCTACCGAGGCTTCTGTTGTGTCGGTCTGTCTGTGTGTTCAAGCCTCAGAACAGTTACTCTCCATTACGGGAGAGTGTTAACGTTAGCCCTATACTGCCTGTAAAGTATACGCAAATCAGTTAAATAGGTTACATTCGCGAAGTAGAACTGGTCCTCACGCAACATGTCTGAACAGAGCGGAAGGGAGCAAGAGGAAAGCCGTACCTATTTAGCCCAAGTGTCCGAACTGGTTGCCGTAGCCCTGAGACCCGTAGGCACCACCTGCACCGGCAGCTCCTTGGTTGAAACCACTGGATCCCTGGCTGTGGCCAGCTCCGTAGCGGTTGCTGTCAGCCGAGTTGAAGCCAGAGCTGTGGCGGTAGCCGGTAGAGTCGCTGTAGCCCTGGACGTTCTTGTGGGAACCACCGGCTGCGAAGCCACCGCTTCCTTGCTGGTGACCAGCAGCGCCAGATTGGAATCCTCCCTGCTGAGCTCCGGCACTGTGACCATAACTGCCGCCTCCAACACCTAGGCCGCCGCCATAGCCACCAAGGCCGCCGCCAAGGCCGCCGCCATAGCCAACCCCAAGACCATAGGCAAGGCTGGCGCAGACGCCCAGGAGAACAAGGGACTGGAACGATACACGAGGAATTGTTTTTGCAAACTTCCCAGTTCAATCTTTTTCTTAGGGCAACGTACGAACATCTTTCGAGTCATCCCCATATCATCGTCATCATGTATTTCTCTCTCTCTCTCTCTTTCGACTAATTGCATTATAAATGCTAGGTGAAGTAGCGCGGATAACTGTTGCAAATGCAACGGAAGAACTGTCACCATCACTATCACTATAATCATCATGAGAACGTGGTACGCTTTCTCATACCACAGCACGGGACATATTAGAATAAACTTCACTGTTCAACTAAACTGTTCCTTTCTCAACTAGTCTTAACACTGCCAAAGCAAGAATTAACGGGTTAGCCTGGCAAAACCGGGTCTCTAGTTCCACGTTGGTCGCACACAACTACATACCTGAACGAATCAAGAATTTTACATAGCAGTTTCACTCTGCGCATTTAATGAGCTAATTACTTCTTTCAACTTTGCTGGTTTGTGTTTGTAAGCCTTCTGGCTCTGAGATTACCGAAATTTAACTTTTGTGCCCTATAGGAGTCGGCATTAGTACTCCATCTGCAATGCTGAATGACCTAGCTCAATGAACTCAACGAACTCAGTGACCTAACACTTCCCAGGCTATCTCATGTCAACTTACCAGCTTCAACATTGTCACAGGACCTGACGAAAACAGCGAAGGCTACCTTCTGAGTGGTGTCCCAGAAAGGAGTGCGGGATCTTTTATAGCAAACTAATTAACACGCGGCAGGAACATGGTTCCATTCCTTTCTCTTTTCGATATCAAAATCGCTCAGTTGAAAGAAGGAAAATTCCTCTCCCTCTTCGCAACCCCACTAAAGAGAGGAAGTGTGATGCTGTGCTGCCGCCGGATTTCCAGGATGCAAGGGGAGGTATGATAAGGTGATTGAAGGAAAAGCTGCCTTTCCGAACGGAGGTAAGGAGGCAAAGAAAAAATCAAGT
This sequence comes from Ornithodoros turicata, assembly GCF_037126465.1. Lineage (NCBI taxonomy): Eukaryota > Metazoa > Arthropoda > Arachnida > Ixodida > Argasidae > Ornithodoros > Ornithodoros turicata. Next base: position 30,361,803 of record NC_088209.1, read on the forward strand.
CCCACAGGAAGTTCTGCTGGCGTAGGATATCATGTTTGATACGAGCTGTTGTGATTGAGTAACATGACATTCATTCATTGGTTGGTTCAATGCCCTCCTACGGCAGCCAAATCTCAACCAGATTCTGTTGCTTGCGGTACACTCTAGAAACAGAACTTCACCGCATAGCACGCTGTGCGCCAACCATCGCCACGAATGATAGGGTTATCGCCTGTGATTAGAAGACAAAGGGCGTACGCCGTTTTGTGGCAATTTCCATATATCCAAATTCCCACAAAAAGGCTTACGTCGCCCTCTCTCTCCGGATGAGAAGCTATAACCTTATCATTCGTGCATTCTAAAAACAGAACTTCACCGCGTAGCACGCTGTGCGCCAACCATCGCTACGAATGATAGGGTGATCGCTCGTGATACGAGGAGAGAGGGGGGCGTACGCCTTTTTGTGACAGTTATCATATATCCAATTTGCCACATAAAGGCGTACGCCCTCCTCTCTCCTCGAATCGGGAGCGATAACCCTATCATTCGTGGTAATGGTTGGCGCACAGCGTGCTATGCGATGAAGTTCTGCTGTTAGAGTGTAATTGTTTTGTCTTTTTGTGTTTTCGTCTTTTTGCACTTCTTGCTTGATGTTTCTAGCCTCTTGAACCATTACATAAAATCTAGCGGCAGCAAAGTGACGCGAACAGAAACGTGACCAAACCTTGCCCTTGTTTTCTTTAGATGGGCCATCATCCAGCAGCTTTTTTCTCAACTGTCTGTGCGTTGCTGTGTGTTCACCTCTCATATGTCGGGCTTTTATTCCTCTGGGGAACGTATACTAAATATTTTCTGAGAGCTTGTGATTATCAGCTTGTGATTACCACGCCTTTACAAGGGCACAAACCTGCATCTGCCATTGTATCCAACTGTTACAAACGACTCGTTAAAATCCTCGTTACAAACGACTATTCGCAGTTCAATAACATATGTATGTGCTGTACGGACAGCACAGACACGTATCTGGGAAATACACATCGTTGCGGGAAATAAATACAATTTATTCAGCAAGAACACAAATACGCACGAGTACCGACAAAGTTTTAATTGGAGTTCCCATCAATCAATCAGCCGTCAATGATTTATTTGCAGGCTACGAACTCATCAAGTCGCTATGGTGACCTGACGTTGCTTATGACGTATATATTGCTTGTGTTGCTTATGGTGACCTGACCTGCTTATTAGGTGCACCAGTTCTTATTTTTTAAAGTAATTTGGAGTATTCGGCTCCTGTGTTTTGAGGAGCCATCATCTCCATATATTTCTTCTCTAATTGTAATATAATTCTAATCGTTTCTCCACGGATCGCGGCACAAACTTTTGTGGAAATAACTTTCATTGACTCATAATTCAGTATGTTTTCTGCAAAACTTAGTTAGCTCTGCTACCCACATATGTTTGAAACGTCTAACCTGTTCACCTGAGAAGTGTGAAATATGACGAAACTTTCAGCAAAACGCATCGTTGAAACAAAAGCCTTACCAACCATGTGACGTTTTCCGTTTGGCCACAGTCATGATGTCAGCAAGATAGCCACATATTGCCACTACGGGGGTGTGGAATACATGCTTTTGTACGGGTGGGGGTGAAAATATGGCACGTGCATAAAGCACGTGACGTCACGCCCACAAGTTGCCCACGGAGTGATTCCACTCGTAGGAACAGAACATAATTGTAGTAGTATTCTGAAAATAACATATTGATTCATTTGTTCCATTCATGAATTACGTTAATTAATAATACGTTAATATATTGATCAATTTGATTGACACTCAAGATCGGTGCAGCTCAACTTGAACACCACTCCAGTTATCACACTCGACACTTGGTCCAGGCAGATTCTTGCTGTCTCAGTTCATCTTTTCAGTCATCGTCGTCTCCCAACGCCACTCACAGAACCTCCCTGGTGACCTTTTTCGTTGAACTTTCCTGCTGACTGTTGGTTAAACCCTCCCTGAAATGCTCCGGAACCTGTGCCGTACCGGTTGAAACTGGTCTCCTCAAAGCCTTCAACCGTGCGATAACCTTCCGTCTGTCTGAACCCTTCAATTTTCGTGACCTTGCTACCGGCTGCAAACGCGCCGCTGCCCTGGTTGAAGCCTTCCGCTTGCTTGTTGAATCCTGCTTGACTAGACCCTTGGGCATAGCCGCTGCCCACAACGCCGGGACCTCCGACAACTCCAGGTATTCCTAGAGGACCAGGTCCGCCCACGATCCCACTTGCGATTCCAGGCACCCCAGCGGAGCTAGGGTCTCCAATGGCGTGTTTGCCAGGGCCGTGAACATGTCCTGGGTCACCGAGGTAACCAGGATCTCCGATGTATCCTGGATTTCCAAGTTTACCGTCCTGGCCGAGGCCTCCTGGACCACCTCTTCTGCCATGCCCGTTTTTTCTGCGGCCATGACCGTGTCCCCGACCACGGAACCTGCGACCTTCGATGCCACCATCTTCCTCTACCTCCTCCGCAGCTGCAGTGGAGGCATCCCTGCCAGGCTTGTCTTTAGGTTTCTCACAGCTCACGAGGCAGAGAGCGACAGCCAACGCCACAAGTAGGACAACCTAAAGCAGTGGAAGAATTGTAGAGAAGTCCTACAATTTCAGCTTTCCTCCTTTTATTCCAGTACCGCTGACGTAAAGTTTTTGGTGCATTTTGACAGCGTCACATTTATGCTCCAGAACGAATTCTTAAGTTCCAATTGAAGATTTATTGTGTGCAAGATTTTGACGCTACATTACGTTAACTCACAACAAATAAAAGTGTGTGGTTCACGTGGGACATAGATGTTCAAACTCATAGTTATCTGTGTCCCTCTGGCAGCAGAACTCTGCGATATCTAATCGAAAAACACTCATGTAGAGATAGAGAATCAACATGGGACTGACGGGTATATTATCTGCTGAAGACTTGACAAATCACTTAATAATGTGTATAGGTAACATTTGCTTGCAAAAGCAGAGACACGTAAAAATGTAGATTACGGAGGCAGTCAACATCGACAGCGCACTGTAACCTTTTCTGTTTAAGTTAATATATAACTTTTTCTGTAACTATATCAACGTTGAATCACTAGACGTCCAGGTACCACCATAGCAAAACTCATCGCCACACATAGAGGTATATTTACCGGAATTAGAAACATATAACCATTCTTGCGAAGAGCAGCAATACAGAAGAGTCAGTTATAACGGAAAAAATCTTGTGTACTAATTGTTTGGTTTCGAAGTAGAATAGAAGTTTTCATATATCTCACATTGATTGCCTCGCTGTCTATTAAGAACATTAACGTCGAACTTCCATTCGTTTGAGTTGACAAACAATGCGCTGAAACGTACTTACAAGTTTCCTAGCCATAACGAAGCCTAGCGTCGTCACACAGGAACAGACTGACAAGAACTCGTGGCACGTGGATTTGCTTTTATATGCATAATTCAACGCATGTCACTTACAGGCTAAACCGGTTTTGTAAACGAGAGAAAGTATATCTCCTAGTGTGATCCACGTGCCTAATAGCTACGACATTTTCATGGTCATCTTTCTCAATATGGGTTTCGCGATAAAGGACGTGGTCAGCGCGAGCACGTCTTTTACTACTCATCACGGAAATGCCAACTGTAAGGTGATCGTTCAAGTTTCCAATCTGGTTTTCAGTCAGATGGCTCCGGAGGATCAACTACGCAAAAGGCATAGCGAAACTTTTGTTGAACTGAATTCAACGAACATTCCTTCTCATTAAGACCATCCGCATCATTAATATTCTTTTCTGCTTTTTTGTCTTTCGAGTGTCAAATGCGATTCAAATCGGCATAAAATGGTAACACTTTGTTCCCGCAAATAGTTCGCGCATGTTAGGGCGACCGCACCGTACTGCACGAGTGCGTGCGGTGAAGCCACCTTAACCGCCACAGAATGTCTTTCGAAATAGCTTTGAAATTAACATATTTTTATGTACGATAATCAGTGATTATAAGGGTGAGTAACATTTTTGAAGTAATAACCTGTGCGCACGTAAAATATTGCTGCATTTACAGTAAATCGCACGATGGTTTGTACTCTGGCGGGAAGCTGTTTGAGTTTATGCAATATGAACGTAGTTCACCATGAAAACTCCACCGACCAAGGTTGGTGGAGTTTTAAATTGGGTGCACGGATTTTCTACAGTAGTACCCTAAGTCGTCCTAGCCCCTATATAATATTTATTCTCTCGGGTGTTTCATCGTGCGTTGGGAACTCGTAGTAGGTGAGACCGGGGAGAGATGTCACACGAGCCAGTTGTCACACTCGCTACTTAAAGAAAACGAAGCAGAGCAGCTGTTAGCGGTACGCGCAAGCACTAACTGAAGAAACTTTCATTGTCATGGAAAGTATGGCAAGGTACACACAGCACAAGACTTGTTTCAGTCACGAGTAAGTAAAATTTTCCGTTCTTGCAATTTTCAAATTTTTCACGGCGTACACTAAAGCTCTAAAGAATGCACGTGTTCGTAATGTTTATTCAGCATTCGGATATATTTTCGCGGATTTTCAGCGGAATATACGTTCCACAGGTAAGTCCACTGCTGAGGTAAAGTCACTGCGGGTGTCCTATAGAGGTCAGTTGTCCCATATCAGGTGGGGTAGGTTGTCACGTGCTTCAACCGGTAGAGCGACTGACCGCACGAGCTATATCTGCGCGAAAGTGTTTCAGTAGCGTTTTTGGTACATCTTAGAGATTACATTGTCAATGCCGGTCAACAGCCAGTTATGTCTAGCACGTATGAATCCTGTACAGCTAGGACAGACGTGTAAATATAAAACTGTAAGGCTTTCTTCTCTGCTGGTTTAGTTTGCTTTCCATATGCGCTTCCAATGAGTATTCCATTCGATACACCTCCACAATAGAGATCACGAGAAAATTCAGCTGAAGCAACCTGCCCCATGCAGCCCGTGTGACAACCTGCCCCGCTACTGGGGCGTATTGTCACACTTGACGACCTCCCCGCAAATGCTTTTTATATACTGTTTTTGAGAGCCAGCGTTAGTTTAATATGTGCGTTGTGTAGTCAGAGATCACATTAAAATACAGCGTTGGTTTAATCAACCTGACGAACGTACTCTCGTCACAGCAAAATCAGGAGTAAAAACTGCGACAACTGTCCCCGGTCTCCCTACCGTTCGAAGCGTTTAACGCCACTTTAGATATATTCCCTTTCAACCTTCATGCCCAACAACAGTAACAGTTTGTAAAAAGAGGTAGACACATCGCACGTCTCCTAAAAATTTATTACGCGTGTGACTTTTAGGAAATTGTCACGCTCCTGCCACTTTGTGTTTAGGAGAAACTTAATCGTCAGTCGAATGATTACAATTGGAGAGTGAAACAAAATTGTGATCAGAAGTCAGAAAAAGAATGTTATAACTCGTGACCTGTCACTCTGTACCGAACACGCAATTAAAAAAAAAAGCACAAAGAAAACCTCTGAACCGCATGTTCATGCAGGTCAGTCATTCGTACAAGATCTGCGTAATTATTATTTACATTGTTATTATTATTAATTATTTTCACAGCTAGTAACTAGTTTGTCTGCTGTACCTAACCACTGGGCCCGCTTGTTGGAACGTTCAGAGAATTCCTTAATGACGTCGTAAGTAGCTTCGGTAGTGCTTCCGGCAACCGTTACCATCCTCAATGCTGCTGTTTCTTTGTGCACTGGCAAAACTACGGAGGACGGCAGAGGAATTTCCTCAACGTTCGTGTGAGCTGACACTGTTGCACTGGACATTCCTTCGTCAGCCTCACAACAATGTGATCTTATGACGCTCTTCAAATTAACAGACAAAAAGTGTGTGTATGTGTGTGTGTGAGAGAGAGAGTGATAACTGAAAATGGAAGGATATCAGCTGCATATCAGCTCCGTTCGGTCTCGTTAGTAGAGCTTGTAGTAACCAAAGTAGTGAACAACTTGAATTCCGTACAAGGTGCAGCATTTACAGTCACGCGTTCGATAAAGCTCGCATAAAACTATTTTCGAACTCTTTTCCTTACTCTTGTTGCTCCATCTGTCCTTGAGAATGGCCTTAACCTCTCTCTTCACAGCTGTTGCAGGCGCTCGAAGGCATCTGAATTATGTATCGCGCGAGTTTCACTTTTTACGCGAATAGTGTAACACCTTGTTCTCGGAAAGCGCCAGTTCTGGGCGCCCTATTTCACTGTCTTATTTCGCTAACGTCAGCAGCTTCGTAATTGCATTATTTATCTTGAACTTCGTAAAATGGCGGAGAGCGGTTCCCTTGATGAAGCAGGGAGCAACATTTCCGAAACTGGTTCCCCCGTTGGTTGTTTTTTATTACTGGCTGGTGGCGCTGTTGTTGTGTGTGGTCATTTGTAACACCTGCCGTGCTGTTTACGTTGCATGGGTAGCCACTAAATCGCTCGGTGCTTAATCAGGAGACATTGCTACAGTTTGTTTCGCGTGACTTCACTAATTAATTAATTAATCTTCATAAATTGGTATTGAATTCGATCAGTTAATTACTAAAAAGTAAAGCACGCACACGATTTTTTTTTGTCACTCACAGCAATCATTCTAATGCACTCGATGTAAAGTAAGGCTAAACTGACTAAGGGGCGGGAAGACGGTAATACGACTGGCACCGCCAGGTATTCTCTTAGGTTAAGATGGCTTTCTAGGATCGCTAGCCTTTATCCACTAATCGCAACGATGTCGTGACTGGGTATTGCGCTGACTACTTGTGTATATACAGGGTGCTTGCTCTAACGTGCCCAGAAATTATATTTAAAGCGAGCGATAAAAGAAAGCAAATGGTACTTTTCTGCTACTTGAGTACGAAACAGGTACTGCTTCACTTCTAGCGCCTGTTTCTTAGTCAAGTAACTGAAAAGTAGCGCTTGTTTCTCTTTTATCGCTCGCTTTAAATAAAATTTCTAGACACGTTAGAGCAAACACCCTGTAGGTCGATGCATCGACTGAGTTTTTTTTATTATTTTTTAGGTTAGGTGTTTTGCATAATGCACGCGTTCGAGACTGAGGTTAGATTCAGAATCTTTGGGCATAAATGGCACGCGATCGAGACTGAGGTTAGATTGCTCCCTAGATTGAACCCTCCAGGCTCTGGCGCCTTCTGTGAAATAGAAGCGATTCGATGAAACGGGCGTCACAGTTTCGATGAAACGGCGTTCGATGAAACGTTCACTTTTCGACGAAACGGCGTTCGATGAAATGTCGCGGAACCTCGCAATGTGAACCCACAGTATGAAACACATGAAGGGGACTACAGTTCGCGTCACTGAGGGGCAAGGTGATAGCTTACGGGCAGCGAGGGTGTTGTTACGAACAAAACAAAATGACCTGCCATTGTTTCCATGCAACGTGGAGATCCCACCACAGGGACACTACTTGTCATGATGAGATTCTGCAGTCGCACTAAGAAAACAAAGCAGTTACAGAAAAATCGCTGCAGAGGGCGATTATTCCAGTTTTATCTTTGCGGGACCAGATAGCTCAGTGTAAGGTTGGGTCAGTTCCTCTCTATGTCTTCTTTACAAAGCGAACAAACCTGTTTTATCTTTATCTAAATCACAGAATAATAATCAAAACGCCATTAGCTTGTGGAAAAGTGGCTCCCAGTTATCTTGGTGTATGCGAGAGAGTGAATTGGATTGGGCATATGAAGAAAAATAAATAAATAAATATGCATACATAGCGATGGTGGTTCCACAAATGTGGATCCTTGTGGATGTGGAATCGAGGTACTCCGTGACGCTGAGTGCTCAGCGTCTGCTTGAGACTGTAGGAGAAAAATGTCAAAAAATTAAAATTTGAACAAGTAAAAGGAAAAAGTAACGAAGGAGTAAAGTTACTCTCGCACGAGAGTGTTCGAAAATAAAAAGTAAGGAATAATTAAGCGAAAATATCAGGTGATTTGATGAGTTCCACTGTCCCTCACTGAGGTTCCTATAGCTCCAGTGAAAGTGATTCCAGTGCTCTTACCGTGGTTTCTTTCTCAGATACCGCGACCGCGATAGCATCTCATTTCGGTCAAAGTCTGGCTCATTACGGTCAATGTCTCATAACGGCCAGATGTCTCATTACGTTCAAAATCTCAGTTCGGTCAAAGGGCGGTCAAATTATTGGTCGTAATGAGACATTGACCGTAATAAGGGAGGGGATGACGACGTTCAATAAGAAAGTAAAAGAAAAGGAAAAAGTCCGCAATAGGACATTGAACGAAATGCGATACAATCACCGCGACCTGTTCCGACACGTTTGCACAGGTTTCCCGTATGGTCAGCAGGGCTAGTTCAGCAAACTGTCCAGTGTGTGCAACTGTGGAAGATTACTTGGATGTTGGCGAAAAAAAGAGGGAGGAGCGACTGAATTCATGCCACGATTAATTCGGCTACTCCCATAAACAACCCCCCACCCCCGCACCCCCACTCCCCAAAAAAAGGAAGAAAAAAGAAACGCCACTTTCGCTCGTCCTACGTGGAGGCGATAGAACAAGCACAGACCAAATCACGGGAACTGTGGAGAACACGGAGCACATCCTCATGCACTGCAAAAGGTATGCACCCCAAAGAACTCGTACATTGAAATCTGCTCTCGACCACTTGGACAATGGTAACCTTCGATATAGGAAATGTGCTGGGTGTGTGGGAACCCAAAAAGCCAGATGCAGCGTTCCCAGCACTTGTAAACTTTATAGTGAGCATATCGAAGCAGTCTTTTAGAACCGCCTGCTAGATATACCTCGTATGCGTTGTGTGACTTATTCCAGTTTTAGTCTTTCGCGATTCTGTGCACTACGTACTAGGGGATGCAGATATGCGTGTGCATATGCAGTTCGGGAGGAGTGAGGGGGTGATGTTTTTCTCTCTTTCTCCCTTTTTGTGGGTTTGATTCATTGAGGGGTGCATTATGAGAGTAGCAGAATTCATAAGATGACGAATTCGAATATATATATATATATATATTTGTAAAATTAGAACTGAAACTCAACTATTTCTCTCTTTCTTACCTTTGTCGCAACAACTGTGCACTTGTGCATCAGTAACCCATCGTAACCCATTAATGGCGCCACATGCGCACGGTAATATCCCTGCGGTTTCTTCCCAAGGCTGCTTCCGCGCTTACTCACAACTCCGCTAATCTCCGCTCGACGCTGGCCTTCAAACTCATGGTGCGCTTTGTAAACTGTGGATTTCCTGCAGACTATTTGCAAATAGAAGACAATCAGTGGCCGCCGTGTTTGGATACACCGAGGGAAATTCCCATCCCGCTAGCGCTGATGGAGTTCACAGCCAGATAATGCGGTTGTCACGCATGAGTGCCGAAGTTCTTTCACGTGTTTTTGTCATGTCGCTGGCCCTCTTGGAATAGAATTAACTGGTTGAATGCTCGGAGCCACTTCGGAGAACGCGCTGGAAAACCCCGATCGTTTGCTTCAGGGTGTGGTGTGTGCTGATAGGTTCTTGAACTGAAGCTATTCATGGGGGGGGACAAGGTTCACGTTCGTTTTGTTGCTGGGTGCAGTGCATGTTGTAATTGACAAGCGCTAACGAGGGTATAAGCTAGCAGGGACAAAAATTGATATCCTGAAACGTTTAAGCAAGAAGAATTGATTATATACTGGGACTGGTTATACTTTGAAGATGACAGATAAAAAATAGGGACGTTAGTTGCGACAAAGTCTACGCTAGTAGTAATTAATTTCCAAATACTGTTTTGCTGTATCTTGTCGAGGTGAAGAGTGGTTCACATTTTGAGACGGAACGATTAGAATATTCAACAATAATTATATTTTGTACAAACTACTTCTGTTGCCGCACAGACCGTTATTATAGAACTTGAACAGAACCCGAATTCTACGAACGGCGTTCCTGCATGTACGACCAAGCCAGAAAGCGCACAAGCAACAACTACAACAACAGCTTTATTTAAATGATGATGTGTGAGGTGTTTCATCGCCAGGAGCGATACCATACCCCATTACTGGCAGTAATGTGGTGGAATGGAATATTGAGTCACCTCACAGCATGAGGACAGCAATTCAACAGTACAAGCAGAAGTACGTATACGGTGATAGAGATGTTCACTTGCACTTAGACACTGGTTATTCACACTTGTCGCATTCGGCTGCGTAGACACTTATCTGCAGCACAGAGTATTGTATGCCGGTGTGGATTCAGTGTAGAAAAGAACGAAGAGCGAACGGAACAACCAACGAAGCTTGAGGCACGTTGCACTGACGCGACTGCATGCACATGCAAGTCACTGTAAGTGTTTCTGCACTACAACCACCATTGGAGTTCGAAATAAGATAGGTTTCGTCTCAGAGTGGCCTTCACCCCGACTTTTAACTGTGCTGCGTTTGGCAGATATGGAACATGTGACCGTGGGCTATGATCTCTATCGCAGTGCAAGATAGGTTCTGTGCGACACCTGTCGTGCGTGTGAGTCTTGCGTCCACTATTTGCGCCGTGTCTAGCGAATGTTGAAACCATCTAGCCCAACATACACCCCTTGTGGGTTCTACGAGACCGGTTGAGCAGCATTACTGAGGCACCGTTCGCGCAGGCATCAGTCCCACCTGGTCCAATGTCATGGAACACCGTTCATACACTGTCTTGATTCCCGTTCCTCTCTTAGGGACACTGGTCCTTCTTTACACGCTTTAGTTGGTCTCAACTCATATTGTTACTTTTATGCATTGTGCAACGACGTTACTTGGTCATTACCGAGTTCATGCGGTAACTGTGACGCTACAGATGTTGCGCGGCGTACGTAACGTTACGTCATACCAAGGACGTTGATAGTTACCCAAGCAGCACAATGTACTGGAGGTCGAGTGCAATAGGGGTGGACGGTATGTGTCTTATCAACGTTCTTTAGTTTCACGAGTCTGTTCAAGGCCTTCCACCTACCCGTCCACCCCTATTGCACTCGACTTTCAGTACATTGTGCTGCTTGGGTATTCCCTCATAATCTCATCATTTCATATCACGTACTGTGCAGTGTGCCCCGGGGATGTGAGCCACAAATTAATAGGCACATCTCATTCATGATCATTCTTCGTGTGTCTGTTGTTGTTGCCGCGTTTGGAGAATGGTTTATTTGTTGCCACAAACGGCAGGAAGTCGTATTGGTAAGCGAGCAAATCATGATGCAAGTCTTTTCCGGAGCTGCGAGATTCAGCAGAGCTGCGCGTAAGTGATAAAATTGCCAAAGGAGCTACATCCGCTCTTCAAAGAAAACCTCCAGAAGATATCCAGGAGAAAGCGGAAAGGGAAAGGAAGTGAGGGTGACATTTCTGTCTTGATGGAGAATTACGGAAGTGATATGCCCTGCTAACGAAAACTGCCAGCTTTTATCGAGATTGTGTCACCTTGAAACATTCGGCGGCGTTTTTGTCGGCACGTATCATTGACCAAATAATATTGTTCTTCTCTGATTGGATGCGACTACAAGCCGAGAGAAATTTTGTAGAAGAATCTAGATATTTATTTGATTCGATTTGATTAAGAAAAATAAAACGGATATTTTGGCTTCACTCGTATGAGGCCCGCAACTCCACGTTACTTGCACCAGTTACTTTGGCGGGAAACTCCTGCAAACTGTCCAGTGTGTGCATCTCTGGAAAACACGGAACACATCGTTATGCATTGCACAAGATATGCATCCCAAAGGTCTACATTGAAGTCTGCTCTAGACCGCTTGGACAATAGAACCTTCTATATAGTCAAGGTGCTGGGTGTATGGGAACCTGGGAAGAGAGATGCGGCGTTGTCAGCGCTTGTCAACTTCATTGTGAGCAGTGAGATGGAATCTGCATTTTATGACCGCATTCTAGGCATGTGTCGTCAAGTTCCCCGTTCCTGTTAGTTTCTTGCACTTCAGTTCACTTCTAGGGGATGTGGGTACGCATATGCACGTACAGGTCGGCGACTGGGAGGGGTGATGTACTTCTATTTTTACCTTTTCATCTTTTCAGTTTTCTTTCTCCTTTCATTCATTTCATTTCCTTTGTGGGAGTAGCAGAATTCGTCAGTGACGAATTCAATATCTTCCGTTTTTTTTTTTCATCTCAATACTCATCAAACTCTCATATCTACTCTCATTTCAAACTCTCAAACTCTCCTGCAATGATGATGCCAATAAAGAGGATGATGATTGCGATGATGATGATTAGTAATGGCGGTGATTCGACAGAAAAGAAATGCAAACGCACACTGAGTTGTCACGGAACACGCAAACACGCAAACAGTCCAACAAAACCCACACTCACAAAGCCCTCATAGGCTCAAAACTTGTTGTCTGCTTCAATGTCCCGGAAAAATTTCATTACGGCGGAGAACAGCCGGTGTCTGACACTGCGATGCCAGGGCCCAAGTACTTTTGAGACACTGAGTGACGAGCTTCGGTGTACCGTACGCAGGACATCAAGATGTGCTCGACATCCTCCACAACGTCGCACATGGAGCAGTTTGGGGAGGTGGTTTTTCGATCATATGTAAGAAGCGACGACTATATCGACAACCTGCGAAAGCGCGTAGGATATTGGTACGAGCATGCAACTTGCTCTTGAAGCTTAGGATTTCAGGTCTCCAGGAGAGCGAACGATCAACGATGACTCCAAGGAACCGGTGATGTGTAACTCCGTGACACGGCATATCCATTTACCTCCAGCTGTAACCTCGGCAACCGTTTCCGCGTGAACGGAAGGAAGACCGTCTTTACCGGAGAGACTTCCATACCCCGCTGTGTGAGAAATCTGATCACCAGGTCAAGGGAGCCCTGCAGCCGGGACTGCAATGCCGGCCATTACTTTCCTAAAGTCCAGAGACAGATATCATCCTCATAGAAACTGATTTCCACTCCCCGTGGTAGCAACTGTGGCAAGAACGAGAGTATAACATTGAAGAGCAAAGGGCTGAAAACATCACCATGAGCCACCCCCGTTTCCTGTGCATGATAGTGGCTGTCACCGCTGCCTGTGCGCATGAACACCTTGCGATCCTGCAGATATGCCGCAATCCACCGAAGTGAACGTCCAGTTAAACGCAGCCTATACAAGAAGCGTAGCACATGCACATGTGTGACACTGTCACAGGCACTCTTAATGTCAAGGAAAACGGCGACCGTTAGTCGTCCGTTAGCCCGTTCTTCTTCAATACTTGCAGCTAGGTCGAGTAGGCATGCCATTGCGCAGCGGGACCTCCGGCAACCCTGCCATACAGTCAGGAAGGAGCCTGTTCGACTCCAAGTACCATTCGATTCTGTTGAGAATTAAACGCTCCATTACCTTGCACAGGCAGCTCGTCAGAATGACCGAGCGAAAGGAACCCAGCTCTCGTGGAGACTTGCCTGGTTTTAAGACTGGAATGATCTGAGACGTCTTCCAGGATTCGGGGAGGACACCTTCACGCCAGCTGTTGTTGGTCAATACCAACATCAAGTTTAATGTATGAGGGCCAAAGCTAGCGATCGCTTTGTAGGTAATCCCATCAGGACCTGGTGCAGAGCGTTTTCTATACGAACGGATTCGTTTCATAGAGTAAACAGACGTATTGGTTTGTTTGGTTGGTTTAAAAGAGAAATGTGGAGATGTTGGAACAACTCTATACCAAGGATCGCTACCAAGGATAGCGTTCACCATTGTTTGACACACTGTAGCTTGGTTTGCTTGTGCGCCATAAAAATTCTAGTCACGCTCACCATTGCGAGCCATTTTGACAACATATTGCAATGACAAATACTAAACAAAAGGAACACAAAGCAAAAAAAAAAAAAAATACTGGTTTCACTCCGCTGGAACGACCCCACTGTTGAGACGTTTTGAGCGTATAATTTACTTTGATGACTGTTAAATTCATTTTTAATTGCTTAATTAAATAATTTTATTAATTTATATTCATTAATAACTAGAACTAAGTTATTTACCACATTAATTTAATTAATTTCACCCTACACCGTACCGTAAGACTTAAATGTCCTAAGTGCAAGCTACATGAACAATCGTAAAGACGTTAAATTCTAAGTAAAAAAGTTCCTTTATGCGTCTCGAACGTGGGCAGGAGGGGGATATTAAAAAAGGTCATGCAAGGGATTGGTCACAAAAAATTAGAACTCGCTACTCTGCATTCATAGGCTGTAAAGCCAATCTGCTTTGACTCGCGCCCCCCTGATGTGCAATTCCAGCATGATATACACGCATAGACGTTCCAAGGATCCAACAACTTTCAGACGATTTCCACTGAATCAAATAAATGAAGAAAAAATTATCCCGCACAGTTATCTGCAGGACGCTCTGTTAAAAAAATAATATCACGCCTATAGGATGATTGCAGTTGATGACCCGACCCGGACGACATCTTTTCATACATCCCCACGTAATTTGCAACCTCGAACCCTTCAGGGCTATTAAGACCCCCGTCGCATTCCCTGAAACGACGTTACCGGCGTAAGCTGCAATACTGCTCCGTGTATCGCCGGTGGGAACCAGTTCCGAAACACAGTTGCACTTGCAAGAAAAAGGGAAATGTACCAGCTTAGTTCTCCTGTATTTTTATGTACACAACCTTCTCGCAACAATGTAACGTCATCCGTTTTGTTATAATACGAATTAGTCTCGTGGGAAAGCGGGATGCCTTTTACCTTGTCGTGACGTTGGAACTTTACGTGAAAGCCTGGGAGACTTGGGTATAAAAAGGACCCACAACATGGCAGAGGCATCACACAACTTCAGGTGGATCTCTTACTTGCTACCTCGACTTCTAGTACTCAAGAAGATCTCTCCAGTCTCAGGATGAAGGTAAGATATTATTTCACTATTTTGGGGCGCAAAGTTCCATGGTCCACGTTGGTATAAAAGTCAAAGCACAATGTCCACAAAATTACGCTTTACGGTCTATGGAATAGAGAGGTCCTTCATGCCGAATATGTTCTGTATATACAGATTATTGCATCTTTATTAAATTCTTTATTGGAAAAATCTTATTGAAACTAATTGCCTTAAGATATATTCGCTTGTAAAGCAACATTTGCGAACGTCTTGTAGCTTGACGCACGTAGGTTCTAGGCCCCTAGCGCTGCGAGCGCCAGGATCACCAGAAAAGTTGTTGACAGGGCCTTACTCGGATAGCCGCCAGACTTAGCGGCAGAGATTGTGGCACTTACTGCGAATGGAGCTCGAACTAGCGTGCAGAAAGTGGGTCATTTGTGGTATTCGACATCGAGCCTCAAGTACTTGTCTTCTCAACTCAAAGCAGCCAAACATCACATGAGTCTTGTTTACTCCCAGTAGCGCGATATCATCAAGTTATCTCCGGGTTTTGAGCTTGCCTGTGCTTGTAGCCTATGAAGAGTAAACAGAAAGGGTTGGTTTTGAGAGCGACTGGCGTGTTGAAATTTTGTAGACCAGACGATAACATGTCATGGTACAGGGCAAAAGCAAGTGGGCGGAGCATGTTGTCTATCATCTCGTGAAGGAGCTACCCTTTAAATGATCGCTTTGGGCGTAACACACTCTAGAAACCGCAAATTTGTCACCAGCCTATTGGCCAGGAAGACGTCGTTCCATTTTATATTGGACAGAGCACGGTATTTTATCCTAATGTACCAACTCAAGCCGAACCACTTTTCTCAGGCATTCTACACCGTAGCCCTTTGTGCTCTGCTCTGCGTCGCCTATGCCGAAGAAGCTAAGGTGGAAACCAAGGCTGAGGAGAAGAAGGACGGCAAGGTAGAAGGCCGTGGGGGCCTCGGAGGTCTCGGAGGTCTCGGAGGCGTTGGGGGCTACGGCCCAGGACTTGTAGGTGGCGGGCTCGGTGGAGTTGGACTTGGTGGCGCTGGGCTAGCTGGAGCCGGACTTGGCGGCGCTGGGCTGGTTGGAGCCGGACTTGGTGGTGCTGGGCTGGCTGGAGCCGGACTTGGCGGAGCTGGTCTCGGTGGTGTTGGCCTTGGTGGACTCGGTGGACTCGGTCACCACGGATTCGGTGGTCTGGGCCATGCCGGTAGCTTTGGCCAGAGCGCTGGTGGATTCCAGGGTGCTCAGAAGGCAGGTGCTGGAGGATACCAGCAGGGAGCCGGTGCCTTCTCTGGTGGAGGATCCGCATCCAAAGTTGGAAGCTTCAGCGACTCTCAGGGTTATCGCCACACCAGTGGATTCTCCGCTAGCGACGCCAAGAATTTCGGTACCGGTTTTAACCAGGGCGCTGCAGGATTCAACAAGGGAGCCGCTGGACACAAGGCAGGCTTTGGATCTAGCGGATACGGCAGCAATGTTGGCAAGGCCGTTGGAGGAGTTGGAGGCGTTTACTAAAAAGTACGATAAAGTTTTATCGTGTGTTAGTTGTTGGTGGCAGGATACCCTTAGAGCTTAGTGACAAAGATACAACACCACTGGCTCATGCGTTTTCTGAGTATTGCCTTTTGAAAACGACGCAAAACACATTTATCTAGAGACGTCTCTTTCTCTTTAGATCTCCGAGACCCAGGCTAGTCAAGCTCGCCAAGCACCAAGTTGGAAGATCCTGACACAGCCAACGAACCCAAAGCTTCATCCTTTACCAACTTTTGTTGTTATGTCCTGTTTCTCTTTTGAACCGTGACAATAAACTACGATAACTTTTACTCACTCCTGTCTACCCTCGTTGTACTGCTTTACAGATCAGATTAAACACAGTGCATGCTCCACATTCGAAAGGTGCCGAAGAGAAAGTGACGATTGGGAAAGTGTCGTGCTAAAACGAGCGAAAGGGTAAGATCCTGACTTTTCGTGGATCGTAGACATGGTACGAACGCTGGATGCGCAACTCTTGCTCTATCTGGCTGACTCTCAGGCCTGCTTTGTTAGCCTTTCCTCGTTTGTCACAATGGAGCACACTAAAGTATTAGATAATATATTATTAGTTAATTCTTGCGGCTTTCACAAACAAAGAAACAAGCAAATACGTCGCATCGGTATGAACTTCGCCCTTGTATGCGGAATCTCACAACATCTGACTGTGACGTTGGCATCGTATTCAAAGAAACGGGGGGACATTTCCCAACGCACTGGACGATCCCGCTTCCCCTCCTAATTGAAAGAAAACCTGTTTCTGTAAAGGTGATTTGGCGATACCATCAAACCGCGCTTGCATTTCTTTCTGGCAGAGTGCGTTTCTTGTTTTATTGAGTGAGCTTCCTCCTCTCATGTACGCAAGGTCGACCGCGGTGAGTGTCGCCCAATGTCCGGCAGTCGTGCTGCCTGAAAGGCGGAGAAAGTTGGGGAAGATCACCTGATTGTTTGTTTGTCTTTTTCTAGTCAAACACTTCTCTCTTTCTTATTGTTCTTTGATTTTTCTGTTTGGGCATTTTCTTTCTGCGTTTTCGAAATGGGGTATATATAGAAGACCGACGGCGATTTTTGGAACTGTTCGCTTCGTGTTCAAGACTGTCCTGCCTGCCTTTACAACCATGAAGGTAAGGGTCGCCAGTGTACTATATTTCTGTATATTATAACATATCTGACGTAACAAAAGGCTGTCCTTTTGTGGAAGTGACCCAGCTCGAATTGTATGCAAAATAAACAGTTCTTTGTCAGAAAAAACAAAACCAAAAAACGATTAATTTTACTCCAAAAAGTAAGATGGAGCAAACTCGAGCCATTAACTTTCACAGGTGTGCATTGAACGGCGCCGTTCAAATTGAATAATGATAACGGACGTTGCTTTGGAGTTCGCTCTTTGTTCTATTTCATGCTCACGTTTTTACTGCTTTTTCAGGTGCTCTACGCTGCCGTTATCTGCGCAGTCTTCTGCTTCGCCCTTGCAGAAGAAAAGAAGGAAGCCGAAAAGACTGCAAAAGCTACGGACGAGAAGAAGGACGAGAAGAAGGATGAAAAGGTCGACGGACGTATCGGTTACGGTGGAGTCGGTTATGGGGGAGGCATCGGACACCCTATTGGTGGCGGCGGCTTGGGCTACGGCGGAGGCTATGGCCACAATGCCGGTGGATTCCAGGGAGCCCATCAAGCAGGAGCTGGAGGGTACCAGCAAGGATCTGGAGGATTTGCTGGTGGCAGCGCCCATAGCAACGTAAACCGCTTCAGCGATTCTCAGGGGTACCGCCACAGCACCGGGTTCTCATCAAGCGACAGCAAGAACTTCGGCACTGGTCACCACCAAGGGGCCGCTGGATTCCAAGGTGGATCCGCCGGGCACCAGTCCGGTTATGGACAGTCTGGATACGGGCACCACGGAGGTGTTGGAGGCATTGGACACGGCATTGGACATGGCATTGGACACGGCGGTTACTAGAGGTGAGTACAGCATTTCCAAACGAATCTGTAGCGGCTAAGAAAAGTATTAGTCAGTGCATAGCAGTGCGCGCGCCTAATGACAGGAAAGTTTTTTTTTACACGCTCTAATGGCTTTTTCAATTGTGTCCCTCATTGTACTTCACATATCGGGTCCTATCGTTGAAGTACGTTGATCTCGGACTTTATGAGGTAACGGTAACTTTTTGTCACATAAAGGGCAGCACGGCCTATAGTTTTACACCCTCCGCGTTCTCAGGTTGTCAGACAGGCAAACTACAACTCCTAATTTTTGTCGAAGTTTCAGCAGGTGAAGCTATCATTGCTGTACACACCAGAGATATCAGGATGGAATGGATGTAACATGTGCGTTTTCCATTGCAGGGCCAATATACACACAACCTAGTCACACCACGTCATCAAGTACCTGTTAAAAGAAGCGGTCAAGTTCGTGGCATTGGAAACTAAATTAAGCTTCAATAAAGTATTTATATTATATCTTCCTGTCTTGTGCTGTATTGCTTTGTATCACGTGGAAGTATAGTCTTTGTTGCGTTTGTTTACTTGCAAGCGGCTTTACAGCGTCACCTATATCCTTCTATCATGTGACACAAAGTTGAGAACACGGTTCGCGACAATAGACGCACTGTTGGGCGAGCAGATATGATGGTCGATTCACTTGAAGCTCTGGGCTAGAAAAATGGAAATGTCGTATAATTCGCACTCTTCTTCTTCTTCTTTCTTCTTCTTTTTTTTTTTTTTTGTTGTTAATTGGAAGTCAGCTTAGGATATCCGGGTGTCGTTATACTCAAAAGTTCTACAGGACCGCTTGCACGAAGGTTGAAAAGATTCCTCAGTAACTTTGGTAGTCGTCTACGCACGAGCAGATTGAGGACCGCAGCGCATCTCCGAAGCACTATCGAAGCTACTGAGGACACCGATGAGGAATCTCTTCAGCGTTCGTACAGACTTACCCAGCTGTTATATGTGGGTATCGTACGTTCCCCTCGTTTGACTCTGTGCTCATTCAGTTGGATGAACCATATTGCACTTTGGAAGCATATGTTAAATCTAATTATGGTAGGATGGTGGAGGGTTCAAAGAAAGAATGCAGGGAGATGATGATGAAATGATGCCTGATGCCATATGTAGCCGGCCTGATGCCGGATGAGATAAGTGTGCTTTTCTGAAGCGTTACGCAGTCTAAATACCAGATATTTTCGAATTACATATTAGTGTAATCTGCGTGAGTGGCGTATACAGAGGGTTGCAAATGTGTGTCTAGTAAGGTCTTATTACAAGCTGCAGGCTAATCTGGATGTTATTATTCGTTCCGTGTAAGGTATAGTTTGATGTAGACCAAAGGGGCTTTCCACGTACTTCTCAGCAGTTTACAAAACAGATGACGCGATTGACACCTATTTTGTCTTCGCGTCGGTAGATAAATCTCCTATTGCAATGCTCACAGACATAAGTGAAGTCATTCTAAATACGTGTTCTGGGTCGACTTCACAAATACTGCTTATAACGTCCATTCGTGATCACTACCTTTCATTTTCTCTGGCTTCTAAATCTCATCGGATGCGGCAAATTATGTCGCTTTTACTGCTCAGTGACAATACCACTTGTTCTGAGTGGTCTCTCCTAGATGACAACACTGTGGTGACTTGGAAAATCTGGAACACATCATTCCTCATCGCCCGAACAACGAGAGGCTTTCGAATAACGCTTACAGTGTATAGATGGACTCTCACTCTCATCTGACTGTGACAAAATTACTCAGTCCGCGGTCGAATTCAGCCCGCCAACACTGTGCCCTCAAGGCGCTACGAACCCTCCTGGACAATGTTGGACTTCTATCCCAACTGTGAGGTCCATCATTGCATTATCAGCAAATTTCTGCGAGCAATGGCGTCGAGTATGTATATCGCATGCGGCATCATCATCATCACCATCATCATCGAAATAAAGTTGATGTCGCATTTAGAAGACCTCTTCTCACATGATCGCGTGTAATTTTGTTATTGTTGACTCGTTTCATGAGTGAAAATTTAACAGCAGCAACAACAACCTTGCCTTGTCTGTGTTGTGTCTGTTTCTGAAACAATTTTGGCGCTGTTTCTGACTGTTATTGCGACAGCCTTGCCTGTGTTGTGACTGTTGGGTTGAAACCGTTCCTGAAACAATTTTGGCGGCGTTTTGTGACTGTTTTGATGGGAGGTTGCTTTCCCCTCTGGGTCTTTGTTTCCTGTCTGTTTGTTTGTTTGTTTCCCTCCTGTCTTTTTTTCTTTTTTCTACTCCTTCCCCTTTCCCAATTTCTCGCCATATTTTTCTTTGGTGTTATGCCAAGTGTATACGTGCACCCGTAGCGTCTTTAAGTGAGTACGTGCCATGGAGTAGCTGGTCTCCACATATATGGAGTCAATTTTCTCCATTCTTTTTTATAATCAATCAATCAATCAACAAAAACGTACAACAAACAAAAATGAAATGAATGGAATAGAAGAAGAAAATGAAGTAACGAAAAGACGATCTCGTCATTCTTTACATCTTTGAAGAGGGGTAGGGTTCTGCGACCACAGCGGGGAAGCATTCCATGTCATCATCACTTCTCCTTCATTCATTTATTGTTGTTGTTGTTGTTTACCAACACACTGTCTTTTCCGCCAATCTTCTTTTCTATCGATGACTTTGTCTACATTCGAGTCAACAATTGAGGCCAGTTCTAAAATTCTGCCTCATTGCTTTTGAACTGAAATGTAAATGAACTTCGATCGCCGGTGGTCAGCAGGTCGCTGGCACAGTGCCCTTGTCACAGCCTGCGGCGCGGATATACTGTGGACAGTACGCTGTCAGGCTGTGACGCACCGACGACGTTGCACGCCGTTATTCTTGTTGCTGCGATGGTTGCGCGTTAACCTCGTCAACTTGTCGGACTTGTCTGCGTTGCGGCAGGTCACCTTCAAGCGGCTGTATTGTTCACATCCATGTATTCCTGTCGTTGATGGACGTGTCATCGTGGCAGGCACTTCTCCCTGAATGTACATATTGCACCTCATGGGGTGTTTTGTTGGAAAAGCGTTACTTTGCTGTACATACTGGACCTCTCTGTTGCTGTTTTGTTCGGTGGACGTCTTGCTGTTATATACCTAGTGCTACTGCTGCTGCTGCTGCTGCTGCTGCTGCTTTATTGTAAATGCTAGGCGGAATCGTTGCTGTTGTATTTCGCTGGCGGGGAGGTTGCCTGCTCTGAACAGTACATAGTCTGACTCGTACTGGCTAGTGTTCTTCGTAGTTGTTGTTAGCGTTGCTCTAAATATTTACTTGAAAGTGTTGCCGTTGTACTTCTCAGGCTGAGAGCATGTTCTGAGATGTACTATTCATACTGAACTGTACACAGTCTTATAATAATAATAATAATTTATTTATTTCCACATAGCATAACATGTGGCGGGAACTGTTAAAAAAAAAGTCACCTTGGTGACTTGGCGAGCTCACAGCTCCCGTGATATTCATACTGGTATTGGATATTGGATGATAGTATTCATACTGGTTTTGTGTTCCCGTTGTCACCCTTGTGTGCATGTTAATATGTGCCACATTACATGTTAATACCCCAATTTTCCCCTAACCAAAAATGTAGCATCTGGTCATTTGCTTGAGAAACTCTTTTATGAGACAGACATACAAATTAGCGAAGCAGTTTATTCTGGAAAGGCTGCACAAATGTTTTCTGCCTATAAGCAGCATAAGCATATGCGGCACTGCACACGTTGTCGTTGACAGTGTCTCACATGCAAGGCCATCAGCGTCTCTAATCAAATGTCCGCTATCCAATTGGCATGCAAGGCGGATTAGGAACTCGTTTACTGGTTGCTTGTTGTTTTCTCTCGATGGTGAACGATTTGCATTTCCTTTTTCTTGGGCTGGAAAATGCAATAAAAGTGCAGGCGACCATCGTTTTGTGACCGTCGTTATACCAGCTGTCTACAAGTAACGCTGTCGTCCGCTTGCATCATCATGAAGGTAAGAGGCATTGGTTATCGCTCTAAGCCAATATTGATACTGAGCTTAAAGCATGGACGTTTCTTTGTAGTTATCGCTAACCATGCGTTTTTGCATTCTTCGCTGTGCCGTCTGCTATATCGAGCTGTTCAGTTGAGTTGTGTTCTTGAGTTCGTAACTGCCGTTTTCGATATATAATTACCCGTTTGTTCCTCTTCCATTCATGTTTTGCTACGTTTGTCGGCGTCTATAATTTTCTGGAAACAAGGATTCCTTCGGCATCGAATTTTAGAATAGGACTAACCTTATATTTTTACTAGCACTCTGCGCCGTCAAGGACTGTGTGGCCCAATCGAGATATACTTCAAAAACTAAACATCCGGAAAAGTGAATAATTAGCGTTCGTAGTGAAATAAGTGGTAACAATTATCTGACGCATTTGATAACGCTTTTTGACGCACATTGATGTGTCACGGGAGTATTAGCATGGCAAAGTGAGGCTCGAAAGAATATAAAGTGGAGTGATCAGAGTAAAGACGGAATAAAAGAGTACAGAGAAGAGTAAAAGTCGTAATTACTCTACATTTACTCTCTCCCCCTTTTTTCCTGAAGCTGCAGATACTGCACCAGAAAAAAAAAAGTGACGAACATTCCATTCGAATGTCTTTAGTTTAGTTCAGTTGAGGTGTCGCGACTTAGTCCCTATTTTTATGCTTGTTATCATTATCATCATCATCATTTCATCGGCAATACACCGCAATTAATACTAGCAATGTTTTCTCGCAGGTGTTCTGTGCTATCGCTCTCTGCGTCCTATTTTGCCTGGCTCTCTGCGAAGCAAACAAGAAAACCACGAAGAGCGATAAACCCACGGACCTGAAAAACGACGAGTCCTTCGGAGGACGCATTCTAGGAGGCGGCATCGACGTCGGACAGGACGGTGGCTATGCAGGCATCGGTCACCCAGTCGGAGCCGGTAGAGATTTCGGCCACGAGACAGATGGAGTGAAAGAACACCACAAAACCACCTAAGCGCCTAAGGTGAATAGGTTAAATCCACTCAAATCCTGTTCACATTGGCAAAGCGTAAGGTTATGAGCGAGCA
Organism: Ornithodoros turicata; assembly: GCF_037126465.1. Lineage (NCBI taxonomy): Eukaryota > Metazoa > Arthropoda > Arachnida > Ixodida > Argasidae > Ornithodoros > Ornithodoros turicata. The sequence continues at coordinate 30,385,248 of NC_088209.1, forward strand.
TAAAATGAGTCAGTATACTCAATGTATACTCATTACTGCACAGTAGAAACAGATAATTACAGAACTGTCGCAACACAGATACAAAATGATGAGGATGACACAAGTGCGTCCTCGTCATTTTGTATCTGTGTACCGGAATTTTTCCCAGTTACCCCCCCCCCACACACACACACACAGATACAATGGCTGCCAAAAAAAAAAAAAAGCACGAAAGGCCAGCAGATACTGCTGGTACGCACCCCTACGCGTTTCCAACACCATCCTGCCATGAAAATGCTGTGCCGAAATCCCTATTTGTGTTCCTCAAATTCAAGGAAATGTTTGTCTTTCTGTAGCGGTTTCGCACAACACACCAGGTCACTTGCACCGTTTTAATCTATTTATCGACTGAACTGTAGATTCAACTATAGATTGTAACAGTCGATGAACCAGGCACACTGGGAGCATTACAACAAACGCAAACGTAAACGCGGCCAGTATTCAAAGTAGGTTTTAAACGTGATTTCCAAGCGTTGAGTAAATGTAGGGAAATGGAGTAGATTTACGCGTAAGGGTTGAGTAACTGTAATACAGGCTAGTAGATTGGATGCTTGATGTGCGGGTGATTGTACGAATCTATTCCTTCTTTCCAGGGCTTCTACTTGGGGACAACGGGAATGACAGTATAAACAGAGTACCTGCTGGAAAGGAGTTTCGTTTATTGAAGAACACCTTCATGTAGTCAATATGTCAATAAAATGTAGGACTTCTTATGTTGCTATGCAAATCAGAGTGTTTTCTTTGTGTCAGTGTGTGCGTGTGCGTGCGTGATCTGTATAGGTACATTCTTGTGCAGCCCATGATATCGCTTCACCGCGATTTCTGGCTGTCTATGCAGTATTTCAAGAGCACTATGTCGTGTTATCCATTCAGAAATCCGCCATGTATTCGACGGTGACGCGGTAATGGCGACTGCAGGCGATACGAACTCGAAGTAATGCAAGTGCCAAAGGGTTGCGAAATTCTGAAGGGTTGTCGCTGTTATGTTTATTGTAATTGGGCTGTTTACGCTCCACGTGCTCCACGCAACTTACTCGGTCTGTGCTGTTTTATATTTTCAGCAGTTAACGCGTTTCTAGAATTACTGAGGGCTCATCTAACAGTTACGAAATCCCGAGGCTCTCCTCTTGGATTTCATAAGTTTACTACTATTCCTGGAAGCGTTGTGCGCGGTCTTAATATTCACGACGCGTCGCGCAAGAATATCACCCTACGGAAGGGCACAGTGACGCGTCTACATTGATTGTATATGTGATAAAACCAGCAGTTCTTTTGAGTATAGTTTCGCAAGCCATCGCCTCGTGTAACAAAATGCTGGCGACCATCCAGTCTATGGCAAGATGAAATCCACGAAATGCGTATAAAGTGCTTCACGATGCCCTCGTATGTTTCATGGTTTCGAGAACAGACGACATCCTGTCGGAGTTGTTGTTTCTTGCAATGCGCTGTGCACAACACACCGTCACTGTGTATTTCTCAGCAAAGGCAGGGTACCTTTTCGTATGAATGTACGTGTCGGTCGTCAATCGGCTCCACGTCTCCGGATCTATTCCGACAACTGAAGAGAGAATAGAAGATACCAAAGAATAAAGTAAATAAATCAGAAAAGACTCCCCCCGCGGATGCGATGCTCTGGTTCCTGCCTTTCGAGATTAAGCCTACCTTGATATCAGTAACACCTTCCACATAACCGGATGTGTGCTTGACGGATACAACGGATGGTGGCACTCCGGTTTCCGTGTTCCTGGCGCACTTTTTTTTTTTCCTGTGCATCGGTTAATTTCAGAGTATACGATCATGCCAAGCGCTACTTGGTGAACTTACATTCATGACCTTTTTGGGCGGCGTATAAGGGCTCAGGTCCTCGTTATTTCATTTCCCGCATCACCGTCAACACCTCACCACCTCATCACCATCCAATGTACGTGTGTGTGTGGGGGGGGGGGGGGCAGGGTATGAAACTCCCCAATAATTGTCGGACGGAACCCTAAAAGCATCTCTGAACGTTCGACTTTTCAAGCCAAATTCTCCGAGACAAATGCTCAGGGACAGTCGGTACGAAGTTTTGTTTGCAAAATCAGACCTCGGTTTCTCCCATCTTGATTTGTAATGTAAGATAACTTCAACCTCTTAGAGTCAATGTGAGAGCGCAATGTGCACGACAACGCGAGACACTTCAACATTGAAGGTTAGGGTAGCCCAGTTGTAGAAACTGGCTTGTTTTTGCTTTGGGCAGAGCGAATAAACCACCATTTTCTTCCAGGAATGGCGTTCAGACACAATGACCTTGTGTGGAAACTCAGTTGCCTGGGCTTTTGCAGAGAAAAAGATATGCAATGCTAGCGGGCCCTCGTAGCCCAGTTGCCTAAGAATGTCCATTGTATCTCATCCGGCATTGTATCTCACTGTATTTCAGCTACCTGCAAACCTTCCATGAGGACATCATGTCACACTGAGGGGAAGGCACTAAGCGGCACCCCTACGTAGCCACCGTATCAGCCTGATATCGCTAGAGAGGGAGAGAAAAAAAAATCATATACAGACCCTCTTGTTGGTGGTGGTTATTTGGAAGCTGCAGTCAAAACGCTAGTTTCATTCGGGGCACACCTTTGGGTCTCACTCCGTTTCTGTTTTCCGGCAATCGAACTCACCAGTGTTTTTACTTCTGTCACCAGATGATGAACTGCACGTTCCTCACTGAGTCGAGCATGTTGTTACTTTTAACTTTTGCGTGGTTTTATCGTGTGTGTGTGTGTGTTTTTTTTTTATATAAAAAATATCATTAAAGCTACAAAACAGTAGCGTAGCCAGAAAAACGTTGCGGTAGGGGTTCTACGGAAACTTTACATGGGGATTTACATGAGGTCATTTAGCCCCTTCTCCCCCTCGCCAAATGCACTTTCAAGCGTACGATTTCAGGGTGAGGGCGTTCAACCCCGGAACCCCTGCTCTACGTCACTGCTAGAAACCATCAATTGCACCTAGTTTATTTTTATTTCTCTCGTGTCAGCATATCGCGAACGTTTGGCTCGTATGATGCAGGATACGCCGGTGTTCTCTAGCGATAAATAAAACTTATCTCAGATTAGCATTTCAGCAATAACTCGTTCGGCTTATCATTGGCTGCAAAACTTGCATGCGGGTGCATCAAAAGATTCTGAAGGCCGTCCATCTTCAATTAATTCTACTCATTCCTTTTCTTTCTGTTTTTGTTGTATCGCCAATCGCAGAAGGGACTTCCACACTGTCTATGTGGAAGCTACGCCGTGTCCTGAGAGATAATTATTATCATAATCCCGATACGACGTCACCAAGCACGTGCGTCTCGCTGAAAGCTTCGCTTCTGCCAATTTTGCCTTGAAATATCGAGGTTGATGATGGGAACGATAAGCAATGCATAAAGGTTTGCAGCGGGATTAGCCCTCGGGCGGTTCTCAGCGCACGTGTTGAAAACAGCAGTGGAAACAGGAAACAGTTAAGCAAACCAGCCAGAAAACAAGAGTGCGCAGCCAGAAAACAGCAACGATGACCGACTTTATGTCCACGGGTGTTGTTCGTCTACCATAACGTTTTTCTTTTTCCTTTTTTTTTTTCATGAGCCAAGAACGCAGAAGTGTTCTCTTGTGTTGTGCTCTCTGTGAATTACAGTGTTGTTGGAACCATGTGACGTAAGATATCGTCCCTAAGAAACTGCGAAAACATTCTTTCGGGGTCTCGCAGTACTGCTCCATGAGTACGAAGTAGAGCCAGTGTTGTTCCTTATTCCCATGGGAGAGAGGGGAGGTATGTTTACATCCCCCATCCTCCGTACCAACATCATCTAAAAATAAAAATGGCTCTGGACCAGGATGTCCAATACTCGAATAGGAGTCGCTGGATACGTTGTGAATTGTGATGGCTGCCTGATGTTGTAGTGCACACCCCCAAAACAAAACAATCATGTGTTTGAGAATGAGGACTTACACCAGGGACTACAGCATATATAACCAGAGTCGTGGTGTGCTGCTACCCTTGTGTAAGCCATCATTCTCAAGTTCCTGTGTTAAGCTCACACTAGCTGACTTGCTTTTTATTGTTCTTTCTACATTCTCAACTCTCTCCTGTCTTTCTTTTACAGAGTACGGATACGTGCGGAATCATCAGGTAAATGCTGTTGTTGCCAGCACAGCTTGTGGTAAGCCATGTATAGCTCTTAATAATTTAATTGCTTCACTTAATACCCGTGATGTGTTGGGTCGAGGCAGCTCCCATGTTCCTTATCAACGAATGAGAGTGTATGCATTGTCATTGGCCATATGCTCCGCGATAAGGACCTTCAACGCGCACCTCCACTTTCTGGCCCCATGTGGGAGAAGATGGGAGCAGATGGTTTTATCATAAAGCAGATAACAATAATTACTGCCTGTTCGTATTTACACGCAATGAGACTGACCTCTCGAGTTAAAGAAGTCGCTGGTCTTGTTCTGTCCCGGATTTACAAGTCTACGCTTCCCTTGGATGAGAAATTACTTGTGCCACGGAATCCTTCGCGAAGCAGACGTAAATATCCGCGCGGTGATAACTAGGAGAAGTTTACTTTGATATCTTGCTCAACGGAAACTACGTTTATTCTTTTTCTCCTTTCTGATTGACGTATTAACCCTGATTACGTGCGACATATTGCAATATACGTTACTGGACAATGCTTCACCCGTGTAATAAATATTTATTCGTCTGAAAATTATCTTTTGTACAGTAATGTGGGCCATATTATTTCAGTGTAGCGCCTTCCCGACGTCTTGTTCTCGAAACAGGAATGTCGCCGATTTGTGGTTTCCTGTTTCCTGAAAACAAACACACGCAAATATATTGAGATCGTTCTTGCAGCAGTCTCTCAACCCCTTATGGATGAATTCAGATATCACAAGTTCCTCCTAACATAAGCTGGAATGATGAGAATAACAACGACGATAAATTAATGATGATGAATGGGGAAATTCGGCAGATGAGGTGCGGCCCACTACCCCAAGGCACAACGGGAAGGATGAGATGTGTCCTGATGACGAGATGATGAACAGCGCTGAACAGGGGTCGATAGTCAGTGTAGTCTGTGAGAAGGTGGTAGGCAGAGGAGACATTTTTCGTCGAACAGAGATGGAGTGTAGAAAGCATCAATGATTGAAAGAAGACGTAAAGTTTTCATGCACAAGCGATGAGTGAAATATAATAGGTTGGTTGATTGATTGATTGTGAAACAGAAAACATAAAGAAAATTGGATCCACATACACGGAGACCAAAAATAGGATAGGTAGTTATATGAACTCTCAACAGTTCTATGTAGACTAGCTAACATGGCAGTTTTTTTTATATTTTAATGCTGCCGAATGATGCTAGGTGCTTAATATTTTAATGTAGATGCAAGCCAAGCTAGAACATTTGTATAATTTGTCACAATGCTTACAAGGGTGGGGCTTAGCCAAGAAATCCACCACTCTGCTGTCCGTGTTGGTTGAAACGTCCTGCGGATCCCTGGTTGTATCCCGTGTTGAATCCTCCACTCCCAGAGCCGTATCTGTTGAAGCTACTGTCATCGTACCCCTTGTTGGTCCTGTAGCCTTCCCGGTTCCTGAAGCCCTGGGCGTTGTTGTAGCGATTTCCCGTCTGAAAACCTCCGCTGCCCTGGTTATATCCGCCGCGGTTGGTGTTGTAGCCCTGTCGGTTGAAGCCAGATCCGTGGGAACTTCCTCCACCGAAGCCGATACGGCCTTCGACGTCGTCTTCCTTTTTGTCGGCGTCGTCAGCGTAGGATATGGCCATCAAGGTGCAGACGGCAAATATGAGGAACTGAAACGTTGGAAGCAACACGGTGAACATTGTTTACACTAAGAAGTGGCTTGTGGCTGATTATCCTATATTTCCTCTCTAGTGTAACAGACTGTGAGTGATTGTCCTTATCTTTTTCACGAATTATAGGGTTAACGATGATGTTTCTCCTTCTCTATTCGGTAAGAAAGAGAGAGGTAGATATAGGGGGAAAATGGAGACGTATAAGGTCGCTCTAGTGAAATCAACAGCTTCAGAAAACTAGGTGTGTGTACTTAAAAGGGGACATGGATGATTCGTGCACCGAGTTGTCAGGATGTTTAAGACTTACTTCAAGCGTTCTAACGGCTTTGGACTGACTAACAAAACGGTAATAGGCATATAGTAGAAAATGATTGTCATGTCTTACTCTATCTCCGGTGATAAGTTGATAGTCAATTTAAAAATATATATATACGGAGAAATTGAATTCGGCACCCGAGCAATAATGCAACTAAAAACACACACACACACACATACAAATAAATATTAAAAAATAGAAAGAACAGAAACGCGCATCATAGCACACGCACCCACCAAAACATTGTCTCGGGGCCACAATTATGCACAAAGCGATAATACGTGCGCAACATCAACGACAGCGCAATCTCCGGTGAGTTATCTGCGGCTTGTGCATTATAATAGCTTTCAAGCTTTCACCTCCGACCTTATGTGTGGAGCTGTTCCTTAAGGTTCCAAGTTTATTCTACTATATTTGTTGACCAGAACGTACCAACAAAGCTGCCAGCATCTACCAACGAATTTCTCATTCATTGATTCGTTATCGTCCACACAATCCGCAATGCGTTCAAACTGACTACTGCACCTATACGTATATACCGAACGATTACAAAAAAAGAAAAAAAAAAAATCCGCCATCATTTGTTACATAGATTGCGCACGTTCATGCTGTGGAAGGCGTTTCAAAACAAGGATTAAGGAAACGGCTTGGACGCGATATAAAAGCAAGTGGAGCTGATGGTACTCACAAGTCTCCCAGCCATGGTCGAATTTGACGGTTGTCTGAGCACGAAGCGGGCGGCACGGGAGTCAAAGACGTGGCTTCCAATCTGTCTGTTAGCCTTTTATGGGGCAGTTTCCTAAAACATTCATTCAGTGACTGGGGGGTTTCCTTTCCCTCTTTCTCTCTTTCTTTCCTTCCTTCCTTCCTTCCTGTAGCTCAATCCCGTGCAGACCGAAGGAAACGAAACTTTATTCTCTGCCAAGGGAGGCGTTCTTTCTCTCTTTCTTTTTTGCGTTCTTCGAATTTCGGGAATGGCACTGTTCTTTAATATGTTATATTCCACTCCCAATATCAAACAAAAATAAATTCTCATTGCTACGTTACACTCAACCTACCACTAATTTTGTGGCTATAGTAGTGGCTGTGTGGTGCGGTGGCCCGTGATCTAACCTACGCTTTACCAGGTCGGTTCACAGCAGGATTAGCCGCACAGAAGCAATGCGAGACAGAGATGTCACGCAGGGTTGCTGGACGGGTGCTTTTCAGACGACAGGATTATACGAGGCGGTAAATCACCCTGTGGGTGAGCCTACTCAGCGTAAATGCTCATTGCTAATGGTGCGGATGTCTCCATATTGAAGAAACGCGAAGGAGTAAAGATTAGAAGAAAGTAGTACATGCGATACCAGCACCAGGGGACACACGGACAGACATATGTGTCCTGCGTCACGATGCAATACCAAGAAGCCCAAAGATTTGCTCTTTTAAAGCTACTTTTACTTTACTTTAAAGTTACTTTTGGTGAGGTAGTTTTATGGGGTATCGAGTATCATCCCTGGCGACGAAACTCCCCATTTATCATCACGAAATAACGTTGTTGTTGTTGTACTTTTGAAATTACTTTTTAAGCAGTAGTTGTTTCCCAAAACGACTGGTTACTACACGACAATACCGACCACTAAATATAAATTGTAAGCCCCAGGGATTGATTAAGATGGTTGTTGAGCGGCGCGTTTTAAGTCGGTTCAGAAATGCACGTACCTACGCAACAATATAATAATCTTGGATCGATGTGGACTCTAAGGGGGAAAAAAAAAAGACATCTTTTTCTTTCGTATCCAATCCAATCCAATCCAAGGGTAAAAAAGGAGCAATTTTAGTCTCTTTGGTGACCAGGTACTTTATTTTTTATTTTTTATTTTTTGCTACAACAATTAGACCCTTCAGGGACGAAATATGCGCGGATGGATTATGCAAAGTCCATGGACTATTTTCAGTGCAGGGGAGTAAGTTTCAAGGTCAAGGGACTAAAATTTGGAGTAATTGCACTCTGGCGGTACTGAGCCCTACAGTTGTTCTCAAATTAATTCCTTTTCATCTTCTTCTTCTTCTTCTTAGTTGTGTGCAGAGAAACAACTCACAACTCTGTTTGTTTCTACTAATAAATATTTATTTAGCTGGCAGCATTATTTACAAATTCTGTAACAGATGTTTCCAAAAATGACTGTGTCGGTGAAATGTAAATCATGTCGTCCGGGTGGCGTCCGGGTTGTCTTCCCTGGAATTTTTGGTCCTGAAAAGTGAAGCAGAAACATATGAAGTGTGGATATGATACCCAATGCGCTAATGTTGTCATTCACCATCGCTTCATGCTATTCCTGCGTATCTCATACCAGTAAGTATTCGCATTACTAGAATAGGAGCGTGTAAAAGTAGGCCCAGGCTACGCGGTCAACAAACCTCTAGTCATATGCCTAATATAATGACGGCAATTAAGCATACTACTACTTATCCTGCTGTAAGGTACCCCATCATGTAGCTTTTATGCTGCGATATTTGTCGTACTGGTGTCCATGATGTGCACAAACGCACAAAACGAACAAAAACTTGTACTTTTTCCCACTTTTTCCATCCCACCACCAGTCAAACAAAGTTGTCCAACCTCCGAATGACGCCAGTGTCTTTAACCATATAACAATAAAACAGTTTCATGAATTTCGATGTCGCAATGCTTACACTTCATGGCTAATTAGCCGAGGAATCCGCCCTGCTGCCCGTATTGGTTGTATCCGCCACCAGCTCCTTGGTTGTAGCCAGTGTTGAAGCGAGATCCTCCAGATCCATAACGGTTGAAATCGCTTACGTCGAAACCCTGGTTCGTTCTGTAGCCGTCGCGGTTCCTGAATCCCTGAACGTTGTTGTAGCGGTTATCGCGCTGGAATCCTCCGCTGCCCTGATTGTATCCACCGCGGTTGGTGTTGAACCCTTGACGGTTGAAGCCGGATCCGAAGGAGCTGCCGCCCCCAAGGCCACCGTAGCCACCGAATCCAATGCGACCCTCTACATCATCCTTTTTGCCTTCCTCTGGTTTGGCTGCTTCCTTTGCTGGTTTCTCAGCAACGTCCTTTGCTGGTTCCTCAGCGTAGGTGAGGGCGAACAATGCAAAGAGCACGACAGCGAGGGTCTGGAAGATTGAAAAAGGCAATGATTGTTTTTGGTTCATGCTGGAACGTAGATTTTTCAGGTCTGCTTAAGAGGTGCCTGTGTCCACGGAGAATGCTTGTTGCTCCTTGGCACTTTAACGGTATATCAAATTATGACAACTTCCCACGCAACTTTTCTATTATATAGAAAAGCTAAATAGACGGTGGCATTTCATTTACTAACTGTCTCCGTTTTTTGCATTACAGCAATTTACTTGCATTTGACGGCCTCGTTTAACACGGAAAAGTTGTTCCTTAAGTGTGCTAATTGTCATCACGTCTCGATATAATGGTAGTAAACAATTTTGATGGTACAATTTTATTCCGCCAGGTGTATCCGTCGTGCGTACCTATTAACTCAATATGGGTACAGCAACACAGCAATGAATAGAAGTGATGATCAATCAATCAATCAATCAATCAATCACGAAGAAATTTTTCGCTTAATTTGTGGCTCACTACCACAGTGTACACTTGTCAGCATGTGATATGGCATGATGACGTGATCGGTTAACGATGAACCAAATCCTTGGTATATGAGTAGCCTAATAATGCATAGTACGAAACATCTTACTGACTTAACCGTGATCACAGAACAACTCCCGAAAAACTCCGTGACACACAAAACGTAATTAAGCCAGCCATAAGGTAACAATAGTACTACTCACAACTTTGCTTGCCATGACCGAGTCGGCCGGTGGAAGAGATCGACGAGCAACGGAGGAGGAATCAAAGGTGTTTCTCCACGTCTTCTGCTATACTTTTATAGTGTAACTCCCGAAAACGTTGATTCATTGGCCAGGATTTCCTCCCCCCTCTCCCATTTCTCGTAAAGCAGCCTTCTTGCGGAGATATGGTCGGTTGATAACCGCAAATGGAAAAGCAGTTTGCCTCCACGAGGCGGGGAAGGGATCAGGAAAGGGGGAAGGTCGTTCAAGTTCAAGAGAAACTCCTTTGACGTGTTGTTTGTTTTGGAAATTCTCCGCACGCGCTACTGCGTCTCGGCTGCGGCGTTACACGGTTACACCACGGTATTTCCCTCAGTGCGGGACACAGCTGTGGTCGCAACAAATTCCTCTGTAGGACAATTGAAATGTCAATGAGTTGTCTGAAGTAACTTGTCACGCTTGAGCAGGAATACGCGTTAGTGGCGTGTGGCAGCTCGACGTGCAATCGTCTTCGATCAGGGAGGGGTTCGATATTCCCAGTCGCGAAATCCGCGATCTCAAAATTCTGAAGATCTGAAAATCTGATTACTTCGTAAGATGATATGCCGTGTTCGAAAAACGCTACGTCACTACTTAACCACTCAAATTCACGGGTTTTCGATGTCTGTCGTATTAGAGCCGAACCTTCTGCTGAATATTCTGCTCGACCAGAGGTTTTTTTCTTTCCTTTTCAATGAAATAACAAGTCAGCTTTGCGTTCAACTGACTTTTCCTGCATACTTTTTGAATAGGCATATACCTGTGTCATCGTCTCACCATCAGGTCACATCTCATTCCGTCCATTGCACCTTGGGTAGGGCCGCACCTCATGTGGCGAATTTGCCCAGCCGCCATCATTGATTTATTTATTGTTGTTTCCCCTATACTCATCTCCTTTATAATTCGTGTTTTACACCTTTGGATTGGTTTGGATGAACTGACCCAATACCAATTCAACTTCGAAGAATTAGTTCCAATATGTTCAAACAGGTGCTTGTGCTTTAAATACTTTTTCTAGTACTCTCTTATCAAGTACTCATGTACCCGACTGAAAATGCAAAGACAAAGGAAATGGGAAACCTTAAGTAAGCTTTGCGTCTATGGAAGCAGTGTTTTCGAATAAAATGGATAGCTGTCCTCCTTTTTCATAGTGTACCAAGAGATGCAAGGATGAATAAATCAGGAAATGGGAAATTTTTGGCTACACGTCTAAGGACCTATAGCGAGGACTACAGCGAAACAGGAAGTGGACAGGGCTGCGCAGTTTTTCAAGCACTGGTTCATCTTTTAGTGTCAGTAGTTCATCTTTAGAGTGCTAGTAGACCCTAGACCGTTAGTAGTTTTCGTGGTGGCGGTGGTGGTGGTGACGGTGTTAGGGCTTGCCGTTGTCGGCCTCACGTATGTGGGCAACGTCACGACTCACGCCCTGGGGGAATGTGCGTCCTGGGCCGACTTCTAAGGGAACTGTGCCGACATATGTCTGAAAGCGTCTGAGGAAAACCCAGGAAAAACCCCAGACAGCACAGCCGGCACCGGGATTCGAACCCGGGTACCTCCCAGTAGTAGTTTTCGTTAGGTCACCGTACCCGTACCGTAGCCAATGGCAGGGCGCGTGACTCAGAATCTTGTTCATTGATTGGGTACGGTAGATACGGTATACAGAAAGAGAAAGCTACGTTATCACTATCAGCAGTCTGAGAGTTTTAGTGCATCGTAAGCTATCGCCTTTGCGTACGTGAGAGATAGCGTGGTGGTTCTGTGCAATGCGCGAAGCTCTCTTTATATTTTGCGCGTGCGCAAAAGCACCAACGCTATCCCTCACGTACGCTAAGGCGATAGCAGACGATACACTAAAACTTGACTATAATGACCAAGACCCGTGAAGCGACTCGTCCCCGTGTTTCGGCGCTGTAGTGTGCGTGCGTATTCGTTTCCCGCATGTCTCGTGGTGTGTATTTGTAAAATGGCGCGTCAAATTCCTTTGTTTATTTAATAACATTACTTTCAGGCGAGCGTTGACACCTCACACATGTATTTCCTGTCAGGAAAACAACTTTATTTTGACGACAATAATTGGGCCCTGTGAGGGGTCGGCTGCATTTTGGCTAGTGCAGGTTTTGCCATGTGGCAACCCTGGGCGAGTTTCAATATTCACAGTTCCAATTTTCTGGCCTCTATTAGGGTACTCCGTTTGCTGTAAAACTTGAAACGCGCAGGTTCACAACGATGCACATAACCGTATTTTACATCTATCTGGCATCATCTGGGGCGAGTGTCACAATGTCCTTAATTTTAGCCTTACGGTGGTATATGCAGCAACCTGTTTTCCTAAATAGGAAATAGTTACCAAATACTGAAAAGTAAATGGCCTTCCTTTCGTGCTAATCAGAGGTGAAGAGTTCTGAACAGTGACTGAACAAATATTTTCTGCAAGCACCCATGGGTGTACTGAAAGTAGCAATATATCGCACGTCCTGGACGTCAGGGCCATGTCATCATCACTTCTTCTTCATTTATTGTTGTTGATGATGTCAGGGTTTTTATCTTGACAGTAGATGACCGAGCGTTGGCTGATTTATAATGCTGTATATGGGCCATTTAGAGCCCGACAAGTGAATGATTGATTCATGATCGATAAAACAAGTTATCAGGCACAGAGAGGTAGAATATCCAGGGAACCGCCACCGCATTCCGAACAGAGACTGTTCTTCTTCTGGATGCCCTCCCCTTCATTGACATCGCATTTAAGGGGTTAGGCATAGCGTGATAATTTCTTCTTTTTTTTTTGGGGGGGGGGGGTATTATACGCCGATAGCATGCGTATGGGGAGAAATACAGCTCGGATTTTTCTCTATCTACGCATGCTGTGGGCAAAAGAACCATTAACACGTCATCTCCAACCCTCTAAATAGTGATGAGGACGGTAGTGATAGTGATGAGGATAGCCAGTGATGAGGACGGTGTCCAGAAGAACAGTCGTTCTCTCGCTGCCCTCGTCCTGAGGTCCTTCCCTTAACAAGTAATGTAGCAGTTTACTAACTAGAGTTCTGTCACGTGCACATTTCATTATGTCCCCTTACCTTATGAAAAGATGCGTAAAAAAAGAAACGGCTGTTTGGATTTATCCTGAATTAGAGTCTCTAGCACGAGGATTCCCGATAAAGTTAGTTACAGGTGTCGTTTTCTACGCAATGTTCACCTGCATGTGTGGTATAGTTTCATCGACGGGATGAACATCACTACCTTGGTCGTCATAGACTTCAACCAGCCTCCCCAACGGGACGTCACTATGTGCGTCCCGCTTTGGGATTACTGGTAATCCTCCTCCTTGCAGAATATACCCGCTGCCATAATCAATGCGTCAATCGCTGTCATAAGCGGCCGTGCACCTCCTCTCTTATGCAAACTAGCACGTTTCACAACGTCAACGTTCATCTTTTTGCTTGTACAATCAAGGTAAGCCTATAGTACGTTTCTCTTCAGTGACGCAACCCTGGTCAGTTCGCAGGCGACGTGCCATCAAGGCCACCGAGAGTGCCAGAAGGAAATTGCCTCATGCATTTTGTGGAACTTTCAAATGGTCCGACATTTCGAAAGTTTCCATGGCTATGAGCGAACTCGATGGAAATGTTTTGCCTGTAATTTGTGAGGGAGTTTGACGTCGTATAGGACTGACATCGACGCGTTCTCAGGGACATTGGGTGACGGCCGTAAATTCACGAGGCAAACGTAGTCAAGAAGGTCAGGGATGAAAGTATCATCAGGATGGGACATCGGTGTTCGGAATTGAAAGGCGGTTATAGATGTATAATGGACCCCGAGCTTTCGTTGCGTAAATCTAAATGGGGAGTTCTTATATGCCCTATAATTGCAAGAATGGTGGATGAGTTTGGCAATATTTCAAAGCTATAAAGTTGCGGTAGGTCTATTCTGCCTTCTACGCAGCACAAGCTATGAAGGACAGCTAGCGAAGGTACGAAAAATACAATAAGGAGAAGTCACGAAGCGGAATCCAAACGGTTATGGCGTAATGTCTAAGCAAAATAACGCCCGTAATATAAGGGTGGAAATTTTGAGGTCATGTATTTTGTGTGTTACCTCATGATTATGTTGACTAGAAACGAGGCGAGCGCAAACGCTTCCCTCAAGAGGGTTTTCAAGCCAGACAACTTCTTACAGAAGCACAAGCGTTCCATTTTGTTGTAATGCACTGCGGATGACAGCTCTTCTTACATCAGGAGCACACATTCATTGAGGAAGCACAAAACGATTCGTTGGCTTTAACATCCTTAACCTACTACGCCCTTACACTTCACCTTACCTTGAAAGGTGTAATATATACCGTGATTATGTCTCCAGAAAAGCAGTATGGAAGGAAGTGCCTCATTAATAAAATTACAGCTTTTGTTACAGGCTGCTGCCCTCGACAGCTTTTGCCTGAACCACTCGCCACATCTGTTACCGCGGGGATTTCCCCGAGTTAACAACCGAAGACATAACACGTTTCTTCATGAGTCATAATCTGGCTCTCTTCTGGTCAACGGACTGGAACTGTCACTTTATTAGCCTTGCTATAGGATGGTCACCAGACCGTGCAAGTTTCATGTGTATTTTGCACCCACTGCCTTAACTATCCGGTACGAAAAAGTTCGCGTAACGAGTGGAGGGACCTCGAGAATATTTAGTAAATAATATTGCTTTATTTTTCTTTCTTGATGGAGGCAGCACTTCGCATTATCTTTATAAACAGTTGCTTCGATCACAGTTGACACTTTCCAGGTTTTTCAATGCATATTCTTCGTTTCGGCTGTGAGGTTACGATTTCCTCCTGTATCTGCACACAAAAGAACAAATGGTTATCGCACAAAGTGTCAGATAGGAGCATCAACGTTCCAGACAACAAAACTGTTAACGCAGAACTAGAGACTGCATACGTCTGACTCCATGTTCACACTATTGCCGCTAAATGTCTTTATAGTGCATCATTGTAGCAAATACTCACGTTAGATCAACCTAAAACCTTTGTGGATTGTCCAGAGCTGTGACTGGAAGCGCCCGAACCGCCGGCAGCCTTGTTGAAGCTGCTTCCGTGACTTCCCTGTCCTTCAGCTCTGTTGAAGCCTTCGCTCGAGCTCAAGCCGAAGCTCTTCTTGTCACCGTACGCATCGCTGTGTCCGTAAGCCTTATTGCTAGATTCGCCCGTGTTGTACGCGAAGTTTCCTTGGTGGGCTCCTTGAGCCCCAGAGCCCTGCTTGAAGCCGCCTCCTTGCTGGAATCCAGAGAAACCAGAAGATCCTCCTCCAAAACCTCCGACTCCATGGCCAAGCCCACCACCGTAACCGCCACCGACTCCATGGCCAAGCCCACCACCGTAACCGCCACCGACGCCAAGGCCAGATCCAGCGACCAATGGAGCACCAGCACCAGCAAGTCCTCCAGCGAGTCCAGCACCTCCAACAACAGGCTTCACGCCGACAGCTCCGACTCCTCCAGCACCTCCAACAAGAGGCTTAACACCGACTCCTCCGACTCCTCCGGCTCCTCCGAGTCCAACACCTGTGCCTAGTCCAACACCTGTGCCGAGTCCAACACCTGCGCCGGACCCAACACCTGCGCCATACCCAGCACCTTTGCCGTACCCAGCACCTGTGCCATACCCTGTTCCGAAGCTGGATCCATAGCTACCGCCTGCGCAGGGACAGGAACAACCTCCGCCAACAAGACCACGGCCTTCGACTTTTTCTTTCTTCTCCTCCTCCGCCAGGGCAGCCGTGGACAGGAGGAGTACAGCAATGGCGGACACCTGGTGCAAAAATTAATAATCAGTCATGACTAGAACGAAATGTTTGCTTAATGACTCCTGTAACTACTTCACTATACTGTAGCCCATTTTGTCTCATGCAAAAGAGAGCTGCAGTCGCTCATTGCGATGACATTATGTAGCTAAGCATGGTGAATAGACCTGCCATGCTCGGTGCGGACTGTAAAATTGAACAGAATCACGTGGCAGCCGCTGCTCCAGAATAAAATGTGCTTTAGACGCGTTAAGGGAGTGTTTTAAGAACGTGAAACGGTCATGTCAAACTTCAATTCCCCTCCAGTTCACGCTTGAATTTCCTTGAAGCACGCATTACTGAAGAATGTAACCTACAAACGCTCACATACTACCACCCGGGAAATTGGAGTATACGCAGTTGCCGGATGACCACAAGGAGGTACGATGTATGTCAACTGCAACGCAACTAATAGGCATATTGAACAAAGTAATGGTTGTACTTACAAAAGCCTTCATTGTTGAATGCCGAGAGAAGCGATGCCTGTGGTGCATGATTTGCTCATTTTATATTCACCGATTTCGAAGTTTGAGGGCGAGGAGGGAAAGGGACCCGGTCCCTCTTCTTCTCGGAAGCCGCTGTGCCCTTTATCGACCATTGCAGCAGTGCGTGTACAACGGCATCTTGCGACACTTCAGCCGTTCTCTGAGAGCATCCTCCGGATGGACAGCGTGTTTATCGCCAGGTAGTTGACGGCTGCCAAAGGATGTCTCGTCCGGAGACGGAAGACTGAGGTTGCGTGATTGTGCCTGCCACGCGCAGGGCGTCTTTGGTCTGACAAGAGTGTCACTCCTATGTAAGAAGAGGTCGAGCTGATACTTCGTTTGAGTATTGAGCAATGTAAAACGTACGGCCTCGTTTGTAGCCGTGACCTTGTCATTGGTGTCACGTGGTGACACCAATGCCAAGGTCCAATCGTTTTGCAAGAGTGCATGGCACAACAATGGTTACCGTGTTTTCTGAAGCCAGGTGCACGGTTAACTACATCCCCGCTCTCGTTGGCCGCATCCTTCATTCATTCGTCGCTTAACCTCTTCACTCCGCACGTATTATTGATACATATTGTCTGCAGGAAGCATTTGTATAGTGCACTACACTCTAAAAAAAACATAACTTTACCGCATAGCACGCTGTGCGCCAACCTTTGCCACGAATGTAATGGTTTCTTGTTGTATCTCTTGGTCCACATGTTGCGCCCGTTATGGCCTTATTACATTATTATTTATTTGTTACAATACTTGTTAGTATTTGCTTACTTGTTTGAGGCAATTTATTTATTTATTTATTATTACTTGCTCATGTCCTTTTAGTCCAAATATCTGGGAATATCTGGAAAATTCAGATAAACACCTTGCAAATTTTCACACGTGGAGACTTTGAGGGGTCGGAATTATTGCCATTTGGAGACGGCACAAAATACAGGCCATCTAGTGCAGTGTAATCTAGTGCACTGCACTGAAAAGAAAACCCGAGACAGAGGAGAACACAGAATCTGTTGTGTCATCCCTATGTGTACCTCTGTCTCGGGTTTTTCATTTCTTGTGGTTATATCATATAGTGAAACTATGGGTGCTACACACTTGTTTATTGGTAGGGTATCACTGCAGCAACAAAAACACATCCTTTCTTCCTTTTTTGTTGTTGTTGTTGTTGTGTGTATAGTGCTTATGCCATATTCTGCTTAAAGCGATTGCTTATACGTTTTCTGACCACGACCGTTTCAACTTCGCAGAGTTTTTCTCCAGTTTGGAGAGGGGCGTCTGTTTCTCCTTAGAAATCTCACTGGGTCATGAAGTTGAAATTCACTCTCGCACTGATGGCAACAGCATGCAGCTGAAAATTTAGAGGAAACCACGTTATCTCTTCTATTCCTAACGTGAAAAGCCCACTCTAATTATTATTCTTAGCTTCTTCTTCTTCCTTTTTTTTTCGTGTGCCGCATATGTCGTAGCATAAATCTTACAATGGCCACAGGTCACTTTCAATCCTCACCGAAATATTATAATTGGATAATATAATTGAATGAAACGTACACTAGTACTTACTGGTAGTTAGTGATTAAAGCGAATGTGTTGAGAGAAGCCCTATTTGCATGATGTAGTAGGAGGCAAGCGAGTCTGCGAAATAGACTTCGAGGTAACACACTAATTCCTTGAGTAGGAGGAAGAAAACGAATACTATATTGAGATATATCTCGTTGAGTGGCGTCCTTGCGTGTTGTTATCGATGCTCTTCTTCTTCATACGCAAAGCATAAAAATGAATGAATTTTTCGCGTATTGAATGCTTTTATTTGTGTACATTGATAAATACAATGTGGGAAAGTCACAGAACAAAATGATGATAGAAGCAGTTTGTGCAGCGCAATATGTCACTTTATACATCATGTGTACATATCATATATATATATATATATTTATACATCACGTGTCACTTCCTATTTCCGTGTGACTGTTTCTCTTTCTTCTTTCTTCCCTCCTTATTTTAGCATTCCGGCTTTTAAGATATTAGGTAACCAACCATGAGTTTGAATATCGTCGTACCACCACCATGAATTTTTCTCGCCTTCATATAGGTACGCATATCCTTACCGCCTTGGATTTACGTCAGTGGACCAGCGCTCGCTCTGGAGGTCTTCGAGCTCGAGCGAGGTCTCGAGGTCGAGGTTGTGTCCAACGGCATACCGGGCTGTAATTTCAATGCATTTTCTACCGCACAAGTGCCGGTACGTGCCTGTGCGTTGCTGTTGGAGTAGTTACTCCGTGCATATATGATTCTGGAAATACCGTTTTCTTTCTTGGGACACTCTCAATGGACGTTTAGAAATGCTCTCGGTGGTTCATTATGCTTTCATCTCTGGACATGATGTCTTGATAGTAGGCATGCATAACATGCGATAAACGCTCATGAGTATTTAACGTAGAACGGTACGCTGTTCGGCCTGGGGGCCTTTTTCGTTAAGGTAGGCCGAGAGTTCTCGGAGAGACGGGTTTGTCTTTAGCAAGGGTCTTTCACGTTCCGGTGTCCTCCCCTATTACTGTTACCGGACGGTGCTATGCACAAGTGAACGTCCCACGGTTCAGCGGAAATCCTTTCACGCAAGCGATCGCTTCAGCTGCTAAGTCCCTGTGCGACGAAGGTCAACTCTTTCAATATCGTGGGACACACTGTAATAGGACACACTGTCGTCACTTGCGCCACATGTGCCACCTTTAGCATAAGCTCCACGTAGCGATTATATACCCTCAGTATTTCACCAATTCTTTATATTCTTCATGAGAATGCTTTATTCTCTCACTCGTTCATTCCGTCCTTTGATGTAAGTTGATATTGTGAAGATCCCGATCACGCTCATCCCTACCGCTCTCACCATCGCGCCTTACTGCGCGCAATTCATTCCCGTTTCAGCAGTCATCCTAACGGCTCCGCCTGTGACTGCGACTGTGTCTACTTCCTGCCTAAGAATATTAATTAAGAAACACAGAGGCAAGACACGTTTTTCTGAAATAAATTATGCTTTATTGTAACCACATGGCTGGCATAGTCGCCTTCAGAAAACTTTTCATACTTATTATTAGACGTCTGTCCTGTCTTAGTGTCTAAAATGCGGCCTTCGAGAATCATAATCATTCGTCTTAGGAGTGTATTTGAAAACTTCGTACTCGTATTTAGCCGAGGTAACCTCCTTGCTGGAATCCATGCTGCGACCCGCTGGCTCCACCTGCCTGAGTGTTGTAACGGTTTCCGTGGCTTCCCTGTCCAAAAGCCGAGCTTCCACCTTGGTTGTGGCTTAGTCCGAAGGACTCTCGGTCACCGTACGTCTGACTGTTGCCGTACCTCCTACGGTTGGATCCACCAACGTTGTAGTTGAAGCCACCTTGCCCGTAACGGTTTCCGGAGGCTCCCTGGTTGAAACTTCCACCTCGGTTGAATGAACTGCCACCGAAGCCGCCACCGAACCCTATGCGACCTTCGACGTCCTTTTTTTCATCTTCTGGAGCCGGGAGTGCAATAGCCAGGCTGAGGATTGCCAAGGCGGTGAAGAGAAGGAGCTAAGGAGAGATAGAGACAAGCGGATGAGAACGGAGAAGCTTCGATTATGACAACCTAAGGGTTATGAACAGACTTAGATAATACTCAGGAGGGATGTTGTGGAGAACGCCTGGAACGTATACATCACCATGCACTATGTGCGTGGCAGTTTAACCATACTAACTGTCCCTGTCCTCCTTCTCGCTTGCTACCTCTCTATCCTCGCGTTATCTGTCCTGATAGTTTAGTTCATCATGCCTTTCTCTTCTCGAGATCGGTAGCAGATGTCCCAGGGAGGTAAAAAAAAAATTGAGATACAGTCGTCGACAGAGGCGTCGGTATGTTACCGACTCATCGCGAGCATGAACCACGTTTATAGCTATATCCGCTGCAAAAATGGAGTCCTTGAATCCCTTAGGATGAAGTCAAAGACTCACCAAACGGTTCATCTTGCGCAGTTCGACTTTGCCTCTTGATCTCTGAACCAATGTGTGGTGTGAAGCGAGTCTGTTCTCGATATTTTAAAGCGTCCGTCGGAAATTTCCAGGGAAGCAGCTTTGAGCGAGAGAGGGATTTCCGTCAACCCCAGCTACTACAGAAACCCATCGCCTCCTCACTTTCAGTTGCAAAATTCTTCCATTTAAAACTCTAAAAGTGTGAATGGCATCGATTACTTTCTTTTATTAATGATTCCCTTCGAAACGAAACGTCAGTATCATTGCGTTTCGAGATCTCCACATCATTATCCAAGAAAACCTGACGCTCAATAGATGCTTAAAGGTAGTGTAAAGCAGCACCGATCAAATGTCATTTGGTGTGGCTATTCGATAGTCCAAGCCACCAGGACAAAAACTGCGCAAGTTTCATTCCAATCAACGGTGCAATTAATTAGAAAATTACAATTAAAGATTACGGGTAACACTGTACTAGGTATTCGAAATGAATCCGTACTCCTGCCAGATACGGCGGCAACCACATTGCATGCGTAGGACACTGGGCCCGACAGAACAATCCATAAACAGGGAAACTAATATTATGGTTACTAAAATAACGAAGTTCCGATGTAATAGTGTGTAATACCAATTTTCAATGTTGCCCGCTGTACAGGGGGTTGTTTCACACCAGGCGTCGCACCGCTCCACTACGCCGCATTTTCCATGGCAAATTAAAAATATTTATAGCGCGTTGTCGGTCGTATGGTTCCGCATATGGTATTTAGGAGCAACAAAGTCTCTAGTCACATCACCGGCATATCATGCTTGTCTACTGATTTACAGTACCTCTAAATAAACAGGTCACTCATGTCACATGTCACATGTCAAAGCTTTTGTAGAAGCCAATATAGAGTATACATGAGTGTTGCCCGACATTCAATTGTAGTCCCAGTGTCTAGTCTTAAAAGTCCTAATAGAGCCCCAGCTCCTCTATCCCTCATTGAGGTATACATATAAAGCCTATACATACAGTAGGCATTCCATACACGAACTTCAACATCAAGCTAACTTGGATAGTATAATTCTAGATTTAAGACAGAAGACTGCTTTGTTTTTTCAGTCAAATTCTAAAGGGTGTACATAGAATAACCGTACAGACCTATGCAGAACCTGTTAACTCGCGTTCGACGAGACATACTTTCATATCGAGACTTTCAAAGAACCTCCTTCGAATAGACTCTTTCAAATATTATTTCTTTACAGGTACTACATACATGATTGGAATGAAGTTCCTTAGTCTATAACTCAATATCAGGTGCGACAAATTTTGAGTAGTTTCTTGTGGGGATGCACGGCAATTTGCCTATACCTGATGTGAAATACACATTGGACTTATGTGGGCATTTCCCCGTGTGCTCTTTATGCAGCTTACTCCTAGGTAAGCACCAACAGAGGGCTTGTAGTGTATGCAAATAAATGTCAGTAACCACGTCTCCTACGGTACTTGTTTCATGAGGAACGCCATGTGGCCTTATTACAAAAATAGGTACCACACCTTAAAAGAAGTCCGTATAGACACGCACGTTTCCAAAATAAATTAGACTTTATTCAACCATAAAGTTATATGTACAGTCTTTTGTTTTGCGGCTGTGATGATGATGATTGTAAAACAAACAAAAAACATAACATAGAGGTTGTAGTCAAGACGTTTGTACAAATGCCTTTGGAAGGAATCTTACATTCATATTAGTTCACGGCAGTTGGCGTCCCATACACAGTCGTCGTACACTGAAGATTAAAAAGTACACACTTTAGTGCGAGAACTTCAAAGCCGCGCCTCTACCATTTAACCCTGGAACCCATGCTGTCCATATTGAGTCCCAGAGGCCCCTCCAGCTTGAGTGTTGTATCGGTTTCCGTGGCTTCCCTGTCCAAAAGCCGAGCTTCCACCTTGGTTGTGGCTCAGTCCGAACGAATCGCGGTCACCGTAGGTCTCCTTGTTGCCGTAAACCCTGCGGTTGGATCCTCCAGTGTTGTAACCGAAGCCCCCTTGTCCGTAGCGGTTGCCGGAAGCTCCCTGGTTGAAGCTACCTCCACGATTGAATCCACTTCCGAATGCGCCGCCTCCGTGACCACCCCCAAATCCACCCCCGAATCCACCCCCGTAGGGCCTTCCACCGAATCCACCGAATCCAATGCGCCCTTCCACGTCCTTCGCGTCTTCAGGCTTGGTTTTTTCTACGGTTGGTTCTTCCTTGGTTTCCTTTTTTTCTTCCGGAGCAGGAGCCGCGAAGGCGAGGGTGAGGATTGCCAGGCCAGCGAAAAGGACAAACTGTGGGGAGATAGAGATATACAGTTGATACAGGAAACCTTAGATCTTCTCTTTACCCATCCATCCATCCATCCATCCACAGAAAGCCAGATTGAAAGGACAACAAGAAAATGAATAACTCCACTGATGCCTGCACGACGTAGACAAATAATGACAAAAGCAACTTAATGTCCACAGTTCAAGATGTCCTCAACAAAAAGGAGCACTGGCTCGGCAAGGTGTACAAGAATACACACACATAGGCTTGTGATGTTGCGTTCGGTTCCTGTCTTAGGGCAGTTAATTCCTGTCGGTTCCTGTCTTAGGGCAGTAAATTAGGGCAATGGTAAAGAACCAACTGCCAAACTAGACCACGGGTTACTTAGCAGGGACTGGACGCAGGGAACAATACATTTCCGAGCCAACAGTTTGTTGCTAATCTTGACACTTTGGTTTCCGCTGTCTATCACGTAAGGAAACTAACTATGATCGCGACGGTAATACGGATTGTGTTGATCATTGTTCATGCTCCGCCAGTACTTTTCCAAAGCATCTTATAATAATCCCTGTCACTACTATCAATCCTTCTTATGTTAATTTTTGTTTTGTACAAGTTTACTCTTAACACCACCGTATTCAGACTAATAGCTCAAATATAACATGTGCGTAAAAGTCATCAATGATCTGCAACAGTATAAACAACACCAAGAGCTAGCCGTGATAGCCTACCACGCATCAACTTGATAACTCACCAAGCGGTTCATCTTGAGTGGCTCGGTCGATGCCTGAAGTGATGTTTGATCTGCACTGGGCTACGCTCCTGCATTTATAAGCGACCGCTAAAAATGCTCTGGCGACAGCTACAGACAAGAACAGGATTTTCCGAAGACCCTCAAGTGCAGCAACACTTTCTCCCGTTCCCTCTCTCTCTCCTCGGAAGGGTTGCAAGGGCAGATCGGAAGGATTTTTTGTTTTCGGATGAACCAGAAAAATTGCGGACACACGGACACTCGGCGATTTTCGTTAGGTAACTCGAAATATGGGGTGTCATAGTATCCACGAGGTTATGACACGTGGTATTGTCTTAACTACGAACCTGGTTCCAAGTTTACTTTTTCCTCTCCTGTCTGAGTAAGGATAAAATTTTAAGCAAAGAGAGCACTTGATGACTCAATATGAAGTGCGAGGGCGCGTTAACTAGCGGTCCCGGAGCGCATGGATCGCGCTCCTTTTTGGTAAACGGGACATTTCCTTTTGCGGAGTGTGGTGCTCCCGCGCTCCTACCCAAAGGTGACGGCTCTATATAAAGCGCTCTGCTTCTATTGGGAGAGCAATTTTTGCCCCGCGCTGCATTCTAAGAAAAAGTAGGAGTAAAATGGGGAGCAATTGCCGCTTCTAGTCCCCTTGCTTGCAATTACTCCCCATTTTAGTCCCTTAACCCTGACATTTACTCCCCAAGGTTGGAAATAGTCACTGAATTTCGCAAGTGGACTCCTGAATGCAACAGCCTATGCGTAAATGTGTGCTCTTCGATGATTTCGTGGAATGAGGTTACACACCACCAGCTTTTGTTGCAACTTAGCTGACTTAGCAATTTTCCACTCACGCAGAGGAAAAAATAGGTAGAGGTTATTTCTTGCGAAACTGTGCCCTATGCATGTCGAAAGATTTTATATCACTCGACATATCACGGTTGACGGTTTAATTCAAAGAATTTTCATTCATGCACATGGATTATGTATCTACCTATGTATGTATGTACCTCGGACTCTTAGAATAACAGAGCGTGGAATTCAGTCCCCGGCCTGTGGCATTCATTTAGTTCCGTGCATTTACTCCCTAATGAGACTAATTTTTTGTGGCAACGCATTTAGTCCCCAGAAGGAGTGAAATTACTGCTTTTTTCTTTTAGGGTGTGAGTAAAAACTTTGATCCAGCTCTGCTAATGGAATGCGCCATCAGTGATATCGAGGCGCCATTTCGGCTGGACGTCCCCCACGGCCGCGCGTTTCTACGCCGTATCGGGGTAGGTCCGTCACGAGACTCCATCCAATGCGGATTGCTAGAGGACACTGAACATATACTGCTCGGCTGGGAGCGATTCGCAGCAGTCGTGAAGCTACCCGGGATGCCTTGGTCAGACGGCCCTCTTGACATCAAGAAGGTACTCGGTGACTGGCCAGCGGCGCATCGACGTGTTCCACACTCTGTGATCTCCTTCCTTAGGACTTTTGTGAAACGATCATCTTTTTAGACTCCATGGTAGTCAGGCTTCGCTACCATGAGGGTACTGGAGTAACCGGCCCAATGTAGAGTTGAGCCAACATCTCCATGTTTTTCTTTTTCATACCCACCAACCAACCAACACCGAGGGACCTAGGGGCGCTTTGCACACATCACGTGCACACGCAACGGCAGAGGCTCCGGCGCGAGGGGGACAGAGTGGATGCACATTTACACGTGGTGATCGGTCCAGCGATTGGTGGCGACCTTGAAGGGTGCTGGGCTGCTTCTTTTCGTGTTTCCTTTTCTCGGTATGACGCTTTCCAAGTGTGGATTACTGGAAGGGGAGAGGATTTCGAAAGGCTTCCTGGTGTACAAACTCAATTACTTCAAAAAATTAGATATTTGTTAGTGCTGAGTAATATTCTTTCCATCTGTAACGCTGAGAATATATTGCGGCGGATGTTACTTAGTAGGAAATAATGATTTGGAAAACTGAGAAGCAGGAATCAGTGTACAATTTTTGTCCCTCTGTGTCTCTTCTGTACACGCCTTCTGGTGCCATGAAGAGGGTACATGATACCCATTCTCTCCGAGAAAGAGGGGAAGCAGAGAAAGGAAATGAGTAAACGAGGTAATAAAATTATGGACTGCTGAGAAATGTACCGCCAGTTTGAGTAAACACATAAACTGATGAATCTATAATTTATGTTAAGCTTTGAAATGGAGGAAAGAACAATCATCAACCAACCTCCTCATTCATCTATAGCACCCGTCGGTTTAAATACTTCCTTGCTCCTGCCAGGGTACTTTCACGTCTCCTTGTGGGTAGTCACACGGAATCCTTTGCATTCACGCCTGTATTTGTGTATTTCCAATAGCAAATTGTACACGAAAGTGCCCCCACTCCATAGCCTAGCGGAATCCTCAAATATCCGGATCTGGGAAATATTCTCGTAGTACTCAAAGTAATCATAGTACTATGTTTTCCCCGGGCTTGACCATTTTTTGAGAACCAAGTGTAGGTTCATTTTTTTCTCCAGTACCTCAATTTTTTCTTCCCGCGGACTGTGATCGATTGGAATTCTCTTCCCCAGGCATTGGTCAGCATCACGAGTTTCCATATTCCAGAAACCTTGAAACTAAACTAAACCAGAAACACCTTGAAACTATAAGTGCAGCAATGGCTCCTCGCAATGGACCATTTCCATATTCGCGTCGCCCCTGGCGGCGGAACGTCGAACGTCGTGTCTTTCCCCTCAATAAACATGGTGACGCTTTTCGGACTGGTACGTTGCATGGGAAAGTAGCAAGAGAAGATTGGAAGAAGAATGCGGAAAGAGTGAAAGCGCATTGCGCTCATTACCGGTACAAAGTGTTGTCGTAGACCTCAAACGTCCGCGTAACCTTGAAACAGATTATCTCCCCCCAATGAACGTGACAGTCGCCCGCAGCTGGGTCCATAGGGATGTTTTCCATTCAAAGATGGCGGACGCAAGGGCTGGGCATGCGCATACGCGTTGTCGCAAATGGTCCATTCAACATCTTTCTGGCTCAGGATGGGGCTGTGATCAGCGTTCCCTGCTCGCCGTCCACGCGGCGTTGGTGAGGGCGACTGTGCTTTACAGCCTTACTATCCTGCACAGGATATCAACAACATCATTAAATACCCTTCGGTCCCTGTTTGCTCGAAGCCTTCGTCGCTGCCTCGGAGTTCCAAGAATGGCTGAAACACGGCAAGTCCTGGCTGAAGCTGGTGAACTCCCGGTTGAGGTCCTACGTGAACGTGAAACCGCTCGGCACTTCCTACGTTTGAGTGCTCACATTCCCCGTCACCCGCTTCCCAGGAAAATTCGATACCGCCTTGAAAGCGACTTCTATCGAGTAGCGTAGAGGACGCGCCAGACTCTCACTGGCTTTCGTAGCTAAGGACATTACTAAACCGCATCCCCCCACCCCCCACCCCGTTCTCTGCCGGTACCGCCGACTTTCGTAAGCCTTCCGAATCTTCTGGAAATAAAAGATCAGGTCCCCCCTCAAGTCCTTCGAACCAATTTTCACGCTGTGGGAGACGAGAAGTTTTCTACGTTTACAGCAGCATATACAGATGGTGCATCCCGAAACAACAAGTCCGCGTCAGCATTCGTCATACCATCCGAAGGCGTAGTGCAAGGACGACTCGTTTCACATCCAACCTCCTCAACAGCTGCGGAACTCTATGCCATCATTTTCTTCCTACAACACATCGCTCATTTTACCCCGCGGGTATGGGCAGTCTTCACAGACTTCAAATCTGCACTTCACGCTATTGAAAATTCCGGCATACGAGGCCCCTCCGCACCCCTAGTCACGGATATGTTAATGGCCTACCACACTGTCTACGCAGCAGGCCACATGCTAGTTCTCCAGTGGGTTCCAGCCCATTGTGGTGTCGTGGGGAATGAGCAGGCCGACAGCGCCGCAGAAGCAGCACTCTGGTATCGGAAACGGACCAGTATCGTTCTGCAGAGAGGAGACCGCCGTTCCATTCTGCGACGCCTCGTGACACTCCTGGCGTCCCGCCAATGGACAACCGACACTCTCCCCCCATCTATGTTCAGCAGAGTTGATCCAACGCTCGCTTTCCGCGTGCCACGAAACACCTCTCGTCAAGATGCTGCATTAATCCACCGAACGCGACTCGATGTGGACTTTAGAGCTCAGTGGCGTTACTGCTTGAGACAAGTTGACTGTCCCACCTGCTGCCACTGTGGTGCTCTAGAGGATCTGGAGCACATTCTTCTTCATTTCCCCTACTACCAACCTTCCCGAACCGCACTCTCCGAGTCTCTTAGTCAGCTGGACTCTCGCCCCTTCTCCCTGTCGAAAATGCTTGGTCCCTGACCGAATCCAGCCCAGCAACGATCTGCGCTCAAAGCTCTTTTGACATTTCTGGACACCATCGGACTTCGATGGTTATTGTGAAGGGGCTCATTATCTCATTCCCCACATCCCGACCAGCAATGTGGTAGAGTATCGCCTCTGGCGATGAACCTCCCCACACTCCGTCTCAAATTAAAGTTGTTGCTGTTGTCATATTCCAGAAATGCTCTGGCCGTATATTCGTATTATCTAAGTTTTCTCTTTCTGCGTATGTTGTGATATCCCTTCCAGATGTAATGTTGTATGTGTCCTTGAAGCACCACCATAAATAAATATATTGTCTCCGTATTTCGTTAACGACGACGAATGTTTGGCTCCATAAATCCATAACATTTGAAACATATCACACATAGATGAAGTGTATTTCAATAAATTAACATTTAATCAAAGATCTGGCACTGTATGTACAGGTTCGTGGGAGTGTCTTCGGGAAGACTTCCGTAGAATGTCGAGGACATGAGTACGGTCGTTGACGAGGCAGAATGGTCTTCCCTACCCGTAGAAGCCGTGCTTGTACCCGTAACCTTTTCCACCTACTCCACCTGTTTGAGAATTGCAATGGTTCCCGTAGCTTCCTTTTCGGAATGTGGAGCTTCCACCTTGATTGCTGCTCAATCCGAACGTCTCGAGGTCACCGTAGATCTGCTTGTTGCCGTAGACCCTGCGGTTCTATACGCCGGTGTTGTATCCGAAGCCCCCATGTCCGTAGAGGTTGCCAAATGCACCTCGGCTTAAGCGTTCTCCCTGGTCGAACACGCCGCCGTATTCTCCTCCGTATGGACCAACACCATATCCAATGCGCCCTTCAACGTCCGTGTCTCCTTCAGCCTTGGGTTCTTCTTTGGCTTCCTTCTTGTTTCCTTCTGCAGTCGGAGCAGCGAAAGCAAGGCTCAGGCTGGCCAGGCTGGCGAAACAAACAAGCTGTAAAGGTCTACATGTTACATATTCTACATAGGTCTGCATAATCGACATGCTTACTGCTATATATGGTTAAAGCAGAATACGTATAAAGTCGCCGCAAAGAGGCGCAGTAAACAACGTAGCAAAACATCTATCGATGAGCAATACTGCTATGGTGTCTACACATAAGAGTTAATGAGAAGGAACTGGTAATTTTGGTGCTCTCTAAAGACAAACGAAGAAGCGATGTCTCACGAAAAATCAACGACTTTTTAACTGCGCGGTGAATGCTTGTTATACACCGGGTGTTCTTTTTCTTCTTTTTCTTTTTTTTACTGTGAGATGACGACTCGAAGACGCGACACGTGTGTGCGAAGACGCTTCATGAAAGCATACGACCGCAGAACAAACAGGAGCAACACGGCCAGCCCTTTCAATCGTCCTTTTGCGTGCAAGCACAGGCAAGAGTGCTTTGACGACAATGACCCGTATGTGTTGCCAGCAAGTCTAAGTGAGCGGTTGTGGTTGTAAAAGAACCATAAACTGCTAAGGAGTAAGCAAATGCTTTCGCTCGGTGAGGACGAAGGACTGACAGCAAAATCGGTCTTGGAGTGGGGACAACTAGAGTCAGGGCTTAGGAGGTCGCGTGATGTCACCACTAGTTCTCACTCCTATCGTCTCCATCCAGTGCCATCTATTGAACACGGAGATGACCTTGTCCGGCGCACCTACCCAAGCGGCACAACATCTTGGCGCAGTATTGAACCAATATTGGCAATACTGGCCCAATTGGACCAAGATAGCATCAATATTGGGCAAGTAATGCCAATTTTGCCAATATCCAATATTAATTGGGTCAATATGTTGTGCTGCATGGGTAAAGTCATCGGCGCCACCGCGCACAAGCATAAGCAGTTGTGAAAGATGGAAGTCACTGAAAAGGTTAGCCAGCTGTAGGGATGGCTAGCCAGCTGTAGGCTGTAGTTTATCTCTTGATAAGCAGTTGTGTGTTTCTTTGCAAGACACAGCATGACCCTGACAGCAACCAATAAAGTCGCCGCAGGACATAAGCTTGCTCAATCTAAAATAGCAACAGAAGGACGAGTTTCACTGCAACGACTCAGAAGCCTTATCTCGTTGTTGCCAAGTGGCTCCTAATTACTATTTTCTGGTTGCCCATAAAAATCACTTTGAGAGGAAAGGCATCCTATGACGATCACGAGTGCATGCACAAACAGATCCTTAAGATTGCGCAAAAGACTCACCAGGTGCTCCACCTCCTCGCTCGCAAAGACAGGCCCCCGGCTTTTCTAAGCAGTCGCAAAAAGTTGAGATGTAAGAGGAAGATTCTCTTGAACGACACAGGTGCAACAACTCTTCCTCCTATTACTCCTCTTAATAATGGTATTGAGCTGGACTAGTTGTTAGGACATATTACGTATAACAGTATAGCAAAGGACACGGACGATAGGAAAGAGTAAAACGCAAAGAGAAGTCCACCGACTGCAAAAGCAACGTTGTGTGTAGTATCCCCCTGTCCTGCGGGAAAGCATATATGGGACAGACATGGCGTTGTATGAATACTAGACTTATGAAGTACGGTGCATCTTTGGAAGGTATGCCCTCGCGACACCTTAGCGTCCATTCCAAGAGATGCTGGTGCAAGCGGCAGCTCTGTTCGAAATAATAATGCTGCCCTGATGTTACACGTAACGTCTGTCTGCCTGTTGTATGGCGACACGTTGCACGTGCCGCAGGGTAGGACTGCGGATAATTTCGACAGCCTGCGGTTTTTTTTACGTGCACCCGAAATCTCCGACACACGGTGCTGGAAGCCATATGTTTACCGCCCCCACATATCTACTGTCCTCTTTAAATTACCTAATAGTGACTGGTTAAATTAATTAAGTTAAATTAACTACTATTGACTCATTAAATGAATAGAAAATAACGAGAAGATCGGGAGGAAGTAAAAAATACGATACGTAGTTATGTTTGAGACTACGAAAAGTCTCGACCCTGTCAGTATCGAACCCTATCCCACCATTTCCCACCTGTCGTGTGTCATTGAAAGAATCTCCTCAGAAGAGGTAGACCTAGTTGCATTGTTGTGAATCATGACCCACGAAAAAAAAAAAGTAGTTGAACTTAGCCGTTAAAGTTCATGTGAACAAACACTTTGTTCACACCAGTGCACAAACACTCAAGATATCGCACAAAAGGGTGTTTTCTTTTTTCTCGCCCACCTTGTGATCCTGACGGCCCGTGAAGGATGAGCATACGAAAGTGACGGACATCAAGGTCAGCGGGCATTCACTTTTGTGGTAGACCTTGAAAAGTGCAGACACGCAAACCGACTGGTAAGCGGGACGGCCAGGATCGCCATGACTGCTGACGCAGTTGTCTGGACCCTGTTGACAGACGCTCTATCGCATGGACTAATTTTATAATTTCACGGCAATTTGACACCCATAACGAGAGGATAGCGATGTAGCAAGCGAGCTGGTGGTATAGATCCATAACTTAAAAACCCGAGACTAGGGGACAAACGACAACAAAGACAAGGTCTCAAACACAGCTGAAAGTTTACTTAACAGCACAAACATATAAGGAGTTTAAGTGGGTTAGAAAGAAGGGTGAGAAGAACGTAAGAACATCCCCACAACCGGGCTAGGAAGGGGGGGGGGGGGGCTCGAGCCCCCCCTACCTGCCACGGACCGACCCACGCAAATCGTGCAAATCGGAGGCGAACATAATATATGGGGGTGGGAGGGGGACCAGACCGACGATCGCGAAAGTTTTTGCAGTTCATTCCGTCTATCTAGGCAGCACCTTGAATGTTTGAAAGTTTTCGTATCGAACCCCCCCTACCTTGGAGGTCTTGCTACGCCACTGCCGGGGTGTTCCTACAAGTGTTTTCGTTTGGTCGATCGTGTGAGTGTTTCGCAGCAAGCTGTTCCCGTTGTGATTCACCTAGCGATAATATGACGTAAAGCAGGCGCCTCCTTGATTTTTAGGATGTTGTTTTCCGGCTCTCTTTGAGTATCATAAATACCTTTCTCAATAGCGCTTCCTGGCCATCACCATCTGGATCAGTGTCACTTCACAACCAGCGGAATGGTACATAGATTAAACAAAAGCCTCGGGTCTGGAACTGTCGATATTCCAAACAGAGACTGTTCTTTTCCTGAGCACGTCCTCATCGCTGGCATTGTATTTAAAGGGTGAGGAGGTTAAAGAAGTGTAGGGCATTGTGAGTCATCTGTTTCCTTGACGAACAGGTTTTTGCCTTCGATCAATCTTCACCGGGTCTCTGAATTTTCCACTTTCGGAACGGCATGTGGTGCGCCTACGTTTCCAGTGTATGTCTTGTCACTTTCTATACCTACACTACACTGCGCTAATCCAATCCCCTTTGATCCCCTCTTCGGTACACCAGTTCCCCCCACCCTTTTTTTCTCTCTGTCTCTACACTGCGCTACTCAGGTACAAGGACATTCTTTGTACTGTCGTGGACGTGGCTAGACCGTCACAGCCAGGGAGTATATAATGAATGCAGATGAAGTACATTTTATTTCATACTATGTACAAAATTTTCTTCTCGTGCGTCAACAAAGTCCTTTTCAGCATGACTGACTTAACCCCTTCCACCCCGTCCTCCTCTTCCACCTCCTCCACCGAATCCGCCTTGTCCTCGTCCACCGTGTCCCCCGAATCCACCTTGTCCTCCTCTTCCACCTCGTCCACTTCCCCCACCGAATCCGCCTTGTCCCCCGAATCCACCATGTCCACCTCTTCCACCTCCTCCTCTTCCCCCACCGAATCCGCCTTGTCCTCGTCCACCGAATCCTCCTGGTCTTCCCACACCATGTCCACCATGCCTTCCACCGTGACCTCCGCCCCCTCGTCCACCCCCTTGAGCTCCAAATCCGCCCTGTGCGTTGGCCATCAGGGCTGCCACCAGTAATATCAGGGCTAGTAGCAAGTACTGCAAATGAAATGAGAAATATCACCACGTGTTGCATTTGTGCTTATGCCATAGCTAATTTACGGCAAGGGATATACAAAAAAAAACGTGGAGACAGTCGATATGGACAGTGGACATGAATATTAAAAACAACAGTGCTGTGTGTGTGTGTGTCGTCCTCCATAATAAGTGTTACCCTGCACTGCGGTTTTTAGTCATTTTAAAACACGTAGTATTTCGTAACATGTAGATCGTACCACGCATTCATTACACGTTAAAAATGTTATTCAATCAGCCATTTACTAATGCCATGTAGACCAGAAAGATGCTGACATATTTTGACATTATGTGACCATGTTGTGAAGGATGCGAATACACGTCTTCTCTAACCGTGTTAAAAAATGAGCAATGAGGTGACATTTAACATGGCTCGAAGCCCTGTCTCATGTGTCAAGCCGTCCATCAGGAGTTACTATGCAAAATACTTTCGCACTGCTGTGTATTATACCTGCGCAATCGAATTTCCAAAAACAGTCGGAGAAAGCAGAGGCGGACGGCGGACACGATCCTCGCGCGACGTGGAACCGTTTAACATTAATGCACACGCCATTCATCAGCATCATCAATTAATCATAACATCAGTTTATTTATTTGAAAGTGCCAAAATGTAGCAAAGGAAATATACTTCTGGATGGTGCACTATGTCATATACGAACGACATAAGCAAGAAATAAAAAGTCTTACATACGTTGCAAGTCACGTACTACACGATACGAGACAGGTTAGCCAGACATCGTCTATAGGGTACAAGGGCTGATAAATTTCAACACTGAGAATGTTGCATTGCAGACGTGCTGCATACAAGTTATAGAGAACTAGAACTAGAAACTACGTTGCATACCAATGTTTTCAACTTGTTATTAAATATATTCTGAACGGAACTACAATTTTAACATACAAGCAGGGTAGAAGAGCGAGAAGAGGGAGCCTACAAGGACCTAGTTAAGAACCTCGGCACATTCAACGGTTCCATGAGTTGCCTGATGACCCGTACAAAAATAGAAAATCACGTACCGCTCCATATAGAATGGAATGCGCCAGAAACAGAGGCCAAACTGACATACTACAACATATTAGTTACGTATCATCGCACGGTTGTGTCAATTCAAACTTTGCTTGCTATACTTAGTCCGTCCATCTTGCTATACTATCTTTCACGAATCCCGACGTAGCCTAGAGGTTCATTTCATGGCACGTAAAATTTTACAAAATCACGTGTTTGCTGACGCTCCTCCAGAATTCCCGGCTTTAGACGCGTTGAGGGAGCACTTTAAGAATGTGAAACCGGTCATGTCAAACTTCAATTCCCCTCCAGCCCACACTCGAATTTCCTTGAAGCACATATCATTGAAGAATGTAACCTACTAGACCTCACAAAATACCACCCGGGAAATTCCAGTACGGATGCCGACTGACCACAAGGAGGCACAGTGTATATGTCAGTTGCAACGCAACTAAAGGACTATTGCACGAAAGTGTTGGACTGTACTCACAAAAGTCTTCATTGTCGAATGCCTGGAGGAACGATGCCTGTGGCACCTGATTTGCTTATTTTATATTCACCGATTTCAAGGTTTGAGGGTGAGGAGGGAAAGGGACCCGGCCCCTCTTCCTCTCGGAAGCTTGTGTGCCCTTTATCGACCATTGCAGCAGTGAGCTTGTACAACGGTATCTTGCTTACACTTTGACCGTTCTCTGAGAGCATCCTCCGGATGGACGGCCGGTTTATCGCCAGGTAGTTGGTGGCTGCCAAAGGATGTCTCGTTCGGAGACGGAAGACTGTGGTTGCATGATTGCGCCTGCCACTTGCAGGGCGTCGTGGGTCTGATAGAGCGTCACCCCGAGGTCAAGCTGGTGCTTGGTCTGGGCACTTTGCGATGTGAGACGTACGGCCCTCTGTCTAGCCGTTTTCTTGTTCCGTTTCTTGCGTAGCCTTTCTGCACAGTGCAGGTAAATATGCGATTGATCCTACAGGGGCTGGCGAGGGTAGTCTCGACACAGCTGTCGGGGTGGGGGCATGTTCCTCGTAGAGGGACTCTCACCCTTGGCTGCAGAGGAATATGACCTCCGCATGACGCAGTCAACAGTGGCATGACCATTGCCACACCGAAGACACGGTGCCCCGAAGCCAAGTGTATGGTGTCCGAAGACTGCGCTTCTTTCACAGCGCTGTATTTTGCACTCACTGCGGATATGACCCTCTGTGCCACATCTCCCACAGACCTTCTTGGTTCCTTTATTGTCTATGATTGCTGGGTCGGTTTCAACAGTAAAGAAATTGGGTATGGGCTGTTTCATCACGAACTTCACTATAGACGAGTGCCATTTTGAATAGTCGGGACATCTTTATGGGCGGGGAATAAGGAACCCTTCACCGTGCTCTACAGCGCCAAGGCCCAGATGACTAACTCGTCTGCGACGTACTCAGGAAGTCATCTTGATCGTTAAGTACAGCGTTCTTTCAGTGAACACAGGAACGAGAGGAACTTCAACATCATCCGCTACGACTCGACTAGTTTCAAAAACTAAATCTTGAGCACGCTGCTTCGTCACAACCACTTGGAAGGACTATCCACCTTCATGTTGTATGGAATGGACATGGTCATCACCGACCAAGTCACAAGCACGTAGACGGTGTCATGGACCCAGGGGCAGACCACAAGGATGCAAACACCCGGCTTGCAGGGGCTCAGAGAATGCACGTCCGTTCAGAACAACGTCATCGTCGTCCATTAAACGCGTTAACCTTGTCTTAACGTCACGATAGCACATGCTATAACCCTCTTCAAGAGAGCACATCCAACGTTCATGTGGCGCAGGGTGAGGAAATGAACGCACGGATGACTCCGTCAAATGCCTTTTCGAGTTCTAGCTGAATTAAAGCAGCTCTCAGTCTGAACAAACTACAACATTCGAGAAACGATCGCACCACATGTACCATTGTGAAAATTGTACGGCTCCGAATACCAAAGATTTGATGCTCTCCAGCAGCATACGGTATACTATAGCTCTTGGAAGCGAGTAGTCAGTGTTTTCGCGTAAAAATTGTATAGTCCACATTCGCTAGTGTTTTATCGCCCAATATTTGCTAGCAATATGCGGTAGTTAGCATCACGTTTGTTTGGAATGAAAACTGTGCGGGAGCTCGTGAAAGACGGTGGTAGCGACCCTCAAGAGAAAGGAGTGTTGAGGGCCCTAGTCAGTATCGGCGCTAGCAAATCCTTGAAGTGTGGCGCTAGTAAATCTTTGAAGTGCTTGCTTGTAGAATTCAGAAGTCAAACCGTCGGAACCCGCAGCATTTCCCGGCTGCAGATCAGTGATGGCCCTGACAACCTCGTAAACTGTAATGGGACCACGTAGGGAGTCCACAACACTGCGGGGTGCCGTCGGCAACAGCGCAATCAGTGAACTCGCAGGAGAGGCATTCACCAAGGGCACTTCGCACCCCAGTATTCCCGAGAAATAGTTGCGGAATCAATTTAGAATATCCACAGATGATGATGCAAACCGACTACCCACGCTAAGACACAAAATGTGGTTATCCGTCGCATCGCGTATTTCAGCAGCGACATAAAACTTGGAGGTCCGCTCACTATCGATGAGTGTCCTTGCCCATGCCCGCACCGCAGCTCCGTTGTACCGTATATGCACCAGAGCGTCCATGTCTCGCTTCAGCTGCCTAATGTCCTCAGAAAAAACCGTGGAGCTCGCGCCTCCAGCTGCATCAACTCACGACACGTTCAGTGTCTGCAAAAGCTGTTTGTAGTTCAGCAACAGCTCTCTGTATTCACGTGCCGCAGTTACGCCAGCTCGAATTGCCTTCCACTTGAGGACTCACTTGAACTCTTCCCAGCCATCTAGGACACCAGTACACCGCAGCAATGACGCAAGCATACCGGACTGTAGCTCTATATGTATGTGTGTGTGAATGATAAGAAATATAGGAGGGAGTGTGACAAGAGTGAAGGCGTGTACCGTCTGTCAAATGTAGCCCTTGACAAGTGGTCCGAAAAGCAGGTGCCAGCGTGATCGAATTGGTCAAGGTGCTCGACCGGTAATCGAGAGACGCGTTGTTGAAATCCCGCCGCAGTCTCTCGCTTTTTCGATGACTGCCATATTTGAAGTGTTCCTCTGTCTCGGGGGTTTTCGTTTCTATCATTATTGTCATCTCTTGGTCATACCATATAGTAAAGCTGTGGGTGTTACTCACTTGTTTATTGGTAGAGTACCACTACAGCAACAAAACACACATGATAAACATTTCATTATACTTTATTTTTTCGTGTCGTGTTTGTGCCATATTCTGCTTAAAGCGATTGCTAATACGTTTTTTCTGCCCACGACTGTTGCAACGTCACAGAGTTTTCCCTTTTTCCGGAACTTTTTCGCAATGCTGTCGCGCAGTAACAGGCAATTAGTTCGGTGTGTGTGCTTGAACGTGGTTTTGAAAGGGGCGTCTGTTTCTACTGAGGCGTTATTTCAACGCGTGCAACAGAATTAAAAGGAAACTCTGCAAAGTCATTGCAATAGGGAATCTCACAGGGTCATGAAGTTGAAATTGACTTTCGCACTGTTGGCAACAGCATGTGCCGCGTATGCCGTAGCATAAATCTTACAACTGCCACAGGTCATTTTCTATCCTCCCCAAAATTTTGCAATTTCATAATACAATTGAATGGAACGTATACTGGTATACTTGCTGATAGTTAATGGTCAAAAGGAATGTGTTGACAACTGCCCTCTTTGCATAGAGTAGTATAGGAGACAAGCGAGCTAGTGAAATGAACTTAGAGGTAAGACATTCCTTTAACACGAGAAAGAAAAGGAAGATGATATTGAGAAATATCTCGTTGAGAGCCGTCTCTTCGTTCCATCTTTGTTCTTCTCCCTCATACGCCAAGCATATAAATGAATTAATGGATGAATGATATATTGATAAATACAATGTGGGAAAGTCACAGAACAAAAAAGCTGCTAGACGCCGTTTACGCAGCGGAATATGTCAGTTTATACATCGTGTTTCACTTCGTATTTTCGTGCGACTGCTTCTCTTTTTGCTTTCCCTCCCCTCTTCTTTTAAAATTTCAGCTCGTGAGATTAGTCCACTAGCCATGAGTTTCCTCGCCTCTCTATATACCCATATTCTTACCGCCTTCCATTTACATGAACCAGGGCTCGCTCTCAACGTCCATTTTTACGGCACAACGAGCTGTAGTTTAAACACCTTTTTCTGTCGTGCGCGATTCCACGGTATGTGCTGGATCGTTGCTGTTGGAGTCTTAGGGGTTATTCCGTGCCTATATGATCCTCAAAATGCCGTTTCCTTTCTGTTTGAGAAAATTTATTAGACGACTCATACTATAGAGCACACTACGAGTACTAATACTATTATTATTAATTACACACTACTACTACAATACAATACTATTAATATTAATACACGCTAATACACTAGTTGGAATGAGTTATAATGCACAAGATACAATGTATATATGGTTGCATGACTATGGGACTGTACATATATGACTACACAACTGTGACTATGTACACATGACGACCATATTCGTCACTGTGGCTATGTACATATGAGGTGGCCTTTATACATTTATGGGTTTCCTTTCTTCAAACACTCTCAACGAACGTTTAGAAAAGCTATCCGTGGTCCATTACGTTTCCACCTCTGGACGTGCCTCTGGTAGCAGGCATGAATAACATGCGATAAGCCAATGAAAAAATGGCTAGGAAGCAAGCGAGCTGGTGAAGATTTGAGACTTCGTGTTGTGTCTGTCCCTTCGTGTTCCCTAGTCTCGGGGTTTTTACATTATACATTATGCGATAAGCGCCAGTAGCGTAGCCAGAAAAAAATATTTCGTGAGGGGAAGAGGAGGATTTCACCCTCTTTTCCCTCTTCCAAATGCATTACGAAAAGTACGGTTTCAGGGGGGGTTCGAACCTCCCAAACACCCCTCGGGCTATGCCACTGTTAAGCGCTCATGAGTATTTAGCGTGACAAGGTACGCCGTTCGGCCTATGGCATTTTTGGAGAGACGGGTTTGTCTTTAGTCGGTATCTTTCACATGCTCCAGACCCCTGTTCAGTTGTTGTTCCGACGGAGCTACTGACAAGCGAAGAACAAATGGTTCACCGGAAGCCTTTGCAGGCAAGCAATCACTTCAACTGCAAAGTCGCTGTGCCACAGAGATTTTTTTTCAACGACGCTGGACACAGTGTAATACGTGATCGTTTCATATGCCACTTGATGTGTCACTTATGTGTAATTTAATGTGTCACTTTTATTAAGTTCCACGTAGCAATTAATGTGTCGTGTGTTTAATGTGTCATATAATTTTCAACGACTTTGGACACAGTGTAATACGTGGTCGTTTCACGTGTCACTTAATGTGTCACTTTTAGTAAGTTCTACGTAACAATTATTTAGCCTTAATATTTCATCAATTCTTTATATTCCGCATTAGAACGCTTTACGTAATACAGTTTATTCTCTCACTCGTTCATTCCGTTCTTTGAAATAAGTTGAGTTAATTAAGGAACACAGAGGCAAGACACGTTTTTCCGAAATAAAGTATCTTTTATTGTAATCACTCTTAGTGTTCACATGGCTGGCGCAGTCGCCTTCAGAAAACTTTTCATACTTATTATTAGACGATCTGTCCTGCCTAACTGTCTAAAAACGCGGCCTTCGCGAATCACGATTATTCGTCTTAGGAGTGTATTTGAAAACCTCGTACTCGTATTTAGCCGAGGTAACCTCCTTGCTGGAATCCATGCTGCGACCCGCTGGATCCACCTGCCTGAGTGTTGTAACGGTTTCCGTGACTTCCCTGTCCAAAAGCCGAGCTTCCACCTTGGTTGCGGTTCAGTCCGAAGGACTCTCGGTCACCGTACGTCTGACTGTTGCCGTACCTCCTACGGTTGGATCCACCAACGTTGTAGTTGAAGCCGCCTTGCCCGTGACGGTTTCCGGAGGCTCCCCGGTTGAAACTTCCACCTTGGTTGAATGAACTGCCACCGAAACCGCCACCGTACCCTATGCGACCTTCGACGTCCTTTTTTTCATCTTCTGGAGCCGGGAGTGCAATAGCCAGGCTGAGGATTGCCAAGGCGGCGAAGAGAAGGAGCTAATGGGAGATTGAGACAAGCGGATGAGAACGGAGAAGCTTCATGATGACCTAAGGGACATGAACACACTTAGGTAACACTCAGGAGCGATTTGCTGTACAGAAAGCTTGAAAGGTATATACCACTATGTACTATGTGCGTGGAAGCTTAACCATACTAACTGACCCTGTTCTGATAGTTTAGTTCATCGTGCCTTTCCCCTCTCGAAATCGGTACTAGCAGAAGTCCCTGGAAGCTAGAATATCTCGAGGTACATCGACACAAGCGTCGGTATGTTATCGACGCATAGCGACCATGAAATACGTTTATCTAATATTTGTCTGCTGTCAAAAGGGAGACTCACCAAACGGTTCATCTTGCGCAGTTCAACTTTGCCTACACCTCCTGATGTGTGAAGCAATGTGTAATGTGAAGTGAGTCTGTTCTCGTTATTTTAAAGCGTGCGGCGGAAATTTCCAGAGAAGCAGCGTTGAGTGAGGGCAGGATTTCCGTCAACCCCAGCTACTACAAAAGCCCGTCACCTCCTCACTCTCGGTTGGAAACTTAGTTCATTTAAAACTCTCAAAGGGTGAAGGGCATCGATGCCTTTCTGTTCCTTCTATTACTGTTTCCGTACGAATTGAAATGTCAGTATCATGGTGTTTCGAGATCTTATAACATAATTATGCAAGAAAGCTATGTTACGCAAGTCTCCTTGACGTTCAATAAATGCTCAAATAGACAGGGCACACATTTATGCAAAAGCTTTTCTAGAAGCCAGTACCGAGTATTCATTGGTTATGCTAAACTTTCAGTTGTAGTCCTAATGTCTAATCTCTGAAGTCCTAGTAGTCATAGACTGCCATATCGCACTAACCATATCTCTTACGATATTTGTCTCGTGAGGAACATCATCTGGTGTTGTTACAAAATGGATAGTACACACTGAAGGAAGTCGATAGACACACATGTTTTCAAAAATAAATAAGACTTTATTCAACCATAAAGTGGTATGTACAAGTCTTTTGTTTTACACCTGTGATGATGATGATGATTGTATAGCGAAAAAAACAAACATAGGAATTAGTCAAGACGTTTGTACAAATGCCTTTGGAAGAAATTTTGCATATTAGTTCACGGCAGTTGTCGTAGGTCCTTACACAGTCGTCGTACACGTACGATTGAAAAGCACACGCTTCAGTGCGAGAACTTTACAGCTGCTTCTAGCATTTAACCCCGGAACCCATGGTGACCATATTGCTGCCCAGAGGCTCCTCCAGCTTGAGTGTTGTAACGGTTTCCGTGGCTTCCCTGTCCAAAAGCCGAGCTTCCTCCTTGGTTGTGGCTCAGCCCGAACGTTTCGCGGTCACCGTAGGTCTGCTTGTTGCCGTAAACCCTGCGGTTGGATCCACCCGTGTTGTAACCGAAGCCCCCTTGTCCGTAGCGGTTGCCGGAAGCTCCCTGGTTGAAGCTACCTCCGCGGTTGAATCCACTTCCGAATGCGCCGCCTCCGTGACCACCCCCGAATCCACCACCGAATCCACCCCCGTAGGGCCTTCCACCGAATCCAATGCGCCCTTCCACGTCTTTCGCGTCTTCAGGCTTGGTTTTTTCTACGGTTGGTTCTTCCTTGGTTTCCTTTTTTTCTTCCGGAGCAGGAGCCGCGAAGGCGAGGGTGAGGATTGCCAGGCCAGCGAAAAGGACAAACTGTGGGGAATTAGAGAGATACAGTTGATACAGGAAACCTTATATCTTCTCTATACCCATCCATCCATCCACAGAAAGCCACATTGAAAGGGCGAAAAGAAAGTGAATAACTCCACTGATGCCTGCACGACTTAAACAAATAATTAATAAAGCAACTTAATGTCCGCAGTTCAAGATGTGCTCAACAAAAAAGAGCACTGGCTCGGCAGGATGTATACAAGAATACACACACATAGACTTGTAATGTTGCGTTCGGTTCCTGTCTTTGAGAAATTAGGACGGTGGTAAACATCCAACTGCCGCACCAGACCACGGTTCACTTAGCAAGGACTGGATACGTAAGGAGCAATACATTTCCGAGCCAACGGTTTTTTGACCTCAATAATCTTGACACTCCGATTTCCATTGTCCATCATGTAAACGCAGTAACGATATGATCGCGACGGTAATATAATGCCTGTGTTGTTCATTGCCACTGTTCCGCCTCTGTTTTTCCAATGCATCATATGATAACCCCTGTCACAACTATAAATCCCTTTATGTTAATTGTAATATTATAGTATGAGTTACCTTTAACGCCACCATATTCAGAGTAATAGCTCAAATATAACCTGTGCCTAAAAACCGCCAACACCATCGATTTGTATCAGTATAGACAACTCCGAAAGCAAGCCATCATAGGAGACCAGGCATGAACTCACCAGGCGATTCATCTTGAGTGGTGCGGCTTAGAACAGTCGATGCCTGAAGCGATGTTTGTTCTGCGGTACGCTACTCTCCTCCATTTATAAGCGACCACTGAAAAAGCTCTGGCGACAGCTAGAGGCAAGAACAGGATTTTCCGAAGACCCTCAAGTGCAACAACACTTTCTCCCGTTCCCCCTCTCTCGTCGGTGGGGTTGGAAGAGTAGATCGGAAAGATTTTTTCGGCTGAACCAGCAAAATTGCGGATACACGGTCATTCGGCGACTTTCGTTGGGTAACTCAGAATATGAGGCGTCATAGTATCCACGAAGTTTTGACACGTGGTATGATCTGAGCGGGAAACCTGTTTCCAAGTTTTCTTTTTCCTCTCCTTTCTGAGAAAGAACAAATTTCGATGCAAAGAGAGCGCTTGATGACGCAATATGAAGTGTAACCTTTACACGTGGTGATCGGTCAGACGATTGGTGGCAACCTTGAAGGATGCTGGTCTGCTTTTTTTGTTTGCGTGTGTTTCCTTTTATCTGTATGATGCTTTCCAAGTGTGGATTACTCGAAGGGTACACTAGAGAGGGCTTTTCTGGTGTGCGAACTCAATGTCTTAGAAATATTAGATATTTGTTAGTGCTGGGTAATATTCGTATCCATCTAGAACGTTGAGAATAATTGTGGTGGGCGTTCTTACTTTTGTCGCTGCCGCAGAAAATGGTGATTAACGAAACTGCGGAGCAAGAATCAATGTACAATTTTTATCTCTATGCTTCTCTTCCGCACACGCCCTCTGGTACCATGAAGAGGGCACATGGCACCCATCGTCGTCCGAAAAAAGAGGAAGAGACAGAAACGAAATGACTAAACGACTGTACGACATTATGGACTACTGAGTAATGTACTGCCAGTGTGAGGAAACACATCAACTGATGTATGAATCTATAATTTAAGTCAAAATTTGAAACAGCCCATAGGGAAAAACAATAAACCAACCAATCAACCGCCTCTTTTGTTTGGTACGCGTCGATTTAAATTCCTTCCTTGCTCCTGCCAGGATACTTTCACGTCTTTTTGTGGATAGTCACATGGGAATATTTGCATTCACACTTGTGGTTGCGCATTTTCAATATCAAATCAGATACCTAAGTGTCCCCGCCCCTTGTTCTAGCGGAATCCGAAGGGAAATATCCCCCAGACTCGTGTCCGGGAGCCACCCAGAGCAAATCTAAATTACAAGTCCTATGTAATCATGGTACTATATTTCTCGGAGGCTCAAACGTCCTTTGAAAATCAAGTGTCTTCCTAGGAAGACGCAGCAGTACCTCTATTTTTTCTTCCCGCTGGCTGTGATCGATTGGAATTCTCTTCCCCATCCATTGGATACTGTCATTGATTGCCATCTTTTCAGGAATGCTCTGGCCAATTTTCTCTGTATCTAAAAGTGTTTTCTCTTGCTTTGTGTGGTCTCGTATCAATCCCTCATATAATGCCCCATGTGGCCTTGAGGTACTACCACAAATAAAGAAATTGCATTCGTATTTTGCTAACGGTGACAACAATGTTACTAAAATAAAAATTAAAAAAAGCAGTGCAGGGCGACACTTAAAAGACGACACAGCACTGACTGTCGCAACACAGTTTTCATCGATTTTAATGTCACACCAAACAGCCCAATTTTTAGCCCTTTTCAACAATGTTACCTCCACAAATCAATAACCTTTGAAGGACATCACACATAGACGAAGATTATTTCAATAAATTAGCTTTTAATGAACCATCTGGCGGTATGTACAGTTTGTTGGGAGCATCTTCTGGAAGTCTTTTTGTGGAATGTCCTGGACACGAGTACGGACATGGACGAGACAGGATGGTCTTGCCTACCCGTAGAAGCCCTGCTGGTACCCGTACCCTTGACCACCTAGCCCACCGGCTTGAGTATTGTAACGGTTCCCGTAGCTTCCTTGTCCGAATGCGGAGCTTCCACCTTGGTTGTGGCTCAGCCCGAATGTCTCGCGGTCACCGTAGGTCTGCTTGTTGCCGTAAACCCTGCGGTTGGATCCGCCAGTGTTGTATCCGAAGCCTCCTTGTCCGTAGCGGTTGCCGAATGCTCCTTGGTTGAAGCTACCTCCCTGGTTGAACCCGCCGCCGTAGCCGCCGCCGTAGCCGCCAAATCCTCCTCCGTAGGGACCAACACCGAATCCAATGCGACCTTCAACGTCCTTGTCTCCTTCGGCTTTGGCCTCCTCCTTGGCTTCCTTCTTGTCTCCTTCTGCAGTCGGAGCAGCGAAGGCAAGGCTCAGGATGGCCAGGCCAGCGAAACAAACAAGCTGTAAATGAAGGTTGTTTTACAATAGTCTACATCCTTACTGCTATATAAGGGTAGATGTTTTTCACGGTGATAAATTTCACCAC
Organism: Ornithodoros turicata; assembly: GCF_037126465.1. Classification (NCBI taxonomy): domain Eukaryota; kingdom Metazoa; phylum Arthropoda; class Arachnida; order Ixodida; family Argasidae; genus Ornithodoros; species Ornithodoros turicata. The sequence continues at coordinate 30,429,896 of NC_088209.1, forward strand.
GCTTTATGAAACCAAGGCTCGTCTTGGAATTGTACGGTCGCCGAACAAACAGAAGCAACACGTACGGCCAGCTTTTTAGTTGTCCTTTTGCGTGCAAGCGCATGCAAGACGAAGACAATGACCAGTATCTGTTGCCAACACCTCTTAGAGAGTGGTTGTGGTTACAAAAGAACCATAAAGTACAAAGGAGCGGGCAAATACTTTCGCTCGGTGACAACATAACATGGGCCAAAGTCCCTCTGCGAAAAAGCACTGATTGGGGCTAACATGAGGAGCCGTAACAATTAATAGTCAATAAGAGTTATTATCTACACGATTTTAGCGGACTCGAGCATTTTCTAGGCAGGTCGTTTCATTGTGTTTCATTCACTGTGTATGAAACGCAGCGTTACCCTAACCGCTGTTAATAAAGCCGCCAAATGACAGAAGTTTATACTCAATCTAAAATAGCAACAGCAGGACAAGTTTCGTTGCAACGACTCGTAGTCTTTCTCGCGTTGCTACCAACAGGCTCCTAACTAATTGCTATTTTCTGGTCGCCCAAAAAAAATCACATTGAGAAGAGAAACATCCTACAATGACAACCAGCACATGCTCTCATAGATACTGAACGTATTGCTTAAGAGGCTCACCAGGTTCTTCATTTTTCGTATTCCCGCTCGGCTTGCACGTCCTCACTCCGGGAGCGATGTGCCACCCGCGAAGACCGGCCTCCTGTTTTTATAAGCCGCCGTATAAAAAGTTCCGGTGTACGAGGAAGATTCTCCTGAACGGCACAGGTGCAACAACCCTTTCTCCTGTACCTTCTCTCGTTCTCATCTTTTCTTTTTTTTGGTTGGGGATCAGATAAGATGTGCTTTTTGAGTGAACCAGCCGAATCTCGCGCGGGGTTTTCTTTCAGCTATCCCTCTTACGCAAGGCAGGAAATAAGATGTCATTGTGTGGCAGAACTGCGAATTAAATATTGCGGCTACCCGGGAAAAATCCACTTCCCACGTGTATTGTATTTCCTCCGTATGTGCGCAGAAGTGAAGGCTAGAGGAAGCGAACCTACACGGTAGAGCAGGGATGACGTTATCCACTATACTCACTTTACAGACACGCCCTTTCGACGTTTGCGACGTGGTCCAACACTGGTTTTACGTATTTGACCAGCAAGCCTGCTAATATTATAAAAGTTCGTGGCTTTATGTTGCGAAACAACTGTGATCATTACCTGAATAAACAACAACTTTATCTTGAGATGATGCATGGGGAGTTTCATCGCCAGGGGCGATACCCTACCCCATTGCTGGTGGTGATGTGGGGAATGAAATAATGAGCCCCTTCACAATAAGGATCGAGGTCCTATGGTGTCCAAGAAGGTTAAAAGAGCTTTGAGGACAGAGCGTTGGTGGGCAGGATTTGGCCAGGGACCAAGCAATTTTGAGAGAGGGTTTACCTGAGGGTCCTTTAGACGTGCACCGAAATCCTAGCACGCTGCACACCGTATTCAACGTCCGTCGGGGAAGACTCCGTGTCTGAACAACTTGAATGCTGCCACCAAGCTATTGGCGTCCTCGGCCATGGTCGAACCCGCGACCTGCTAATATGGCGTCGATAAATACGCCCGCTAGTCAAATGGCGTAGCGATAAGCCATATATGTCAGGTGCAAAATGCACTTGCTGGTATGCATGAGAAATCCTCCGGCTAGTGGACGACGGGAATTAAGCGAAGTGAAAGAAAAACACATGACTGTGGTTTGACCTGAGTATACAACAGTCTGCTTCATGCCACCTAAAACAAATATTAACTAAATTAATGGAAATAATGCGAAGATCAGGGGAAGTAAAAATATGTGATACGTACATATGTCTGACCCTAGGAAGTGTCTCAGCCGTGTCAGTATCCAGACCCTATTGATGTAATAACATCGGCCCAGCATTTCTAAACTGTCATGTGTTATTGAAAGAATATGCTCAGCAGAGGTACATCAGATTGCATTGCCATGAACCCGCCATTATGACTATAATGAAAGAATTAGTTGAACTTAGCGAACAAACAAACCCTTTGGCCATTCCAGTGCTCGAACGCTCCAGATACCCGAGCTCCCGTAGCATAGTGGTTAGGATGATCACTTTCCTCGCCGCGACTGGGAGGTGCCGCGGGTTCGAATCCCTGCACCGGCTGAAGTTTTCTCTGGGTTTTACACCAGACTTGCCAGACGAATGTCGGCACAGTTCCCCCTGAAGTCGGCCCAAGACGCATCCTATTAACTAACCCCGCTAACTAAAAACGCTCCAGATTCCCGAGCTCTCAAAGGAGTGTTTTCTGACCTCGCCCATCTTCTGAGAGTCCACCAACGACGAGCATGCGAAATAGACCTCTCCCTGTTTGTAAACAAATGACGTCATAGTGTTCGACAGCGCCACCAATTTGGTAGACTTCAATTACGGTGGAAGCTAGGAGCGAACAAGGTCGCGCCCGAAAGCCACGGTCTTGAGGTGATTACGATGGTCCCTGAAAGGGACGCGACCTTCGGCCCTACTTTTCTTTCAATATTGGACAGCGAACAACTGCCCATTCGTGGAACCCAGCTCTCCCCTCCCGATTCGTTTCGGTTTAAGTCTGTCTACCAACGTCATGATGACGTTTCTCGGGTAGAGGTCCTTTGGGAACATAAAGGTCAGCGACCATTCACTTTCTTGGCAGACATGCTTGCAAGCCGACTGGTAATCAGAAAGGCCAGAATTGCCATGACTGTTGACCCAGCGGACAGACGGTCTATCGCATGGCCTAATGTTGTTTATAATTTCACGGCAATTTGACACCTATATGCGGTGCGTCATCAAATACGTAGCAGCTGTATCTATAACGAACGTCAAGGTTCTTTGCAATGCGTGGAACTCTATGACAGTTTCTTCTTTTGTCATAACCATGCAAGACCGCTACCAGTGGAGAACTCCGTTCCACGGTTGAGAAGTTGTATGCAAGGCCTGGCTGTCGCTCAAGCGTTCATAAGGTGTAGGTTAAAGAGGAAGACAAGTGCTGCCGGGTTTTCCCGCAAATGTTTTCGTTTGGTCAATGTCAATGATCGTGTGAGTGTTTTTGAACGGTCCGTTCCGTTGTGATTCATCCGGCGAGCTTTCGCGAAAGCATTACGTAAATAAGCAGGCACTTCCTTTTTTCCAGTATGTTGCTTTCCCGCCCCTTTTTGAGTATCATGAAGACCCTCCTGAATAACCACTTCCTTCGCCTGGTAACCACCATCTAGGTAAGTTCCTCTTTACGACGAACGTCGACGGAACCGTCGACATTCCGAACAGACACTGTTCTTTTACTGAGCACCGTCCTCATCATCGTGATTGTATTTAAAGGCTGAGGGAATAAAGAAGCGTAGGGCATTGTGAGTCAGCTGTTTCCTTGACGAACAGCCGTTTGCTTTCAATCAACCTTCATACCGGGTCTCTGAATTTTCCATTTACCACTTTCGGAATGGCATGTGGTGCTCCTACGTTTCCAGTGTAGGTCTTGTCACTTTCTACCTTCACTACACTACGTACAAGGGCATCCTCTGCACTGTCGCACAGGTCAATATTCCAGCACACTTAAGAGCTACCGTCCCATCTAGACCATAACCACAGCGACTGAATTGCTATAATGAATGCAGATGAAATATTCCCTTTCATACCAAGTACACAATTTTCTTCTCGTTGGTCAACATAAAGTCATTTCCAGCGTGGATGACTTAACCTCTTCCACCTCCCCCGCCGAATCCGCCTTGTCTTCTTCCACCTTGTCCATCGAATCCTCCTCCTCCTCCTTTTCCACATTATCCCCCGAATCATCCTTGTCCTCTTCCACCTTGTCCACCGAACCCACCTTCATTTCCACCGATTCGAACCTGACCTTCGGCCCCTGCACCTGATGAGTTGCCGGAACTGTGGACGCCACCTTGACCACCGAACCCACCTTCTTTTCCACCGAATCGAACCTGACCTTCAGCTCCTGGTTCACCTGATGAGCTGCTGGAACTGTGGACGCCACCTTGACCACCGAACCCACCTTCTTTCCCGCCGAATCGAACCTGACCTTCGGCCCCTGGTTCACCTGATGAGCTGCTGGAACTGTGGACGCCACGTTGACCACCGAACCCACCTTCTCTTCCACCGAATCGACGCTGATCTTCGTCCCCTCGTCCACCAAGTGAGCTGCCGATACTGCCTTGTTCGTCCAAGTTTCCTGGGCCGTGGACCCCACCCTGACCGCCTTGTCCACCGACGCCGCCAATCCCAGGAACACCTCCTTGTGCTCCAAATCCGCCCTGCGCGTTGGCCTTCACGGCTGCTACCAGTAATACCGGGGCTAGTAGCAAGTACTGCAAATTAAATGAAAAATGTCAATACACGTTGCATTCATGCATACATAATTTACGACAAAGAATATAAAACAACATGGAGAACTTTAGAACATGTATAGATCATGGTTATTATGGTTATTAAGTATGTTCTGAACGGTAGAGAGTTCAACTATAAGAAATAACGCGCGAGCCTACAAGCACGTAATTAAGAATCTCGACACATTCAACGGTACCATAAGTAGCCTCGTACAAAAATAGAAGAGCACGCGCCTTATACGATGCAATACATCTAAGCCACACTGATCGCGTAGATGCAGTATACTGCAACATATTACTCACTCATGTATCAATGTCAATACAAGCTGTGCTTACCATTCTGCTTGGTCCAGCCATCTTGCTTTGCTGTCTTTCACGAACACCGACGAAACCCAGTGGTTCATTTCATATATATGCACGTCTTTCTCTTAACTACCACTTGCCTCTCTTGTCAGGTCGGGCAAGAAGGGCAGCACCGATGTAATCTTATGTGCGCATCAAATAGTTTACCTGTTTTTACTTTCATGGTAGCCTTACGTCATCGTCTCAACGTGTTTACTCGTTTACTCAATACGCGTAGTAACGTTCATAGCCTTGTTATTTATGAATCTCTTTCATGTGCTTCTATTCCCTTGGCACTGCTTTCAGAATTCTGATATTGAAGCGAAGTGCGTTACTTTAACAGAATCAATTCCTAAAAATAGAATAAAGCTGGAAAACAAAGAGCAAAGCTTGTTTTTCACGATCTGTAATCAGTTGCACGGGTGAAGTTGTTTACTTCGATTTGAATATTGTGCTCTTCCACCTTCAGTTACGTGCGGCGGAAACCTGTTTCAAGTTAGAAGCTGTTGTCAGAAGCTGTAAATTGATAATATTGGCGATATACTTGGAGTCAAGTGTGGTGAAAGTATTGTGCATATCGTAATTATATTAGCGGTGTTACCTTTTTTTTTTTTTGTTCGTCGTTGAGAAGGCAGACACATATACAGGATACTCTCAGTTAACTTATTAGTAATGGGGAGAGGTACACTTATTATAATCCTGTTGTTCCTTTCGGCTGTGATATACAGGTATAGCCATTAGTTGTTGAAATGGAGGCTCTACGAGAAGTTTCTATCGGCAACATGCTTATACAGGGTGTTCTTTGTTATCTGTTACATAACTTTTATAAAAAAAAAAGCCATGCGAGCAACATAGATATCGTTTTTGCAGTTGAATTCTACGACCAGGCTGACATCCTCTCGAAGAAAGTATGCAACTACAATAGGACTAATTACCTAAAATTAACTCTTTAATTAGGGGATATCGGGCAAAAGCGGGATAGCAGAATGAGACACTATCCCAGTTGAAAGCCATTCCACGTTTAAAAAATCCTGAAACACGCACCTGCGTTAAGATAGCCATCCCTGAACTTTGATATGCAAATGAGCCGAAACTGAAAAAGCGCGCCCGAGAAACGCATCACCTTCGCCGACGGAGGCTTATCTGGGCGGGAAAGCGGTTTATCTGGCCCGAAGGTCGGCACCTACTCCAATCATCTCCGTCGCTCCAAATCACATGGCCCTCTGACGTGAAATGAGGGCTGTACCTCCTGCGTTCCAGGTCTCCGCGGTTTCGGTTTCGGCCTATTTGCATATCAAAATTTGGGGGTGGATATCTTCATGCACGTGCGTGTTTCGGGATTTTTTAAACGTGGAATGTCTTTCAACTAGGATGGTCTCTCATTCTGTTTTTCCGCTTTTGCCCGAAATCCACTAATTAAAGAGTTCATTAATGCATTTTAGGTATTTAGGTAACTAATCATCTTGTAGTTGCATACTTTCTTCGAGAGGATGTCATACTGGCCATAGAACTCAACTGCAAAAACGACATCTATGCTGCTCTCATGGCTTTTTTTATAAAAATTCTGTAACGGAGAAGAAAAAAGAAAAGGACAACACGCAAAGCCTCAAGTGCCTAAGAAAAAATGAAAGGAGGAATCACTGAAAAGGCTAGCCAGCTGCAGGACGCGAACCCACATCTTCTGGATTACGGGTCCAGGGCTTTCCATCGTGTTCAACAGATGCCCCAGCGAATGCCCCGAATGCCCCAGAAGCCCCGTCGAATGAATGTGTGTGCGAGTGAGAAAACATGTAAGAGTGAAAGTGGAGTGAGTTTGTGGACGAGGTTTGTCCCCTCAAATGACGCACTCTTTGAAGTGGCTGGGGAGGTGTGTTAGCCTTAGCTCAATTCGTAGGTCCCTCTTCAACGCGGTTGTGGCGTGACTGCAGTGGGTGTTCACAACCCTTGACTATCTTTAACACCTGCCGCCTAGTTCACCGTCCTACACAATTTAATTTCGTAATATATTTTGTTTTGATGTCTTATGTCTTATATGTCTTGATACTTATTGTCGTCTAGCGTCCACCGCCGAGGCACTCCGAACCACTGGTTGAATGGACTGGGCTGCTGCCGCTTGCAAGACATCCTGGCTTTGCAGTAGGCAACGTGTTGCTTTCCTGGCCACGTCGTTGATTCGCGTGTTCGGTAGAACTCCTTTCCTGGCCTTGTCTAACTTCTAACCCTCTGAGTCTAAGCCCTCCAGGCTGTCCAACAAGATCATAACTGTTGGTACCACTGCTGTGTCCACCGCTAGTATTGCGGCCCACAGTGGAGTAGACGCGAACGAAGCTGCTTTGAGTTGGTTACTGATCTATCGCCAATATCTGTACTGTTGCCACGTGTGCCGCTGCCAAGTATGGGGCCTATTGCCTATTGCTGTCCCATTGCGACTGCCCCCTAGCGGCCTACTGAAACTGTTTTCGAGACCGCCGCTCCTCCCGAGACATCCAGGGCACGAGCGTTTTTGCCGGTACCGCTAGTATCACGTCCGCCGTACCTTCTTTCATGCCTACTGTGGTTTCTGCATCCCATGCGACGTTGGCCTTTGTTCCCGTGATTAGCATTGCGGCTTCCCCTAGCAAAGCCTCTACCAAGACCATTTCCTGTAACATCGTTTCATCTCGCACCAGGACTGTGCTCGCTTAACGTTCCCTCTCACCATGTCCACCTAGACTGCCGTTTCCAATATACTACACCGGATTCCGAATATTCTTCCGTGGGTACCATGATTTCCATATGCTCATATTCCTTGGAAACTCAATCGGAACATGAACATTCAAGTCGAAGGTGTGCCAGTAACCTCGTGTTCTCCGAGTGTTCCACCTCCACTGTCAATGCCAGAGCTTCCTCCTTGACTACCACTTCCTGGCCCACCTACAGCGCCACGATGTCCTTCAGGAGGATGTTCAGTACTGCCCGGAAGTTCAGGTTCCTTGGTGCATCATGTTTGGTCACATCCACCGCCAACACTGCTTGGTCTCTGACTTCTAGTGCGGTCGTGCGATTCAGAGATTGCGTGATGTACTGAATCACGTCCTTCAACATCACCACCCTGAACTTTCTACCTTCTACTTTCGACCTTCACTACACTGCGCTATGCTAGATACAAGGACACCCTCTCTACTGTCGAACAGGTGAATGTTCCAGCACACTTAAGACAATACCGTCCCCCTAGACCATAATCACAGCGACCGCAAGTTGATATAATGAATGCAGATGAAATACATTGTTTCATAGTATGTACAAAATTTTCTTTTGGTTTGTCAAAGCACAGAATCAGTTCCAGCATGGATGACTTAACCTCTTCCACCTTGCCCACCGAATCCGCCTTGTCCTCGTCCGCCTTGTCCACCGAATCCGCCTTGTCCTCGTCCGCCTTGTCCACCGAATCCGCCTTGTCCCCGTCCGCCTTGTCCACCGAATCCACCTCCACCACCTCTTCCACCTCTACCGAATCCACCTTGTCCTCGTCCACCTTGTCCTCCGAATCCACCTTGTCCTCGTCCACCTTGTCCTCCGAATCCTCCTTGTCTTCTTCCACCTTGTCCACCGAACCCACCGAATCCATCTTGGCCTCCGCCCCCAAGTCCACCTAGTGAGCTGCCGAAACTGCCTTGTCCGCCCAAGTTTCCTGGGCCGCGGACGCCACCTTGACCTCCGAATCCACCCGATCCGAGCCCACCTTGTCCGCTGAAGCCGCCCAGCCCAGGAAGACCCCCTTGTGCACCAAATCCGCCCTGTGCGTTGGCCGTCAGGGCTGCCACCAGTAATATCATGGCTAGTAGCAAGTACTGTAAATAAAATTGATGTCACCACATATTAATTTACAACAAAGGATACGAAAACAACATGGAAAACTTCGAAATATCATCGTACGATGCGTTCATTACACGCGAAAAAAAAAGTTCTAGCCAGTCATTCACTGATGACATGTAGGCCAAAAAGTTGACGAACAGATGACATGTAGGCCAGGGGACGATCCAGACCACGACGGGGGACGATCCACGACGACCAGGGGGCGCTACTCTACCCCATTGTTGGCGGTAATGTGGGGAAATGGACTAATGAGTCCCCACACGATGAGGACGTTTAAACTTACTTTCATAGTACTTCCAGGCCAGAGCCTTAGGTGGGCTGGTTGTACAGTGCGGGACAAAAGTTCACGGAACACGCTCTGGCGCATGCCTTCCTCAGCGTCACACGCCAGCAACGAACGGTACTGGACAGACTTGCAAACTGGCGACTGGGTTACCTATAGGCACATGTCTGTAAGCCCGTACGGCCCTATGCGCTGCTAGCGTGCCAGAGCGCGTTCCGTAAAGATGTAATGTATAATTTTGGGTTCTTCGTTTTCCGGTTAAACCCGACTTTTCACCGATAGTCCCCCCCCCCCCCGATCAAATTTTCAAGAATTCGGGTGAAACCCGGTATCTACCCGAAATCCTTGCGGTCCTTCAACTTGTTGTTCACGGTGTACCGTCGGAAAAGTGAATCATAACATCAGTAAAGAGAGCTGTTTGTGGCAACCTATTTGTCCTCGGTTTATGATCCCCTCCTGCAGGAGTCAAAGACGAGCTTTTGTGGAACGCGGGTGAGTGTTTGAATACCGCGGTCATTCGCTATCCCAGTTCTGAGCGGAAATTGTGTTGATTAAAAGGTTATTATTGATAAAAGATTATTGTTTCTCGTTGCAGTGTCACAAGTGTGGTTTGTGTTATATGCCTTTCGCTTCATCCGAAAATTCATCCGGTGACATATAAAACAGAGGTCATAGCGCCCGATTTCTCCCTGAATTCTCGTGTGTAAATAGCACCCGATGTTTCCCTCCTGAATTTGAAAAACGAAAACGAAGAACGCTATATTTAGTCCCTCGCGTTTCATAGCACGGATAGTGCCAATACAAACTTTGCTTACCATTCTTCCTGGTCCAGCCATCTTGCTTTGCTACCTTTCACGAACCTCGACGAAACCCAGAGGTGCACTTCATATATATATACACGTGTTTATCTTAATTACCACTTCCCTCTCTTGTCGAGGTCTATCCAAACCACTGCGCTTTGGCAAGAAGGGCAGCATCGATGCTATCTTATGTGTGCATCAAATAATTCACCCGCATGTACTTTCCTGGTAGCCTTACATCATCGTCTCAACGTTCGCGTACTATACGCGCGTAGTAACATTCATATAGCCTTATTATCTATTGATCTCTTGTACGTGCTCCTATCCCCTTGGCACTGCTTGCAGGATTCTGATATTGAAGCGAAGTGCGTTACATCAGCGGAATGAATTCGTAAAAATGGAATAAAGCTCGAAAACAAAAAGAAAACAAAACTTGTTTTTCACGATCAGTGCGCGGGTGAAGTTGTTTGCTTGGATCTGAATATTACGCTGTTTTGCGTTGAATTATAAGTTCTGCGATAACCTTTTTCTAGCTACGAGCTGTTGTCACAAGCTGTAAATTGATGATATATGTGATAGCTCAAAGGTGATATAATTGGGGTCAACTTGTGGCGGAAGTATCGCGCAATCGTCGTAATTATGTAAACAACGAGAATTAGCCGAGGCAAGCTACAAGCATGGACGACACAAACACATAAGCCTTCATTAGCGAAGTGAGCTTATTTTTATTCATCGTTGAGAAGGCGGACACATACAGGGTGTCCCACCGTAACGGTCGGCAAGCTCTAAAAAAACACACACGCGCACAAAACGCAGCTATCTTCGTAGATGAAACAAAGTGCAAGTTGTTAAGAGTGGCTGAGCTGATAGCCAGTAGTTTATTCGTTTGTGCTAATTAGCTAACAAATGAAATTACTTAATTTTTTAAATTAGTGACTTCAGAACTAACGTGTCAATGAACAGGTTGTAGAGTAAGCTGAGACATTTTCGAATAACGTGTTCTCAATTCGGTACCCTTTACGGGATTCTTTTTCTCCTGCCAAAAAAGAAAGCCCGCGAAATTTAAAAGAGTACCGCGAGACTGCCTGCTCGTGCGTCTAGCGCGCGTCGCTCTTCGAACGCTCTCACGAGTTTGTTAGACCAACAATATCCACCTTATCTCACCATGCTCTGTATAATCTAATTTATCAAGGGCGTTAGTTTAAAGTAAGTAAGTTCAAAGTAAGTTCAAGTAAGTTTAAAGTGTTTTCTGACAAGACCCGAAGTGCCGACAAGTGACCAGCACGTGCTCCTTGTGCTCCAGGGTTCCGCAGGGTTCCGCATGGCGAGGTAACGACACCAATCTTATGAAGGGATGGTGCTGTTAACGAGACGTTTGAGTCGCAGGCGACGAATTACGCATTCGAACGACCATTGCATCTTAGATTGCCCCCTTGGGTTCCAGTTCCTGGCCCATCTACAACGCCACGATGTCCTTCAGGGGGTTCAGTGCTTCCTGGAAGTTCAGGTTCCTTGGTGCCTCCTGTTTGGACACGTCCACCGCGAACACTGCTTGGTCTGTGATTTCTAGTGGGGTCATGCGATCCAGAGATTGAGTGATGTACTGAATCGCGTCCATCAACATCACCACCCTGAATGTCAGGTCGTCTTTCATGACCACCATGAGTGCATGATTGTCCACGACCGTACCTTGTGGTTGATAACGTCCGTTTTCATGACTGCATGGCCGGTCGAAAGACTCGAAGAGTGAACAATGTTTACCTCGCACCCTCAGCGTCAGGCCGTCCTTCGTGACCCCCAAGTGTGCCTGGTACACCACGTCCTCCAAAGCTTCCTGTTTCGCGTCGTCCACTTCCAAGACCGCGATGTTCTCTATCGTCTCTTCCAAAGCTCACACCATGACTTCCACTTGCCGAGCGACCATGGTGTCACACCTGTCTCCTTGATCGCAGTAGACACTGTCTATACTGGGAAGCTCCCGTTCCACTGTACCATCTCCTTCCCCAAATTCTAGCGTGACGTTCCTGTTGGCGAGGTGGCTTGCCCATACTGGTGCCGTTTCACTCCTCGCGCCTGTCTGCTCTGTGTGTCGGAGGAAATATATGTTACGTACGCTCCCAAAAGTAGCATTCCTGTCGTGTTCGTTGGGAGGACATCCAATGTCATCGATATATCTGTTACTGCTTACATTGCTGCCATCGTTTCCAAATGCGGCAGATGAGGGCACTCCGTTTCCACGTCCTTGGCTTTTAGTTTTGTTTTTGCGCATGCCGAGGCCAAATCTAGAGATCTCGTGGATGTGACAGTAGAGATGAAACAGAGCAACTTACTACCATCTCCTTGCATGCGGGTCTGTAGCTGTAGCCAAAAGAGACACTCTGAAGCTACCGCGAAGAGGCAGATCCGTAAGCCAGGGTGTGCCGTATTACTCACTGCACCCTTGCAACAGATCGTTGGTTGGTCTGTGGCATGTTATTAAATACCTTCCTTGCTCCTACCAGAATACTTTCACGTCTCTTTGTGGATAGTCACACGGAAGCCTTGCATTCGAATTGTCAGTTCTATACATTCCGAATACGAAAGCGGTCCCGAAGGTGGCCCCTGCACAATGCCCTAGCGAAATCCGCAGGGAAATATTAAACGGGCAGGCAAGTACTATTACCGACAAATCCCTGCAGGCGTACCGAAACCTCCCATAGCAAATCGAAATTGCGAATCCTATGTGATGATAGCAGCATATCTCTCCCATGCTTGACCATCCTTTCAACACCAAGTGTCTTCCTTGCAAAACGCTGTAGAACCTCAATTTTCCTTCCCGCGAACTGTCATCGATTGGAATTCTTCTCCCAATGTGTTGGTAACTATCACTGATTTTCGCGTGTTCAAGAATGATCCGGCCAATTTTCTATGCATCTAAAGTGTTTTCTTCTCCTTCGTGTGGTCTCATGTAACGCCCTCCAGGCCCTTGAGGTTTTTATTTTTTATTTTTATTCCGTGTTAGCGCCACAAAGCGACTGTGGCTATCAGCAGCGGACGCGGACAGTTGGAGATAGGACACAGCAGGAAGAGTGGGAAGTGGGGCACAGTGGATTAGTACACGTTCAGGGCCAACCTCTGGGGAATCTGGGCTGACATTTGTCTGGGGAGCCTGCCGGAAAACCCAAGGAAAACCTCAGACGTCGTAGCTGTTGGCAGGATTCGCACCCACATCCTCCCAGTCTTCAGCACGAGCTTGGCCGCCACAAACGAGAGGACGCTTCTTACTCATTCGGCGATGCCGCTGGTAGGCCCTTAAATAAATAAATAAGTAAACAAATAATTAAATTCTCCCCATATTTCGTTAACGGCGACAACAATGTTAGCTCCATAAGTAATCAACCTTTAAATGACACCACACATAGACGAAGCGTACTTCAATAAATTAACTTTTAATGAACCATCTGGCAGTATATGTACAGTTTGGTGGAAGTGTCTTCGGGAAGACTTCTGTTCAATGTCGAGGACACCGAGTGCGGACGTGGACGAGACAGAATGGACTCGCCTATCCGTAGAAGCCCTGCTGGTATCCGTAACCTTGTCCACCTAGCCCACCGGCTTGAGAATTGTAACGGTTCCCGAAGCTTCCTTGTCCGAATGCGGAGCTTCCACCTTGGTTGCTGCTCAGACCGAAGCTGTCGCGATCACCGTAGGTCTGCTGGTTGCCGTAAACCCTGCGGTTGGATCCGCCTGTGTTGTATCCCAAACCCCCTTGTCCGTAGCGGTTGCCGAATGCTCCTTGGTTGAAGCTACCTCCCTGGTTGAACCCGCTGCCGTAGCCGCCAAATCCTCCTCCGTAGGGACCGCCACCGAATCCAATGCGACCTTCAACGTCCTTGTCTCCTTCAGCCTTGGCCTCCTCCTTGGCTTCCTTCTTATCTCCTTCTGCAGCAGGAGCAGCGAAGGCGAAGCTCAGGATGGCCAGGCCGGCAAAACAAAAAAGCTGGAAAGGAAGATCATGTGTGCATGATAACTGCTCTATACTACTATATAAGGCAGAATACAACTAAAGTTGCTGCAAACAAGTCTCAGCAAGCAACTTAACAAAACAGCTACTGATGAGCAATAGCGCTATTGTGCCTGCGTAAGTAGCGTAAGAGTTTCGGGAGAACATGGTAGAGGGCAAGAAAGGAAGAACAATTAATTTATTAGTTAATCGGGACGGAGAACAGTTAGGATGCCCTCTGAACACAAACGAAAAATAAACGAAATTTTAAATGCGAGATCAATCCTTATGGTAAATCGGGAGGATTTTGTTATTTATTTATCTTTTCAGAATTCGTCTTGACAGTTTATTTTTTATTACTAGTACGAGGATCTCAGGACTTCATAAAAGTATACGACCACAGGACAAACAGAAGCAACATGGCCAGCTCTCTAAATCGTCCTTTTGCGCCCAAAAGCGCAGGCAAGTCTCTGCAAAAAAGGACAGCTCGTCGAGACTAACATGAGAAGCAGCAACAAATAATGGGACGTATTATGCATACAATATTACGTGACTTCAGCATTTTCTAGAAAAGTCGTTTCATCCAAAACTGGACTGCTCTAAATGTACACCACGCTGTTGTGTAAGCGAACGTCTTCGTACAAGACAGGGCATTATCCGGACCCGGCTGTCAACAAAGCTACCGCATGACATAAGCTTATGCTCAATCTAAAATAGCAGCAGAAGCACCAGGTTCATTGCAACATCTCGGAGTCTTTCTCGCGTTGTTACCAACTGGTTCCTCCTCTAAGTGCTATTTTCTGGTTGCCCGTAAAAATCACGGTGATAGGAGAGACGCCCTGTAATGATCACGAGTACATGCAATAACAGATTGCGAACACTGCGCGAAAGACTCACCAGGGGCTTCATTTTTAGTGTTCCCGCTTGACTTACACCTCCTCACTCCCGGAGCGATGTGCGACCCGCGAAGACCGGCCTCCGGTTTTTATAAGCAGTCGCTTAAAAAAAGTTCCGGTGTATGAGCTTCTCCTGAATGACGCAGGTGCAACAACTCTTTCTCCTGCACCTTCTCTCCTTCTCATTATTTTTTATTTATTTATTTATTTTAATTTTATTTTGTCTATTTCTTTTCTTTTTTGTGTGGGTGTGTGTGGAGGGGGGACGAGATAAGATGTGCTTTCCGAGTGAACTGGTTGAATCTCGGGGGAAAAAAATGTCCTTCAGCGATCTCCCTTGCGCAACGCAGGAAATAAGGTGTCATTGTGTAGCGGGACTGCGAATAGAACGTTGTGATAGCTGGGGAAAATCCTCATACTACGTATACTGTGTTTCCTCCATATGTGCGGAGAACTGAAAGCTAAAGGAAGCGAACCTACCCCCAACAAAATCGAACTGACTTTACTTAACGCTTACTCACTTTACACACACACACACACGCACACACGACCTTTCCGTGTCCGTGAAAGTCCTATTCGACCACCGACAGACCTGCTTGTAGAAGACCTGCGATTGGTCTATTCAAACGACCTCACGCTGTGATTGGACAAATCGTTTGAGGAGACCAATGGGAGCCCGCTCCCCATCGCCGGCCATCTTGAGAAGGAGAAGAAGAGGGAAAGCTTAAACTGAAGGTTCATTTCTGTCATAAATCACGAACCACGCAGCGAATGAATCTACGCCTTTTGTATTGTATTTGCATTTGTTTTTGTATTGTATTTGTATTGTATTTTTATTGGCCCGCTTGAGGGGTTCTTGAACTTACACCAAAATCTCCGCATACGGCACACCGTATTTCCTGTCCTGCTAATACGGTGTCGATCAGGGTTGCGGAATGGGATCTCCTATTCCGTTCCGAAGAATGGAGATTTGCGATAATTCCATTCCTTTCAATTCCTCGGAATGAAAGGTATGGTCAGTTCCCACTCCTGGAATGGCTTGGCAATTCCCAATTCCATTACGTTAATTCCCTCAATAAAAGAAAAGGACCGGTAACCATACTGGCAAGTCCAGCAGTGCTGGAGGAGATTGACATTACCAAGCACGGAAAAAGCACAAAGATAAGGTTATTTCACTCTTGACCGTGTGTAGGTGCGGTGCAAAGGGTGCGAGGGCAGGAACCAGTACGTTGAAACCAAAACTGCCTCCGGGGCACCAAGACCATTCCATTCCCATTCCTAGGACAGTTTCCACCACTCCATTACAATTCCATTCCGGGCTCCGCTAAATCTGGAATGATTCCGGAATCATTCAAACTCCGGAGTGGCAACTCGGCAACCCTGATGTTGATAAATGACCGTTAGTCAAGTGGCGTAGCGATAAACCACGTGTCACGTGCAAAAAGCACGTGCTGGTATAGGTGAGCGACACTGTGGGCTAAGCAGCGCGGACGATGAAGAGAATTGAAGTGAAGTGAAATGAAGAGGAAAAAAACAAACAAAAAACGAGTGATTTAACCAAAGTATAGAACAGTTTGCTTCATGGCCACACAACTTTGAAACTGATGAAATTTATGGAGTAACGCGAACATCGAGAGGAAGTAAACATATAGCACGTATAGATATTTGTTTGAGCGTATAGGAAGTGTCGCAATCATTCTCTGTTTGCAGTCTCTATACGCGCAATAGCATCGGTATAACATTTCTCAAACTGCCATGTGTTATTCAAAGAATCTGTTCAGAATATGTAGTTACGAATACATTGTCACGGAGTGGCCATCTCACTAATGCAAGTGTTAGTTGACTTACTGCCGTGAAAGCTCATATGAACAGACCCTTTGGCCAAACCCAGTGGATCAAACACCCCAGATATCGTTTCGAAGAAGTGTTTTCCTTTGCGGCTACCTCTAGAGAACCCGTCAACAACGAGCATGCGAAATGGGCGAGCCTCAAGGTCAGCGGGCATTCACTCTCGTTGCAGACCTTGAAAAACGCGTAAACCCACTGGTAAGCAGAACGGCCAGAAATGCCGTGACTTTGTTGACCCAATCGACGCAGTGTTGCTAGCCTAATGTTGTTTATAGTTTCACGGTAGTCTGACATCAATATATGGTGCGTCACCAAATACGTAACAGGTATGTCTATATAAACGTCACGGTCGCTTGCAGTGCAGACTGCATGACAGCATAACAGCTAAAACCACTCAATTCTTGTGTCATACCCTGCAAGGCCGCCGCCAGTGAAGAACTCTTTTCCACGGTCGAGAGGTGATGTGTAAGGCGTGCTACCGTTCAAGCGTCTATAAGCTGCAGATCAAAGAGGTGACAAGTGCTGCCGGGTTTTTTCCCCGCAGGTGTTTCCGTTTGGTCAATGTCATTGATCGTGTGAGTGTTTTGCAACGTTCCCGTTTCGTTGTTGTGATTCATTCCGTGAGCTGTGGTGAAAACATGACTCAAAGCAGGCACTCGTTTTTTGTTTCTGTTTTTGTTTTATGTTGGTTGTCGTCTCCTTTTGAGTGTTATAGACGTTTCTGAATAGCACTTCCTGGGCATCGCTATCTGGATAAGTTTCTATTTATAACGGATGGAATGGTGTGTGAAGCAAAAGCATTAAGTCGGTAGCCGTCGATATAGCGAACAGAGACTGTTATTCTGTTGACTGCCGTATGACTGGCGTTTTACATTGACAAGCAGCTTTCCCTTCATTCACCCTTCACCTTATCTGTGTATTGCCCTCTTTTCGGAAGCGTATGTGGTGCACTATATTTGCTGTGTAAACCTTATCACCTTCCACTTTCAGTACATTAGGTAGAAGGACATCCTCTGTTTTGCCCCACACGTGTCTGGGGCCGAAAGTTCCAACATATCGAAGAGTATACCGCTCCCTCTAGACCATAGCTATATAGCGACTACGTTATTATACCAATGCATATGAAATTCGTTCTATTTCACATTATGTACATAGTTTTCTTCTTGTTCGTCATCGTAAAGTCCCTTCCAGCATAGGCGATTTAACCTCTTCCACCTTGTCCACCGAATCCTCCTTGTCCTCCTCGTCCACCTCCTCCACCGAAACTGCCTTGCCCTCCTCTTCCACCTCCTCCACCGTGACTGCCTTGCCCTCCTCTTCCACCTCCTCCACCGTGACTGCCTTGTCCTCCTCTTCCACCTCCTCCACCGAAACTGCCTTGTCCACCTCTTCCACCTCCTCCACCGGATCCGCCTTGTCCTCTTCCGCCTTGTCCACCAAATCCTCCTTGTCCTCCTCTTCCACCTCCTCCACCGAATCCGCCTTGCCTTCCACCGAGGCCACCCTGACCTCCGCCCCCTCGTTGACTTCCTGAGCCACCGAAACCACCCTGTCCGCCCAAGCCTCCTGATTGGCGGGAGCCACCTTGACCACCGAGTCCACCTTGTCCACCGAAGCCGCCCTGTGCGTTAGCCATTACGGCTGCCACCAGTAATACCAGGGCTAGTAGCAAATACTGCGGAAAGGAGAAACGTCACTACATATTGCCTTCGTGCTTGTACGATACTTTGCGGCAAAGGAAATAACAACAACACGGAGAACTTTAGAGCATGTAGATCGTATCATGCTCTCATTATGCACAAAAAAAAAAACAAGATAAAAAGGTCTTCAATCAATCAATCACTAACGGTATGTAGGCCAGAAAGTTCCTGACATATTGAGATGTTATGTAACCTCGATGGGGTGAACGATGCCAACCCACGTTGATGGTATCTTTGTTGGAGCTATGATTATTTCAATTTACGCAGCTCATTTTTCGTAAGATAGCTAAATTGGAGCTGCGTCTATTAATTGGGTAGGCAGGCATTAGTCCTCTAAAAGTCCTGTTTTCATTATTTTATAGTGTGAATTCCCTAGCTTCTATTCCAAGTTTCTTTTTCTTGTTTTTTTTTTTTTTTTTTTTTGTCCTAGTCACACATGTAGTACAGCTCCCGTCAACCTTAATAATAACCCTGGAAAAAATTCTGCCTCATTTCCGAGCGCATTAACAGCCACCCTGGGAGCACTGGAGGGAATGTTAAATGAACAAAATCCTTGCGTTAAGCTAACAGAATAATTTTGTTCCATTAAGATTTCCTCATGGCTCCATAGAGGTAAGAAACGAAGGAGAGGGCTATAAGATCGGAGGGCCGTGGGACCCCTCTAGCGGTCGCTCCTGGCAATACCACGCCCATAGTTGCCCGGTCACGTGGTCCCCGCATGTTTCGGCGTTATGGCTGTCTACGCGGAGGCCTGGAAGTGCACGAGACCACATTTTTTTCAGTATTATTATTAACTTTGACGGGAGCTGTACATATGGGATACATACATACTGACATACTGGTGTGCATGTCAAATACATGTTTCGGTTGAATGCGATTGGAGCGCTTCTCCTGGAATGACCCGCGGGGAAAGGACTGTTTGAAATCTCAGCTTTTGATCTGTGTGACTGACAGTTGCACGTACAATTCCAAGGGGTACTCGGAGTTATGCTGGGCAGGAACGGGAACATTTGCCCCGTTCCGTTTTTTTTAACATCTCTGTGATCCGCGAGAGCGTTCGCGAAGTAGAAAGCGCGAAAAATACTAATCGATAATACCCAACATCAAATTTATAATTCAAATTTCCCAAGGCTTGCACGGAACGCATGCGTGTAACAACATCAGCCACACTGTTCGCACAACTCATGGCGTTTTATTCTAGGTGCCACTATAGAATCTCAGAAGGTATCCTGACAGCTGTTCTGAATATTTGATTGACAACGTTACACTCGGGAATAAGTAACGGACCTAATTAATTACATACATTTTCCTTTTCACTAATACCATAACAATTAAAATAGCGCACCCGTGATGGTTCACCGTTACTGTATATACGAACTATCGCTATTTGTATGCACAAATAACTAAAAG
Organism: Ornithodoros turicata; assembly: GCF_037126465.1. Classification (NCBI taxonomy): domain Eukaryota; kingdom Metazoa; phylum Arthropoda; class Arachnida; order Ixodida; family Argasidae; genus Ornithodoros; species Ornithodoros turicata. The sequence goes on from NC_088209.1 coordinate 30,449,388, forward strand.
ATATGTACAATCAACCATTCATATCTACTCATATCAGACAAGATTCGTCTATACTAGTCGCAGTAAAACTAAGGCCTAATTATTTACACTATTTATACGGTCACGGTGAGGTTCCTCAGGGCAACGTGCCCATCCTTTACGCATTTGTACCACTGGCCACTGACGCTGGAACTGTACTGGAACTCCTGTTCACCTATAGCGAAAAGAGACGGTGTTCAAGGTAGTCACGGAGCAGACTCGACAGCGGCTTGACAATCCCGAGTTGCAGATGAAAGCGAGAAAATAAACTGCGTCGAACTCTAACCCTTGATGCCAATCGATATACCTGAACTCACGCCGTATCAGCACTAGTAAAATGCTCGAGACCGGCTTGTTGGACAGGAGAAGGTTCACCACGAACGCGCTAGCCCATAAGCAGGGTTCCGTGTTTTCGGTTTTAATCGAAAAACACCGAAAAACATACGCCGGGTAAATTTTCTCTCATTCTGTTTTAATCGAAAAACACCGAATACAGAGGGACTTTCCAGGACATGACAGGCATAAATTGCTGCATGTTCCCAGCAAGTTGCTGATGCAGATCAGAAGACCATACAGAAATACGGTGGTTGTGAAAAATTTCCGTTTACTTTTTCGTTAGCCGCGAACAACGCCATGTTGGACGACCGTCATAGGGAAATTACATTGTGATTTCTATTCCCCGATAACTGTCAGGTGAACCATGTACACGCCAGGTAAAACATCGAAAAACGCCGATTAAAATCAATGAACATCAATAAACATCGAAAAACATACGCCGAGTCTGCCCAAAACTTAAAACCGAAACCCCCGGAACCCTACCCATAAGGTACTTGCGTGCAGACGGAATTGAGAGGCTCCAACGGTACCATGAATAATGTTATGCAAAAGTAGAAAATCACGCATACCGCCCTACAGAATGCAATACGTCTAAAATAGAAGCTACACTGACCGCTTAGGTTTAGTGTATACTGCAACATAATAGTCACTCAAGTATCACTGAAGAGTTATGGTCAATGCAAACATTGCTTACCAATCTGTTTGGTGCAGCCATCTTGCTGTGCTATCTTTCACGAATCCCGGCGAATCCCGGAGGTTCATTTCGTATATATACACGTCTTTCTCTTAATTGCCAGTTTCCTCTCATCTCAAGGTCTAACGAAGCGACTCCACTTTGGCTCGAAGGGCGCCATCGATGTAATCTTAGGTGTGCATCAAATAATTTACCCGTTTTTACTTTCCTGGTAGCCTTAGTTACATCATCATAATTGTTTGTGTATTCTTCCCGTATAGTAACATCCATAGCCACGTTATTTATGAATCTCTTGTATACGTGCCCCTGTTCTTTTGGCACCGCTTCCAGAATTCTGGTACTGTAATGAAGCGCGTTCCTTTAACCGACCACGTACATAAAAATCGAATGTATGTGGAAAATAAAAAGCAAAGCTTGTTTTTCACAACATGTAATGAATTGCTCGGTGTTTACTTCGATTTGAATATTGCGCTCTTCTGCGTTGAATCACGTTCAGCTATAACCTGTCTCTAGAAGCTCTTGTCAGAAGCTGCAAACCCATGTGAACCCTGTTATTTCCAGATGGATATAGAGCTGCTAACTGAATTTAGATCAAAGTGACACGGGACATTAGACGAGGAAGAGATACTGTTTTTGGAACTTTGGAACGTCTGGCTCGACTCTAGCTTGTCGAATGTCCAGTGTCACTTTGATGTAAACGAAATTCAGTTCGTTGCTATCCACCTGACCATATAACATATCTGTAAATTGATGTAGTGATATCAATTGGTGACGAGGATAGATCGAATGTGATACAATTAGGATCAACTTGCAGGCGACAGTATTGTATAATCAGTATTCTGTAATTTTAAATATAAGCAATCTATCAACCTATATTATTTTTATATATGTTCTGTTACCTACGTGTGTATAGTGTAAGCTGTGATTGTATTCTCGATTTGCTCTCGGATGCTTTAAACTTTGAGACGATCAGTGATGTTAAACAAGCCCTATCTTCTTTGATGTATAATGATGTGTTGAATGGGGCTGATAATTTTACTGTCTAGTTGTACTACTTTGTTTGCTTGGAATTTTTTTCAGTTTGTGTTTTGCCACGTGACCGCAGGGCTCTGCCCACAAACCTATCACCGGCGATATCACCTATATCGTCGTCACCACCATCACCACCACCAGCACCACCAGCACAACCACCATCATCATCATCATCATCATCATTGTGGCCGTGTGTCGAGATTTCGGCGCACGTTAAACAACACTCAGGTGGGCAAAATTAATCACCACCACTGTGGCATCGCTTATGATCACAGTGTCTCTCGGCGTAAAGCCCCGAATTATTATTATTATTACTATTACTATTATTTTGGTTACATCCCTCTTTGCGCCAGTAACAAGTAATTAGGAGAGGTACACTCATTGACAATACTGTTGCTCCTTTCGGCTGTGGTGCACAGGTAGCCATTAGTGGATGAAATGAATTAACGCTTCACGTGCAGTTTCTATAATAAATATTAATTAGCATGACGTAATGGTACTCGGGAGTCGGGAGTATAGGGTCAGCTCGTGATTGCAGAAGGCGACTAACTGCCAGAAGAAGCTGCAATATCCTAATGCGTTCGTTTGTACTAATCGGGGAATCGTGGTTATCCATATTCTGTGTCTGCGCCATATGGAATCGTGTCAAAAAGTTTCTCGTGAAGTCGGCCCAACACGCAAGATTCCCTCGAGCAGCTTGCCATTGCTACCAATGCAGAGTACACGGTAAAACAAACATCGAGAGGGACAGAGAGAGAGAGAAGCTAAACACAAAAGGACGCACTCGGAAACTGCAGTTTCTACTTTTCCCTTTTTTATATGTCCTTTCTCTGTCCAGTCTCTTAAATGTTTCAAATACTTTATTTCTTTGAGCGTTTTGATAAGTTTTCTTTTAGATCCCCCACCTATACTGCTTCATTCTTCTTTTGTTATACGCATCGTCAATACGTTTTGTTCTGTTTCTTCAAGCAAACTTGCAAGCAGTGAAAGAAAAGAGACATGAAAGCATCAACCATAGTTCTACAAAGAATTTATTTACAGTATTTCGATATTTCATTCTTCTATGGCGGTCCTTCTCTGTCAATTCACGTTAAGTTGAGGAGGAGGATGTATTAATTTTGGCAGGAAGAGTCTGCCACAAAGGACGGCTTGCTATTCCTTGCTAAATAATGCCTTAGTGGGTAGTCAAGTCCCTGTGGTAGTTAGAGTCAGAGGTATGTACTGATTGCAAGACGCATCTCTCGTACTCTGACGGACGTTTTTTCTCTACTTTTTGTTGTTTCTTTCAAGGCAAGAACATCCGAACCAGCTCGGGTTGAAATATGTAGTTAATTAACAGAATGAATGAATTCGAGATGGCTTCGACGGACACATCCGACTACATTCATTTTTCCTATACACTCTTTCATGCCACAATGTGACATTAAAGATCGCTCCACCACGCCGTTGTAGCATGACCACATTGGGTGTCCATAACCTTTGGCTGTCTTTGACACCTACCACCTAGTTCGCGGCCCTAGACGCTTTCGTTTCGTATATTTACATGTCTATTACATATATTTACATGTCGTCTAGTGGCCACTGTCGAGGCGCTCCAAACCACGGGTTGAATGGACTGTGCTGCTGGCGCTTGTAAGACCTCCTGGCTTTCCAGTAGACAATGTGTTGCTTCCCTGGCGATGTCGTTGATTGGCGTGTTCCTGTCCTTGTCTAACTCCTGACCCTCTGAGCCCTCCAGGCTGTCCAACGAGACCATGACCATTGGTACCACTGCTGTGTCCATCGCTAGTATCGCTGCCCACAGTGGAGTTGACGCTGCCAAAGCTGCTTTGAGTTGGTTGCTGATTTCTACCGCCAATATCTGTACTATTCCGGCGTGGTCCGGTGCCAAGTACGGGGTCCTCTTGCCCTGCGGCTGTTCCATTGCGACCTCCCCCTAGTGGCCTACTGAAACTGTTTTCGAGACCGCCGCTGCCCCCGAAACCTCCAGGACTCGAGCGTTCTTCGCCGGTAGTGTTACTGTCACGTCCGCCGGGTGTATGGCCACGACTTCCGTGGTTTCTGCTTCCTATGCCACGCTGGCCTTTGCTCCCGTGGTTACCATTGCGGCTTCCACTACCAAAGCCAGACACAGTTCCTCCAAAACCTTGACCTCCTTGCCCATGAGGACTGTGTTCGCCGAACGTTCCACTGTCGCCGTGTACGCCTAGACTGTCGTTACCAATACTACCCGGGTTTCCGAATCTTCCTCCGTGGGTACCGTGGTTCCCATTTTCTAATATTCCTGGAAAGGTCGTCCTGTTTCCATTAGCATTCGATCCGAAAAGCGTGCCAGGAACGTCGTGTTCTCCGGGTGTTCCACTTCCACGGTTGATGCCAGGGATTACCCCTTGACCTACAGTTCCTGGCCTGTCTACGACACCACGATGTCCTTCGGGATGTTCACTACCGCCTGGAACTTCAGGATCCTTGGTGCCTGCTGTTTGGTCACGTCTACCTCCAACACTGCTTGGTCGGTGATCTCTGGTGGGGACGTGTGATCCAGAGATTGCGTGATCTACTGGATCGTGTCCTTCACCATCACCACCCTGAAGTCCAGGTCGTCTTTCATGACCACCAAGGGTGCCTGGTTGTCCATGTCCAACAGTGCCTTGTGATTGATCACGTCCATTACTTGGCCGGTCGGAAGACCCGAAGAGTGGAGGATGTTCCGAACCGCTGCCTCCGAAGCTCGTACCTTGAGTGTCAGGTCGTCCTTGGTGACCTCCAGGTGTGTCTAGAATACCATGTCCTCCAGTGTTTGTTGTTTGGCCTGGTCCACTTGCAAGACCACGATGTTCTGTATCGTCCCTTCCGAAACTCACACCACGACTTCCACTTCCCGAGCCACCGCGGCTATCAGTCCTGTTACCTCCATCGCGGTGGACACTATCTGTACTGGGAAGTTCCCGTCCCACTGTGCCATCTCCTTCCCCAAATCCTTGCGTGACGTTCCTGCCGGTGGGTTGCTTGTTCACACCCGTGCCGTTCACCCGGCGGCCCTGACTACTTTGTGTGTCAGAGGAGATATTACGTCCACTCCCAAAAGTAGTATTCTTGTCGTGTTCGCTGGGGCGACTTTCAGTCTCATCGATATTTCGGTTACTGCTTCCGTTGCTGCCATCGTCTCCAAATGTGGCAAACGAAGGCACTCCACTTCCACGTCCTTGGGTGTTCGTTTCGTTTTTACGAACGCCGAGGCCAAAATCTGGTGATCTCGTGGATGTGACACTCGGAATATTGAGAGCGACAGCAGTAGAGATGAAAGCGAGCAGGATTGCTGCTGCAGTGATGTGCTGCAAAAGGTTTAAAAACAATTTTGAGTGTTTTGATTAGTACTGCAGGCAGTCATTGCCGAAGATTTCGAAACAATTATTAACAGTTCTGCAGATGAACCCAGGAGCAGGGCTTAGGCTTATGACTTTCTATAGCCAGCCACAGGCCTACTTCATGAATTCTATTTGTCCTGCTACATTCGCATACGTGTCATGTTAAATGCGTGGAACGTTTTTCCAACGGTTTCACCATGCGCGTGCGCACGGCGTGCGTGTGACTTCGGAGAAAACAGTTTTCCAGCGCGCGGGGGAGAGTATCTAACGCGCGCAGAGAGTAATGCGCCGTGTTGACTACAGATATTCGCACGCGTCTGGGCGCGTTTTCCAAGGAGTGAACAGTGCGATGGCCGTCGTGCGGCAAATAAAGTTGCGTATGAGTAGTTCGCAGATATTTTTGGGACAATTTCCGCCACACTAAACTTACTTCTACATTTCAACGATATCTGGAACGAATGAAACGCAGAAACCGTAGAAAGCAACAGCACCGGCACATATCAACAAACGCTTGCGATCGACGAATATTGCAACACTGGTGCGCGTCACTCGCTCTGTAGATGCTCTGTACAGCTGGATTCACACATGCGTTTTTTGAGCGCGTTTCGCGGCGCGTTTCCAGTCGCTTTTCGCGAACCGCTCCGTGCTGCAGCTTCGGAGGGCAGAAACGCGAACGCTTTTCATCCGGCCAGTCGGAGCGCCTTCGGAATGGTTCATTTTGACGCCCCCAGCAAAACAGATATACCACGCGGGGAACTTTTGTCCTTTTGTGTGTGTGTTTGGTGCGACCGTCGTTGTATTTAGCTGTCACCGGCGAGCTGGGAATTAACGCAAGCCACAGAATCGACGAAAATAAATGGGATTTTGAGCGTGACCATGGTGTGTTGGTCGCCGGCAGGTAAACGTGTGCCTCGCATCTTCTGCAGCTCCTTTTTTGCGTATGTATTTGCGGCTTTAGTAGAACGCGTTCACGATAACAGTTGCGGAAACATCAGCAGCTTTGAAGTGGGTGACAGCACATTGCTCAGCTTGGATCTGATAGCTTTCTTTATCGTATCGTTATCATGGAGTTCTGCTGACGTAAAATGTCGCTGTTATATATTGTGTCGTGTCTGTCTGTCGTTCCGATGATTAATGATGCAAGCGGAAACGATTCACAATGTAAATTTGAACGGAGGCGCAAGAAATGCAGGTGCAATCTTGACATAGCAACAACAACGAAACGCCTTTGCACACTGGCGGCAAACGAATGTGTGACCGGCTGCTCTCAGCGGCGCCACGAACGCAGAGGCGGCGGCGCTTTTTGAAACGCATGTGTGAATGAGCCTGCGTGCGCTCCGAGTGCTCGTATCGCGGGCACTTCTTCGCCGCGCGTGCTAGGCCACGGCGTGCACGCGACATTTTGACGTTTCGTGCTTCAAAACAGGGGTGAACCTCTTCGCCGCGTAACATGCTCCCAGCTAACCATCATCCCGAGTGACAACGTTCTCACCCCTGATTTGTTGAAAATGGGAGGAGTACGCCTTTTTGTGACGTCTATATGCAGTCTTCTGAATTAATTCTTTCTTTTCTACGAGTGCACATCTATTTGCGCGTAAATTTCTCGCAACCGACGCCAACTCACATTACGTAACGTGACACAAAGCAGACACCATCCCCCACACGTCAGCCGTACCTCACCAAGAACACTTTTAATAGAATGCGCAAAACGTACCTTCGTCTGAGCGAGTTGCATCTCCAGCGTCGTTCTTTCGAAAGCACTGACCAGAAGAAGAACGATGACAACTTGATAAATATGGCTTTTATAGCCAAGAAACCGTCTCCCGTATCAAAGCCGTTCAAGGACTGCGAATATACGCGTACGCACGGCTCCTCTGCTCGGTCTTCAAGGCTATAATTGTCAGATTGCGTGTACACTGTATTTTGCGTGCAAACTACTCAGTTGCAAGTCGTCATGAATAAACATGTTTACGCATTTTCCTGGAAAAGCGATTGCGTTTTCCGGCGAGCCCTTGTTTTTGTTGTTATTTTTCTCCCCATTTGTATTGCAATGGTGGCGTAATGAGCATAATTAGATGGCTGTTAAAAGTTACTCGCTGTCGCTATGTTTTTATTTTTTATCAATATCTTTTTTTCTTCTTTTTGCGTAACTTTATTCGCGTGAAATGCCAATTACTGGTGCAATGCATCCTATGGGCGCAACTTTGTATGCACGCGCCTGACGTCACACTCTAGCGGTGGCGCTGCAGTCAGCAGATCGTCCGCTTGGCGTGGGCAAAACAGCAATCAATTGCAGTGATTGAAGTGATCATTTTCATGCAAAGTGGTCCTGCAGGAAAGCCGTGTATCTTTTGAGTACACAACCCGATGAAGAAAGGGAGGCGAAATCACTTTTCATCAGTTTCCGCGCTACGCAGAACGAAGTAATCATTTGATCGCTGCAGTTAAACGGCAAGATTCCCTGACATCGCCTTTGTGAGATTCCCTCACGATACCTGTGTACAAATAACGCTAACATGAATCGGTGGACGGTAGCAAATCAGCGCTGTTTTCAGAAACGCCCCGATCAAACAGCTCGCCTAAGGTGAAGTAATATAGTATGCTTTCAGTGACTTGTACGCTTGCACAGTATCAGCAGTGAACTGGCTCGGTGAAAATTAGATAAACTACAATGCGATTCTGATCGGCGGCATGTTTTGTGGCTGGGCTGCCCAGTTGTCGATGTGCAGCGCGAAGTCGATCGTCGTGTTGTATGCCGTTCCGACACTTGTCTGATTCGTTCAGAACTCTAAATTATTAGAGTATTGTGGAAAGAGACAGTCGAGAGCGGTGTAGCAGTGCGACACAGCCGATGTTGCACTTGATTGATTGATTGACTAGTTCTGCTACTCCCAAAACAAAACAACAAACAACCAAAAACAAACAAAGGATGTTGCGCAAGGATGTTGCACTTGCGGAAAGCATTCGTACACTGCGTTCAGTGTGTCCTGCCCACACCAAACCCGCGCATGCACGAATAACGCATCTTGTAAACAGTGAAGTGGTGTATAAATCTACACGTACTTCGATATACAGGTATTTCTTGTGTGAGGGACTTTATAAGTGGGAATAAGTGCAGAAATAGCAAAGTGTGTGTGGGGGGGGGGGGGGTTAACAAAGTAGGTTATAGCACCCCTGCCCCATCTCTTTCTCTCTCTCAAGCAAATACACCGTGTTCGTGTTCTCGACAGTCATTCGTCGGGGAGAGGGGCTGCTGAATTATCGAAACTAGAGCAGTTACTCTTTTGAACCCTCACTAATTCTGTAAAGACATTCGAGGTTGTGCCTTCGTTCTAATCTAATGGTATAAGCGAAGGCACTTGCGCGCAGTGTCGAAATTCGTTAGCAACGACAACAGTTAAATAATGAGTGATAATGTCATGGGGGTGTTTCCACGACGTTCGCTAGAGCGGCAGAAAACTACATATTACGAGATTTCTTATATATATCACAAGCCCGCTTCCCTTGATGTTTTCTGGCCAATTGGTGACATACCGGGCATACCGGGCAATGACCATGCTGACTCTCTGGCAAAAGCAGCTGCAAGAACCAGGCCGAAAGTCAAAGCTCCCCCAAGCAACTTCTGCTGCTCGAAAGCAATTAGGGGGTATGTGTGGATGCTGCGCCCTGACAAGCGCACGGGACACGGATCTGCACCACCACTCTGTGCTACTGGTGGCCTCTTCAGGGCCGAGGCTTCCCTCCTTCTCCGCATCCGTTTTCGCAGTGCCTACATACGGGTCCACGTCTTCAAGCTCGGCCGTACCCCGAACCCTGGATGCCCACACTGTGAGGAAACAGAAACGGAGGAGCACGTTATTATGGATTGCCCAGCCACATCAGATGCAAGACGCAGGCTGCAGCAAGCTGTGCAGCCTACCGGCAAGCCTGAACTCGGGGAGATTGTCTATCCTCGTGGCAACCTCCATCGTCGGAAGCTCATCGAAAGAGCTCTTCTGGACTTTTTCAAGGTCGTCGACCCACAAGGGCGACTGTAGGAACACGGGATGCATAGCAGCAACTAATGTAACTGTTCTCCCCCTTTTCCCTCCCCCCGAGCAACATGCCGCCAGCTAGGCAGGCAGACCGCTCGTCTATCCAACGTTACCCCCACCCCCACCCCCCCGACCCCGGTGACATAGCGTACGCGCCAATAAGCTTGTGGATCGACATGCCGAGCCTGCAAATGGCAAGGCAGCGTTGCTGTTCCAAGGACACCAGCTACTGATAACGGATTCGCACGCATAAAAAATAAACTCCAGAAGAAACTCCACATGTTGACTATCAGCAGACAGATGCAACGTGCAAAGGACGATCCTCCTGCGATCTACAAGTCTAATTATGAACAAGCTACCTAATCCAGCTACTCCCCCCAGCCGACATCCAAGCGGAACATACTCCTCAACTAAACGAAATGGAGCAACAGACCCCATATTCGGGCGTCACCAAGCTCCAAAACGCAGCTACTTCTACTCTATTCTCTCTCTCTCTCTAAAGAATAATACCCGTGCCACACGGGCAGAAAAAAATGACATTAGCGTGTACTGTGAGTCGGGTCCCGAATGCCATTTCTTACGATAGTCGTGCTATACATGTCAGATTGGAATGACAATAAACGCGATGATGCCGGTCTCCCACTAGCGGTACTTGAGGAGCGAGAACATGTTCAAAGAGATTGAGAATGCACATAATATTCCACAAAATGAGAAAATTTGCTTTATTTCATAACCGATGGTCTGTACTATGTCGGAAAACTGTTGTCATCTTGTCTGTCTGGCAGTGTACACTAAAAGCAAATATATATATATATATATATATATATATATAAAACTCGTTACAAACGCCAGTCACTTTGCCAAAAATAATGCTTGTTTTGGTGAAATTTATAAAATGATTGCGCGGTGCGCAGCATAGAGTGTTGCCCCGTTTTTTTCAGGGCCCCAAAGCACATGGGTACCATAAAACTGCTTGGTGTACATACTGTTGAGAAGCTGCAGTAATGCGTATTTTCTATGACGTCATGAGCGGTACACAGTTCCACGATATTTTTGTTGTCATTCTTTCTTTCCACGCCACGTGGATTGACGAATGCGTCCTGTGTGGGAACAAGTCAGGTTCTGTTGATACTAGATTATGAGGGAGGGGGTGCTGTTGTATTTTATCTTAATTTCCCGGATGGGTGCTTCCGTAGCCCTTGCTTTCAAAGACAACAACGTACTTTTGTCGTAAGTTTCAAGGATTCTGAATGGAAGTTTATCGGATAACAACGCGGAAGCCATAGTTCCGTTCTGAAACTAGACATGATAAATCTCGTTCCTCCGCGTGTGTATGAAGACAAATTTTATGATTTCATTCACATGTGTTCGAGAGTTCGAGCATTGTGGTCCACCCTGCGGATGCTTAACAGAACACAAACAAACGTAATAAAGGAACGAAGAAACGAGACTTCGGCAAGATCGCCATTTGATACGATGCAAGTCGATGTTTAATTCCCGGGGAATCATAACAAAACAACACTTCATTTCACAGAATGTCCCTATATTCACAGACTTTCACTCCAAAATAAGTCCGCCTGCGATAGCGTGTATTATCAGTAGAAATCATCATAGCCGCCACCACGGCCGCCACCACGGCCACCACCACCACGCCCTCCGCGGAAGCCTTTGCCTTTGCCCCCACGACCACGTCCCCTGCCTCCTCCTCTTCCGTATTCTTCGCTGCTGTCATAGTCACGGTCGTATCCACCACCACCACCAAACCCTCTGTCATAGCCTCCGATCCCTCCGGGGTATCCACCGCCGTAGCCTCCTTGGCCCCCGTAGAGCTGTGCTTGAACTGTTGCCACAATGACCAGAACCGTCAGCAGAACTGCGAGCTGTGCATGAAAGATAACAGTCACTTATGCCCGGTTTCATCAATGCCGAAGTAACACTTGAACCGATATCGTCGGTCCCCTAACTTGAATTTAAGGCTTAACTCTGTTTCACTAAAGGGGCTTATTGTCACTGAAATGTTCATCACGTCACCAAATATCGTTTGTAAAAAATACCTGACTGTCGACTCAGTTTTAGCAACCCTTGATATCGGTTCAACGTTATCCAGCGTTGGTGAAGTCGGGCCGGGACAACTGATTGAATACAAATGCACGAGCATGTTCTCCTCAATACAAAACTTTTGGGGCGATACTCGTTGAAAATGAAATGCCTCCTAAAGAGCATCCCGTTAATAAATAACGATAAATGCAATAAAGTTTCGATTCTAAAATCCCATTGTTGTGCATGATGGATTACGGCTAAGTTGCGCCGTGAGTCACAAGAGAAAAAGCATTCCAGAAAACTGTCCAACTCGTTCTCTTCCAATTGAAAGAGAGTTGGCTAATAACTACAACATAAGCATTCCGTGTGATTGCACCCGTGCCGGGACCAGGGACACGGTGCGGTTTGGAGAAAAGCCCTTTGGATAAATCTGTGTAAGATGATAGGCAGAACTCACCATCTTCCCGGTGGTAGCCATCCTCCCTATGCTATTGCGGAAACTATTGGATCTTTATAAGGAAGGGCGGTGCTTATATAGGCTTGTCATACAAGAACCAGAATCGTCAAGGACGAGAAAATCGCTCGACCACAGCTCACGTGTATAGTTGCCCAACACAGAGTACGCGATTTGATGCCAGCGTAATAGTGTTATACGTATCGCCATAAGCATACTCGTATAACCCGATGTTGTGAAAGACCTGTCATCGGATATTGTGACAGTGAAATTAATGAATTAACAAATCGTATATTTCTCGGGAAAACCCGGCCTTGGACATTTGGAGGTGGGGACCGTGGGGACAGTGTCGTCTGGGGCAGGTGTGGTCAGCCGGCTCTGAACGGCTCGGTGGACCAGCAGGGGAAAGGGGAAAAGCAGGTGTGAAAGGAAATATCTATGATAGGGAAAGAGAGAGGGGTACACAGTCCCTGTTGCTCTTCGATTCGAGTGTCCTGCAGTGAGTGTTCCAACCACAAAACACGTACGAACATCCCTCACTAGCCGTCATTGACATTAGTTTACCTAGAATCCCAAGCGCGGAGGGGTGTTGGAAATAATTGGGAGGGGGGTCATTATTATAGTTACGTCATTACAGCTTAACATATCATTACCGACATGTGTCTAAAGCTGCAATCGCAAGGGCACCCCCTGTAGACGGTACACAGGTGAAAAGGTTAGGGGAGTGTCACTGAACATTGGGGGGGGAGGTTAGGGGGGGGGGGGGTCTGGATAAATCACTGTCCATTGGGATTCTCCGTGCACTAGGGTTGCCAGATTTGGCTATACTTTGCGCCAAATTGACTACTGTCTGTCGTGGCGCCGGAATTCGGGCAATGGCAACTTGGCTATTTTCTGGCTACTTTTGTGGGTACTTCTTCGTAATACGTTTGAGACTCTTGTGCACCTATATCGCTATAGCTTTCATCGTGCAACCACAGAATGCCGAAGTACGAAGATCGGCTTTCTATCAGACGGTATGATGTCCTTCGGACTACTGTTTCGTTTGTGTGTTACTCGTTAAAGTGTCCCCTCGATCCAATTTGAAACTGGAATTTGTCTACTTTTGTCTACTTTCTCATGACGCGTTGGCGTCTGTTCAGGATCTTGACCTGAGCTATCCTCCTGTCGGCCCGATCTTCACCTTGTCGTTATGACACAACGCGGTGGTGATGGTGGTGGTGATAGTGAAAGGGCTTGCCGTTGTCGGCCTCACAGAGGTGGGCAACCTCACGACTGACGCCCTCGGGGCATGTGCGTCCTGGGCCGACTTCTAAGGAAACTGTGCCGACATTATATCTGAAAGAGTCTGAGGAAAACTCAGGAAAGGAGGCGTGATTGTGATTGAACGGTGCATGCAATTGAAATGTCTTTTCAACCTATCAGTAAAAATATCCTATATACGCAGGACACTGTTTTTCTGAAATCCACTCATACTATGTTGAAATTGAGCTAATGCAGAACTCATCGCTTTTGTCGATCCAATCATGGTGACTGTAGCCGTAGCTTCTACGTTCTTTTGCGCAACACAAGTTGGTTTTATAGAAACTCCTTTACACGTGGAGGGAGTCCACAGATAATATCGACGTCAGATTGCGAAGAGTCATTTAGCCCCTGTAGTAATTGTGCATGCGATCATTATGTGCGCACACACACACGGGCATATTAATGCGGACATTACGAAATCTTTACATCTACATGACCGCAAACGCACCAGACGCAATCTATAGATATATTAAGAGGCAGACTGCAGCTTTTCAATCTCTGAGCTACGATGACTTCATTTTTGTAAGTCCTTCCAAGGCAATTGCGGGATGTATTAAACAATAAAAAATCGTATGGAAATCTGGTGACACATCAGTATGCGGTATCAGGTGGAAATCTCGAAACGCAAAGGACATGTTCTGATAGTAACAAGGGGGACACGCTCTAAATCGGGGCCCACCGATATTCGGGAAGTTTCTATATGTCCCTACACATTCCCCACGCTTTTCACTTGTTTAATATTCCTTACCCCTTCCAATAGTTCTAATCCTTCTTGCATGGAATACCTGCATCAAGTCCAGCTAGGAAATTGCTCCCTTTGGGTCTCGTGTTTGTGTATTACTTTTTATTAGTGTATACGTTCGTAACTATGTGAGTTCCCTTCGTGCCATTGAAGTAGGCAAGAGGCTCAATAAAAGATTCAGTAGACTAAGCACTCGGGCCTGGGGAGCTTTAAACTTTTTTACCCATGCCCGCGAAAAGCAAGGCGTTCTAAATAAACATACTTTTTCAGTGATATTAGTAAATGGAATGAATTTTATAACAAATTGTGCACTTATATGGTACCAGTCATGGTCATTCAGCAGCGCATTTTATATCAGGTAGCGAGTAAATCAGTTTTGCAATAGGTTGGAAACACAAACTATTACAGAAAAGAGGTGGACTGCCATATAATACGAGCGTGGATCAAATATAAACGAGACTTTTGTTGTAGAGCGCGTTCTGTCAATTGGCCCGCGCTGCCGCTTGTGCACGTGCTAGGTAGGGGGGTCAGTAGTTACGTGAGAAGCCAGCCGGTCTCGTTACATTTCCTCAGTAGTCCGCCATACGATGTCTCAGGAAGAGGCACACCCGTCGACTGCGCAACGTATTATTATAAAGTTTCTTGCTCGTGAGGGTGTAAAACCGACCGAAATTTTGCACCGATTGACGGCACATGCAGTTCGCGAATCAAACACTGTCAAGGAAAGGTGTGTTTCCCTGGCATAAGTGAATTTGTGGAAGGACGTGACTAGGTTGAAAAAGCCCCTGTCAAAGCCAAGACTCGGCTGTCAGCTGGCAAGGTGCTTGCAACTGTTCTTTTTTTTTTTTGGGGGGGGGGGGGGACCAGCGCGGCATTTTGCACATTGAATTCTTGTCCGATCGTCGCACCATCAACGTTGCATATTACTGTGAACATTCGAGTGAGGTTAAACTTGCTTATCGCAGCAAAACGCCTGACCAACCAACACGTAAAGCGATTCTCCTCCATGACAACGTCAGACCCCACATTGCAGCCGTCACGTCACATGTGCAAAATTAAGGGATATGGGCTGGACGTCACTGGAACACCCTCCCTATAGCCCTGACTTATCGCCTTGTGACTTTCGCCTGTTTTGGCCACTCAAGCAAGCACTGAGAAGCCAATGATTCGGCGACGATGACGCGGTGGAGGAGTTTGTGCGCATCTGGATGCTGACACAACCCACTTCTTTTTATGAAGAGGGGATAAAAAAGCTACCGACCCACAGGGAAAAGGCATTTCTACACCGGGAGATAATGTAGAAAAATAATGCACACTTGGTTTATTTCTTTTTACTACAAATAAAAAATTATAAAATGAAAGTCTCGTTTATACTTGATCCATCCTCGTACACAGCAAACACCGGGATGGTCCGAAGGCTTGTTGCGCTGTGAGCGCATGGTATACATAACCACCCCTACTAGTCAATGGAAGGGAGAAAATCGATTACCTCTATCGGTAAAAGGTCCGTGTACCACGCCGTACAGCGCAACTCTGAGTAAAGATGGTAGTGCTTCTGTTGCCAACGGCACTTCCTACGCAACCTGACGTGCCCTTCCCACTCACCAGGCCTGATATGATGATTCTCACCTGAACACGGGGGTTCAACATTCCCACTCAGCTATTTCGCGCAAAAAACTGTAAACACTGAACCACACAGCAGTTCGTCACCGTACTTTTCATTTTATTTACCGTATGCTCTGTTGCCACTGTACCCGTATCTAGGACCCGAGAGACCCGTGTCATGAACCTGCTGCACAGAACGCGCTCCGTTGTACCCGAAGCTTGATGGCTTGCCATAGATGAACGGTTGAACATTTGATTCGCCAACGTCAAGATCAAAACCCATGAATCCGCCGTTCGAGGCCTGCACTGACTTTCTTATCGCGTCTACATTCTTTGCAACTTCCGTCTGAATGCCATCAAGGCCAGGGTGTAAACCACTGAACCCAAAGGACGTTGGCTGTGCTGGGTTGTGAGCACTCGGGGAGCCGTAAGGCTGCACATGTGCACGTGGTTCTTCGGCTACGAAGTCACGGTCACCATTGTGTCCTGTCTGTCGCCTCGGCGTGTCGTTATTGTGTCTCGAGTCATGTCCGTTGTGAGAGTGTCCACGATTGCCACTGGAAGCTCCAGAAGCACTATTCGAAGAGCTTGGTATTCTGTAAACGCCATCACGGTCTTTGGAAAGTGGTCTCAGCCCTGGTGTCGTCCCTGAAGAAGGCGTCTGACGGTTTGGAGGGCCACTGTGCCCTGTGGTCTTGTTTCGGAACGGGTCCGTACGGTCACTCGGGGCAGCTGTCGGTTTTTTAAACCCTGATGACGGCCTTTTTGTTGACGTGCCCGCTGATACGTTGTTACCTTCGGGTCCAGACTGTCCTGACTTCGGTGAAGCGAACGCTGGAATCCTTTTCCCACGGGCCGTTAGCAAAGTAGCCGTCCTGCCTCCCACTATTCTTCCGATGACATCTTGTGGTCCTGACTTCAATTGGTCGGAGCTGGCTATTTCGTGTACTTCAGAGGCATCGTCTTTGTCGGGATTGCCCGACGTAGTACAAACGTACACCAGGAGCAGTAGGAGGCATGGGACCTGCGAACATGAACGTTATCATTACTATAAACAAATCTCCGGTCTTCAGAGTTTGTTCGCTCTCATCCCTCCTCCCCAAAAGGGGCCACGCGTGTGCTTGGGCATATACAGTATAAAAGAAATTCCAACTGCGTCAGATGTATATGAGGAACAAAATTGAGGATGCAACATCAGGCTTTGCCACTGCAAACCATAAACGTGAAACGGCTCCCACACACGATCGAGCTGGTTATCGTATCGGCTATATAGCACAATGTACTTCACAAACTCATCGATGCTATACACATACGTCTAGTGTCACTTGCAAAGTTGCACAACCATTACCTCAAGTACGACCTTACATCATAGAAAGAGATAGCAACATAGAGCAAAGCGCATATAGCGAATCAACGCTAATATCATGCTTACACAATGCGCGCACAGGGATCGGGTTCCACACGTCTAGCAGCTCCAGTCAAGTACAGATCACACGTGAAGTACCAGATGTTAAAGACATAGGTTAACTCACCACATTTGCACATATTGCGCTGGCACGTACTAGGGCCTTGGACTGCAACTTCCGACTATACGCTTTAGAGTTGGATTATTCACATTCCCATCAGTCAAGTCTCAATGACTTGTCCCGCCGGAAAATTCCACTTACACAGTCTTACGAAATTTTACAGCTCTTCTAAGTGCGCAGCAGAAAGAGCCCTCAGCTGTCATTACTTTTTGACTCCATCCATCTTTATTGCAACCTCAGCCGCCCCACCTCACAGAAAAAAAAAAAAAAGTCATGAACAGCAAAGCTCGAGGAAAGCCCCGGTGACAAGTATCAGGAAACTTACCGAGAACTTGTGCATTGTCGCTCCGACAAGGTGAAACCGTCTTCCTGGCGAAGGATGTCCCGCAATTTTAGATATTCGGCCAGGCATGGAAGCCAGATAAATACGCTTTCCTGTTTTTGTCCCTTGCAGCCCGGTGTACGCTAAGAGCAGTGGCGGGAGTTTCCAGGGCAGCCGCAATAAGTGCGTGCGTACACCACGACCGGAAGGAGCCCGTCAGACGGACGCTATACGTGGTGTTCCCTGAAAGTGGTTCCATTTCAAATTGCCCTTAGCGAACTGGCGGCGGTCAAGGTAAAGCATGGGGGGTCTCATAGAACTGCAGCTCTTCTTCTAGGGCGCCGATGCGTTGCCGCGAAGAACCTGACCGCGAAACGTGATAATGATGGGGTCATCGATGGAGGCTGGCGCTTGTTGCGACGTTTTCGGAGAATGGTGGGGAAAAAGTATCGGTTTTAAGAAATTTGAATGTTCTGAAGATAAGAATTCGTCAGGGGGGGGGGGGGGGGGGAGGTAGCGTTGTCACCCGTGTGCAATGCGTCTACTTCTGTCGAACTGAGAATCTGATTGACTATATACATGCAGTGGACTCGATCAGTGGACTCGTTTAAAAATGTTGCGTGGGGAGCCCGTAAGGAACGTTAATGAAATGCCGCGACAGCATATAGGAATTTAGTATAAGCAGTACCCTATCAGTTGAAAAGACACGTATGCCTTTGCGAACCCATGGGAGACATCTCGCACATATGCATGAGAAGCGTGTAGCATTATAGTAGACTACCAATATGAAGAAATCGGTGGGGATGTATTCAAATTCTGAATCGAGTATGGATCTATTTTTTCGAAAGTTCTCCGAAGCCGCTCTCGTAAGCCCAAAACACGGTCAGAAGAGAGAGTACAGAACGAAGTGAGTGCTGCTGCATTCAAAGATCCGTATGCACATATAGCACGTATGTATATGTATGCTGCATATCCGTGTAGTGCTCTAATGTGTTCGGTCCGAGTATATTACTATTCGCTTCGTAGCTTCGTATTGCTAGCAACGGTTGCTATTGGCTTCGTATTAGCTTTGGTTACATGACTATTCGCTTCGCATAAGCTTCGGTTGTCAAACTACTTTTCGCACAAGCGTAGAAATTGGATACCAGATGAATCGAATTGGATTGCATTGGATTGGATTTGATGCCGCATAGCGATGTTAAAAATACGGTTGCGAACATGAAGAGGGAGAGAAAGGGTTGAACTACTCACCTGCCACACTCCATGATGATGAATGCCTGAGCCTCAGACTTTTTTCATCATGGAGTTTCCCCACCAGCTCACCTTCGTTTATGACTATTTTACCTGTTTGTTAACTGCTGTAGACTTTGTGTTGGTATATGTGCTGCTGCCGATAGAAAATCTGACAGAGAATGCGACGGGCATGTGTGCAGTTCATTTCCCGCGTGTTTGCACATTCTGAGGTCCGTATCGACCCTTAATTTTCATTCTTCTACATATCAATGGCTCCAGTCGTGGATCGCATGCTGCCATCTATGAGGAATGTCACAGAACTTCACTTTTTCTCCTTCATTTTCTGTTTCGTTCACGCTTTTTGACTCCCTATTTCTTATCGGGAACACCACATTTAAGAATTTTCTAGATGTTTCAGACAGAGTGAAATCCAGTACATATATTTTAGCTTGTGTTAACGGCAGTGTCCTCAATAAAAAAATTCTTAAACGTCCTCCAGCTACTCTGAACGCATACAAATCAGCTAGCAGGTGTGTGCATGCCGTTGTTGCTTCTTCGAAACCTGTATGTGACGTCGCAGAATATTGGGACGAAAGCAGATGGGACACCTTTAAAGCTTTCAGGAACACCAAACAGGACACGGTCTGAAATTTCGCTTGTACATTAACTTCCACAAATGATTACAGATGACGTAAAACTGACGTCATTTCCTGTTCTGAAAGAGGTTAGAGGACAGCCGACAGCTGCATGTCGTTGCCGGACGTCCAAATCGTCGCGGGGGTTTTCCTGATGCGTGACCAGATTATCTAACACCATGGAGCGTGATATCCCGTCTCTATTTATAATTTGGCAGAAAATTTGTTGCTCGGGAGAAAGACTACAGTCACTAAGGTCCTTTTTAGAGTCACTAAATAAACTACGCATAGCTTATTTAGCGATTCTAAAAAAGGCCAACCACGTCGCGTTGTCAGTAGACTTTTTCATTTTGTTTCATTAGTGTTTGACATAATAGTACCTGTCCCATCCCAAACTCAGTTTGGGGCCGCCGTACAATCAGTTGCACTGGTATGACGAATCACTTGATAGAAGAAATATGGAGTTCAACGTTAACATATCACACTATGTTCTGTAGGAAATGCCGACTAACCAAATACTCTAACCGCACGGGGTACTCGCCAAGCGTAAGTGCAACGGTAGACCAGGGACGAAGCGAAATGACATATACAGAGTTTTCTCGATTATCCGGACACCTCGGGAGTCGTCTCTTTTGGTGCGGATGACGAATTTCCGAATAACCGAACCAAGCAGACCTTCCGGGGAAACCCGAAAAATTTGGGAGACCTCCTTATAGTTCCAGAAAAGGAAAAGATCGATCGTTACTTCAGAAAATCCTGTAAGTGAGCTGCTTGAAATTAGTAAGCACGCGTGTGACAGAATTTTGGTCACAGCCACGGCACCCGCTGCGTCACCCTGGCTGTTCAAAGAAGGGTAATATCTCAGAATGTTGGTCCCGAGCACATGTTTCTGTCTGTGTGCAAATGTCTTTGGCATAGGCCAAAAGGCAGGCGTTGCTTTCGGACGACCTGGATTGGATTGGATTGGAAAAAGAAAGAAAAACGACCTGAACATTAACGTTCACATGTGGATTTCTTGCGCTCGGTGGATACAGGGCACCTCTTCCGCTTATTAGTGAGTTTTAGTACATCGTACGCTATCACCTTAGTGTACGTAATGGATAGCGTTGATTGTTCTGCGCATGCCCATAAGAGAAAGAGATCTTCGCGCAGTGCGCAGAACCACCAACGCTATCTGTTACGTACGGTATCACCTTTGCGTACGATGTACCAAAGCTCTCTATTGTCTACCGCCTCTACCGTGTGCCCGCAAACACGAAAAGAGAGTGACTTCTGAAGAAAGCGGAGTCAAACAGTACAGCATGCCCCAATGAGGTGTCCTTTTTCCGGAACAATGCGGACACAGCACATGTCAGGGACATAGGACGTTGCTACTTTTCTACATATGCAAATCAGAACTACATAGGCCCTGGAAGATTGGTCCCCATACTTGCTGTCCGGATACGGCGAGCTTAACGCAGCATTAAACACGCGAAACGCTTGGCACGAACCTCAAGCATATACTGTACTTCGCAAACCTTTTAGTTTCACGATGAGGAATAGCCTGAGACAGGAACGAAGAAAACGACGACACAACGTAAGTTCTATACAAGTTCTCAGTGCATAGTTCATGCCACGACCTAGTACTGTACTAGTATAGAGTAGTATACTATAGAGTAGTATAGAGTAGTAGTATAGTAGGTCATAGTTCATGCACATCATACGAACATGGGGCGCCATCTGAGACCGACTAAGGGAGCTAAACAGTCACCCGGGGAATCACCACCTTAATTACCAGGTATGTTAGCGGTGCGCGTCAGTATGGTGAACTTAACGTGGGGAAGACCTTTCTGACGCCATCGTTCATGGACTGTGAATTCCCCTGCACACGTTTCTTTTTCTTTTTTTTCATGTATGTTTCATAGCTTGAGCATAAGGTCTGGAGCTGACTAAAGTGTTTTTCTGGTGCATGTAAACACATGTTTCGGCCCAAAGTGCATCCAGAAATAATTTGAATACCGAAGGATGGAATATGGCTAAAAAGATGAAATTTGGGGCTGGAATGGGGAAAAAGTACGTAGTTTGGACTTACGCGATTGTATCCCAGCTATATTGATATCGCGAGCTCCCAAAATATCTTTCATTTTGCTTTTTGTGCTACGGATCCCCCGAGACAACAGAGCATGATTGATTGTGTTTGACGTTGTAATTCCACTTAATTTACATGATACATGGCACGCATGGCGAACCAATGCAGCAAATCACGCAGCAATGGTCGTCCCGTTGTATGCTGCACGTCCAGCTGGTAGTCCAGCGAAGTATAACGTAGGAAGCAGGAAACGGGACGTCTTCTTTTGGTTACACAATCCAAGAGGTCGTCCTGGAACAATGCCTGTTGGAACACGATCAGTGCAGGGCCTCTGCAGTGGTCCTGAAATAGAATTGTAATATAATAAACTATTACGTACTTTAAATACTTAAAACAGTCAAGTAAAAACTGCGCTTATCGCTTGTCCCAATGTGTAACCTTATAGGGTTCACATTTCATTCGCTAGAAGGCGGGACAAGCATATAGACGATGTTTAATACCACTGTCACACGGGCAGTCTCGAATGATCGTTGAAACGAATGGACATTGAACATGTGCGTAGCGCCATCTGGAGTGGGACGTGTCAACCTGTCAGGGGGCATTGGATACAATACTCTTTGAGAAGTTGACACGTTACACGCTATGTGGCGCTACGCACATGTTCAATGTGCATTTGTTTCAATGACCATTGAGGACTGCCCGTGTGTGAATGCACATCGTCGCAAACCAGCTGCATGGCCTAGCGAAAAAAAGCTTCCGCTCCTTGGTGGTAGCCAAGGTCGTGCTGAAGACTGGGAGGGGGTGGGTTCGAATCCTACCACCAGCTGTGCTGTCTGAGGCTTTTTCCTGGGTTTTCCGCCAGATCTTCCGCCGAATGTCGGCACAGTGCCCTTGAAGTCGGCCCAGGACGCGCACTAACCCCCTGTCCCCCACTCCTTCCTGCTGTCCTCTCTCCATCTGTCCACGTCTGTACGCGGCTCACAGCCACTGTTGCTTCGCAGCGCTAATAGGGAATTTTAGAAGAAAAAAGAAAACGTCGTCGTAATGTGCCAATCAGGCTGTGACAGAAGTGTCGCTGTCCAGGATTTAATGGAAATGCGTGTTTAAGTAAAAAGAAAAAATAAATTGAAAAACGAACTCTCCCCCGTTCTGTGGCTGTTTTTCATCCTGCACGTTGGGTCCGTGAAGTCTGGGAAAAGTTTTATGTGATTCCCCTTATTACTTTTGTGAAGATAGGTTTTAATATCTCAGTGTGTATCGTTTTTGGTTAAGTATATAAGTTTTCTTATTGAGTTTATCTATCTTGTTTATCTCTAAGGCTTATAGACTGTCAGTTGAGATGATACTGTGTTGATGTACTGTGTTAAACAGACAGCTGTTTATTATGAAGTTACCACTCTTTCCCTTTCTTCGCCTCGTCTTTTCACCCTGCGAACATATTTCTTCGTCTTGTTGCTTTCCCCCCAGTGTCATCGTCTAGCCCGCCGCATAAATATTGCTCTATCACTTATGGTCCATCTTAACCTTGAAATGCAACCTTGGGCCGTAATTGCGGAATGAACTCGATTTACAGTATGCACTTACCTTCTAGTTGTCCTCAGTAATCGTCTCCATAATCGCTGTACCTTCCGCCATGTCCACCTCCGCTAGCTCCTCCGTACCCACCGCCGTAGTCACCACCATAGCCACCTCCAGAGCTACCACCATAACTACCTCCAGAGCTACCACCATAGCCTCCACCGTAGCCTCCACCATATCCACCACCATACCCGCGTCCATATCCCCCACCGAACAAGCGACCAAATCCTCCGAAAGACCCAAGACCTCTAAATCCAAAACCGCCAAAGCCGCCTAAGCCACCTTGACCCCCTAGTCCAAAACCACCATTGAGTCCACCAAAGCCACCAAGACCCAGGCCACCCAGGCCTCCGAAACCTAATCCACCTAAACCACCGAAACCTAATCCACCTAAACCACCGAAGCCCAGACCCCCTGCTAACCCTAAGCCTCCCTGGCCTCCAAAGCCTCCCTGGCCTCCAAAGCCGACAGCACCGAAACCAGGACCGCCGAAGCCTATGCGTCCATCGACGTCTAGCTTATTCTCTTTGCTGGGTTTCTTGCGTCCGCCCTTGACCTTTTTGAACTCTGGAGTGCTTGTTGCAACGTCTTCCTGCCCTTTTTTGTCTCCAACCTTGTCGCTTGGTTCAACGGTGGTTACTGGAGCGTCGGTGGTCACACCTTCAGCGCAGGTTACCAGGCCTAGAAGGGCAGAGCCCACCAGCACCACGATCTGTAGAGAAATATTGTACTTAATGACTATATGGCGTTTCATGTGTGCCACGAATGTCCGCATGGTGTTTCTACGTTTTCATAAGGTTTTGTATCTACAAAAATACTGTCAATTTCTTGCAAAGTTGGAATTCGGTGTTAGAACCATGACGATTTGCGTGACCCTTTCATGGTAGCATTAATTCCTACGACTTACAAAGTAGCATGTCCTAAAACGACATGTATGGTGTTTCTCAAGCATATCCATCAGTTACGAATGATCACATCTGGATCTCTGTATAAGCCGTTCTCCACTACTCTTGGCCACAAGGCATAACGTTTCTTCAAACACACTTTACCACTTTTAGTGCAAGACACTTACGGAGAAGCGTTATACATTATTACAAGACGCGCAGTGCTGCATGTGAGCTCACACAATGTCGTAAAACCAACCTTGACTAAACCGACAAAAAGATCATCATACTTTCTATTTATTTCATCTGCAACGCTACAAAACGCCACAAATGCTTTTCGAAATCAATGCTGATCTCTCAGATCAGTTCTCAACCCTATCTGAAATCAAGATAAAGAGAAACAGCACTCACTGCGAGTTTCATATTGAATCCTTCTTCTGCGGAGCTGCTGTGAACTTGCTGCTGTCTGTAACTCGACTGTCGGATCAGGTTGAGATTTTATGTGTTGAGTTTCTAATGTGGCATCATCGCAGCATAGAAAGTGATGCATCGATGAGATAATAAACGGAAAATCCCGTCTCTCCAGCCCAATATAAATTTGACCCTGTGACGTAATCAAAGGTCGAACCGGTTTTTCCCCTCCCAACATTTGTTTAAATTGGTATGCAGCCTCCAAGAAGGTGAGTCACTCCGTGGCATCGGCTACTTGTAAACAGATTACCAACTGATGGATATCCCGCAGGCTCTCATTACTGCTTTACATTGTACATGAACACATTACAGCGAATCTGTTGTCTGAGCACCTTAAATTACCCGTGCAAGCTCGTGTATTATTTCTCCAGTCGCCTGTGCCTCACCCATTTTCTTTGTTCAGTCAGCAACATTGACAGGGGCACGTGCCATCCACCTTCATGGAAGAAGAAGGGTGTTGACCCTTTTCACTTTTTCTCTTTACGCTGCTGGTGCCTCACCAGTGCTGAAGAGGAAGCGAGAAAGAGAAATAGTTCACAACGTGTTCCAAAATTACCGCGGCTCCAATGCTTTTGAAGCTCTTCAGCGGTTTCGTAGAGTAGTTCTTTTCCGGGCTCTTCGCTTCTTGCGGAGTTCCTCCTAACTGTTCAGTTCATAAAGATTCCACTGTATTCGTTTGCACAAATATTTGGATGGTACATGTAAAATGTTAAGCTCACAGCCCATAGTCGAGGAATTTACCCCCTCCCCCCTTGATTGTCTGTCTTGTCTGATTGTTGTCTGATGACTTGTTTGTCTTTACTGCTCGTTTACTTGCGTCATGTAATTTCTCGACTTCAGTCAACCTGAGGCACCACTCCAATGAGAAAGAAAAAGAAATCGCCGGAAATAAAATCTGAGTGCGGGTAAAGCCCCCTATGGCTCGAACGCCATTGTCATTTCTACTGGTAGTAGCCAAGGTCGTGCTCAAGACTGGCAGGTGGTGAGTTCAAATCCTACCGCCGGCTGTGCTGTCGGAGGTTTTCCCGTTTTTTTCCGGTGGACCTCCCAGACAAATGTCGGCACGGTTACCCCTAAAGCCGGCTATGGACGCATACTAACCCTCCTGTCCTCACCTCCTTCCTGCTGTGCTCTTCCCATCTGTCCACGTCCGTATGCGGCTCACAGCCACTGTTGCTTCGCGGCGCTAAGACGAAATTAAAAAAAAATAATTTTTCTAAAGTGACATCTTGTACACAATCCGTCCAAGGTACAGTGATATCATCAGCTTGTGACACGATAGCTGCTTGGCATGTATAATCGTGTAGACTGTAGAGCATCCAGGAGGCAAAGCATTCAAGCATTCAGGTCCTCACGAACCCTACGACACAAGATTTTCTGCACCCCAAAGCAGACGACAGTCCCGTTGTCTCGGCCAGAAAAGGGTGTAAGGTAGCAAGTTGTGAAATTTGCCCCTGACTGAAGTTCCAGGAAGCCCTTTAATATGATAAACGTATTCCCTCACTAATCCCAAGTATACGGGTTCAATTCCAGCCAAGGACGTCAGCAACTTGATGCTGAGGGTACAAGTTGCTTGGATCGCCGTCTTCCGCGAGGGGCGTTCCATGTGCTGAGATTTCGGCGCACTTCAAAGAGCCCTCAAGTGGGCAAAATGAATCCGCAGACCGAACACTGTGGCGTTGCTCATGATCATTGTTGTCTCGCAACGTTTTCTTTCAATAATCATCATCATCATCGCAACGTAAAGCCACGGGTTCCGAATCGTTACATGTTGCGGAGCCGTGGTCTTCCAAGAAGGATGCGGTGAGCTGAGACTTCAGTCCACAGACGTGTCTTCCATTAGTGTATGACTACGCAACACAGTTTAAACGTTACGAATTATCATCGACACTGCACTGATTAACAATGGCTATGCCCTGAAACGGTGGTTTCTGTATTTACCAATGTATATTTTTATTCATTCCTTTGCAGGACCTTGACTTCTGCGTATGCTCTTACTTTTGCTATATCGCTGGCGCTTTCGTGTGTATCGAAATGTCCTCGATAAACTGAGCGTAGTTGGAGCTTACAAATGAGGATTGCGGGATTGCTGAGAAAATGTTCTTCAAGGTGGTGTGCGAGACTTTATTTACAGTTTCACATAGAGATGTATCGGCGTAGAAGGAGAGTTGGGGTGAGCAGGGAGAGCTTGGAGTTGCATAATAGCGGTCCTTTTTGGTCGAAGAAGTAGAACATTCCCCAGATTGATGTTCCTCACAGAGATAGTCGTTGGGAATCAAAGATGTACACCTGACATAAAAAAGGAGGCATTTGTGATTTTTTTTCCTATTGACGCTACGACGCAGTGGGTAATATAGGATGAATGATAAAACTGTGTGCACTGGTTTCAAACCATTTAAATGTGATCCTCAACAATCGTCAATTATTTCAGATAAATAGATTTTGTAGGCATTTCTTCTGGGACAAGCCTCTTGTTGAAATTTCAGACATTGAGCAAACAAGATAAATATGTAAAACTTTCGATGTCGGAGCTATTTTCCTCGAAGGATATTCGCTAGGCTAGAGTTTCAGGATGACTTCAATGGCTCATGGAGCTCTCTTATACTATTTCTGAACTGCGAATATTCAAGTTATATAGCTTTGAGATAAACGAGAAGCACGCAGCCAGGTACTGACCTGCTATGACTTTACCGTCGGAACCATTCACCGCGCTTGAATGACTCTAGTAGCCTCCTCCGACTCCTCCGTAGCCGGCTCCGCCATAGCCGCCACCATAGTTGCCATAGCCTCCCTTGTTAAAGCCTCCTCCGTAGCCCTGCTGACCGCCGCCGTACGAACCTCCAGAACCAGCAGAGAGCCCGAACGTTGATGAATGGCCATATGACTGGGTCTGCCCGAACAGCTTCTTGTGCGATCCACCAGCTCCGTATCCGTAGCCACTCTGTCCATATCCACCACCGGAACCGAAACCTCCATAACCACCCCCGTAGCGACCGTATCCGAGGCCACCATAGCCAAGACCACCGTAACCAAGGCCACCGAAGCCACCTAGGCCTCCGTATCCGCCACCGTACAGTGGGTAACCTCCGTATCCACCACCGTATCCACCACCGTATCCGCCACCGAAGCCGAGGCCTGGCCCTCCAAAGCCGAAACCTCCACGGCCTTCAACCTTTTCTGTCTTGCCGTCCTTTTTGTCCTCTGGTTTTCCAGTTGCAGTTTCCTTCTTGTCTGCAGGCTCTGGAGCCTTAGCACTGGGCACGTCAGCCGAGTAGACGAGGCCAACAAGGCACAAGCCCAGGAAGAAAATGACCTGCAAAGAGGAGATCTAATTGAATCATACTTATCATACCAGTAAATCATGTTTCTCCTACTGACTGTTTACTTTATGTGGTTAGATTGATGCAGTGTCCAATGCTGCTCATGGAACGCAATGTCTGAACAGTTTATGGTGTTTTCAGTGGGTAATATGTTTTCACGATCGATGTGAGTGTAACGAATGAAAGCGAATGTCAAAGATGATTAAACTGTGTAGTCATGTGATAAAGACTTCTGGTAAGAATGAAAGTCCTGATCTGCAACACCCACCCCACGCTCTTTTATCCTGATCTTGTCTTGCTAATGTTTTCATTATTAACATAAAATGAAATATGCAACGTAATGAAAGACGGTCGTTCTGACATGCTCATGTAAAAGTTTTACGGTCGTTCTCTCAGACTACAGCAATACTGTCGCTATTGTAATTCACAAGTGTGAAATGATTGCAATCTAGATCATTTATTCTCTTCAAGTTCCCTGCAATTTTTAATTATTTAATTTCATTTGACACTTAATCCATCACTTATCACGTGGTTGACGCCGTATGGCTTTGGTTGACTTTGTATCAAAAACATCAGTGAATCAATCAATCAGTCATAGCAGCTGTTCACACACAGCTTTTGAAACGCTCTTTTTGGTATTTCCTTACAAAGCACAACCGAAAAGTCAGCTCTGCTCTACCGGGAACTACATTAACACTAATATAATTCATTATTCAGTAAACGGAAGTACCGACCACAATCCCATAAGATCATGAAGTATATTCCATCCCATACCATCCCACGATACATGGTCCTACATGTTTTCCAGTATGAGGCTTGTATGCCTCGTGATTTTAGACTTCGTAATTCTCAAACGCACTCACCGCAGTTCTCATGTTGTAACGTCGAAGCACACCACAATGAGACTTCTCAACGTCTGCTTGTCCACTGTACACTACTACCTCGTATATATATAGCACTTGTCTTCGTTCTCTCCCAACATGACTTTCATTTATATATCATATCCCAACCTTTACACCCCCTGAGTTTTGCTAATAAGCAGCAAGGGGAAAGCATCCGAAAGGGGAATTCGTGAATACTCCCCCTCTCCCACACTTCGCACGCGGTGGTGGGAGAGAGAAAAATCACTTTCTCTGCTTCAGCTGGAAACTGATAATAACAGAATTTCCCGGTGCAAGAGTACCAATGTATGACGTCGATGAAGGTCGAACCGGTTTTGGTTTTGAAACGATTGTAGTGTCGTCTGTATTGCAAGAAGGGGGATTGGCATGCTACAGTGGCTTTTTTGTTCGTCGTTTCAATGGTATACGATGGTTGGGTGTATACATTAGTAAATAAATTATTGCATCCGTTTGTGACGTGGACATGATCCATTCGTGCCGTCGCCGCCTTGTGTGAGCAGCTCAGTGGCGTGTCCCAAACGGGGTTTACCAATACGTGAAATACTACGTGAAAGTCCGTCTGATCTCACTCCATGGTAGCGACGTTTGGCAGTGCCATGTGAAGGTTCTCAATAGGGTACGTGTTGTGATCTCACCCTACAACAAAGAGTAGGACCAGCGGCATGGCCGAGTGGGTTAAGGGGTGTCGCTCGTTGGTGTCGTGCTGAAGACTGGGAGGTGGTGGGTTCGAATCCTACCACCGGCTGTGCTGTCTGAGGTTTTCCCTGGGTTTTCCGAAGACTTTCAGCGCGAATGTCGGCACCTGAAGTCGGCCCAGGACGCATAATCACCCCCCTGTCTCCCACTCCTTCCTGCTGTCCTCTCTCCGTCTGTCCTCATCTGTACGCCGCTCAAAGCCACAGTTGCTTCGCGGCGCTAACACGAAAGTAAAAATGAAGAGTAGGCTGACTGTGTTGTCCCCTTCTCTGGCGTACATTCGAAGGCGAATTTGAAGGGAGGCGATAAGAGATCAGGTGCTTATATAACGCAAAAAGATTTCTGCGCGGAAACGTGTTCGAGCTTTGTCAAGCTACCAGTTAGCCGTCGAAGAACAGTCTCATAGGCCCGGTTTCACCAACGCCGGTTAACTTTAAACCAAGATCAAGCGTCCCCTAAACTTGAAGCTAGCGGTCAATTCTCTTTCAATAACGTTAGCTAGTGATGAAAGGTGAATTCCAGTAGCACTTTCTAACGTTTCAGAAAGATGGTTGAGTCGTAATTTCAAGTTAAGGGACGCTTGATCGCGGATCAACTCTTAACCGGCGTTGGTGAAACTGGCCCATAGACACATTATGGAAAGTCAGATTCTGGTCTTGGCCATCCCATTCCTGATCAGATACTATTGTATTATACCAGCTCCCGTGGCATATTGGTTAGGATGATCGCCTTCCAGGCCGACACTGGGATGTGACGCGGTTTCGAATCCTCGCACCGACTGTGCTGTCTGAGGTTTTTCTTGGGTTTTCCGGCAGAATTTCCACACGAATGTTGGCACAGTTTCCGCTGAAGTCGGCCCAGGACGCATACTAACACCCCCCTGTCCCCCACTCCTCCTTCCTGTCCTCTCTCCATCTGTCCACGTCTGTACGTCGCTTATAGCCACAGTTGCTTCGTGGCGTGTACACGGAATTAAAAAAACAGATACTATTGTAGTTTCGTGGAACCTTTTGTAGGAAACTGGCAGGCAAAAATGGGTGAAGTCTAGCACTCGCAAGGGAATAAAATAAGTATTTAAAGAGATTGAAACGTTTATTTTACTGGAAAACAAGCTTTCGGTACGGAGTCCGTCCTTCATCAGGTGCGAGGCCCTTAACCCTTTGTAGTGTGCATAATCGGTTTGTCTCCTTTGTTGCTCCTTCCTTTCATTTTATGATAGGAATTAGGGATTATTCAGTCGCGATAGTTTGTGTGTTGAACATGAAGCAAACAAATGTTTATCTAAAAAAACACTTGTTAGAAAAATGGCAACCCAAGGATGCAGGAGGCATCCTCGTCCGGAAACAGTTGTTTATCTCCAGGTGACTTTCTCAAGGAAATGCGCCTACGTTACACTTTGCATCCTCCTGCTCTGTTTATCCCCCTTGGGAAGACTCTCTCTAAAGACGACAACTTCCTTCGTGTTTTCAACGTATGTGACTTCAGAGTACCGCACCTTATTAACCGCGTAGGTAACACTGACATCTACGAAGAAATGAAGAAACGCGCGCATTATTGTTCCGCGGAACACAAGCATCCTGTGCGTCAAGTCGTAGTTTGGATTGGGACCATAAACGGCCATTATGATACTTTCGTCTTAGTCTTTCCTGCGATTCTTTCCCTCTGCTTTTATGTTGTGCACCACACCATCCGAACGACGCTTGCAAATGTATAGAAATGTATTTACATTCACCAGTGTCCGTTTTCTTTCTTTAATAGGGAGTTTTAGCGGACCGTTGATAACGTGACTAGCGTCTCACCGTATCAACCGGAACCAATCAGTGGATAAGATTCTGAGTCACGCATGAGTGCGATTGGTTCCGATAGAGACGATAACTTTATCAACGGTATACTAAAACTCGCTATTTTCTCAGTCTTGCGCGATATACGTACGTCCTGAACGATATCGGAGGAGTGTGGGCTAACGGTTGCCAATGAATGACCCTCACAGCCGTTGACCACTGTCTGGAGCTCCAGTCCTCGAACCGATTTATACTGTTGCTTCGCGTATATTACGCGTATTTATCGTCAGGAAAGAACAGTCAATTTTTTTTATTCCGTGTTAGCGCCACGAAGCAACTGTGACTATGAGCGGCGTACAGATGTGGACAGATGGAGAGAGGACGGCAGGAAGGAGTGGGGGACAGCGGGGTTAGTATGCGTCCTGGGCCGACTTCAGGGGGAACTGTGCCGACATTCGTCTGGAATGTACTCGGAAAACGGAGGGAGAACCTCGGACTGCACATCTGGTGGTAGGTTTCGAACCCACCACCTCCCAGTCTTCAGCACGACCTTGGCGACCACCAAGGAGCGGGGCGCCTTAACCCGCTCGGCCATGCCGCTGGTCCAATCAATAAATGATAGTAAGACATTGGTAACAGTGGTAATTATACGATGGCTAATGGACGATAGTAATGGTACAACATTATTTATGAAGACTATACACATCAATTTGTCCGACCTGTCACAACTAACGCTGCCACGTAAAATTGCCACTTTCTAAGAACAATCACTTTTAATGTAAGAGCTCCAAGAACAACGCTTGGTATACGGCATCGATGCACGTGCATCGAAACGAGATAAGCCTGTAAGTACATTCCACTAAATGGTTTCTTCAGTGTTGTGAAATGTTCTACGAAACATCGGGAAACCCCCGCAAGAACGCAATGGCAGTCAACCTCGACCTTGTTACATCAGATAAAACGGTCGGCTGGCTAGGTCATCAGACTGTGCTACGCGGAGGATAACGTCCATTGCAATACACATGCGACAACGTGACCGAACTGCAAGACGCGGCGCGAACCATTCTACCCGGCTATGGTCATTCTCGAACTAAGCGACTTTCACGAATTCGGAAGATATAGGTGAAATAGGATGCTATTTCTCTGTCGGGTGTTATAGTAATATAAGTAAAAAATGCTTTTGGTCACCATTCCACCAAACTGCATTGGCATTACGCAATGTAGAAACAGAGTATGTACATTAGTATTTCAGCTACAACATTGCCCCTCGTTGTCCTAAAAATGTGTCGAGCTGCGCGCTTTATTTATTTGGTTGTTTTTATTCATTTTTAATGTAGTACTTCATAATCCTTGCGAAATGTGGCACTTAAGGTGTACCGGTGTCCTCCATCTCCTCACTCTGGACTCACCTACAGCCTCATGTCGGCACTCATGGACTAACCGGCATGATGTCACTAATACTTATAGTCAAAGGGCACGACTGGAAAAGTCAGTTAAAACCACCGTTACTTAAAGAAGCCTCTGCAAAGACACCGATCTCGCGACAATAATGAGCGGAAGAAAGCTGCTGAGCGACATTTTCAGAGGCCTGACAACACCTTTCTGTCTTCGGGAACCAGAGAGCTTGCTAAGAGATGTGTTAAGTGCATTGATTCTCATGGGACTCAGTTGAAAAATGAAGCTATGTCTTTGTTCACGTAATGTTTATTTATGGTTAGACTTTGAATTTACTGAACTCCTCTCGTATGGGCGCCGCTGAGCAGCACAGCGTGATTCGTTGATCACTTGGATACTTTTTTTTTTACTTCTGTTCTATTGCCACGTCACTATACGTCACTCACTCACACGTCACTCACTGCTACACGCAGATTTGCAGAACAAAGGTGGTTGGTAACCATTGATTTAGAGGAGGCATGGCTTGCAGAACTATAGTGGACTATCGGTTCTCATCGGTGCACATTTGTTGGCTCAAGCATGGAAACGAAGTTACAAAGCAAAGGAATGATATGCAAGCGAACTGGTGTAATGGACTGGTGTAACACCAACCCAGGTGTTTGTTAACCTGTACTTATGCCGATCGTTCCTGGAGCCGTTATCAACCACAACACTACATTGTGTCTTGCAAAGACTAAAAGAAGAAGAAAAAGCGTCAGAAAGGCCATTCATGGTAACAAACAATCCGGTGACTTCAATTGCTTATCATGAAGAGTCCTCGGACTTGGAAAAGTCCAAGGACATTCGCCCTGACGATCTTTCCACCGTATTCAAGTGTGCACCTCCTATGATTGTTGACGGTTAGACGACCATCAACGTACCATCGCTGCTGCATCCTGCTCTTAACGACAAAGACTTGCAGCTTATGCTATAAATGACAGAGGAAACGGTGCTTCCTTACCTTGAAAGGTGGGCAGAGTGCCACTTCCCAGATGGTGTGTGGTTCCGTTTCCAAGAAATAATGTTCCACACAACCGAATACTATGCAGTATAACAACATTTTATTGGTCTTTTCATGTGAGCTCGCTCGCAGATCCTACGCATGATTGCATCGGTAGGAAACAAAATTACAAACTACGTTACTGTTTAGCTATGTACTGCTTATTGAAGAATACGGACATCTGAAGTATAGTCTGCGCACTGGGAAGAACCCTGTCGTTTCAGGCTCCTAAATAAATTTTCTCCCAGACCAATTCAGTCGAACAATTAGCCGCAAGTTACGCATTAATAAAACGGTCTCTAACTGGAGCCAGACAATGCACATCTCGTTCGTATGATTACCTGCTGAGTGCACTTACATCATTTGTAAAAATTGACGACATTGGCGGCACCAGGACCCGACTCCAAGTTTATCTTTAGTTGTCCCCTTCCCATCTTCCAACAAAAACCCTCGAAACTGGACAAAATGTCAGTGTTACGTTAGTGACGTATCAGGTCTCAGGTCAAAAGTCATACGAAGGTCGCGTCTTCCAACCTTGTCATCATGTGTTACATGGTCCACTGTTCTTGTGCAACTTGCGGGGCAATGATCCGCTATTTTCAACTTCAGCGCTTTTTACTTTTATATGTGTATTATATGTTTACTTTTCCGACTTTGTACTTCCACTTTTATCATGGTCTAACCCGTCTTTACTCTATTGTCGATGTTCACCAGGATAGGTGGCGCTCAGCTAGCTGATAATCCGTCAAGGAAAGACATAGCTTTTTACTTCTCCTATAGTACATTCTTTTACGCCTCTTATGGAGTTTGCCTTCCTCTTCTTTTTTGTTAGCGTGGACTGCCTTCAAAACGAAACTTTGACCTGGGATGATTATTGGGGATGATGTGACAACGTGGCAAAGACATTGCGTCCCACTTGCCTGACATATGATTGACTTAGTTCATACACGTAATGGAAAACAACCGAGGTGATGCAATGTCAAGAGAACTTCACAGAGTCCACTATTGATGGTAATTCCTCGGCCGTTGCTTCAACGATGAGGTAAACCTGAGAGGTGGCTCCATACCAGCAGAGCCTGAAATGCACAAGCGTACATTATCTTCAAATGACATCAAAATGCACAATATTTACAATACAAAATATCTACGCCATGACGTATCCTCTGCAACATTGTACTGGAATTTCACAAGACAATTCTTGTCATAAAGTGCATCAGGGAGTAAATGGTAGCTAGGTCAGTCCATGTGGTAATCGTGGTCATGTCCGCTATAAGTATTATTATCTTTTTTGTTTTTCCCGGCAGCGAGATCAAGGATTCAAGTAATATATTTTCACCAAAAATACCGACTTCACTACATCAAATATAATCCAGTTGGAAATTCTGTAGTACACACCGCACGGTAGAGTGACGGTCGGTCATTGTACTGCCGTAGTAGCCGTGTGTATACCGACTGGCAGATGGTTTCTTCACATGAGGTATATGTACCACTTGGTCTTTTGCCTCCCGATACGTGTTCAATGTATTCCTATGTATACAGGACTGCAGTTAACGACACACTAGTAAGTTCTGGTCGCGTATGCTGTTTACTCGTACTTAACGCGTACAAAAACAGTAACCCTTCCAACTTCGCAATGGAACTACCTATCATAAAAGAGACCAACAACAAATTCCTGCCACCGCAAGCAGCACAACCCTGTTGAACGTTCAGGTGCGTAGAGTGGCTGGCAGATACCTTACCAGTGGGGCTCTAGATGCACACGAACAGCGTTCAGCTACCCGCCCAACCCTATGCCCCTCGTACTTTCAGTGCAACGTCCAGCGTGTGTCTCACCTCCAAGGTTATCCATACCTCTCGACCCTCCTGTCCACCACTCATCCTTGAAGTAGCGCAGGCCTCCGGATGAACGATCCTAGGTTGGCGAAGCTGCCGCTGATCGCGGGCCTGAACGGCAGGTTTGGCACCAGGCTACTCAGCGTGGGCCTCAGGTTGGTCAGGGCAGCCTGAGATAGGAATGTGGGCCGCAGGTTCTGCAGTCCAGGACGCAGGCGGATGATGCTGGGCCGAAGCACGCTGATGAGACCCCCAGGGCGTTGAATGAAATTGAGATTGGGCCGCCGCATCCAGACGCGGATGGCCCCCAGCAGAGGCGTGGCCTGGTTCTGTGCTCGGCTTAGGTCAGCCAGTAGAAAGATGCACAGGGCTAGGTAGACGGCCTACATGAGAAAAGAATGTTTGGTCATCCATAACGGTAGGAAAATGTGCTTCATGGAAGGTTAAAAATAGTGTGCTAGACGTTGGATGTCCACGGCCGTGTGAGTCGGGGCGGTCATTGGAATTATGGGGGTGACAAAGGTTGACCACGAGAAGAAGTTCGAGTCGTAATAATGATAGTTATTACACCCTCGAGCCTCTTCTTGCTTGTTGTGTGAGGAATAGCGAATCGAAAATATTTTTGTTGTTTGCACTTCAACGAAAGCTAGTATTAAGAAGTGTTCTTGCGACCGCAACTATCTGCATCAGTGCAGCAATCCCCAGCTTGTGTATTTCCTCTCTCTCTTTATGTCGCTTCAACTTCTTGCGCCCCATAAACATGTTTGTGGAGCGCATTTGCATCGTTTTTACATTTTGTAGGAAGGGACAAGCACAGGAGTCCAAGGATAACTATCTTTTACGGTCTATTGCTTGTTTATTCCATTGAATAACAATGCAAATTGCCAAGAGCATCTCATCCCGGATAGCAGGCACTGCACGTTGTTAGAGCAGCTTCCTCGGGTCTTAATACTTGCACGACATGCACATGAGATATGGATATGTGTGCTTCCTCCAAGTATCCCTTCACTGATTAGCCCTCTGAGCAGGTTGATTTTTATCTTACTACTGCTTTTTTCTTCTTTTTTTTTTTTTGTGAGGTAGTTTCTGAGTGCATTTGTTCTCTCACTGCTACCGATGAAATGTGTAATCAGCGTCTTCGGAGCGTCACTACAAAGTGAACAATAGTAACAGGAACTGCAGAAATGCATATGAGAGAACACGGCGTGTTACCACAAACTTAGATGAAAGAAGAAAGAAGGCGACGAAATTTGGGTGCCTTTCTTAAAACACGTCCGCAATCTGTCATTTTTTATTGTTCACCAAGAGTAAGCCCCTTTTCCATCAACTGTCAACTATCTCATTCAAGATTTCTTTGTTCATCTGAGCTATTCTTAGACTATTAGCTATTACACTAAGACTATATATTCGCAGACTCCGGAAACTGTTACCAGCAACTGGCATACATGGCGTTTGCAACATATACCTGAGCCTATAGGCTAGCTAGGACGCTATAGCGACAAAGAAAGGCACTGAGCTTGTTCTTATAGTGTTCATTCTGTGTTCTCTGCACTTGTCTTTTCCCCGAGAGCGACATGTTGCTCACGTCAACTCGAGGAGGTCCGCGAGAACTCTGGCGCACATGGTCATATACAGGGTGTTTTCTTTTTCCGTTACAGAATTGTTATTAAAAAACTAGCAGAGCGAAATAGATGCCGTTTTTGCAGTCGAGTTATATGGCCATGCGAACATTCTCTGGAAGAAAGTATGTAACTTCCAGATCACTAATTACCTCAAATTCATTAATTAAGTCTTTAATTAGGGTATTTCGCGCAAAAGCGATGTAGCAGAACGGGAGATATTCCTCGTTGAAAGTCATTATATGTTTAAAAAACCCTTAAACGCACACGCGTGTTGAAATACCCATCGCTGAATTTCGCTATGCAAATGAGCCAAAACAAGAACTACGCACTTTTTTTGCGCCGAAATGAAGCGACCTTCCTTATCTGGTGGTGGTGGTTGTGAAAGGGCTCGCCGTTGTCGGCCTCACAGACGTGGACAACGTCACGACTAACGCCCATGGGGAATGTGCGTCCTGGGCCGACTTCTAAGGGAACTGTGCCGACATATGTCTCAAAGCGTCTGAGGAAAACCCAGGAAAAACCCCAGACAGCACAGCCGGCACCGGGATTCGAACCCAGGTACCTGCCAGTCTCGACTGCAGTCTCCCAGTCTTTATCTGAGTCGGAGAGCGATCTATCTGGCAGCTCCAGATAGCTCCAGGCAGCATCAGATTAGCTCCTACACGAATTAGCTCCATCGCTCCAAAGCGCGTGGCGCTCTCATGTGGATTGCCTGTCGGTCTTTCTGCGCTCGAAAAGTGCGTAGTTCTTGCTTTGGCTAAATTTGCATAGCGAAACTGAGTGATGGATATTTCAATAGACGTGCGCGTTTAAGGGCTTTCTAAACATGGAATGGCTATCAACGAGGAATATCTCACGTTCTGTTATCTCGCTTTCGCGCGAAATCCCCTAATTAAAGAGTTAATGAATGAATTTTAGGTAATTAGGGATCTTGTAGTTACATAGTTTCTTCGAGAGAACGCTCGCCTGGCCATATAAATCAACTACAAAAACGGCACCTATTTTGCTCTGCTAGTTTTTTAATAAAAATTCTGTAACGAATAAAACAAACACCCTGTATGCTCAACAAAAATGTTGCTGCGCTTTCGCAGCCGTTGTCCAAAGCTTGCTTCGAACTAACGACTTTTTTCCTGCTTGCGAGAGTGCTATAAAATAAAGCAAAAGTAGGATTCCGCGGACGAAAAAAAAAGATTTTACGATGTAGAAAGCAAAGCGGGTGACCGAAAAGGAAGGGCGATTTCAAATATCTCGTTTTCATTTTGACTGGGTCATTGGGTCCTGTTTCACGCCACTGGGCATCAGGCACTTCATGCTCGGTTTGAGTGAGGGAAGAAGTTCTGTAATGGAGATTTCGCGTGGCGCTCAACTGAAGAGGTCTTGATGTGCTTCGATTGACAGCTCGTGTACGTGCACGCGGCATCTTTGTGAGAAGGATAATACAGGGGTGCGTTTCACGGGGGACGCTGTGCAAAGGAATCGGGTGGTTGGGAGTCTTTGAAGCGTGGTTGTCTGTATGTCTGCCTAACGGCGAAAGGGTTGTTAGAACGTGACATTGATGGATGCACGGACGCTACGAAAAGGGTTGAACTCTAGGAGATGGATATTTAATAGGGCAGGTATGGTTTGATACGTATGAGAGGCGATGGCGGAGAATGGGCTTTCGATGAGGTTCGACGTCCATTGAATTCAAATTTAAGAAGTGAAGGAGGGGGAAACTGTCTGCCACTTGTGGATATTGATTATGCTGATTATTTTTATGCACTTTTCGTTCTTTCTTCTTTTCTCTTCTTTTTTTTACGTGAGGCAAACATACGAGACGAATGAAAACTATGTCGCACAGACGCCGAGACATAGGACTCTGTCTGAGGGTCCGTAAGGGAATTTTCGTACTGACGTACTCTGAACAAGCGCAGAAACTATGACAACAACCCCTAAATGGAAATATCAAGAGCAAAACGGCTGTATCTATTTATAGGAAATTTACGACTGACGTTTAGTCCGACGGAACCATTTGCAACGGCCAAAACCGCTGCACTGGTGAACTGGCCAAGTAAGCAAATTCCAAATAAATAGATTCCCCTTCCCCACCGCCAGGCTCCTATTATATTGTTACACTTCCAGCTGTCCATCTACAAAGCAAGATTGTAGATGTTATATTATTACGCTAGGTAAATAATGGTATTTTCTAAGAATACTATCGCAATGAGTGTTAGCTAACCCATGTCGTTGAATTTATCTTATTCAAATGAATTATTAGCATCACAACACTCCTGTGTCACTCCTCCGCCATCTGAGTTTCTACATTGAAAACCTTCTGGAACCCAGTCGTAGCCTCGTGTATGTCTCACTTCTTTCCTTTTTTGTTTTACATTACACTGACCCCCCCCCCCCCTCCCCCCCCCAACTCGCGAAAAGCAACACGAAATTTCCCCCGGGTGCTCAGACATGGTACAGACAGGCAGACGACGACATAAGTGGTCCACTTCGTCAGGAATTCGCTCCCAGACATTCTCCACTTTTTAGCTGGGGGTGTATCATCGGGGTACTGTGAGATAGAGGAGCTTTCACTTGTAGATATTATCATATTTGCTCGAGGCAGTCATTGACCTAGAAAAACGGACGAGGTCGTTGGAGCCGAGAGAAGATCGTTGCCGTTGCAGGTAGTGCTTAGTTCTTAGCTTAGTTGGAAGACGAGACAGACGATGAAGTACGACGTGGTGGAAAGACCCTCGCGAGGGCACCGCCCGCCCGCCTGGCTGTTGCCTTATGGGTACATGGAGGTTTTGAGGATAAGATGGTCGGGCGTTGTAAGCTGTCACGAAATTGGAACTGGGAAGATGATGAGAGTCTTGATGGGGGAGAAGATTCGATCGCATCGCTTTTGGGTGTATATTGGTTCATGGCAGGTTCATATATAGTGGGATCATACTGGGTGTGGTGTCGATAAGGACGGCGTTCGACTGGAAGGGCCGCGTGTCCTTCTAGATTTTGTGAGCGTCTTTCGCTTGTGTATTGGGCGTTTCGATATCGATATTTAGCAAAATCACGAAACGAAATGAGACATATACAGACAAAAATAATAACTTTGCACTGTGTGGTGGTACTTTCTGTTTTCAATAATAAGCCTGACAAATATTCAAATGTCTGATCGTCATTTTCTTTCTTTCCTTTCCTTTTCTTTTTTTTTTTTTTTTTTTTGCTGCCTTCACTGCTGCAAAAATGTGTTATCTTTCGATCTATAGTTTAACGGTTTGAAGAATTTCTATTGATTACACAATTTGGTTGCTCAATATCTGCAGTACCTTTATGAACAGTATATTGGTGCTTATTATTTTTATGTGCTGTCGTCGCTTCGCGTTCATCATAATTCATTCTCTCATATTAACCTCTGTGAAATGTGGGTTAGGGTCCTGTGGCTACCACTGGGAAACATCCCATGTCATCATCACTTCTTCTTCATTTATTGTTGTTGTTGTTGTATGTTGGAAACTATTAGCGTTGCTGGTATAATCTAGTGCTGCCTCAGGCTTGGAAATCCGAAATAGGAATCATGACGAAACACTGATGATGATGATGATGGTGGCGGTGGTGGTGGTGGTGGTAGGACAAAAAATATGGAGATGTGAGCCCGCTTACGAAACACTGAGTTCGCAACCACTGTCGTTTTCTCTTCAGTATCTGGGAGATCAGACGACCACTCTTAACAATTTCTTCTACTAACTTCAACATAAGAGACTGAACGTGATGTCGCCGTCTCGAAAAGGTTCGTGTGTCGGAACGGAGACTCCGTAACATGTGCTTTCATTGATGGCATGCACAATTATGAGACTCGCATTATGTGGCTTTCCATTATGTGGATTAGGTGGATTTCCCTAGCGTAACACTAGTTCGGCGGCGTATTTGTCATCGTGTGATTTAACTGCGATTTTGATTCCTTGAAGTGACAATAACCGCTTTCGCGGACACTAACGTTGTTTCGTTCATAGCGTGTGTGAGCTCTTCGCACTTTATAATGTATTGCCGTTATATCTGAACAAGGTACTGTATAATGAAGTTCTGTTTGCACAGAGATGCCGTCGACCGTCACTTTAACTCTTATGCGTGACTCTTCCTTAATGTGTTTCTTGTCACTTCCACTGTTTACTTGCGTCTTGTTTGTTTGTTGTGCCATAGCAATGTCTAAAGCAGACAGGGGACTTTGAACAAAGGCGTAGACGTTCCAATCAACCTTGAACTGAAGGGTTCCTATAAAAAATATCTGTGTCCGAACTCCGAAGGCAATATCTGTGCAAGCCGATTTGTGGGGAGGACTTCTAATATAAAGCATACATAGCAGAAATTTATAAAGCATCTATAGCAGGAGGGTAGCACGATACGCATTTGCGAGTTTGGGTCGCGCCTTGGGACTGCTCAGCCCTATATGCCCGGTTCTGTCTCAGGGACCTCCTAATTTCTTCGTACAAAATACGTTACGATCGGAATCCGTCTGAAAACATACCGGCGCAGTTAATTCAAAAGCTGCGACTCACCTTCATAATTTCCTACCAGTGCTGTGGAGAGGACTCGAGGAGAAGCACTGAAGCACACAGAGACACACACAGCTTTTGGAAGAAATAGGGCGGCCAATGCTGGTCCCTGGCGATGAAGATGGCTTTCTTAGCTCTGTGGAGAGGAGGCAAAAATGCTGAGATACACTGCTCTATAAAAAGCAGTTGGATCCCTGTATGCGAGGGGACGTGCGAGGATTTGGGCCACTTCTAATCAATGCCCACGGGTGCCGCCGAAACACAAAGGAAGGTCCACGATGGATCTCCACATCGGCCGAGTTCATTCGAAGCAGACGACAAGGAAAGTTGTTTCTCTCCTTCTGCCAATGCCAAGGGCCAAAGAGTCAGGAAGTAGAGAATCTCTGCATACATTGCATTGTTCCATGGGAGCAGCAGGAATGT
The DNA here is from genome assembly GCF_037126465.1 of Ornithodoros turicata. NCBI lineage: Eukaryota > Metazoa > Arthropoda > Arachnida > Ixodida > Argasidae > Ornithodoros > Ornithodoros turicata. The sequence goes on from NC_088209.1 coordinate 30,491,270, forward strand.
TGAGCGACCTAAGGGTCAGGGTTCGCGACATTTGTACGGGGGATGTTGATGTCAAAGAGCGTTCCGTGAGGGATGCCCTTTTCTGGAAGGGCGAGATTTGAGGGTGCGAATGATCATCTCTGGTATGGCGACAATGGCAAGTGTGACTTTTGTAATGGTTGGTGATCCTGAGCTTGTTATTGCCCCCTCGCAAATGAAGCTACGAATGTCTGCAAGGTAGAACAACTTTAATTTCGAAGAAGGGAAACAGTTAGACCGTTATTGAATGTCATTCTCCTCACTCATGTTATAGTAAGCACATGAACGCTTGACTTGTATGCTATGTTATGGATCAAACTATGGGTTGGCCTGCCGACGTTTGCTTCTTTCTTGTAGAATCTAATAGAGAAAGTCTCACTTTTAGACATATCGACGAACTTACATCGGAACTTCGGAAGACGTCGGCGAACTATACCGTAAACGTACTTTTATTCGCGGTGCATTAATTTTCGCGAATTTCGCAACCGCTAAAGAATCGCGAAAAATTGTACTCGCGAACACAGCTTGACGTTTATCCCGCGAAAGGAAACAGCCCTGGAATCGCGAAATTAAATAAATTTCGCAAATGACTGAATGCGCGATTCGCGAAAATTAATACATCCCGAATAAAAACACGTTTACGGTAAATGTTAAAAGCATTTTCTCACATTGCCAGTCATCCCACCTTGGCGGAAACGGAAGACGTTGCAAGGGGAGAAGAAATGAGGGCTTTCTTGCACTAAATACAAACCTAATGCGCTTATAGTGCAACCACATAGTGGCGGCATAAGACAGGTCCACGATTTTGCTGGAACACGCTATAACACCGGACCTTTCGGCTGTGTTCTCAAATGCTAGCAGATGTCCTTTCACTACTGGAAAAGGACTGAAACCCGTGTTTCATCATCCGGCGAGCTGCTACGAGCACCAATGCCGTTTCACATCATGATAGAGAAGGAGATTTCCATTAGCTTCTAATAGGAATGCGCCAACCGATTCCGCGAATCCTGGAATCCTAAGCAGGGATTCGAGATTCGGGAACCCGAATCCCAGTGCCTAAAACGGCGAATCGAATCTTTCGAATCCACCAAGAAGGAAAAACTTTTGTTTGTTTCTTCTTCAAATTGGCGCCTCCGAAGTCCGCCGAAAGCCTCATTGACCGACGGGTGTTTTCTTGTTTGTTTGTTTACATTGCTCTGGACTGAAAGAGTTCAGACAGGAACTGTTACATTACAAGTTAAAAAGTAACCTGGTTTTGCTTTTTGATTGTTGCCTTATAGTTTTATGGAAATAATTCAGACTCGAGAATTTGTGTATCTCTTGTAGTCGATGAACAACAGTTAAATAAATTACGTTTAAGCAGAGCTATATGGGTACATTTTCTCCTGAAACTGAACTATTATTTGAATTTGATGTTCATTAAACAAAGGTATCATATTCTTATATTATATTCATTATATTCACTATATTCATTAAACAAAGGTATCATATTATCCTTCAAAACACTTTTCTTTTCTTGCTTTTTAAACTCTTTTTGAAGAAAGGATGCGAAAGATTCAAGATTCGTAAGATTCGTGGATTCGCAGAACCTTCATTGGATTCGGATGCGGATTCGGAAAATTCTGGAGTCGTCCCATCTCTAGGTACTAATATTTAGTATCTATACCATATGTTGTTCCGTAAACTGTTAACTAAGTATTGTACTGCTTCCCGGCTGTGAAACACCCCATGTCATATATAGTCAACATTTATATGCTGTTGTTGTTAATTAATCACACTCTTTGAAGCACTTGTCACGAGCTAAGTAAGAAATTACATCTCAATATTTTATCCATCGTCATCATTATCTTTTATCGCCATTCGTCCCAAGAAAAGGGAAAACATAGGCCAAATACGAGGATAGAACAAAGAAATCGTCAATTAAACGCTTCAAAGCCGCGTTTCGCTGTCAAGCGTTAAAGAAAACATTCGGTCATTGCTTGTGGAGTCACACTTTGCACGTCGTCCGTTATGCGTGATTTTGATTATTCCTCCAGATAACCACATGCAGATTAAAAATAAGCGGAGACAGGCCTGTTTTTACTGCTTGTTTTTTTTTTTTTTTTTCTATCCTTATCTTTCCTATCTTCAGCATTTAGCTGGTGCTGCATGTGCAGCGATAATGTGGATCAAACACATGGTATAACCGCATTCCTTTAGACTATTTATTTTAGAGCATTTTACAGTATGTGCTTTTAATACACTTCAATTCATTTTTTTATTTACATGGCAGGACGGCATAGCTAAAAGTTGCCAAACGGCAAGTTGACACGTTGAGTACGTGAGATGACGAGTGAAATGCCAACAACCCCTGCGAGCTCAGAAGATGAACGGAACGCTGTCTTCTGTTTTTGCGTGTTTTTAACCCAAATACTCCTTACTGATATTTCGTCGATAATTAGACAGACGCTAATAATAAACGTAAGATCGTAAGTTCATATCCGCGTTTTCACGAAGATGCTGCCGCTTTCGGTATACGACCAGTCCTTTTTCCTCGGCTGGTACAGCACAAATGCTCGCTCCTCTTTCCATGCGTTAAGTGCACGACTTCTCATGCATGACTCTGTCCGTTTGTATTGAACGCAACTACGCCTGTTTTCTTTTCTTTTTGTTTATTTTTCCTCGTCGCTCGTTTCGTGAGAGTGGCGACACTAATGTCTTTAAAATGTCTTTATAACATAACATATATTTAAGTTAAGTGGCTCGCGCGGCTGAGTGCTTAGCGTGTTGGCTATGTTACGTCGAGACTGGGAGGTACCCGGGTTCGAATCCCGCTGTGCTGTCTGGGGTTTTCCTCAAACGCTGTCAGACATATGCCAGCACAGTTCCCTTAGAAGTCGGCCCAGGAAGCATATTCCCCGCAGAGCGTTAGCCGTGACGTTGCCCACCGACAACGACGAGCTCTTTCAACACTGCCACCACCACCACCTTACTTTACTTTACCTTTTACTTTACTTACCTTTTTACTTTAATTAGAGTAAAAAAAAGGCGTATTTTGGCATTGTGCCAAACGCGTTTAAATGTAGCACCTTTTTAGGGTCATCTTGTCGGTAAATTTTATGCGGTAAATTATTTTTATTTTTGTTTCCGCATACTGTCAACCCATCTAAGGGTCTTAACAGGTGTGCGCGACACTAACACAAACTAAAGAATGCCAACAATAGTACGCAACATAACGTAATACAATGCTGAAACATGCATATGTTGAACGCTTATAAACTTTAAGTAAGAATTAGTGCATACACAATAGAATTATTCATCAGATTGATCTAGAAATAACAGGCTTATCATATTGGGAAAAAAAAAATGTTGTACCTTCGCATCCTACTACTTCCTCTGGAAGCCTGTTACAGCCTTCTATTGTACGGCGAACCAATGTATACTTGAATGCACTGTTACGTGATTCAAAGGGTCCTGATTTATTGTGTTGCAATCAAAAGAAGCGGTAAGTTGGTTTTGATACGTTACCTGTATTGAGTCTGGGTTGGTTATGATAAAGCTGATGGAAAAAGGTACGCTTGAAAAATCAATTTTCTTTTCCGTCTCGTTTCTTTCCGTCTGGAGGAACTTGAGAGTTCCTCCAGGTTATTTTTGTTTAAATTTGTTTACTTGTGTTGTAGGTTAGCTTGGTTTAATTTAATTTAATTTATTTAATAGCTTGGTTTAATAGGGAAGCGACCGGTTGTCTGCGATTGTAGTCGGAGTAAATGAATTGTGCGCTTGAAGACTGAACTCTTTCAAATTTCGTAATGAAGTTGTCAGTGTGTGGGTTTGGTGACGAAGGCCGGCATAACAGAAAGACAGATTTAAGAAGAAAAAAGAGACACAACGACTGCCACCGTTGCCAAACAACTGTGGGTCACATATAATTGTAGCATAGTTAAGAATAGGTCGAACTATTGATTTGCTGGTCAAAATTTTAAGATCTGGGGGTGTTCGTGCTAACTTACGTCATAATCCGTGCACGGCAGCTCCGGTTCTTATTACTGCGTTAACATGTTCCTCCCAGTTGCGATTGTGAGACATTCAATAACACCTAAATATATGTGAGACATCGCTCTTGTCAAATTTGTACCGGGAACGTTGGAAGTGTCGGCCCATATAACCTTTTTGTTGCTTACAGTCATGTAGACAGATTTAGCGTCATGTCATGCCCCATTTCTCGCACCAAATACGTATGTTATCTAAGGCTGCATTTAGCTTGTTTTGATCATGTGGGTTCTCAACTCTATTGTATAATACACAGTCGTCCGCATACAACATTAGTTGCACTTCGGTGGATGCGCAGGAGTAAATGTAATTGATGTACAATAAAAACAGAATGGATGCCAATACTGACCCTTGAGCTACCCCTGACAAAAGCCTCTAAAACTTGGGAGTTGATCCAGGATATGAGCCAATTTTTAAAATGGCACTTTATATTCTTATTGAAGGCCCTTCAGTGTTTTGTGACATCGTTTAATTTCTTTGCGGTTTTACTATAGTGTTACACAATTTCAGCATATCAAATTAAATTAATTAAGTTAAATTTTTCATTATACTAATTTTTATTAAGAGCCCTTCACTGTTTTGTGACATCGTTTATTTTCTTTCTTTCAATCGTTTTAATTCGATTAATTTCTTTGCGGTTTCACTGTGGTGGTTACACAATTTCAGCGTACCGCAGACAAAGTCTGGTGATCACGTGTTGGTGACATGTTATGTGACAGGTCACGTGCCAGGTCACGGACGTACGCCCACGCGTGGTTGTCCCTATAATCCAATACCCCTGTTGCCGCCTGTTCGGTTTGATTTCGTTCATGCCTCTCGCGTCCGCGCCACAAAGCGTGGCGTATCCCAAGCTGCCCCTCATGGATCCTTCGCCAGCCTGATGTTTGCACCGTGGATATCCCTGGTATAACGAATAGAACGAAGGGATCCCCACACCAACACCCCCTTGCTTTTATGCAACACCCCTCTCCTTGAAATTTCTGAGGTTGCTCAATACAGCTCGGCTACCAATGCGTGTACACATAAGCATGTGTCCACATATACCATCCCCCTCTATGGAAGCTCGGTACTCCCCCCCCCCCCCCATGAGGTCGATTTCTATGAAAGTCACTGCACTGTCCTGAACGCCGTCCAGAACATTGCCAACCAAGCAGCACCTGATGAGTGGTCAGTCCTGTCCGATTTCAAGAGCGTTCTTCAAACACTACGCGCATCTGTGGCCTTATGTGGTCTTACGATCATACTGTACATCATCATCTCATACAATGCCGCTGTCGCACAAGGGCACACGACCAAGCTCCAGTGGATCTCCGGTCACAACGCCATTGCTGGGAATGATGCTGCTGACAAATAGTGACTATGTAAATTGTGTACATAATCACAACCAATTTCTCAGTCGAATTTTACCTGATACGTACGAATGGTAGATTGTACATATTGTACTTACATACTTGTAACGATAGTCTGCGCGTAGAACATTTACGTTGTTAGTGTGTTAGTTAAAAGCAAGGTGTAATCTGGGCAGTTACTTGTGTAATTAGATAACTATGTTAATAAAATATTCTGAACAGAAGTACGTGATGCTCACCAACGCGGTCGCACGCAAAATATATACAGGGTGTTTATTTTTATCCTGAACAGAATTTTTAGTAAAAAGCTATGAGAGTAGCACTGATGTCGTTTTTGCAGTTGAGTTATACGGCCAAGCGGACATCCTCTCCAAACTATGCAACTACAAGATGACTAATTTATGGCAAGACGACTACGACTAACAAGATGGCTGCGATTTGCATCAACAATTTGTACCAACTCAACTGCGACGTATATACGCACCTCGCGGTGCAGTTTTATGCGCGGAATGAAATCTAGGCCAAAGTAAGAGCAGTTGGAGGATGTTACAACGCGCCATGAAACATTACGCCATTCATCTCGCGAGAGGAACATCGTGGGCGGGAAAACGAGCTGGGAATTACCGAGCGCGCGACATTAGCGAAAATTAAAGTGGGTCGGTTTACCACGCCGCCTGTGCGCCTCGTGAACGTGCACCCTTTATTTGTGACAAGGCTACGACAGAATTCTCCGAAAAGTCACGAGTACGAACGGGGCAGGGTCGTTTCACCTTGATGAAATTGTTTGCGTGTTTGTTTAACGCTCTGTAATCGTCGTTTTTGCAGCTCGAGCGAAGAAGAATTGAGTCGCGGGTACGTTGACTATCTGATGAAGTCGATGCCATGCTTTCCCGTTCTTTTTTTTTCTACGCATTTTTTATTCCATGTTAGCACCGCGAAGCAACTGTGGCTATGAGCGCTGTACAGATGTGGACTGGTGGAGAGAGGACAGCGGGAAGGAGAGGGGGACAGGGGGATTAGTACGCGCCCTGGGCCGACTTCAAGGGGAACTGTGCTGGACTTCGTCTGGAAAGTCGTCAAGAAAACCCGGGGAAAACCTCAGACAGCACAGTAGGTGGTAGGATTCTAACCCACCACCTACCAGTCTTCAGAACGACCTTGGCTACCACCAACGACGCTCGGCGATGCCGCTGGTCTCTACACATTTATGTGCTTAGAGACGCGTACCGTAATACTTCTTTGTACCTGATTGGTTGTGTTGGTCCTACTTCTGGTGCGTTACCACAAGTGCAGCACCAAAACTAACTGCAATCCGTACCTCCTCCACCCCTGGTACTTTGAGACCATCCTCAACTACGAAGTTATTCTGAGACCATCTGCGAGGATTGCCTTCTGCTGATATCCTGACACAGCTTAGAACATTCTATAATTCATAGTACTGAATTCAGCGCCTCTATACTGAGCACTACATATTGAATATTCCGTCCATAGCTGCCCGGCCCTTTCGCAACGCACTCCTTCGATTTATCAATTTATTAGTTTGAGTTATTAGTTCGTTTGATTGATCTAGTAACGATTCGCACTAGTCCATTTCAAGGGGAAAGATCGTAAGAGATTATGTAAAAAATTTAAACGGTTTTATTGATAAATTAAAGCCCGAAATATACTTTCATTAGATTATAAAGCTTATCCTGTTTTATCAACTGACAGCTGATAACTCATTAATACCTTATTGAGTCTCGTTCTCTTCAACTCACTGCTTCACTTGAATCACTCGCGAAGTGCTTATACCTGCAGGAAGTATACGGTTCGATATAGCAAAAATACCTTAACCATTCGAAACGTGCATTTCATATCTTGATAACGCAGGGCATCCTCTCGCGCACTATACTCACTCCGTTGGTACGAGGCATCGAACTAGCCTTTTGAGGTGAACGTCTTCCCCGTACCTGAGCCACTTCAAGGGGAAAGGTCGAGACGTTGCTCGCTTTGGATTTCCCGTATAGCTCTCTGTAGGTATCGCACTGGGCCAGTTTTCCCCTTCGTCGGCCTTGCTACGCTTGCCTTAGTAGCCGGAAGCGTGGAAGTGACTGCCCTTGTGCTTGCTGATGGCCGAGACGCCCTCACGTTCACGTATTTATAGAATCCGAGAGAAAGTGCCCTGTCCAGGTGAGCTTGATCCCTGGTGTCACCATAGGTGTCGCTGTCTCACTGCTGCCGGTCGGTGCGGTCCCTGGGGGGTCCTTCCAGCATTCTGATCGCGGACACTTTTGTTTCATCGAGGCTTCTAACGTGACGTTTTTCTCGTTACTGTTACTGTGTTGATGTCAAAGTAACGACATCTTTCATACCGCATGGAGAAATTTTTGCACTTTCGTGCCCCTTTAAGAGGGGATACGAGTGAAGCGGTATCTCCGATTCACGATTTTTTCGCGTGTAGATGGCGCCACACGAACGTACGGGTCTCAGATTGGTGAAAGCTGTAACCATTACCCTTTCGTAATGTTTTTAAGCTTTCGTGAGGTTCTTAAAAACATCTGCAAAAGAAATGTTTCCATGTCTTCAATACGAATTGTTTGAAATTCGAAAAGCTATCAAACAAGGCCACTTTTGTCCAAATCGGTTCAGTATAGCTGCGAAAAATCGCATTGTTTCTCCCATAGCGAATACACGGGGCCGCCGGGAGGTCGTATCCCCTCTTAAGAACATAACAGTGACGTACTTGGGGTTAAAGCAAAAAGCATGAGCAGATGTTGATGCTGATGTTGGCGTAGAAAAATAATAAAGAGAGACCGCGTTCATCACACGACAAATTCGACTATACTCCCAAAAACAGACCCCTACCCCCCAAGAAAAAAGAAAAACATGAGTAGAACAGCAGCATAAAAGATAGCTTTCCTCTCATTTTGCCATGTAACAGACCACATCAGACAAAAATAATTAAAAGCCGAAACACACAATGTATATAGTTATGCGCTGTGCGAATCGAAGCTGCATGCTGTACACGAATTTTCACCGCATGCTACGCTGAAGATCTGTGTTTCAACGTATTTCGCACCAGAGCTCGTGCTTAGTAACTCGAACCGTTTTGATCGCGAAAGTCAATAATCGCTTACACCCGCTCCCACAGCGGTGTTCAACCAAACGTGCATGCTTTTCTGATTGCCCAAGTCCACCAATGGCAAGCACCACTGGTTTACAAATTCCCCAACTCTGTCCATTACGATCCAGGAAAGCGTCAAGGTCAAAATAACCCCGTTCGAGAAATTTGCTAGCAGGTATAGGTCGAATTTCCGGTCAAGTGACCGAGTATTCTGTAAAAACCAGATGCTTGGTAATCATTTTTCCACTGAGAAAATAATATTTTTTTGTTAGCAACTTCCTTCGGGTGTGACTTCGACTTTATACAGGACATCCGGTCGTAAGTACAAAAAACCGTTCATTGCGACCACGTGTGACTTAATGCAAGCACTGGTTAGCATGCGTGACCATTAGACCTGATAGCTCCCTCACCCGTGCTTTGTGCTTCTCTTTTATTTGTTATGAGTCGAAATGGCTGTTGATATCGTTTCGGCGTAGGCATGGCGCGGCAAATAATACTAAGGACAAACACAGAGGAAGGCAGGACACGACGTTTGTGTTTCTCCCTAGTCTTATTTGCTGCGCCACGTCCAACTGCCCCAAATATCTACTGCCACCTTGATTGCCCCCTTGATTCCGTGCTTTGGCTTCATTGGATTTGAAATTTCCTGTCAAGAAGATAGGGATGATCAAGCCGCGCCGGTCAACGTTGTTAGTTGTATTCTAAAGTTCAGTTTTAGTCATGTATGTATACAGGGTGTTTGCTCTAACGTGTCCAGAAATTTTATTTAAAGCGAGCGATAAAAGAGAAACGAGCGCTACTTTTCAGCTACTTGACTAAGGAACAGGTGCTACTAGTCAAGCAGTACATGTTTCTTACTCAAGTAGCAGAAAAGTTCCACTTGTTTTTCTTTTATCACTCGCTTTAAATATAATTTCTAGACAAACACCCTGTAGGTCGCCACTGGCTATATAAAATGCCTACGTCTGAGAATGTCTGCACTTGTTTCCAGCGAGCGATATTAGATTTTCACAACAGATAGTCTTAGTAGATCGTACGCTATCGCGTGTGCGTACGTAAGGGCGTACTTAACGCAGTGCGCAGAACCACCAACGCTATCCCTTACGTACACAGAGGCGATATTGTACGATATACTAAAACTCACTAACATGTCCTTGCCCACATCGTTAGGCCTTGGTTCCTTATTGTGATGCATGTATGCAATTGTATATGTATATGTATTTTAATAACCGAAGTGCCAGGTGCCGATAGGAATCACTGACACGTGCGCCTATTTCCGTTGTGTGGCCCTGGCGTATAGAGTCGCATGACACGCTACGTGTTTAGCTATCCTATTCACATCTCATGGAGAGGGCCTACTATTTAGTCAACAGTTTCACTCAGTCGGAACGCACAGGAGACGACAGGAGAGAGAGAGGTGAATTGTCTGCAATTTCCTTGATTCAAACAGCGTGCACCAACGAAGTGTGCGCAATCTCCTCTGCACGAACCGGATCTCTTTGCGCCTGTTCTGGAGCCCGTTGATACTATAGGAGTTGTCTGATGTGGAAGAACTGGCGTGCTCCATTGAATGTTTGCCTTGGCTGATGTGCGTGATATTTTATATCACGGTTTTTGTTTTTTCCGATAACCTAAATTCTTTTAAAGAAATGTGTAATGAACTGTACTTGTTCTAGTTTTGTTGTTCGTGTTGAATTGTTCGTGTTTCACGTAGTCATTTGCGTTATTTTGTGTTTTCTGCTATTGCCTGACAACACAACAACAACAACAACATAGATGAATGGATTGCCTGAACTTCACGTATTTATTTGTACTTACTGGGTTTACTGGGTAGTATTGCGTACTTGCGTAGTTATTTGCGTTATGTTTACGTTAAATTGTTTGTATTCCACCTAGTTTCTGTTTCTGCTTGTACTTCAAGTAGTTATTTGCGTTATGTTCACGTTGAATTGCTTGTATTTCACGTAGTTATTTGTACGACCTTATGTCATCCACATGTGCATCCCCCCCCCCCTTATGTAATGCCGTTAAGCCCTTAAGGTATTAAAATGAAATGAAGTTAAGGGCCTGTTCTCGCATACAGCACTTTGCTTCAGAGCGAGTCCGACCAAAAGAATACAAGTAACGGCTGACTGATTATGAATAGAATGGCGCGCCGAAAGGTAGCAAAAGTATCGAGAAGTAAAAGAATTCACGCGATGACAAAGTTGTGTATAATGTATCTAAATTTCAAGGTTGCAATTAAAAGATGAGGGCGGCGCTTTAGTCGAGGATGAGTCGAGGGAATCCTGCAGAGCTCTGTGGCGCGCACTAGTCGACAGTCTTGTAAACCGTCGTCAGTCGACCTTATAAAGGGCTGTTTGTACTCCGTCGTAACTTCGACGACCGAGTGCGCGCAATGATGATGGCTGCCGTTGTAGTGTTTATACTCGAGCGGCAGAGAACGTGCACAGTCAATCGGCGTGCTCTGGCAGGAGCACGCTGCACGACGGTGGTCGACACTGCACGAGCTGCGCTGTTTGCTGTTGGAGTGTATAGACAGCCCTTAACGACTAGTCGACTGGGGCCTTCAGTCGGACATATCCGTCCGTGTAAAACGCGGCTAACTACTACTACGTTCTAGCTATACCTACTAGTTACGTACTAGCATAGCTTCCTATATACTAGAGGTAGTAGGCGGTATGATATACAGGGTGGGTGCAGATAAAGTAGCCCCACATTTTTGCGTGTATTGTGTTCTCTGCTTACCGCATGAACTTCCGGTGGCGCGGGATGACGCATTTCTCAGATGAAAACGAACAATAAAATCGTAGTAACCAAACTCTACGTAACAAAGAAGTTATCCATGCAAACGTTGCTCTCCGTACATCCCGATTTTCCTATGCAGAAGTCAATATGGCGGTCACGGCACAGTTGCGTCTAGCTACCGCTAGGCGTACCAGGCCTCGTTTTGTTTCTGCGTGAGTGGCACCCCCAGCGGTAGGACGCTGCAACTGTGCTCCACTGCCATGTCCCATTGGAAATACACGGAGCGAAGTTCGCGTTGCTAGCGATTTTATTGCACAAAGTTTGGTTAGCACGATTTTTTATCTCAATTTGTACCGCATAAATGCACCATCGTGCGCCGTCGGAAGTCCGTACGGTATGCAGGGAGCGCGCTATGTGCGAAAATGTGGGGCTACTTTATCTGCATCCAGCCTGTATACATATAGGAGGCTATGATACTACTTGCCTATACTACTTCGTTCTTTTCTTCGTTCTTCGGCACTTTCCCATAATTCCGGCACTTTCCGGAATTTGAATTTATGCTGCGTCTATAGCATATCTGTTGTGCTGGATCCTCTGATACATAGCATAAAAGAATAGCAGTTAAAACCAGCTCACTACAATCAAATAGTCCGATGCTTTCACAGGTACCGGATATCCATGTGTGTGTTTGCTTGTACATCTTTACCAAAACGAAGAGGCCACATATTCTACCATAGTTTTAGCTAAATACTTCGCAGTTCTACGAGTCGGTGTCCTTGCAGAGCCTGCTAGGGGAAAAAATCAGCCGTCGCCTGTCTGACCGGTTCGATCCAGACTGGTAATTACCTCCATAAGTGGTTCAGTTGCACCTGCAAGTGTCAACAAAGGGTCTAGCACGAACCCGATATGACGGTGGCTTGCCCATGGTTCGTTGAAAGTTAGTGAACCGTGTAGGTCAGAGACGGCTGTGGAGACGGCACAGACGGCTGTGTAGGAGGACCGTTTGGCCTTTTTGGAAATTTTCAAACTTACATTCTTTGGTTTCGGGGCAGCTCAACAATACTCTCTGTCAATGTATTTTTTTGTCACAGTTTAGAGCGCAGAAAAGACATGCGCAAAAAATTAATAGAGCTGATGTTATACAGTATTTGGATGCTGGTCTGTGGGTTACCTAGTGCAGGCCATGCACGCAGTTGTGCAATTTTTGAAATCATGTGACCTTCTCGACACCCTCCTCCTCGGCTACTGTCTTAACGACAGGGTACGTTATGCTGTTCATTGAGGGTCATCGCTGTACTTTGTCTATGGACGTTTGAAGTATTGTCTCGTTAACTATGGACTCATTCATTAGTTGGCCCCTGCTTATGGTTTTCCAGTGTTGTGTCCCTTCGGACATCTTGCGGTTGCATTTGTTTCGTTTTTCTACTTTCTCGTCTTACGTGTTCTAGAGCAGCCTGTTCCCGACTTTCCAGATTTTTTTCTTCTCTCAACCAGTCAAACATATACAGCATTTGCACACGCATTCCTTGCACGTCAACGGTGGGGCCGGGTAGATTATGCGTTGTTGGTGACTGGTGCCAAAGGTTGGGACAGGTGGCGGGGTCCAATCCTATCACCTACTGCGCTGTCTGCCGGATATCAGTACAGTTCCCGCTGAAGTCAGCCCAGGAAACACCACCTTAAGTAAATAAAGCCTGGTCGTTGAGACGACATGACAAAGTTATCAAAGGAGCATGGAAGGGTTAAAAAATTGTAGCGGGAGGACTAAAAATTAGGATTACAATCTCTGGGACCCATTCGCATAAAATGTAGGAGTGCTGAGCGCAATCCTGGTGCCCAGGGGAGCTTTCAGTCTCGGGGGTCAGAAAAGCCTCTTCCCTCGGCATCTAGTCTCCGATGCCACGTCATCCGCCGAATAGTGAGGCACGCTGTTTCTTTCTCTTTTTCTCTCTCCTTTCTTTTTTTTCTTTTTTTTGCGGTTGTATTTGGTGCCGCCCGTCCCGCGTCTGACGGTCGACCGGTCGCCATGCTCCCGCGCTGTAGCAGACGATTCTTGGCAGCCAATATAAATGTGCGGATGATATTACATCACAATACACTATAAGGAGCTGGGAGAGGTCGCCGCCGCTCCGCGCACTCCTGTAAGCTAATGTTCTCCGGAGGTCCTAGATCCTACCGCTCCGGCGACAGGTGCAGTGTACGTGGACGAAACTGGACCTTGATATTCCGACGTCGCATCAGAGCATCAATGTCTGATGTAACGTCATCAACCTTCAATTTCGCAGTTCTACGAGTCGGTGTCCTTGCAGAGCCTGCTAGGGGAAAAAATCAGCCGTCGCCTGTCTGACCGGTTCGATCCAGACTGGTAATTACCTCCATAAGTGGTTCAGTTGCACCTGCAAGTGTCAACAAAGGGTCTAAATTAGGTAAACAAAGCAAACATCACACCATTGAGGTCTGATGTCAGGACATTAAGGTCCCACATTACAGCCCCATTTTGGTGTCCCTGGTGTGCCTTGAAGGGTCCCCTGAAGCTGAGAGGTATCTAGCCTGGGAGGTCCCGTCAACCTGAGGTGTCCTCTCAGCCTAAAAGGTCAACCTGAGGGACCCTCTCAGCCTGAGGGGTCCCATAACACATCATACCTGAAGGGTCTTTTCAATAGGGCCGTGCTTTTAGTGGGCGTAGCTATGCAGACACAATGAGCCACATTAGCAGCCACTAGTATCCACAACAAGCCTGTGCTTGAAGTTGTCTGCTGCGATTGGCTCGATGCAGACGACATCCTGACTTGATATGTCACGTTATACAAAGGGGTTGCAGAAGGCACTAATCAGGCCTTCTGCATCTACGTGGCCTCACTAAATAGAGCTTTGGCCCTAGTCTCATACCAACCGTCCCGTCTCACGCTGCATCCTGTTTTGCTCTCCATCTGTGCATGTCTGTAGTCCGACTATGACCACATTTATCCGCGGTTTTGCTTATACCTTAAAAAGAAAACAAATCCCTACCAATGAGAAAAAAAGTAGGGAGCGAAAAGCAATAGTGTACATGAATGAAATACCATGGACCCTTCAGGCCCCGTGGTCATCTCGTTAAGTCACCTCGTTAGAAAAAAAAAAAAAAAAAAAGTCCCATGGCTTAGTGGCTATGATGACGGCATTCCGCGCCTTACTGGGAGGTGAACCGGGTGCGAACCCGGCGCCGGCAGTGCTGTCTGGATGTTTTCCCCGGGTTTTCCTCAGATGCTTTAAGACAAATGTCGGCACAATCAATACCCCGTGAAGTCTACCCAGAACGCACGATTTCCCCCCGAGCAACATGCCGCCACACCGGCAAGCAGATCGCTCGGAAATAGCGCACCACCACCAGCACCACCTTCAGGTGCAGGAGTATACAATTTTGACAGGGCACAGCATGTACCGTGCATCAGCGGCTACAGGGTCGCCGCCATGATGCATTGTGGCCCTGATGTCCTCGTACTGTTCGATTGACAAATGCGCTTCTCAAAATTCGATAGCTGGAATTGAGCAAACTAATACAGAGACAATACCATAGACGTAAACGTAAATGTGAACGAGTAAATCGCATAGGTGTCCGTGGCGACGGAGAACGTTCGCGAGACCATGGAAGTGGGTGAGAGCTTCTTCACTCATTTGGGCCGGAACGTCCCACTATGTTGAAACTATTTGACAGCTTCATTAACCCTGCTACTTCCTTTAGAAATCCCTCTCCATAATGTCGCGCTGTCTCGGCTTCTCCCTGACGGTTTCGTTTTTTTCTTTGTTTCCTCCGATTTTTTTTAGCTAAAGACGAGCATGGTTGGCAAATTGACGCAATCAAAAAGAAAAGAAAAAAACAGGAATGAGTGAATCTTGGCGGGTGCCTAATTCTCTCGACTTCAAAGAATAAAATAAGAAAACAGCACAGGGGTGAGCACGAGTGAGCAGTCGTGGGAGGGAGACCATATAAGAGACAGCTCGACCTAATGACACGTGTCAGACAGCGGAAGGATTTTTGTCTGCCAACATGCGTACTATAGTGGTAAGTACGCTCACCTCAGTAAGTTTCATGAGGCATCTACTTCCGTTTCCTTAACTATGTAACTCTCCATTTTTGTGTGCGTGTACGTATTCTGGTTCCTGGTTCTGTATACTGGTTCAACAAACGTTACCAGCTATAATGAGCTCTTATGATCAACATACCCAACTCTTCTGTGCGTTTCCTGATACGTTCTGTTGCGGATTGCTCGCCTTTACTTCAAAGTGAACTACACTCTTAAAAATGAACTTCACCGCATAGCATGCTCCTAGCCAACCAACGTCTCGAATGATATCGTTATCTTCCCTGATTTGTTGAAAACGGGAGGCGTACGCCTTTTTTGTGACACTTATGCGGTTCCTAATTGTCACAAATAAGGCGTACGCCTACCGTTTTCAACAAAGCAGGGAAGATAACGATATCATTCGAGATTATGGTTGGCTAGGAGCGTGCTATGCGGTGAAGTTCATTTCTAAGAGTGTAGGTTCAGAGAAATGTAGTTCTTAACTAAGGTCGCCATTTTGGGTATTAGTAGTGTAAGTAGTACTTAACACCTACAATGCCTTGTCCTACCTTCACGTTGCTGCAGATAATGGTACTTCCATTCATCTACCTATACTCCTCTGCAAAGAAGTGAAGATGCTTCACACGGAGTGTGGTCACTATATCCTCGATGCTAAAGCGATGCGCAGCATGACGGGCTTCGATACAATGATTCATTGACGGCCTCCAACAGCCATTTTCTGGGTCGCTTAATGCGAACATACTCTTGTTCATAAAGCCCTACGGAAATCTGCTCCTCTTCAATGCTCATCGATGCAAGTCCCAAAGCAATTTGTCCTATTTAGGCGAGTGAGGAACTCGCCCGCTGTCCCTACTACATCGTTTGGCCGGCGGCTTCATGAGCTGCAGAAACCAAAAGCTCGCCAGGATTTCGAGAGTGAACCGAACCTAATTACTTTTCGTAATCCTCGTGTTCCTTCAAGACTTTCGCCCAAACAAGCCCATTTTATCCTCCTCGTTTCGGCTTCCGCGTGCGACCACTTAACGCTTTCATTTCGTCCGGTTCTCTGGGTTTCTCTATTTTCGTTTTTATCCCCAGGAAGGCTTCCCGCTTCTAGTAGCACGTACGTACGCCGGCTTTGGTAGGCCTCGTGCCACTGACGTTGAGACACTGGAGGACATTGACTTCGACGTGTAGACTTCGATTGTTTGTGACTGCTTATCAATGCATCAACCCTTATCCGCCCATCAGCCCTTATCCGCGCTAACTCTGGGCGCTTCTGCCCGTATATCGTTAGATCGCAAAACGTGACCTGCCAAACATTGTTTATCGCGGACGTGCAGCTGTCCTGCGTAAAAGCCATAGACTTACTGAACTGGACTAACCCCTTACCACAGCAGTGAAAGCCTATGATTTTCTTACACATAGCAGTGTTGGATGCGAAAGATAAAGTAGCAACATCACAGTAATACACTGATGGGAACATTCCTTGAGACTGAGGCAAAAAATGAAACAAACACGAGACACCAACTCTGGCTCTCGTGTTTGTTCCCTCCTTTTTTGCCTCGAGTCCTACAGCTGGCTAACCTTTTCCCCAGTGACTTCCATCTTTCATCATTAGTTTCTTAGGCATTTGAGGCTTGTCCCTTTGTATGTACTTGTACTTTCTATATGTGTTCCAGCCTCAAAACATCAATTGTCTCATGTTTTTTGCCCCAGACTCAATGAATGTTCCTTGCAGTGACTTCACACCAGCTCGCTTGCCCCACTGAAGTGCAAAGAAATGCCGTTACCTTAAGACCAACACTAAAGGAACGGGATTCGCCCGTTGCGTCGCTCGTAATTTACGTGCTAAAGAAACCGCAATTTACCCTTTCCCTTCCCGTCACCTTCCCATGCATGCAGTGGTGGCTCTACTATACACAGCTGTCAATACGGATTGCTCATCAACCTCTCTAGGATATCAGCAATACTAGAGAGAAAGTTCAGATGCCTACGACAACCGCGCTTGCGAACAAGCTCTGTGCAAGATGCATACTGGTTGATTTTGAAACAGAATTATTTTTTTAAATGATATCACGATATATCACGATAAACAAGCACGTGCACATAACTTTATTATTCGCTATTTACTATTCGTTATTTAGATTGTTGCATTGAAAGCCGATTCTCAAGAAAGCGTTGCACCCGTTCGAGCTATTCAAAAATCTGTCCGGACTTGAAGCTCGCAATTCAGAGCTGAATGAAGCATACCTGCTCACTTTCTAATACTGAAACCATAAATCGTTTTCATTACCATCAGGTAGCTACACTGGTGGCCACGCTGTGCAGTGGTTCAGTATGTCACGATCCACCGCAATCCACGTTCCCAGTGCATTCATCGACGGCCACCTCGAGAACCTTCCAGGACCGAGGTGGCTTTGCTCACACTCAGATCCTTCCCTCTGGACCAACTTATCACCGACCTACCCATATCCAACGGATCGTCGCCACTGAGGCTCACCACCCCATCATCCACGCCACAGCCCACCACCCTATTCTGCACGCATCACCTGCACAAATTGTAACTGTACAGAAGGCCAGTCCTCTGCTGTACAGCCCTTACCTGACCTACACCAAGTCAGCGTACGAAGCAGCGTACCCAGCAACAGTGACCACCTATAAACAGCCGGCCTTAATTCCACTGACATACAAGCAGCCCATCACGACAACGAAAGTCATTGAATCGCGTCCTCATGTCTCGTCGCACACGTACGTCCCTCCGGCCCCAACTGGGCACGCAATTGTCACGAGTTACTTCAACATTCCTGGTTCTGGCTTTACAAAGACGTCGGACTATTCGGGTTCTTTCGGTAACACTGGATCCAGCTCGTTCGACAAATTCGTGTCTC
Source organism: Ornithodoros turicata (assembly GCF_037126465.1). Lineage (NCBI taxonomy): Eukaryota > Metazoa > Arthropoda > Arachnida > Ixodida > Argasidae > Ornithodoros > Ornithodoros turicata. Next base: position 30,509,451 of record NC_088209.1, read on the forward strand.
AGCAAACGCAAGCTCACGATCATGCACAGGGTCAGTACCCTAGCCAGTCTCAAGACAGAATGTATGGACAACAAGGAAGACCGCAACCTTCGTATCAGCGCACGCTTTTCCCAGAAGACAACTACGCTTCAAGTCGGGCGCGAGTAAGCTACACACCACAGAACGACATCTGGTCGAGCGACTTCCGTCAGAGTTCTTCACAGGTGTCATCCGATCTGCTCGCATCATCGACGCGCGAAGATTCCCGGTACAGATCAAGTTCTGTGTCACAGAGCAGTGCCAATGGTGGCGAAGAGCAGAAAAGTGCAGAGTCTGGGCGTCAAAACCGCTCTGGAGGATACAAGTATTGATGTAATCAAGGGTTTTAGGGCCTTGTGCTCTATATCGACGCAGGGAGCAGAAAATAAAGCGTACTGGTCGTTACTTCAGATGTTGTTTTCCCCACATGCCGCCTAGCCGCAGATGTACGTCATGTGGGAGACACCACGTGTCCTATTTGGAGTAGGGAGTAGTGGACGGGAACCTGCGGCCCAGCGCAGACCAAGCGCGCATTGTTGTTGTTTCCCTAACGAATGTTAGGGAAACAACAACAACAAACATACAAAAAACAACGCTGGTAATATGAGCATCCAGCATCACCAAACAATTTCGACATCGCATTGTTTTGACGAAAACGTTCGTCAAACAGTGCACTGCCAAGTATACAGACACTGCTGCCAACGCTTACGGTTTCGGTGTCTAGCGTCCCAGAGGACGCGAGCGCCGCCGCGTGGTTGGTATGCTTGGTAGACGCTTGAGTAACTGTGGCGCGATCAGTGTTCTAGGTCGTGATGGCAGTAGATTACAAGCAAATAGTGAATAAAAGTTAAACGAACCGTAGTTTGCTTTGCTACACATGTTCCAATGGCAAGAGACAGCAGAGTAACGGAAGTCCTGCTTTTTTAAAGGTAGATGTCCATCCTCCATTGTTTCAATGCGCCAAGAGTTATGCTCACTGCTGACAGAAATCAGGAATAGGTCACGATGCTGTTGTTTCGACCGTTGAAAATCAGTCTAGCGGACGAAAAGAATAGGCCAGTTATCCTTCGCTAACCGAAATTTCCCCCCAAGGACATTAGCATAGGAAGGGAACATGGAGGCCCGATGTGTCCCAATATGGCGGACATTATATGCAGGAAACAGGATCAGCAGAGTGACAGGTGAGTCTTTGCTCACAATGATGCTCCCGCATCTGTGCCAATAAACTAGCATGTTGCACAGAAGTTTGGGCGTCAGATAGGATATCTATATCATGGCTGGCGGAGATCTATATCTCCACGTGGCGGCACGCTGCTCGGAGATATCGTCCGTCTTGGGCAAACTTCGCACGGAACTATGACGACATTTTTCTTAAACAGGCTGAGGAAAGCTCAGAAAAAGCACCCAGGCAGCACAAAACGTTGTCGTGTGGAACGTGAACTTGAAGAAATGTATGTTTGCAAGTTTGGAAAAGCTTTGCTTTCAGCCTTTTTTGCCGCACAGACGTGAAGTATCGCTGTCGAACTTCAATTATTTTAGCCGAGAAAAATCTGGATCCACCCCTGGTCTTGGCTGCAGGTCCTCTTGTACTACATAGTGTTGTCGGTTTCAAGGAACGTGAAAAGCATGCCTCGTATTCATCGGACAACAATGCCTGAACTTTGGGAAGTGGAAGAGCTCCTGCGTTACTTTTAGATACTAACAGTAGCAGTATTGCTTTACTTTTTTAACTTTGCAGCAAAGCTAGTATTGTGCTGTTCTCGAGTGAAGTAGCATGTTTTATGTACTCAGTTTCACTAGCAGGTATGACACCAATTACAGTCCAGCACGACATATGCTTTGTGGCAAATGCACGGTGGCCATGCAATATGTGTATCGCAACATGCTTATGTAAGATGGTCAAAAGCAGTCTCATGATAAGACATGATACTGTCACTTCTCTCTGACATGCTGTAGAACTGCGTGTTGAACTCAATGTCTTGTGGCAACTTCGGAACAATATTCCGGCTGGAATGCTAAGTGGCGTGACAATTTTGAAAGGGCCTGAATCACAAAGGGGCATGTGCATGTGGCTTTGGATCTGTCTGCACAATTTTATTAATGCGTTAGCATTAGGAGTGTCAAACTGGAAAAATCTGTGTAATGTGAGTGTATGTGTCCATGTGCGAGATGGTGAAGCCTCAGCGAGGCAGAGGTATAAGTGGACATATAGACGGGATATAAGAGGTTAAATGTAAATGGAGGTAAATGATTTGAAATTTAAGTAGTCAAATGTAATTAAGAGTAATTTAAGGTAATTAGAGTTAATTAAAGCAAGAAAGTTGAGCTTAGAGGCAATGAATGTAAGATATATATGTAATTAAGAGAAAGATTAAATGAAATTAAATATTACAAAAGGTAGTTAACAGCAATTAGAGGGGAATTGAGAGTAATTAAAGCACATAAACATAATTACAGGCAGTTAAATGAAATTCAAAATTATCTCAGATAACCTGCACTTACCTTCGGTAATTGAATGGTAATTACAGGGTAATTGAAAGTAATTGAGGCTAATTAAAGGTTCATTAAATGGACTTACACATGGCAGTTGAAAGTGTGGAACCGGAAGTCAAGTATAGACCGGAGGTGGACAACAGGAAGTGAAGTTCTATCGGGAGTGGACAACCGGAAGTCGGGTTTAGACGGACGATCGGCGTAAGATTAGACCGAAAGTTGACAACCGAAAGTTGAGTTGGACTGGAAGTATAGACGGGAAGTGGACAATCGGAACTCGGGTTTAGACCGTCAGTGAACACCCGGAAGTCTTAGTTTCCTAGAATCATTGTTGCCCTGACACACAACACTCAACCAGTGGATGAGTGCAAAATAATAAGATCGCATGTAAGTAAAACTGCATATTTTATTATGTTTTAATAGCATAATGTGCAGAGTTTGTACGATCATGCAAAGGTCATGCATTACAATGACAGAAATAAAATCTGTTAAAAACCACAGCTGGCTACCAGCTAAAAGAGAAATTTAGAAACAATTCTACGACTGTCTCTAAATATAAAATAAGTTACTGACACAGTGAAGCACGCGTGTCCTCTGTCAGCAAGAAGAGAGTGGCCGATTATCGGGCATTTCGATTGACGAGGCAGACGACAACTCTCCATCCGATGTCAAGTCTTCGAAGGGCCCCGTGGAATCGGATTCAGTGAGGGAATCGGCACTGCCCGCGAGAGCGGCAGAGATACACGTCAACGAATACGTCAGTCCCCTTGCTTTCTCGATGTTACCGAGCAAAACGTTGAGCTTGGCCACAACATCGTCAACATTCTTTTTCGTGAATACCATTGGTGGCTTGAACTTGAGGACGTTACCGTATTTGCCTTCTGTGCTTAGAAGAACGTGCTGTTCTTTCAGCCTGCAATGACATTGTAAATGAATGGTCATTACAATGTGTACGCTTCTAATCTAAGGGGCGAGCAGTTCCGAGGTAGCTCGGCTTACTTCAGTGACAGGTGCTGAGCTTCTTCGGTTGCCGGTTCCTTTGTGTGTCTGTCAAGTACGAGTTCTACCCCCACAAAGAGCCCGCAGCCACTGAAATACAGAACAATGGAAGACAATAAGTTTGTGCATGGTATCATGAACTGTCAAAAGATATCAGTCAATCAATCTTGCCCATCTCGCATAACTAATGTTTAGAGCCTGAAGTTTTAGGGTTTTACCCGATTCTTCTCCGAATTTGCACCCCGAAATGAAGGTTGCCTCTTTAGGTTGAAACCCGATTTTTACCCAGCAAACTGCCCTCACTGGGACGTCTGTAGGAAGGCACTAACTTAATTGTTCCGTAGCAGATACAGTTACATCACCATTTGTACCAAACCACTACAGTTAGTTTGAGTAAATGAGCCTGATTTCTCCACGAATTTATCGTACTGGAAGTTTTTTCACCCGAATTTGCATGAGTTTAGTGCACATGTTTATTTACCCGATTTTTACCCCCCGAATGTAGGAAAAAATATTTCCCGAAAACTTCTGGCTCTACTAATGTTCTAAACACATCTGTGCACCTGGTTTGCTCTTATTTCACGCACTTATACCCGTTTCTGCTGCTCTGTTCTACGTCACAAGTCACATAATAGGCCCTGCCAAGGGGATAGGCGACGTCACGACATACCCTCCTCCTTTCTTTGTTTTCTTACGTGCTTTTGCAAAGAATGGAAATATTTTAAAAGGTGGGGGAACAGAGGCTTTGCACACACACACACTATAGGTCAGTAGGTCTACACTATAGGTCTCTATTATATAGGACACTATAGGTCACACTATTCCTCTGGTATTATAAGGCATCTAAAATTTACGTAAATGATTGAGGTAGAGAAACAATAGAAATGGAAATAAAAAATGACAAACTCTTACCGAACATCTCCAATCAATGGATGCCTGCTCTGCAATTCTTTGAGCGAATTTATGAGATAGTCACCGACTTCTTTCGCATGTTGTTGCAGGTTCTCCTGCTCGATGACATCGAGCACCGCAGAAGCTATAGCCACGGAGACAGGGTTGCCGCCATACTATACAGCCAAAGGAGAAATCGCCAAGGTAAGAATGTTTTCACATTCGCTAATGCCTCGTGTAATGGTAATATATATATAAAATAGGAGTTTGACATTTTCCAGTGAAATGCCTTTCATGAAGAGGTGGTGAGGGGGAACCGGCACTATTTAAGTCTGTAATTCAGGGGTGAAATCATGTGCTATTGATACATTTTGGTGTCACAAGTTATTTTTTTCTTTCAATCTAGCAAGAGGCCCACAGTTAAAAGTGCATTGGCCATACATGCATTCTCGTGAGTTAGTCACAAGCACCACGTGTGGTACACCCAGATGTGCTTCGCATAGTTTAACGTTTCACTCAACTAGTATTTCCATCAGGCATGCATATACTAGACTGCTTCTAAATAGTGTATGTGATACAAAGTAACACGTGATTGGGCGTACAGCAAGAAATCGGATTTAACTCGAATCGTTCTGAAACTGGTTTGTGGGGGAATAATGAAAAGGAATTGGGTTTAACCCAAAAAGGTCACATCTTGTATATGAAGCGACATACCGTGTTGAAATATTCCACTCCCAAGTTTTCGAAGCTTGTGGCAATGTCTCTTGTAGTCACAACCATTGCAATGGGATGGCCATTACCAATAGGTTTACCCAAAGTCACAATGTCTGGGCAGACATCTAGAAAACAGAATAAGGCTAAGCAATTCACACACGCATACGCATATATTGTATTTCAAATGAAGTACATTGGCGCTGTAAGGGCACGCAATTAAAATTGCATAAGTATGAGCAGTGAAAGAGCAAACCTTCTCCTTGGAGTTGAAAGCCCCACATGTGTTCACCAATACGTCCAAATCCAGTCTGCACTTCATCAGCGATACAGACTCCACCGGCATTGCGTACATAGCTGAGAACAGGAGAGAAAGACATAGATCAAGTTATGAAAGTAGTACTCATACATTGTTACATAATAGCTAGAGCCTGAAGTTTTCGGGAAATATATTTTTCTAAATTCGGGGGGTAAAAATTGGGTAAATAAACGTGTGCACTAAATTCGTGCAAATTCGGGTGAAAAAAACTGCCAGTATGCTAAATTTGGGGAGAAATCGGGCTCAGTTACTCAAACTAACTGTATTGGCTTGGTACAAACGGTGATGGAACTGCATTTGCTGCCAAAAAAGCAAGTTAATGCATTCCTACAGACATCCCAGTGAGGGGAATTTACCGGGTAAAAATCGGGTTTCACCCTGAAGGGTGAACCTTCAATTCGGGGTGCAAATTCGGGGAAGAATCGGGTAAAACCCTAAAACTTCAGGCTCTAATAATAGCGAGCACCCGACGTCCACCCAGCAAATGGGATTAGCTGCGTTCGTTGCAGAGTACAAAAAAGAACTGCGGAGCAGAAGTAACAGAAGTTGTTCCCCCTCGACTTCACTTAGAGCACTGCGCGGGTCGCATTCTTAGGCCCAGGCACAGCCTTCCTTTGATATACCTGCCTGGGCCCGGCCCAAGACTGAATAATTTCTACATTTCTTGGCCCGGTCTGAGCCCAAGCAATTTCTAGGCTACCTGGCCCAGCCCAGTGAAACGGGCTGTAAAAGTTGACTGTGGCCAGCAAAAAGTGGGGTTACAGTGGTTACAGGGTGGGGGCTGAGTTCGGGCAAGCCCGAGTCCGTGCGGTGCTTTAACTTCACTCCTACACTCAAGTTCTTCAACGCTCAAAAACAGAGTCTACTGTTTTTGAGTGTTATTCGATCTTCGAGGACCTGACTTTTCCTTCCATGCTGCTATGTCTCCTGAAGTTTTGCCAGCAATCTCTGTCATCAATATATTATTTTCTGATTACAAAATAAGTATTTATTTTTATAATATATTTTTATAATTTATTTTTTCAATATATATTTTCTGATTTGGTCTGCCTTCGTGAAAGGGTGGAATATGTGGCCTTCTAAAGTGCTTTGAAAATGTAAAGCACATGCTTCATTAAATCTTCTTAAAGCACATGAGGTTCTGCATATTTGATGGATTTTGTTACAGTGTGAAACACGACTGAAGTATAGGTTCCCTAATACAGGTTGCCAGGCAGTTGTGCGTTGATTTACAGATACGTGTTGATAATACGGCAGTATACATTCGGCATACGTTACCGCATATCCGGAAATTCGGTTTGAGCGAGTTCGCCTTAACGAGAGTTCACTGTAATCGCACGTGATGTTTGTGCTAACAGGGCCTACACAGTTAGGACAACTGTAATGAACATGACTAAGATGTTGTGACTGTACAGCATGCACCGGACCTCTGTATGCAATTAGGGAATAAGTCGACTCACCCCCTTATTACTATTTTTGCTGTAATGACATCTACGTACCAGTATGTGCCTGCCAAAGAAAATTTAATACCGTATTGCAATTTATTGGTCCACTCCATGAGGGTAAGAAACAGGAAATGCACGTGTGTCAGTGGGATGGGCAATCAGATCATGCCCCTTTTCTCGGTTTGGTATTTTTCGACTAATCCCCTTATTGTGTACAGAGGTTCAATCGTCCACTTAGAGAGCTTCACAGTGGCCCAGCACAAGTCATCTTGTTGTTGGACGACTTCTTTGTAACACAAGGCTGCTTCAGTCGAGAGCTAGCTAAAATGCTACGAATTTTTAAAAAAATATGCATGCTCAGTGGCATTTTAACTACACTTCTGTTAATGCGATCCTGCCTGGAGACTTCGTGAAAGCTTATGTGCAATGGTACACAATAGAGCCAGTCGCTAATGATATTCAAAGGAACGGGATAGCCTATCATTATGAAGGCCTTCCCATACTATACTACAGCTATTCTCTTCATATTTTTCGTTTTTTTTTTAACTGTCTATTTGCGCAGCCGCAATAAATAATCATCCACAAATGCAACAAACAGTCAAATCCAAAATAATCAACATTAACAGCACTCTCTCATAGATGTACAAAATAGGTGCCTACTTGTAAACATTCCTCATGTAGTTCTCTGGAAGAGGAAACTGCCCACCACAGCTAACGAGCGATTCACAAATAAAAGCTGCAACGGAGCGTCCAGCAGAATGAATGCTGTTAATAATGTTCTGCACTTCATTTGCATACAAAAGGCCAATGTCTTTTCCATGATGGTCATCTGCCTTGTATTTTCCCCTGTAGGTGCATGGCAGTGGAGCCTGAAGAAAATTAAATGAAACCCATCATTAAATGTACCCCCGATGTGCTCCATACAAAAATGCTTGATTTCTTAGATGTTGAATGCCCTGTGTGAGTAATGTGTACCAGGTCAGCTGTGCACCTTGGGTTTGACCATCTCGAACACTGCTGCAAGTAGTGTGGCCATGCGCGGAGGTGGTACTTCCAAGTATTCGACTACATTGTACTGCCACACTAAAATGCCCACAACACTTTATATGCCCATAATAGTGTTCACAACTACGGCCAGGCTTTTAGGTATGAAATAGACTGTCCAGTTACTGGGAAAGTCTGACATACGAGACTGTCGTGATTTCGCTATCACAATAATGACCAGGTTATCAGAGCTCTGGACTTTAAATTTTAATGAGATGAAATGGTGATGGGTTCCAGCCCAGTTTTGTCGCCTTGCAACCATGCTCCTGGTCTCGTGAGAGCCTTGGTAGTGACAATGGGCTGGCCGTGGGTGCACGATGATGATTGTGACCAGAGGTTGGCATTTCTGGCCCCTGCTCACTCATCTCAAGCTCAGCTCTGTTTACTCACTCACTCCCTGCTCAACTCATTCGTCACATTGAGCATGAGTGAGCATACTCACGCGTGTGGATTTTGTCGAGTATATCATGTTCCTCCGTGTAGCAGCTGAATGTGTTTTGACCATGACACTGCCCTTAGCCCATGGTGTTGTTGCTGCCATTTTAACTATTCAGGATATTGAGAAGGTCTCAATGGACTATTACAATGTTTAGATTGGTACTGGGGAGGGATCTACTTAGTGGTACTCGTCCGGCTGATCTACATAGTGCCCGCAGTAGTCGGAGACTTTCGTTACCGCTCACTACAGCGTTTGCTCACTCAGTCCCTGCTCAGCTCTTCACATGCTCACTCATGCGCAACTCATTTGCCTCATTGAGCATGAATGAGAATGCTCATGAGTGAGTTTCGCCGAGGTATAATCATAACAGGACCAGGATTTGGCTACAACAGATTTCCACAGAAGTCCGACCCAAATTCACAAGCCAGATTTGACGCAAGTCCGTAAGCTAATGTATGTCCAACATATGAATCAACATAAGATGAATGAACAACCCACATTCACTGTCACGCGAGGTAGATGTCATTGAGTTAAACTTGCCAGATAGGAATATAGATACATGTGTACTGCACTATCTAGTGCAAATCTGCTGCACTTGCCTCAAAGCGATGTAGGGCATACAGTTAACTATTTTTATGCACAGTGGCTGAAGCTTAGCCAATAAAAGTGGAATTTTTTCCTTAAAATAAAAGTTTGGACTGCTGCATAATTATGACAAATCTGTGGCATTTTGAAGTTCGTGAAATCAGTCATTTACCACAATCGTTGAATGATCGAGAAATGCTTACCACATGCACAGACTTCTTTTTCTTGTATCCCCGAATGTGACTGAACTTGTAAGGGCTGATGGCAGTTGTTGACGTGAGGTGACCATGGTATGCACTATGGCATAAGAGGAGAAGAGTGTTTCACAAATTGACTAGATAAGGACATAAAGAAAATACGATGAAATCTCTTACCCATCAAGACAAATGACATCTTTATTCTGAGTGTGAGCCTGCGCAAGTCTCAATGCCAAGTCATTAGCCTCAGACCTGAAGAGAGCAACAAAGGGAGTTTTGTACCATTCGAAACATCATGTTGTTCATTCAAATGGTGAATGAAGTAAGTTGAGACCTTACCCAGAGTTGACAAAGTAGCACACAGAGAGCTTGTTGGGGAAATAATTTGTGATTCTTTGAGCGTATAAGACCAAATTGTCATGCAGGTAACGAGAGTTTGTGCTGAGATTTGCCATCTGCTCCGAGCCAGCCTTGACAACGTGGGGGTGGCAATGGCCGACTGTAACACAAAAAAAGGAAATCCATGTTGTGTGCAGCAAATTTATCAACCGCTTGTGCCACATGCTTGGCTAAACTGTAGAACTCTATAGCGAGTAAACGCGCTTATTTATGCGTCGGTTATCAGTAATCAGTCGAAGTAGTATCAGGTCGAAAATCAGTACGAGAGGTTCCGCAGAGCATTACTATCCTGTTTGCAAGACCAGCTTCGTGTTCTTTGTGTCCTTGTATACAACACGATTAGGGCTGTTGGCTTTGTGGCCTGTTAGTCACTCACCGTGTGCAACGTTGTTAATGCAATCCAAGTACTCGTTGCCCATCTCATCATACATGTACTGGCCTCTGCCCTGGACAATCTTGAGTGGACCATCGTTTTTGAAGAATACCGTGCAAGACGTCCTAGACAGGAAAAATCCACAAACGCGGGCGTGAGTCACAGAGGCCGAAATGGACAAGCAAATGCACTGTTAACAATCTTGCAAGCTGCAGACCCAGTGTTGTAACTTTGCAACAAATCAGAAAGGGGTCCCCTGCAGCAAGCAAAACCAGCACACAGTACGTGACCTGTTTGGGGAGGGGAAGGGTGTCATCTGAAAGGAGAAAACGCTGCTGGAAAAACAAAAACGGAACCAGACAGAGCAGCACTCCGCAGGACCGTCGGCATGTGCCGGCTGAGCTGCAAACTCGCCAGTTCAAACACGCACTGAAAGAAGCACGAAAGGAGGAAAGGAGGAAAACAAAAATTTACCTTCCCCTCTCTGAAAGTTAAACCACGGATGATGAGCATGTGCCGCATCATGATGGAACAAATGCTCTTTAAATCTGCGATTGAAGCGGCTTAAAAGTTCGCCGAGCATGTCACGAGTCCGGCTTGGCGATGCGTAGAAGTCAGTCATCCGTGGCGGAGTCTGCGGAGGCACTTGGGGTCGGGCAGTCGAAGTTGGGTGTTGAGGACGAATCAGCAGCGGTTTGTCGGGGGATTTCATCTTGGTAGTCGAATGTCAGACAGTGGGCAACGTAAGGTGGTTGTTAAGACTTGTGGGGTGCCTATAAGGAAACTAACAGGTTGAAGTCTGGTTAGTGACAATCATCGAAAGATGGTGGGTGGGCAAAGACAGGAGAGCGTGCGATCACTTTAATGGCACAGAAAGAGTGCTCTGGTGCGTGCAAACGGCAACTCTGAAAACAACCATGTGCTTCCTTCTTATCACTTTTTCTGGAAAGGAACCACCTGTGAGATGCCTGTGAGTCACAGAGAGGTTTACTTTTGGCAAAACCGTTTAGCTAGTTGCCGATGGCAGCAGTGCTCGGTTTGAAGATGCTTGTCGGTTCGTCTCAAGTAGTGGTCCTACTTGCAATGCTTTGTCTACGCAGACGAGACACAGATGTTCCACAAGACAGTTCACGATTACTTTTTGAATCACTGTGGGGGTTTGAATCACTGTAAGCTATCGTGTGCCCAAATCAAGCCTGCAATTGTGCCACGGGCATCTGTTAAACGGGGATGTGCACTTATTTTACAATTGTCTCCTCAGATAGTGATCAAACGAAGTAATGCTGGCTATCCACCATTAACTGTGTTAACTAACCTCGACCGATTGCGAAATCTGTACAGAACACCTCTAACGTTTGCCTGACTCTGAGTCGACGAAATTTTCGCAAAACAGTGGCAATTTCTGCAAGTCGATGCACATCGCCGTGTGAAAATTAAAAAAAACTACTGATTGTTGCCATCCGAGGAGATATACTAAAAATAAGATTGGATCCTGCAGAGTACGAGTACTCAAGCAATCACGAAACTCAACGTATGTTCAGATAAAAAGGAGCACATCAGCTTGAATCCACGAGGAGCATGAATGCATGAGGAGATTAGACTTACCCAATGTACGTTTCCCGGAGACGTATAGTCTCATCTTTGCTTATTTTCTGCAACGCAACCTTCGTTGTCTCCATTGTGAGTGGCGTTCAGTTAAGATCAAAAGATCCGGAAGACAAGGAATATGGCGGTATCAGTAAGCACTGAAGACAACGCTTACTCTGCACCACGTACTCGTACTGCCCGTACTGTGTACACGTTTACTGTTGCTTATAATGAAGGCCCGGACGGCAGAAGCAGCCGCGGATTGGCTAATATGGGCCACTCTCCCATTCACAGCCAATCCGATCGCTCTCCCGGATGACGTGTTGTTGCCATGGCACCCTGCAGCAGATCCACTCAGAGGATGGAGAGAAATTTGTCAAATAACGGAGATCACTGTTGTGACAAAATCGTTTCTTTTACATTTTTGATTACCTCAATCTGAAATTAGCATTTTGAGCGTCAAATAACAGGAATGCAAATTGCGGCAGATGTGGTACAGCGCAATGCACGGCAGCCGGTGGCTGTGTTTGGAGTCGGACAGCTGGAGTGGGAACAACACATGCTGTGCACGTGATTAGATCATGACGCGGGCGTGGTTCCCTTGTGGGGGAATGTTCTGCGTTCTGCCTTGCGACCTGCGCGGCGCGGCGCGCGGCTTGCGAGGATATGGATGCGCAGTGGGTGTGGTAAAGTGTAACGAGTAAGGACATAGTAGATAATTTGTGTCTGTGGGGCGCGCAGTCCCATGTCGAAGTGGCAATTTCGAGCGTCGCCTGGAGGTCTAGAAAGAAGGCAACAGAAGAAAATTGGGAAAACGACAGCACGTGTCGGTAGCGGTACGTCAACTAGCTGGGGTCAACAACACTGTCTGAAAGCAGTACAAACGTTCGAAGCACCAAATGTCACTCGCAAACGGGGCAGTGATCTGAACGAAATGTGCATGTGTATTGTATACTTTAAGGGGGTGTAGACATATCGCAGCAATTTAAACTGGCACACAGCACAGAAGAATCGTACGCTGTCACTTTTACGCACGTAAGGGATAGCGTACGATGTACGAAAACTCTCTAATATATAATTGGGCGAACACTATAATGTTATATAACACTATAACATAATATATAAAAAACTATAACACATTCATTGGCTGACTGAAGCATGACGCAACTACGGCATCTGGACTAGTCACACTCCCGATTGATGAACACATGCTACTGTTTGAGAGACTACAATAATATCTAGTTAAACCAAGAAGAGAAATCTACTGAAAGTCCAATTGCATTGTGGTGGCTGGCAGATATCGTATCGCTGCGTAGCACTTCATGATGCCTATAGTCGTACACTTGAGGAACAATCTCCAGCTATCCCTTCTCTCCATGCACTCTGTTAGGTCGTCGTTAGTCGAACGTCATCTCGAAAACGATTTATTAACAGATTAAACTGGATTACAATAGATGAACGTTTCATGCATGCTGCCTCCCATCTTCTTCTTGGCGATGATGATCATGACGATGTCTTCGTCGATGGCGCTTCTCCTCCTCGCCTCCCGACCCGCACCTAGCGCCGGCTAACACGTCCCACCGTGCGAGATTGCGTCCTCGCGATCATCGACCAAATAGTCTGCCATCCAGCGTGGGGGTCGCCGGGGACGTCTCGGTCGTGCTGTGTTAAGAATTTCCTCGGTGTCGGTGCCAACGTCCAGGATTGGTTGGTCCGAATATGACTTCAGTTGTGTAGATATCGCCAGTCTCTTTTGCTTTGCACCCTCCGGCGTCGTCTTTTCTATCTCGTATGCGCCGTGGTTGATTTTGGTTATCTTGTAGGGTCCGTCAAAGGCAGGCGAAAGTTTGCCTTCGCGAATATGCGTACGGTACAAAACATCGTCACCAAGTGCAAAAGTTGGATCACGGTGCCTTTGGTCGACAGTTTTCTTCATTTGGGCTAGGTATTCTGTGAGGCTTGCGCGTGCCGCTTCTCTCCTCTCTGTGATATTTTCATCGCGGGCTTCTTTATCGGTTTCGAGCTCGTTGTCGATGGGGTATCTAGGAGAAAAATTGAAGAGAATTTCAAATGGAGTGATCTGGAGGCCTGCGTGAAGTAGGTTGTTCACTTGGAACGTTGTTCTTCGCAGGTAGTCGCTCCAATTGTGGATGTCTCCATTGACGTTCTTTCGTAGAATGTGCAAAATTTTGCTATTGGCGCGTTCCACGAGCCCATTGGTTTCTGGTGCATACGGGACTGTCAGTACTCGTCTGATGTGTCGGTCTTCAAAGTATTCTTGCGCTGCTCGTGATGTTAGTACCTTGTCATTATCACTGATGATCACTTCTGGTGTTCCAAAAGCCTGTAGGATGTCGTCCTCGATGAATCGTAACAAGTGTTCTGTGGACTTGTCTCTGACGGCCCTTGTGATTATAAATCTCGTTGCCAGGTCTACTGCGGTGATGAAATACTTATTTTCATCATTGGAGTTGATTGGTCCCACGTGGTCTATTGCAATTGCCTGGAATGGTACGTCTGGTGGTTCCCTTGGTAGCAGTCTTCGTGGCTGCACGCCAGTTGGTGTGTTGTATTGCTGGCATTGATCACAGCCCTTGACGTATGCAGTGACGTCACGTGACATTCCTGTCCAATAGTATCGTCTTTTGATTCTGGAGATAGTGCGCTGAGTGTCTCCATGACCGCCGTTGTCGTGGTAGCACTGTAACACTGCTTCTTTGAGAGATGATGGAATCACCATCTGTAGGACCTCTTTCCCATTGAGCGTGGTAACATACATTAAAGTTCCGTTTTTAAGCTTGTAGTCCTTGTGGCTCTCTTCGTCTCCTTCGAGCGCACTCATGATCTGTTTCAGATCTTTGTCATTTCGCTGTGCTATGTTGATGCGAGAGTCTTCAGCTCGTATCACACACACATGTTGGACTTTGGTAGGGATGCGTGAAAGACCGTCGGCCATTACATTATTTTTCCCAGGCATGTGTCGTAGTGTGAAGTTGTATGTCGAAAGGTCTAGCATTATGCGAGCGAATCGTCTTTTCGGATCCTTTTTGGACATTATGTGGCTGACTGCCCAGTTGTCTGTGAAGATGTCGAAAGCAGGCAGGCCTTGTAGATAGTGGTGGAACCGCTCTGTGATGGCCCAGTGAACTGCTATTGCTTCAAGTTCTGTTGAATGTTTATGCTGGTCGGCATGAGGTACCTTCTTACTTGCATACTCAACGACTCTTTCGTCAGATCCGTGGAGTTGAGTTAGGACTGCTCCAAATGCTGACTGCGATGCGTCCACGTACACCTTTGTTGGCAAGTCTGGGCTAAAGTTGGCTAGTATAGGTGCTTCCGTTAATTTTTCCTTAAGCGTGTCCATTGCTGTTTGGCACTCGGGATTCCATGTCAGTGGTGTGTCATTTTTTGTCAAATCGGTTAGGGGTTTAGCGATCCTGGCGAAACCCTTGATGTACTTCCTGTAATGCGACACAAATCCAAGGAATGAGCGCAGGTCCTTCTTGGTTCGTGGTACATCATAGTTGTTTACGGCTGCTGTTCGTGCTGGGTCGATGGCAATACCATCTTGTGACAGAATCAGTCCCAAAAAGGGTATGCTCTTTGACATAAATATGCATTTGTTGATGTCGATGCGCAGTCCAATATTGAGGATGTTCTTGAGCGTGCGGTCAAGTAATTTGACATGGTCTCTCGTGTTGCTGGTGAAAATACACACGTCGTCCATATAGACAGCAACATGTCCCGTTTCGACGAGTTCTCGTAGTCCCTCATTCATTATGTTTTGCATGGTGGCAGGTGCTGTTGTTAGCCCAAAAGGCATTCGTAGTGGTTCATAGTGTCCGCTTTCTGTCACGAATGCAGCTTTGTGAATGTCGGTCTCTTTGATAGGTACATTAAGAAATGCTTTTTTGATGTCAAGCTTGCTGAAGAACTGTGCTCCAGATGTCTTTCTCAAGATGGAGTCTATTCGCGGCATGGGGTATGCTCGTTGAACGGTCTTGGCATTCAGAAATCTGTAGTCGATACAGAGTCTCTTTGGTGTAGAGTCATGATGTGGTTGATCTACAACGATCACCGGTGAGGCGTAACTCGATGTTGAGTGACGGATGATTCCTCTGTGCAACCAGTCATTGATTTCCTTCTCGATGAATTGTCTGTTGGTTTCCGTTGCGCTGTATGGTTGCATTCGTACTGGCTTGTCGTCGTTTAGCTCAATTTCGTGTTGAACCGTGGTGCACTGACCCAAATCGTCGTCAGGTTTCGTGAAGACTGATGAGTTTCTTCTGAGCACGTCCTTCATAGCTTCAAACTGCTCAGTTGTAGCGTTGGAGGCATTTTTGAGATGCGTCACGAGGTGTTCAGCCTCATTTGGTGTCGGAAGTTGTCGAGAGTCTTGCTCGATTTTGATGCTGCCGGGTGACATGGATACTGTTCCGCATGACATATACATATGGGGCAGAGTTTCATCGTTTGTTGTGGGTACTCCTGGTGGTCTTTTGAAGACTTCTATCAGATTTGTATGTGCAACTGCCAGTGCCACTGACTCTTTTTTCGTGAAGTCTGCCTTTGGTATCCACTCAACACTGAAGCTGTTCTCGTTGCAGCGTTCAACATAGTCGAAGGGGATTGCCTTTCTCCAATCGAGTCCGATGATTACTGAGTGCGGTATTTCCCGGCTCACACAAGCTTGGACAGTGGCTGTAGCGCATCCTATTGAAATGAGCGCTTGAGTGACTCCTAGTGGCTGGCTCGTGTTTCCAAATGGTCCTCGCAGCACAGTTTCGTTATCCGGGACGATGTGGAAGTTGTGGCAAGAGGCGAAGTCTTCGGATAGGAGAGTTGTAGCAGAGCCTGTGTCCCACATCACTTCTGTTGCAATGCCGTTGACTGTTGCTGGCAGGACAATGACATTCTGTTTACTGCTTGGGTGTGCAGTCACAACCTTGTTAACATGCTTCTCTGAGGTGATATGTTTCGGGGGTGTGGTGCGATCAGTGCGTTGTTGCCATCGTCTTGTTGCCGCGGCCTTTTGTTCTGGCGTTCGTGTGTCTGGCTGGTCACACTGTCGGGCTCGGTGTCCAGTCTTGAGACATCTTGCGCATGTGTCTGATGGTATTTTCCCAAGTTTAACAGTTGTCTCGGGAACTTGCGGTGCTGGTGGGCTTTTGTGGCTCGGTACCGTATTTGGCGTTTGTTGTTGGAATCGGGGTGCCCCGTTTTGCACGGCAGTGCTCTTGTTGTGACCTCGGTTGTACTGCCCTTGTCTCTCGATCTGGCTTGCATACTGCAGGAACTCACTTAAAGTTCCTTGACGTAGATCGTAGTAAGCGGCAAGAATCGGTTTCTCTGCTGCATTTGACACACCTTGTATTAGCCAGTCGACGATGTCTTCGTTGGACAGATCGTAGTGCCCTCTTCGTATAAGTTCCAAACGAGAGTACATGTAGTCCACTATTGATTCATTCGGCTGCTGTCTTCTATTGTTAACTTGTGCAATCCATTGACAGAATAGGAGAGGCCTGTCAAATTCGTTCTCCAGGGCTGCCACCCATTCGTCCCACTTTTTGTGAGCAATGCCGTCTGTCTTCTGCCACTCCATTGCGCGTCCTCGCAGTCGTGTAATTGCAGCACTCAATGTTGCGGCCTCACTCCATGATGATAAGTCGCGCATGGATTCCACCGCCGCAATCCACTCTTGTAAGTTGTTGTCCGTTCCGTCATACGTGGGTAATGTCGACGTCAAGTCGGGTCCTGTCGTCACGTGGACGGGCCCAGCCTGTCTTTCGAGAACGTGCGCTATCATTGACATTGTGGTGGCTAACATACTGGCAATGTCGGAGTCTGTGTACATTCCTTGTTGAGGTGATGGTGAAGCTGCGGCCTGGGACATAATCGTTTGGGGCTTGGTCTCGCCTTCATTGTCCTTCGTGCCGTGTCGTGGGCTTTCAGGCTCCTCTTGCTTCTTGTCGCTTGATATGTCCATTTTCCTTTGGCTTTTTCTCGTGATGCCCGATGACTGTAGGGCGAGCACGTTTGTCTTGACGAACTGGCTCATACGTGCACCTCGTGGTAATGGCTCTCAGGGTGTCCTCTCATTTTGGTGGTTTTCGATGCTCTATTTGATGACGTGATTGCTTCGTGGTCGTTTTCCTCGTCGCCATGTTAGGTCGTCGTTAGTCGAACGTCATCTCGAAAACGATTTATTAACAGATTAAACTGGATTACAATAGATGAACGTTTCATGCATGCTGCCTCCCATCTTCTTCTTGGCGATGATGATCATGACGATGTCTTCGTCGATGGCGCTTCTCCTCCTCGCCTCCCGACCCGCACCTAGCGCCGGCTAACAACTCGTACACTCGGCGCATTGTGCTGCTTGCATTGCAGCAGCACATCGATAACATATTGTTACAGGTTACAATAGGTCCGAGTTTGTAGAATACTTGGTTCTGAGGATAACAAGTGGCATCCCCCACCAAGTCACGTTATCTGTATGCACACAGACCCAGCAAAAACCGTGATGAAAACTGAGAAGTGAGTTGGATATATATATATATATATACAAAAGCGCTTCTAATGCCTCGATCCAGCAAGGGTCCGTTTGGTCTAGTTTTCCAGGTATATATATATTTTTTTATTCCGTGTTAGCGCTGCGAAGCAACTGTGGCTATGAGCGGCGTACAGATGTGGACAGATGGAGAAAGGACAGCAAGAAGGAGTGCGGGTTAGTGTGCGTCCTGGGCCGACTTCAGAGGGAACTGTGCCGACATTATTCTGGAAAGTCTTCGGAAAACCCAGGGAAAACCTCAGACAGCAGGACCGGTGGGTGTCCAGGTATACCGAATGCAAACGAGTTTCGCCGAACAATGCCGTCTACCACATTCTTTTAGCGTAAGGTTGCGGGTTCGATCCCGGCCGAGGACGCCAGCAAGTTGGTGGCATGGGTACGGCTCGCGTCAAAGTTAGCTTGAACACCGCTCGAGCCTGCGAAGCGGGAAGGGAGTCGCCCAGGCAGCGCCTATACATTCTTAAAAAAAAGCGGTGAGCTGTAACTCCTTTTTTGGGGAGTACACCCTTGCCATATATATCCTTTCGAGAGTAATTGTACACCCCGAAGGGAGTGATATATGTGGCAAGGGTGTACTCCCAAATAAAAGGAGTTACAACGCACCCTTTTTAAGAGTTCGGCAGAAAACAACGGCTACATAACGAGGGTCACCCCCTTAAACATTACCAAAACAGCATCTGCCGTTATTTCTACCAAGCACCACCAGGTTGCGCGGGGCGGAATGGCGTTCAACTTAACTCTGATGCGAGCTGTACGTTGCTTAGATACTAAAACGGCAAAGTGGGGTTAGTTGGTAACTGGCAGTGGCGGATCCGGGGGGGGGGGGTAAACTTTAGTTTATACATTGGGTCTCCTCTCTCTCCCCTCCCCCACTACGCGCTTCGACAAAGAACCCCTCCCCCAAAGTGCCAAAGTGAGGACTGGATCCGCCTTTGGTGACTAGTAGATATGATATATATAAGCAGCGTGAGTTATGAAATACTGCGTAAAATATAGTGTACCGTGTGGTGAGATTTCCGTGCGTGTCAAAGAAATGATCATCGTTGTCTCGCGACGTAAATAGCCACGCATTCTAAATTATCGTTTAGCGGAGCTTTTCGAAAGGGTGTGTTTTTGAACGACGCTTCCCCTGACGCATTTTAGCAACAGATGTTTTTGAGACGTGCAACATTTACTGCGCCGTAACAAAACATCCGCGTCGTTCACGTGCCGAACAAACGACCTCTGTTATCGGGAAGGGCAAAAAAATAGGAGGTGCGGCGATGGGCGTTAACTTCGTTAGCTGGGAAGGTGCCAGCGCTCCCATCTTGCGTCTTCCTTGGGACGCGCAGAAACACTATATCATAGCGTTTCCGAGATAATTCGCGGTCTCACAGGTCTCTGAAACACTATATTATGTGCTTCGTGACGCAAATAAAATGATACAGTTGCATGACGATACGGTGTGCATGTTGTGAACACGTGTACGATATAATAAATAAATAAATGAGGTTTTTACGTCGCGAGACAATTGAGCGTGTACGATAGTATAATGACTGGGATTGCACAGCAGCGCACTGACCAACAGTGTTAACTACTTCCAGTTCTATAGCTTGTAAAGAACGTGCCTCTCATGCGTTGAGAACCACCACGCGTCAAACATTTTGTTTTCCTTTCTTGCAGTAAGTAGTAAGCTCGTACTGACTATGGCTCGCTGTCACCAACGCCGATTATCATTTGAACCCGAGATCAACGGTTTCCACTAAAGAGAGTTACTGTCACTGAAGCATTCATGACGTCACCAACTAACGTTTGTAAAAAAGAATGAGTGTTGGCTTCAAGTTTTAGCAGCCCTTGAGTTCGGTTCAAAGTTAACCAGCGTTGGTGAAACGGGGCCTATATGGGGAATATAATCGTCAATGCATATCTCTGTAGCGTATTACAGTGTACGATCTCTGCGAACTACATACTCGTAATACAAAACGAGCTGATGAGAGTACCACGCTTTAGTGACCCCAATTGACCTGAGTCTCCCCAACTAACAGTAATGTCAGTAAAGTTAATTTAAAAGGTGAAATGAACAAACAGACTCTTTCAGCACGAATTCATTTTCGCCCTTGCAACTGTTTGAATTGCTCTGTCATGGTTTTTGCTTTGCACGAACTTCCTTTGAATTATTATATAGTAGCTACTTAATGAACTCTTTCCACACCCGTGTCATAGTCATCATTTATCTCTTGTTGTTACTTCCTTCCGCACAGCCATTTCTATTGTTCATGTACTGGTAACTGGTAAGTGAAATTGGTAGCTCACCAGCCAAAGAAACAGATTGGTTGTTCACACCATCGAGACCACCTCCAAAATTAGTCTCCATATTTTGTTTATATATCTGACCTAGTCCAAACAGTTAGTCACCTACCCTGAAAGATATGTACGACCAGATGTAATCGACATCAATTAATCATGGACTATATATTCAATCAAGCAATTGTCGATTGACCACGATCGGTGAAACGAAATGGTCTGCCACCACCAGCATCCACTGTCAGCTTCCGGTGGCTCCCCAAGGTCACGAAAATCCATCAGACCCCCCCCCCCCCCTCCCTGACCGTCAATGAAACCCCACCATCGATATCCTCGCCACCTTGGGGTGTACCAGAAGAGCCCATACTGTTGTCGGTTCAGTCAATTCTTTGCTTGTACTTCGACTTTTGAGCCATGAGCGTCGCCAGCTTCTTATCTTTTCAAGTACATACCATAACAGTGGAGAAATTTTTGAAAGAGGCGCCCAAGTCCACTCGTTGAATGGCTGGACGCATATTTCCGTCAGCATTGATAGTACGCGGAAAGAAAGGTCCGCTTGACTCCGTGTTACCTTGCCACGTGTGTAGGGAGTCTAGGGACACTCCTGCACTGAGCGCTGCCCTGAGAATGCCATACTTAGGTCTCCCTGCCACAATAGCGATGGCGGTTATATCGCGCATAAGGCGACGACACAGTTATGCGGAGCACGTGGAATCGAACAGTATATAGGAGATATAAGGCAAACGGCTGCCGAAAGAATTAAGCTTTCATACACGATGAATGAACAACAACAATTACATAAATGACGATGAGAAGAGGTGTCTCACCACAACAATTGCGGTACCATACCTCAGTGCATGTGGGATAATATACGAGTGGAGTGACGATGAAAAAGATGGGGCATACACACATGACACACGCAAATGAGATATCACACACGCGGGTGCGTCGTAACTGATGGGTATAGTAGTTCATCCGGTCGGCCACCGGAGGTGAATGAGGAAGTTGAATGAAAAGAACCAGAAGAGCAGGAATCATATGAATGCTCGGGACATTCAGAGTAGTGAGACGATGTCATGCCGAATTTATCCGATCCGCCATCGCGACGTTAGCATATTTGGTGCAAACACGAGCAACGTTTTGTTACATTCCAGGGTGGGTGCAACGTTTGTCAGAAGTTTTTCTTTCGTTTCCGGGAAGTCTTTCAGGACGGACGTCGGCATAGTTTCCTCTGAAATCAACCCAGGGCACCGCTACCCCCCTTTGTTCATGTCCGCGATACCGCTAAAAGCCACAGTCCCTTTCTCGGTGCCGACAGGGAATAAGATCTCTCAACTCAGGTGACTGCTGGGCGCGACACCCTCCAGCGTCTATGGTAGGGCAGATGAGCCGAAGACGCCATTTTTCTATGTGTTTCTTCCTATTCGGCTCGTCGAACGGTGGCGGGAGCCATATTGTGGCCCATTGTTATCAGCACACACACACACACAAAAAAAGAAAGAAAACTCACCCAAATCTGGCACTATGCGGCATTGGGCCAACTTCGCGGAGCACAATGCATCCTCTTTTCTTCTTTGGCTGACCACTCTCATCTCATACCAAGTAGAAGAACGGATGCACTGTGCTCCGAAGTTGGCCCAATGCCGCATGGCACCGCGACGAATTATTCAGTTTTCAGGAGAATGTGTCTTGGCTGGTATAGATTTCAGTGTTCTCTAAAGCGTAACGAGACTAGACTCCCGGCGCGTGAGCCTTAGAGAACTCCTTCAGAAAAAATAAAATAAAATAAAATGGTATTTCGTGCTTTGTTCACTTTTCTGATCCGTTCACAAAAGAAAGATGCCCAGACGAGAGGTCTAACCTCATTATAGGCACTAGAAAACATGTCTTAAATCAATATATCCACCAATATTTCCTCTGCGTCGAGCCATCTGCCCAGGAAGGCTGGCAAATATTCCGTATTCAAGCTTGGTGCAAGATGCAACATAGTGACATAACAGGTACTGCTTGCGACAATGTTGTCTGGAATCGCCTGTCAGTAGTTCTGCAGCCCATATTTCCTTTGTTGCCCTCGGAAATGTTATTCCAATATTGTACTTAAAGAAAGTCCATATGCTTGCACGTGTTTATTACTAAAAATAAATGATCTTGCAACACCTGGAGATTTGAGATGGGATAAACTACAGGGTGCTGATTTCAGGCAAGCGTGTCGCAAGCAGTACATCACGCCTAAGAGGGTCATAACAGAACCCTGCTATCGTGCGTGGTTGGAGAAACAAGGACGGAGGTTGCATTCTTCCCAGGTTCCTTCATTATTTTGCACGGCATTCCCGCAAACATAAAGACCGCTTTTGCTTTTGTTCCAACCTTACGTAACGTTACTTTATTTCCTGCTTATCGCTATCCTGTTTCTCAGTGTTGCGTGGGAAGGAGCTAAGTACGTGTTCCTACAGTGTCAACAGGATACCGCCTAACGAAGAGACGGCTTGCACTTCCTCGTTACACGACAACAACATGAATGGACATTGCGCATCGCAACAATCATGTGATGGCGATGTGGGCTAAACGTTGAAGGGGAACAAATCATACAGGCAAATGAACTTGTTATTCGAGTCACTGCCTTCCCACTGTGCTATTTATTTATGAAAGGCATTGGAATATTCATCACTTAGCATATTATACGTGGTCACTTTTCTTCGTGCATGCGCGCACCGAAAATCTAACTACTCGACTGTTCGTGCAAAGCCAAGTGGACTAAAGCACGTGTGTACAATACATGTTGAGATTTTGCGGTGTCTCTGTCGGCATGGTAATGAAAAGGGTACAGTACTACACAAAACAGAGTAATGAAACCCACGCTAGCTCTATGTATTTTGAATGTGGCCTCTCTCTGCGCATGTTTGGCACAGAGACAAACGTTTCCTATAATACATGAGCAGTGATATCTTCAGCTCTCGGGTACATCGTTGAGAACAATCTGTAGAGAGCGTGTCGTATACCCTCTCGTGCAGCTATTTTAACACTTTGTGGGCAACCAGAGCACTTCATTTTAATGATGACAATGTTGTCCCATCCTATACAGAGGGTTATACAAACGTGATGTGAAATCAATTTCCGTTATGTCCGCATCTCATGATATTTTCAGCGCAATCAAACCCTTTCGTTTCCGAGAACCATCTTATCTTGCAGCTCGATATTAGCTCCCACTGAACACGCGTGACGGCGAAACGCTGTTGAAGTGGTTGAAGTACGCACGTACTGCGTTGTGAGGGGAAATACGCGAGTCAGACTGTCTTGGTACATGTCCAGCTGTCATTGTAACTGGCAGGTAGTACAATAAATGATTACGGTCCCTACAACCGACCCTTGCGATGAAACGCAGGTAGCAGGGCTCAGTACACACTCTTAACTCGGTACCCTTTATTGTAACTTTTAGCAATGTGTAACCTTTATATAGACGTAGATTTCCAAATATCGTAGAGGTTACACGGCCGATACCTCTATTTAGAGGTTAAACATGACTTGTAACGAGACACTGGAGGAGCAATAGAGGTTACTTCGGTGTTCAACGGAAATTCAATCGTCGTAACTTATAAATGTACCCTTTATAGGAACGTTGTAACTTCTAAACGAATTCCACGTTTGAATTTCCTTCGTTTGTTTTTCTTGTTTGCTTGCAGGGTAACCTGTATAAAAGGTACTGCTCAAAAGTCACTGTGCTCTCGTTCAAGCCGCACATTCAATCATTCAGTACGAGAGTGTCGGATCAGTGTGCGTTACATTTCGGGTATACAGTGCGGGTATTTCTACGGTATGTTCACTACAAAGTGCAGTGAAAAGACCATCACCATCAGACAACGTTGACTATGGAAGTCGTTACAGTGGAAAATCGAATCATTTGGACGGTTAGGAATATGTCAAGAGGTCGCTAAAAGTTATTGGATTCGACGGCAGTGTCAATTCCAAAGGAGCAGAAACTGCAAGAGAGCCCTTGCGAGGGAATGAAAATCTCAGGGTGGGCTCTAGGGTATTTTATAATGACGTGAGTAATTGTCCGGCTTCAGCGTTTCATTTGTGAGCAATTCCGTATGTTGCGCGTGCGGGATCACTTTTTAGTGGCCTAAATGTTATTCGGGTACGGGACGTTTGCGAGTTTCTTCTCGTCAAGAAATTACGCTTTGCGAGTGATGTTTCTTATGTTCAATATTCAGCAAATGTAAGTAGGCATACGACAACACATCATATGCGACATGAATTCTATTAGAATATCCCGGCATTCAGAACTGAATATGACGCGTTTGAAACATAGCGGGTTCCCAATGTTATGTCCAGAAGTGTACTAAAAAAAAAAAAAAAAAAAGACATTTTGTACGAGCGTCACATTAGATGCGTTCATTCGTTTCGAATTTGGCGTCGTCGTAGCGTCTCACCCGGTGACCTTGGTCATGTTATCTGCCAACTCAGAACTGTACTTTCATTTTTCTATGCTTGCTGCTACCCTGATAGAGGGAGGGGGTATGGATGCTATCAAGCTGCTTCATTCTTTTTCTCTGTATTTCTTTCTCCCGTAAAAATAAAATAAACGAAACCACTTTCTAGGAAACGTTACTAACCTAGCATACTAATTCGCTGCTGGCCTCATCGTTATTCTCGCTTACCTCCTTCTGTGTGACCGACCTTGAGCCTTACCCCTTGCTCGTGATCATTCTCCGTATCTCGGCCTTGTCGCTCTAATATCTGGACAAACTATGGATAAACAGAACAAGGGTTGCATTGGCCTAGATAGGTTCCGTCAGTGGTCACCCCTCCCTGTCCTTTAAACGATTGCCACCACTCTTCATGCCAGATTTCACCGTCCTTGATTCTCCATCCTCTATAGACCTCCTCCCTCACCCCCCCCCCCTCCAAAAAAAAAGAGAAAGAAAGAAAAAAGGCAGGAGAGAAAAGGGCCCAGTAGGAAAGATCAGACACTAAAAAAAAAAAAAAAAAAAAAAAAAAAAAGAGCAAGTAACATTTATGTACTCCCTTGGTGCATCCCGCTGGTCGCTTTCGTGCACTGCAGTGTGCCGGTGTAGGTATAATGGTACATAGTATAGGTTTTTCTGCACTACAATGACTTATGGAAAATCCACATATACCTTTCACTAATCTCTGTTTTTCTCCTCTGAGCTGCGGTTTCGTGACCTTGGACGTGGCGAGACACCAATGAGCCTCTGTCCCGGCTTGTACGTATTTGAAGTTTTGTATTTAAAATACCTCTCCCTGTTTGTAAACAAATGACGTCATAGTGTTCGACAGCGCCACCAATTTGGTAGAGTTGAACTACGCTCGAAGCTAGGGGCGAACAAGGTCGCGACCGAAAGCCACGGTTTTGAGGGGATTACGATGGTCCCTGAAAGGGGCGCGACCTTCGGTCCTACTTTTCTTTCAATAGGAGGCAGCGTACAAGTGCCCATTCGTGGAACCCAGCCCTCCTCCTCCGATTGGTTTCGTTTTCAGTCTGTCTACCAACGTCATGATGACGTTTCTGGGGTAGAGGTCTATAATTATTTGAGTATTTAGTATCTTACTAGTTACTTTTTTTCTGAAAAGTATTTTGTACTCTATCTCAAAATACATTCCTTTTTTGTTCTAGTTTTCTACTCGGTATTTTAATTACTTTGTCTCTCGTCTTCGTGCTGCTGCAAACTCTTTTCTTTGCTTTTCCCGTGTCATTGTATACTGTGCTGTTTTTCTTATCTGTCCCCTGGTGTAGCATTCTGACATCAAAGGTAACTTTATGTTGCCGGCTGTTTTCATATGGGAGATTTGTCTTGACTAGCTTTCAGGTCTTTCACCTGTGAGCACGTTGAATCGGGTGATTCATATTGTGCAGTGTTGACTTGCTGCATGGGCCAGTGGCCAGTGCTGACCTTCTTGTCCATTGAGGGATATAAGGAGACCATTTAGTATGGTTGCCATAGGAATTTTATGGAGGCCGTGAAGAGGACAAGAGTGCCAGGCGCGAACTTGGCCCATACAATGGACGACGAAGACGTCACCTAACGGCAATATTAAACTACTCGATACTGCACGAACTCTTCCTGAAGTACAATTACTACTAAGATCAGATTTTCAGCTACATTTCAGCGAGATTTTTAAATCTCGAAACGGTACCCGCGACCATGTCTTCTTTTTGACCGAAACTGAAGTATCTTAAGTGTTTGATACTCTACTTTAAATGGTTTTATTTTCGAGTATTTTGTACTGTATTTTAGTTACGTTCTGCTCTTGATATTTACTATTCAGTTTCAAAATACTTCCTTGCGGTATTTTGTACTTGTCTGACTCTGTCCACGTGTAGCTCCTTGTCCTCTAGAAGTTGAACTGTGAGCTACTGCCATTCTTCCAAACGAGAGTCTGGATCACTTGGCCATCACTTCAGATTCGAGAAGCGGACCTTACGGACTCCCTCCGCTTCATGGAGGTTCGCTTTTTCTTCTTTTATTTTTTTTTTCTTTTGTCTCGGTTAAGTTCTTCCCCGCTGCGTCCAGCATATTTTATATTTGGTGACCCGCATAACGCTGACTTTGTCCAGCAAGTAGTCTCGCCCAGAGTCCGACAAATGCACGAAGCAGCCGATAGAGCACCCGTGCCGCCTTATTTGTTTGTTGCCCGAGCCCAGGCTGTGTTCTCCATGGCCGACATTATGCTTTCACGCTGAGCTCCATCCACTTTCCTTTGCCACCGTGACGGTAACCCACGGAAGCCGTTGTTCTGCCCACCCCGAAACCGTGCATATCAGACGGACTCAGCGACCTGGAACCTCGCAGAGTACATGTACAAACAGAACATACTACACAACTCGTGATATGCATGCTGATTAGCAACGCGGCATCGATTATGCCGCGTTGGCACACGAACAAAAGAGAAACCCCTTTTCTTTTTTCTTTTTTTGCGCATTTTCTTTACATTTCTGATTCGTGCTTCAAATGTCCTGTGGAGGAGGTTTCTATGCACTGAAACGGTGAATGTCTTTCCCGAATTGCCACCGCTAGGAATCCACCGTTTAGATTTAGAATCCCATATGCTGAAAATCCCAAACGGCGCTAGCGTGCCGTTGCGTGCGTGCCCAACTATGGGGAGCCCCCAACGGCGTGGTGAGCTGTCAAAAAACACCTAAATTAACCTATCCTCTGAAAACTAACCTAACCTAACCAAAAGCTAATAATTTTTGCTGCTCTGATGTGCCCGCTATGCTGAGCGTAACGGTCGCCAAAAATCTGGGTTTTATTCACGACAATGACTTCTACTGACGTCGAAATCACGCAATACCACGATGTTTGTCAGTAATATGTATTATTCAACACTATCATTCCGCCATTCTTCATATTATAGCTTTAATTTAGAAATCTGGGATTTTAAACGGTGGATTCTTAACGGTGGAATATCGTGGCATCCCCTTCGAATGTGCTGGTGATCGATCAATTAAAAAAACAGTATACAGATTGACAGTTAGACTCTATAGGTTGCAACGAATTCGCTTCTACTTCGGTTGATGATTCACATTGTGTTTCGCGTGTAGGGGTTTTTTAATTGATGTGATGTTTGGCATCACGTCAACCTCGGCGGAATTTTATTGCAAAGGTCAAACGTTGGATCCAGTCTGTTATTGTCTTCCTGATTATCATTCGCAAATGTGACTGAGTACTAGACTTCGAGTCAGTTATTCGGACAGTCGTATCGAGTCCACTACTCCATTATAAAACGTAGCGCTAATGCCCACACAGTTGACGTCACAGAAGTGACAGAGGTCAGTCATGGAAGACTGCACCTTTCGGACGAGCATGCAAGCAACGGATGCGGTTTCGTGGTGTCAGGATATCGCTGCTCGCAGGGTATGAGCATGCGTCGTGACACGATACTTTGTTGTGTAAATGATCCTGGGGAAACTCCACCGCACTCCCGACGCGTCATTTGGTCAACGAACTGTTGTGCTATTTGCCGTCTGATGGCAAAAAAAAAAAAAAAAGAAAAGACCGGAGTCCTCGTGTCGGAGTATGCACGCTGCGATTCCATGAGCTCGTCAGGAAGATGCGCTGGACGGCAGGCGGCGTTTTTCCAAAGTCCTGATGCGATTATGGTTCGTCAAAAACTTTGTTTCTATCTATCATATTTCCAGAAGATGTGTTCTACCTGCTGCACGAAACGGTACGAGACCGATAGCTTATCTACGGGCGACAAAGGAAGCAGATACAGTACAACTCCGAGAGTGGCCTCTTCTGCGCCTGCGGTGCATGCATTGCCTGAATGAATGGTTCTTGAAAGTGCGTCTGTGAAACGCTTGCTATGCCCGTTATGTGACGAGTCCCCGTTATGTGGATAAGGTTTTTTTTTTTTTTCGAATTTGTGACATCTGTTATTTCCCGTCCAGTGGAATTCAGGAAGCAAACATATGCGTAGACGAAACACAGGACACCCATCCACTCACCCGCGACACTTGCGCTTCGCAGTTGGCACAGGGGCCTTTGATTTTGTTATTCTTTGTGTGAAGTTGGCCGAGATCCATTCATCTGTTTATCACCCGTACGCAAAGCTACTGGGCGCATGCAGGTGTGGTTACGGGAAAGTTGATTTGTGTGCCCAAACGGGGCAATGTTTACCATGACTATTTGTTAGGAATACATATAGTCTATTCAGCGTCTCTTTATGCAGTAGTTAACCCGGGATCGCATGCACGAGGGACGAGGGGGGTTGCAAAAAAAGAAAAACTGAGGGCATTATTATAGTTTTACGTTGTAGTAGCAGCTTTACATGTCATAGCCGACAGCCGTCTGCCGCTAACAGGTAACAGAGTCCCCCCCTCCCTTTTTTTAGGGGACGTGCGCAGGAAAAAAAGGCAAGAGGTGTCATCAAAGATTTGGGGATGTAGGGGGTCCTTGTATACAGTGATTCGCGCAGGACTTTCATTTGTGCGGGTGTAGGTATTGGAATTGTTTTGGGAAGATGCGACACTCGCCTCATTAGGCAGTGTTTTCTTTTTTTTTTTTTTTATGAAAGAGATCATTATTGGAAAATTCTACGGAGTCAGTCAATTAAATCAATGTGTAAAATCAATGGAAGGATGTTGCGGAGTATGTCGGGTGCTGGAAAAATCCCTGTCTGTGTGAGCTTTTCATGAAGGAAGTCCGCCGCCCTACGCGTACGAAGAACATCCACTTCAGCATTATGAGGATAATACTGATAAGGATAATAGATAAGACAAATATGAGAAACATGCACGAATTCTTTCTGGTCCTTGAATGCGCTCGCGGGACACTGCCCACCTATTGTGCATGTGGAGTACATTGTACATAGTAATGGAGTGACGCGTGCCTGCCTTAGTCTAACCTATCTTTGCTTCCCATCCCGTCGTCGAACTCTATTGTTCTCCTATCTTGTGACACGCGCCAGAAGCCTTAGCAAACAAGGAAATTCATTATAACAGGTGCAAGTTCGTAGAGTTCATGCCAGCCACATATGTGAACGTGATATTTATTTATTTGCACATGATACGTATTTATTTCATCACTGAATGGCAGGGACAAAAAGCCAATGTCCGTAGCTTGACGAGGTCACTGGTCCCAGTACAGTAGCAGCGTCATGAGTACATAAACCGCATACTACACAGAACAATACAGTTACTAAGTATTTCCAAAGAACGAAAGAAAAAAAAGTTCAATCTACTAAAATATTTTACGATAACTCTTTTGGGGGGCTTGAGCAGTTCCAGAGCAGTTCTGTTCAAAGGTCGGGGAAGTGTCTGCTGAACCATTTGTGCACACTGCACCATCATATGTTCTGCACCTCCTGACAATCCATTCATGTTTGTGACAGGACGGACAACGGCACAAACAACAACAACTGTATTGTGAGATGATGAATGGAGAGTTTCATCGAGAGAAGAGATACTCTACCCCATTGCTGGTGGTGATGTGGGGAATGAAATAATGAGCCCCTTCACAATAAGGATCGAAGTCCTATGGTGTCCAAAACGGTCAAAAAGAGCTTTGAGCGCAGAGCGTTGGTGGGCTGGATTCGGCCAGGGACCAAGCAATTTTGATAGAGAGTATGGGCGAGAGTCCATGACAATTTCCATGACGGATATATACGTTTGGAAATTGGATGGATTAAATTGAGTGACCACTGGATTAAATTGGGTGACCATTGGATTAAAATGAGTGAGAAAAACTGAATACAACAGAAACATACATTGGTTATCATTTTTCTCATGTGTTGAAATAAGAATTAATTTAATATTTGGCATCAAATAACAGAAATGTCTTGAAATGACCTGGTGGCCTTGTCAGGGTGACCAGCGCGTTGGTGCTCAATTCTTTTTCTTTTTCATTCACCGCAAATACAATATTTGGGCCACCAGCAGTAAAAGCTTTTAGTACCACAGGATTTTAGTTCAAAACAAGCTATTGCTCATGCTTTATTATGCACTTTTCTACTCTCACATACTCTCACATAAATTATTGCTTTCTCGTATGGTGTACTGCAGCAAAGGTAAGCACAGCCTTCTCGGATTGACAATTGGATTAAAGTGAGTGAGAAAACCTGTAGTTCCTTCTTTGCCAATGAAAGAGAGATGCTGTGCTGAAACGCATGTCCATTTGCCCAATCAGAAGCAGTGGTGTAGTCGGTAGGAAATTCAACCCCCCCCCCAAAAAAAAACGTACCTTTAGTAGTGCATTTGGGCGAGAAGAACGAGGTGGAAATCCTCCTCCCCCACTTAAAGTACCCATAGAACCCCTCCCGAGATATTTTTCTGGCTACGCCATTGATCAGGAGAGTCTCCAAAATATCCTTTCCCTTCTGTTTTCCAAAGTGTGCTCTTATCATAGTGCCCCTAAGACCTGTAACCTCTTTACTTATACCCCTGTCACACGGGCATTTTCGATCCTGACCAAACCTGCTTGAACCCAATGCAGATCGGATGGTGCTACACGGCCGCTTCCAAGCAGGATCGAACTTTGATCCTGCTTGACTCAAGACAGTTCCCACTGCTCGACGGCCGCCATTTGCATCCTCGGCCCCGGTGAACTGTCATAACTTAAGACGGACATGCGCGCGAAGCTACAAATGATGCTTACATCGGTATACGATAAATTACCACTAATATCGCTGTTATATAGGAAACGCGAAATTAATGAGTTCCGTTTATTCATTTGCCTATGCGCATCAATCAATGCGCATTGAAAGTGGCCGTGTAGCAGCGTCAAAACTCGAGCGTGCTCGGGAAGTTCGATGCAGATCGGATTCGAGAAGGATCGAAATGCCCGTGTGACAGGGGTATTACAAACGACACTTGTGTTCATGTACCCAATAAGTACGCTGCACGGACAGGGGCGTCGGAATGTGAATGGAAAGAGACGGCCCCTTCCCCTAATGTATCGTTCCCTTATGCCCCTTTTGTGGAAACGAGAAGCTCCATAGAAGGAAGAAGGATCGTAGATGTCCTCTTTTGCACTGTATGTCATTCACGGTAGGCGCAAAAGTCTGTGACGTAGTTGGCTAGGGGATGGATCAACATATATGGATGGATGCAGATTGAAACTGCTTCTACTTTGCTATTAGTGCCAGACGCGCGAGGAACAGACCCTTCCAGTGAAGTTAGATAGAGGACGTAGGTTGAAATGGGATGGAAATACAGTTTCGTAAGTGGTTTACTAGGCCAGAAGCATCGGTCGCGAGGAGAACGACACCTGCGACAAAGTTGGCAAGAGGATGGATGCAGACTGAAACAGATGAATACCCAAGTTCTTGCGTCGTCTGCTTGGCTACAAGCGTCACTCACGTTGAGAATAATCTCCTCGGACGAAGTCGGATGGACGACGGATGTTGGTCTGTATGCCGCCTGCGTGGCCACGAGCGTCAGAGGCGCGAAGAACGGACGTCTCCGATGAAGTTGGAAAGACGATGGATGCAGGTTGGACATGCAAGGGTCATTCAAGATTGACAGAGGCCTGTGCTCGAGAAAAATCAGTGAGTAAATGTAATTGAATAAAACTTTCAGGACAAAGTGCAAACCTTCTCGGGTCAGCAGCATGTGCAGCAGCAGCAGCTGTCATGGTGGCGAACAGTGTGTACTGTAGCTACGGAACAGCGATGCAAAATCAAGTTTTTTTTTTTGCTTGAGTTGACTTCTTTTTTGCCACAAAATATTGGAGAATGTATAAGCTGTGCTACACAATCTGCAGGTTGCTGCAGCTGAAAATCTGGAGTAAAAATTGTGTGCATTTGTTTTGTGAATGCGTATGGTGGTGTGAAGTGAGTAGTACTTTTTAGGGGGTTCCTTCGTTGCATGGTACATGTTCAGTGTAGGATACCTGGGTCACTTCCCACCTCACTAGTATTACACTACAGATATATCACAGACAAGTATTCCTTCCTTAGTGTTTCACAGCATGAAGTTCATGAACATTTTATTTGTAGTGTAATCCAACTGCACACTAGCGTGACCATGTGATCAACTTCGTAAACAACTGGACTAGTAGACAAAACTGCAAACATAGCATACATGTAAATTTCTATGACTGCACACCCTGTTGCTTATTTCACACGTATTTCTCCTCCTTCAACCCATTCTCCAACAATAAATGTATGTTCATACTGATATGCTGTGCACCATCTATGTAACTTGTTTTTTTTCCTGACTGCATGGCTGAACAGATAATTAACACGGTGCATTCGTGGGCAACATCTCTAATCTCAAATAACCACAATTTACGAGTGTGTAACTATACATGCAGTTCTCACATACAGAGTCTTCAATGTTTGTCCTAAGTGTGCGTTATCTATTCGAGGGCACGATCTGGGTATGGTTTGGTTCATGAGGAATGTGGTCCCTGGTTCTGGAACACATCATGGCTGTGCAACTTTTGGAATAGGCATCCATGTGAAACGGTCCCCCTTGAAAGAAAAGAAATAGATGTCCTATGATTTACGTCCTTGGGTTAAACCTGAAGCAGTGAAACGAAAGCGATCAGAAGAAGAAAATTTGTTTGTCGCAGGGGAACATACTTCGTTCTGGCTAGAGGGATGACTGGGGGAAACATCAAATTTGTGTGTCATGTTTTCAACCACACGCACAGTTGAAGCTCCCTAATAGTAATTCATGCATGTGCACAAGCATAGAAGCATGTAGTAGGACTCACATGACAGTTGGTTATGTTGGTAAAGGCAACGCCACTTAGATACTACAGAAGGCCTACTTATTGCCTCCTCTCCCTGCTTCGCTACGTGGGCATATACAGTCAAACTCCTGTACAACGAAACTCAGGGGACAGCAAAAAAAATTTGCAGTGAAGGTATTTTCGTTAAAAAAGATGTCCATTATTGGACCTATAGGGCTCCAGCGGGACCGCAAAAAATTTTGCTGTAGTGGTATTTTCGTTAAAAAGGTGTTCGCTATAAAGGAGTTTGACTGTATAGTCAGAATTGTCTGCTATTGCGATTCTGCATGACTCTCATGACTGATTCGCCGTTCTGCGGAATTCAAGAACTCGGAAATGATTGCAGCTATAACTTTGAACCTGTAGACAAAAAGTGCAACACACTTTCCAGAAAACCAATCTTGAGAAAGATATGGGACCATTTTGAGCTTTATTTTTAAGTCTTCCCATTTAGTGCGCATGGACGTTCCATCACTGCTCGCAGACGACTGTGATTCGTCCTGCTACGACTGCTGAAAGCTCGTTCGTAATTCGCTACCGCTGTTGAAAACACAATCTTGATTGGCTGACCATTAGTTGTTACGTCACGTCGACGAGTAAGCAGGCTTTCTCTATCTCGGTGGTGTTGGTAATAGCGGAGCTTGAGTGTAATACTCGAGGGCATTTATTGGTCGTTGATTTATTTTAAAAAAAATATCTTTAATAGTTCCAAAGCAGACTGGTTTAACTAGTGAAAATTTTGTGTGCCTGACAAGTGCAAAAGCTTATAAAAATAATGCGTATCAATTGTGCTTTTATGAAATGCTGTGAGGGTAATATTGGGCTTAGTGCCAAGTTAGCTAATCCAGCGACAGAGTTTAACCCTAACTTCGCAAAATTGCAGTGGGCACACACATAAGCCCTGTGGACGCTTCATGAAAATATGGTGCCGCAAAATTGATTTTTTTTAAATGCTTCAGCACCTAGTATATCGTGGGACGCTGTCGGATGACTCCATGGCATAATCCTGCGAGGAATGTAAATTCCCTAAGCAACTGAGCCTCGGAAAGGTCTTTTTGTGCTTAATGTCTCAGGGAGTGGTGCTGCTTTGTGTGTGAGGTGGTGTTCCTTCTTCTAGTATTTTCTGTACAGATAACTAACACTGGAAGGTTATGCCCCTTATTTCCTCTTTCCTTGGAAAATCAGTACCACATAAATGCCGACTAAAAATTTTAGGTTCGATACCTTCAAACAACAAAGAAAAGCAAGGTGTGGCCACGGCTATAAAGGGCCAAAACGACTGACAGCTGTCATACCTTCCGTTATGGAAGTCATCACCTCCACCGAGGGAAGTCTGAAGCGTTTTTTTCCGCAGCTGTCGGACGATGCATTTGTTTCTAAAAGGTTTCAAAAATACAATTGTGCTTTGAAAAATACTACGCTTATCATCATTCATTATTTCACACAGTGGAAAAAATGAACATAAATTATGAAACTGTCAGGGTGGGCTCATGGTAAAGAGAACGTGGTGAGCAAATAATCTGGTCTCAGTTCTCGATTGGTGAGCAAATGCCTCGTGAGCAAATGTCCGGTGAGTAATTGTCTGGTGAACAAATGTCCATTGAGCAACTGTCCGCTCCCCATTGTGGATATGCCCAAGTGTGCCCAGGCATGGCAGAATAACCAGTCCTAACAAAGAAGCAGGGAGGGAATAGCAGCGTGAGACAGGGAATATATGCCCCTCTGTTGTACTCCTTCTGTACTCCTTCTGTGTACTTCTGTACTCCTTCATTCCTGGGCCCACTTGCACAAGACTGTTTGAGGGAAATACTCAATGAGCTTTTCACTCAAGCATTACTGCACCTGGTGTGCACTGAGTGAGAAATTCGGTGATTATATTTCCCTCAAACAGTTTCCTGCAAGCAGGCCATGTTCTCCTTTATTCATATGAATGCTTTCTCGGCATACATTGTACTTTTTATGCCCTAACTTTCTCACCATACATCTGAATCCCATCACTTGAGTCCCATTCAGTGCTATTGGGGGTTGTGCTCTTGCAGTGGAGAAGTTTGTTCCATTCCATACCTTTGTTTCCACACTTTGGAATGTGCACTAGTATCGTGATGTCCTCTGCTGAGGTAAGCTGAGTATCAGGGAACCAGGGAGATTTCTCGAGCTTCCCTGGCTGTACTTTAGTCAGTATGGGAACACCATTCGCAGAAGGAATAGTGAACGCTGGAGTTGCTGACCGGCAAGGAAGTGCAGGATTGGCCCTAAAGAATACTGGGAAAAAGATAGACACACATATAATTGGCAAACATGCATCCTGATGGTTGTACATCGTGTAATCAGGGCATGGGATGAGATGAACTGATTGCAGAACCTAGGAAAGCAACACCTGCTATTCAACATTCCACGAAATGTAAACAGAACAGTTTGTCCCTAAATAATTATCTTCGTTAGTTTTGGTAAAATAATGAAGATTCATCCTTGACTAAACTGGAACGTTCATTATCTGGCATATTAACCCCCTGCTGTCACTCCACGACAAACTGTATGGGTAGAATATCTTGATGTGCAAGCTCTGACATGTATGGCACAGCAAAATGGCTACGGAGATATTGTTTTATTGGGACATCATACTCAATATTGTTTTCAAAATTCAACAAAACATTACGATGTCATTGCAAATTGATATCATAGTTTGAACCGTGTAATATATGCCATGCTACCATGGCATTTCTTACCACTATGAGTAAGTTATATGTCAAGCAGCAGTGTAACATCACAAGCTCCTTAAGAGATTAGTATATCATTCATAAAGCAATGCAATAAAAAGCATTATTATTATTATTTAAAACTCCAAGAAATTGTGTCATCATAACTGTTTATATGATGGGCATGTAGTGCATATGTGTAGAATTGAAAACTGGCAGCTACAGTGTGTGCACAGTGATTCATTCCCTCAGTAAGCAAAGCCACATGCATGGGTATGGGTGCCCCTCAACCAGTTGGCCCAATAACCCATTGCATGACCAATTGCCAAGATGGAATCAGAGACATATTAAAAAGGAACAAGCAGCCAATGTGGAACACACAGACATAGAAAGGACAGGACAACTGCTATAGCAGTCACAGTATAGCTACAGTTTAGCACAACTGCTATAGCAGTTGTCCTACCTATGTGTCCTACATCGGCTGCTTGTCCCTTTTCAATATGTCACATCACCATCTACCCAGCCTTGCGACAAATTGTAGAATCACAGAATTAGTGCATTTGGCCTAATCATGTGTGTCATATTGTTTCTTCCCTTTACAGAATTCCTGCCATTTCTGTGCTGATGGCCTTCTTTAGGACCGATCTCAGCCTCTTGTTGAACACAATAACATGAGCTGCAGCAGCTTTGTCGGCACAACCATTGCCAGGTACGATGATTGGAGACAGCTGAGTGTTAAAGTGTAGCCTTTGGTGATAACTGTACCCACTTGCATTGTGCTGTCTGCACCAGAAGATTCGCTCTCGTCTGAGGACTATGCATGAAATCAAACTAAGAAAGTCTGTGCATATTATATAGCTGGCTTGACAAGATTTTGCAATATAATCGCGCGCTACGATAACAGCATAAGCTTTGGCATTGAAAACGGATATGGATGTGTTTAAACGGTGTGACCTTGGAGCAGCCCACTGTGCACGTCAGCCCGCTATCAGTCATGTGTCAGTGTAGAATCTAGTGGTACCTGATAGAGGTAGCTGAATCTCCTGAAGGACAGTCGCACTTCCATTCTGCACTCATCTTCTTTGGTTTCAAAGAAATGAAACTCCACGTGTGGTCTCAGAAAGAAGTCGCTCTCGACAATGACGTTTTTACGTGGTGCATAGTCAACTACCCTGTACATCATGTCGTATTCTCCTGAAAGAGTGAAACGGGAAATTAGATTCTGCTGAACAGTGACAGCAAAGCTTTTGGAACATCTTCGCATAAACAGTGGCAGAATGCTACAAGTCCTGCACTATATGTGGGCAGTGGCTAGACTTGCTTGTGGGATTTTTGTTGTAACATATTGATGGGGTAGGACTCTGATACAGTAAACAATTTGACTGACCACTTGACCATTGGAGCCACAGTTCCAAAAACGGCATTCCCCTTCCACTATTCTTCCTGTACGATGTTACGCTTGTGGACAGTAAAAGGCATACATCTGGTTTGCTGGTGCTGCTATTTTTAGAAGCTTGATAAGCTCTAGTGTTAAATTCCACAGTCTAGCAGACGTGAAAAGATTCAGCATGCTGAAAAGTTTGTACTATCAAGTTGCCACCCCAAAGATGCACAAAGTAGTGTTATCAAATCTTTGCGTTCCTCTGTCATTCAAAATTGTGTGAATGCACTCTTAACTTTCCTGTTTGTCAGCAAGCAACAAGGCCAAAACAAGCATTTTTAAAGCCTAAAAGTAATTTGTAACCAGTTAAAGGTACTCTAAAGCAGCACCGATCAAATGTCATTTAGTGTGGCTATTCGATAGTCCAAGCCACCAGGACAAAAATAGTGCAAGTTTCATTCCAATCGACGGTGCAGTTAATTAGAAAATTACAATTACAGATGACGGGCAACACTGTACTAGGTATTCGAAATGAATCCGTACTTCTGACACATATGGCGGCAACCACATTGCATGCGTATAACACTGGGCCCGGCATAACAATCCACCACAATCCACCATAAAATCCGGTCCTGCAATCCACACAACGATCCACATCTGAGGATAAACGGATAAGCGAACTGAAATTAAATGCTGAGCCGTTGAAAAAAATGTGTCAGACGTTCAGGAAACCAGACAGCGTCGGGACTTGTTTGTTCACAGAGGTTCACAGAGAGAGTTTGTTCGTTCGAAAGAGGCCGCGAACAAAAGGAGCGCGCAGGCGCAGCAGAGAAGTAGGGAGAGCCCCCATCGAACAGCGGCCAGCACTGGGTTACTTCGCAAAAACGGGGGTTAACAGGGGTTTCAGAATGCATAGGTAAACAGGAAAACTAATAATATGGTTACTAAAATAACGAAGTTCCGATGTCACAGTGTGTAATACCAATTTTCAGTGTTGCCCGCTGTACAGGGGGTTGTTTGACACCAGGCGTCGCACCGCTCCACTACGCCGCATCTTTCGTGGCAAATTAAAAATATTTATAGCGCGTTGTCGGTCGTATGGTTCCGCATATGGTATTTAGAAGCAACAAAGTCTGTAGTCACATCACCGGCATATCATGCTTGTCTACTGCTTTACAGTACCTTTAAAAAAGCTCCCTCACAGGGGAAGGGGCAAGTTTCAACTCACAACCACAATAGCCTTAGTGGATGTCAAGTGTTTCAATTATAGCAGCATCAACAGTTAGATAAATAGATTTACCATGTTTGCAAGAAGCAGCGATAATGGCATGATATGGTGAGGGTTGTGCATGATATACCATGGGGCCATATTCCTGAACAGTTATCTGCATACATGGCTATGAACCTCTCTATGTTGTACAACATGTTCATGTATAACATATTCAAAGTACACAAACATTTTTGTTTGCACAGCACATCAAAAACAGCAGTATGTGTGACGTCACAAACCTCGACAACTGTACTTCGAAGCAAAGCCAGTGAGAGTTATAGCCAGTGGCGTAGCAACGGGGGTCTAGGGGGTTCAAACTCT
This sequence comes from Ornithodoros turicata, assembly GCF_037126465.1. Classification (NCBI taxonomy): domain Eukaryota; kingdom Metazoa; phylum Arthropoda; class Arachnida; order Ixodida; family Argasidae; genus Ornithodoros; species Ornithodoros turicata. The sequence goes on from NC_088209.1 coordinate 30,548,672, forward strand.
CCAACCTCCCAAAATTGTGCCCTTGGTAGAGTATTTGGGAGAGGGGAACGAGGGGGAAATCCTCTTCCCCCACGTAAAGTCTCCATAGAACCCCTCCCGAAATATTTTTCTGCCCACACCACTGGTTATAGGTCTGGGGTTTTCCTGTTTTCTGGTGTCATTTCAACTATCCTGGTGCGTTTATCCTCAGAGAATAACTGGAGTGTAACCCTGAGCAGCTCATGTTGAGTAAGAAAGTACGATCGTCTTATTGGAGTCCGTGCTTTGCACGCATGCTGGTTGGAAACCGTACCACACTGATTATCTTTCGCGATTTGTGATGGAATAATTGCTCAGTCACAGCTTATAACTTTTTTCTGTATTAGAAAATTATCCCCACCTCTGTTTATATAAAGGCACTCACCTAATACTCACCTAATATAGGAAACTCGTAAGTGGCTCGGTATTTTTTGCCGATGCCCATTTGCTTGCCGTCTGCTTCTCGAACATAGCTGACAAACGGTAACCACTGAAGAAAAAAAAAGACATGGTTAAGACACTGTAGTGGTGGTATAGAGCCAGCTCAGATGCTGGATAATGCAGCTGAGCCACAAAGGGAACGTAAATCGCATATATTTACTTTGTTCATGTAGTCTGCTGTCGTCACAAACGAAAAGGCGTCGTTTAGTTTCGCTTTGAGTGTAATTGATTTTGATGTAACCCATTTGTTTTTCTCGACCTCTATGCTGTAGAGAATTGCGATTGCAGCAGAACAAAGCGATGCGAAAGACAACAGCCTCTTTCCCTGAAAACGACAAAATCAAGGCTGAGGTGTGCAGACAATGACAAGGATTATGGCGGCCCTTCGGCGGCTTTTGATTGCGTTTTTCAGTGCCTTCAGCCGCAAGCATTATTTCCAGTTACCGCGTGCAAAGTAAAGGTTTCAAAATAAATTGATCTTACCATAATACAAGTAAAGTATGGAGAGCACCGCTCCGTTGTTTACGAATCTGAGCGCATCACCATGGTCACGCTTTTGACAGAGGTTGCCAGATGCGCAGAACGATGGCCGCTGGGAACGGTTAAAAATATCGAAAAATTTGCGCTAACTGCCGTGCTATGCAGAGGCGTTTTTAACCTAATGATTTCTGCTATTTAGTACCAAAAACAGGTGAAAAGACCTTGCACTGTATAAAAAAGGGCATCTGTAAAGTTATTTCATTGGACAAAAGATTGACTATTCAAAGGAGACAAATGACGTCATAGTGTTCGACAGCGCCACCAATTTGGTAGAGTTGAACTCCGCTCGAAGCTAGGGGCTAACAAGGTCACGCCCGAAACCACGGTATTGAGGGGATTACGATTGTCCCTGAAGGGGACGCGACCTTCGGTCCTACTTTTCTTTCAATAGGAGGCATCGAACGAGCGTCCATTCATGGAACCCAGCCCTCCCCTTCCGATTTGTTTCGGTTTCAGTCTGTCTACCAACGTCATGATGACGTTTCTCAGGTAGAGGTGTATTGAACACTCATGGGGGAAAAGGAGCCTTGGATAGAGTTCGCCTCGACGAATTTTTATTGTTTATCTTGTCACTGTTTGTACTGTGCTACGTACAGTAGACGCTTGCTCCATCGACGTGAACCCGTAATTAAAGGCACAGCTCGCTTTCCAATCACTTTTTTTGTAGAGTTTTGTATGCATTGGTAGCGCACTCCCTTCACTCTTCCCCCTTGAGTGGATTAATTTATTACCGCCATGAGAAATCGTTGAAGTCCAAAAGGTTTGCAATCACAGCGCAGAGAGACACTTGCGAAACGGAAAGGAGAATCGAACAGACCTTCTCTTGTCCAGGAGACATCGCCTCTGTCCACTCGGCCGATTAGTCGCTGCTTCGGTGGTGTGTCTGCCTATACTGATCCCGAGGACGTGGGTTCGATCCCGGCCGAGGACGCTAGCAACTTGGTAGCAACGAATTATCAATTATGATATTGTCCAACCACGTACCCTTCTCTTGCACCACAGGAGGATACGAGGTCCCGTTCCCGCCACAGACGTAAGCACGCTGTCAACAATTATTTTCAGTTATCTTTCTGTAACCTGTGTCCGTTTCTCAGCATGTGCTGTGTTTTCCTTAGGGCTATGTGAACACATCGGAACATATATGAGCGGAACATCGAACGTGCACGCAAGAGTTTATTTATTTATTGTTATTGTTAGCTGGAATCTTATCAGTACTTTTATGTGTTTCAATCATTTTCGTATCACTTACGTCGTTTCGTGACACTGTAAGGCGACTCCTTGAGGACATGTCGAGGCAATATCTGGAGATCGTAATGTCTATAGATACCCGGCGAGGATACGGAGGCCGTAGTGAAATGGTTGGAAACTCTAAACTTTTACGATCAAGACGTAAAACTTGGCAGCCATTTTTTGTTTGTTTTTCTTTTGTTTAGAGTTTATGTACTGTGCTCGCAAAAGCCGATGCGTTTAATATATACTGTAGCCTCTACGCAAACTGTGACATCATTCTTCTATGCTTGCACTTTCCTATCCTTCATGACAAACGCATCCACCTCTCACACACGTACGTGCGCACACCTGCTCGTTTCCGTACTGTGCATCGTGAGTGTGCAGTGTGTGACTTTAGCTATGTTCCATCGCATACGGAACTGCATCATTTAAGACGCTAATGGCCAACCATTGCACAGAATTAAACCGTTATCACTCCTGATTTGTGGAAGATGCGGAGAACGCCATAGCTTTTTACTCTCACGTAAGCGCGAGTCGTGCACGTGCACGTCCTGTCTTCACGTGCACTATTTACGGTGGGGAATATGCTGCCGACGAGACGACACAGCCACAAGATATTCCGTAGCAGACGACAGGAAAAGGCGCTGACGGTGTCGTCTGCTAAGTGTCGTCTGCTAAGTGCTCAGTAGGCCAGTCCCGATATTCCGGCCCCGCGTGAATGCTCAACATAACACGGGGCGGAACTTCATCTCGTGAGCATTTTTTTGCTTTTTCTTACACTAGAATCTTCCATGAGGATCCGTGTGTGAATACAGGGTAAGTGTCACAAACGCGTTCACGCCTTCAGTTGTCAACAAATCAGGGCATTCGGGATGATGGTTGCCTTGGGGCGTATTATGCGGTGAACTTATCTGCTAAGAGTGTTTTTAAAGCATTCGTACTCACCTCTTGTTATGCATGACAGCAACGAGTACTGTCTCAACGAGAGTCTGTAGCGACATATGTCTCCAGTCATGGGAACAGGAAGAGAGTAGACACACGCAGCATCGATTGCGTATTCGCTTTGTGTGCCAAACTTTATTTATTTATTTATCTATTTACATTTAGTGGCTGAGAGTAAATCGGGCACCGGCAGTAACTAAAAAATAATTCGTGTGCATTCGAGTCATAATCTCCCGTGCGGGTAGTTAACATCGAGACAATCACATGAAACAGAAAAAGGTATCAGAAAACTACGTAACACATCATAGAAGATTCAGTAAGTAGCAATCAGCAGGCTAGATGGCTATCTTCAATCGATCTTCGGTACGAGTAAAAGGAAATGAGTAGATGACCATGTGAACTTTTTCAAACGAAGCAAGTTCTCGTTAAAGGGACTATAAAACTTTTTTTTAATGTTTTTATTCGATAGAACGTATGCCTCTGAGCACATTACAAAATTTTTCTCTTTCGGAAAGCGGATGATTTTCTCACGAACGAAGTAGCGAATGTAATACACGTGGCGCCGCACCGCGGTGACCGCCGGTAGGACGGTCGTGCGGAGAAATTTGACCTCACCAATGACATCACAGTTCCTCGCTTGATACTCCTGTATTGAGAACGCCAGCAACGTAGAGAACCGGAGAAGCTTCATCCTCATCCATTCTTGTTCTTCTTTCTACGAGCCGTGTGCAAACACAACGTAAGGAGTCCCCCTGGACCATGCGAGAGGAGGATCATGGAGGAGAGGTTGGCAGCCGATTTCAACTGCGCGTGGTTGAAATAACGGCGCACTTTAATCGGGGAAAATCTCCGAGCTGCTCGATAAGAAAAAAAAATTCACTGGGGTGTTCACAATATTTCATAGTCCCTTTAATAAGTTAAATTACCAGGGTGCAAACGTTGTGTGTTAGACAACGTGTATTCTTATGTAATGTCGAAAAAAAAAAAAAACGTCTGGGTTCCTCAGAACGTTCGATAGAAAAGTCAAACCGCAGTGAGCATAGAGATGCTAAAGATGTTACAAGAGAGAACATGTGTTCGAGATCAAATTGTCGGGGGAGAGAGTGGCGATTTATTCGCGAGAAGATCCTATTTGAAGAGTGGTCTCAGTTGTACTTTGAACTCACTTCTGAGCTAAGAAGTTTTTCCATCGTCTTATCCGGTCGCGTTTCCAATTTTTAAAGCGATAGCTTCGTACGGCCAGCCAACGCCGACAGCCGCGTACGTTCTTCACGTAGATCTTATTGCGTAACATGCTCCTGCACTCTGAAAACAGAACTTCACCGCATAGCACTCTGTGCGCCAACCATTGCCACGAATGCTAGCTATTAAGAAAGAGGGTTTCACAGGCAAGCCTCAGCCCGTTTCCCCCTACGGCACTCTACTCTACACTCTTTAAAATGAGTTTCACCACATAGCACGCTCCTAGCCAATCATAATCCCGAATGACAGCGTTATCGCCCCTGATTTGTTGAAAACCTGAGGTGGACCCTATTTTGTATCCATTATGCCGGTGCATAATTGTACAAAATATAGGCTCCGCCTCACGTTTTCAACAAATCAGGGGCGAAAACGATGTCATTCGGGATTATGATTGGCTAGGAGCGTGCTATGTGGTGAAACTCATTTTTAAGAGTGTACTAAGAGAGAGGGAGGCATACGCCTTTTTGTGTCAATTTGGAATATGTATGATAATTGTCACAAAAAGGCGTACGCCCGGCTCTCTCTTGGAATCAGAAGCGAGAATCATATTATTCGTGTATCAATTATTGACGCAGAGCGTCCTGTGCAGTGAAGCTGTGTTTGTAAGGTGCAGCCATAGCCTCATCGCGTCATCATCGCCTCATAGCATGATCGCGAGTGACATCGTCCTCTCCTTCGGTTTTTTGGAAACAGGAGGCGTACGCTCTTTTTATGACACTTGTGCGGCTATGTTAATTGTCACTAGGAGGCGTACGCCCGGCGTTTTCCACAAATCAGGATGGATAACGGCATAATTCTGTGTCATGGCTGACCTGCAAAGTGTTATGCGGTGGAGCTCTGTTTTGAGAGTGTAGTTCCGTCCGTAACAGGTTTTGGAGAGGGTTAAGGAAGAATCTAAAATGGGATTGAAGCGCTCGAGAACGGGCGCCCGAAGATCAAGATCGGAAACGCGTTCGGCAGAATGCCAGGAGATGCAGCTATTAAAATTATTATTTGTGTTTTACTTGCCGGTTACAACTTAGCGAATAAGCGCGTTAACAGTGTAAGAGGTGCGCGACAGCAGTCATATTCAGGCACACTCTTGCGCATTCAACCGTGTAAACAATACACGCCCTGAAACTCGCTGTATATACCTTCTGAGAAATTGTGGTCTGCCTTCCGTCCTTATATAGAACACTGACCCAGGACTACACGCCATAATTTTAAATCCTGACACGTCGCGCGACGAGTATCATTATTTTAGCACAATGTGGACGGACCACGCACGTTCTTATCACCTACCGCTCTCTATATACGGCATCGATTTATGTAAAGTTTAAATATTGGTGGGTGTGTTAGGTTCTGACGCGGGGAGCGGCGAGCCCTAAAGCCCGTACTGTCTAAGAATCTTGTGGACTGTTCTGGGACGTATATGCTGCGTGGGTCACGGTTCCGTCGAGACGGAATAAAAAAGCATCGTAACTATTCATGGCCAAATAGTGGTAAAGACAGACTGAAAACACCCGTAACGCCTTCTAGCCTCTCTGTCTGTCTCTCTCTCTCTCTCTAGGATCTGTATGCTGCATATACGAAATGGATATGGATCGCGTTGCTGCCATGCTTCCGATCCGTGACGATGTCTACAACATATGGCAATAATGGGGGCTGGTGGGAACGAGGATCTAAAAAAAAAAACAGTAAAATTGAACTTACTCATTTTCAACACGAATACACTCACGAACATTCAGTGAGAAACATATAAAGTGTTAAACCTGTGCTGTGAGGAAGGCGTTCAGCTACGGCAGAGTTATATAGTGACACAGTTAAGGGAAATGCAGTCTTGTCATGATATTCAATGAGCTATGGCACGTCTCGCAAGCGGAAAGATCGACTACAGTCTATAGTGACAACAATTGTCCACTTGCATCGTTTTTTTTGTCTGAAGAGTTGTGCAAGTTGACGTATAGAGCTCCCGCATTACTTAACATAAACCTACGCGTTGAGGCCATGTTGTAGAGAGGTACGTGGAACCTCAACGCAGGCATCCTTCCGTCTTACAACACTTCGAAAGGTTCAAGTACCTCCACACTGCTGTGCTTGCGAGATTGAAGCTTAAGAAATTGAGCACTGAAAAGCGATTCGCAGTGACGCGCTATTGTATAGTTTTATATGGGCGATACCGCTTTGTATCTCTTAAATGTACACGTTATACTGTCGCTGGAGAATGAACAACGACACGCGCAACCCGTCGCGCAAGGTGTCCCCCAAAGTAGCCGCGTTAGTTCAAGAACCTCAAGTATGCACTCTTAGAAAAAAAAAGGGTGGAGCAGTCACACTTTTTAGGAGGTAATAGTTGTCGCATAGGTTGTGCCTAAAAGGTTGCGAAGTTCTACCTGCTACACTCTTAAAAATGAACTTCACCGCATAGCACGCTCCTAGCCAATCATAATCTCGAATGATATCTTTATCTGCCCTGATTTGTTGAAAACGGGAGGCGTACGCCTTTTTTGTGACACTTATGCTGTTCATAATTGTCACAGAAAAGACGTACGCCTCCCGTTTCCAACAAATTAGGGCAGATAGCGATATCATTTGAGATGATGGTTGGTTAGGAGCGTGCTATGCGGTGAAGTTCAGTTTTATGCGTGTACCTACGAATGCTAGGGTTACCGCTTCTGATTCGGTGAGCGAAGGGGGCGTACGCCTTTTTTCTAGCAATTTGGATATATGATAATTGCTTTTACCACCCCTTTTCCACCCTTTATCAGATGTTATGTTGACCTACACTCTTAAAAATGAACTTCACCGCATAGCACGCTCCTTGCCACCATCATCTCGAATGATATCGTTATCTGCCCTGATTTGTTGAAAACGGGAAGCGTACGCCTTTTCTGTGACAATTATGAACAGCACAAGTGTCACAAAAAAGGCGTACGCCTCCCGTTTTCAACAAATCAGGGCAGATAACGATATCATTCGAGATGATGGTGGCAAGGAGCGTGCTATGCGGTGAAGTTCATTTTTAAGAGTGTAGGTGGCAACTATAGAAGTTACCATCTTTTCACACCCTTTTGCCTTAGAGTGTACCGAACAGACTGACGTCACCAGTCCCCCGTGACATTCTTTTGTACCGCGGGTTGCGCGCCTCGGATGCCAGCAGCGAAGATGAAAGGAAGGAAATTAGGGGAGGGAGGGACACGAAGCGGATTGCTGTGAGGACTCGCGAACAGGTATACGTTAATTTTCAAGCGGTAAAAGCATGGCGTTCAGTGTATCTAACTATATAGAGGACATAGCTCGAAACAAAAGTTGGGCAGCTGACTTGGTAAATTTCATAGTCCTCTGCAGACGGGACACGGCTTCGAGCTCGAAGGGAAGGGGGTCAGGTGTACGCTTTCTCTGCTTCGGTGAACAGGAAAGGGTGGCGTATAATAAATGTATGCGAGGACGCTTCCTGGTGGAACTACAGTGATAACAATAGTTACAGAAAAACTCACGGTATAGCCACACTGACACTACCAGGAACAGAACAAGCATAACATCTGAACTCTTCCGAAGGAAAGTCACGGCGACACTGAATACTTAAAACGGGCGTAATAAGTCTACGTAAATTGCTTGGTCCATCACATTCTCTATCACTACGCCCATTCGCATCTTTGTAACGTATACACATGCAGTCACGCTAGACTTTCATCTCGTTTAGTCTCTGGGGATGAAATGCCGCTGCCAGATATGCTCTAGCAGTTCACTTCGCACTCCTTCGTAACTGAGTCATCTACAGTTACAACAGTGGGGGGTTCTGTGCTGTCATTCGAGTTTGAGTGGCGATAAACCACGAGGTGGCAACGTTGCCCACATGGTAACCATAGAAGTACCACCGGGACGTCTTCATCGATCTTGTAATGTCGTCCTTACTTTCTTGACGGCTCGGGTCTTGAAGGGACGCTAAAGGTGTCTTGAAGACGAGGTTGTGTCTTTGGTACTTTGAAAGAAACTTCCGAACAGTACACCGGTGTTCAAAGCAGAATAGAAGGCTTGGAGACAGCTCGAAGACGTCTTGTAGACTAGTGGTCTTGCACCATCGTGAGACGCCTTCAAGTCAGTCCCTAGACGCGAACCCAGGACTGAAACGCGCTCATCTGAAAAGAAAGAACTTCATTTTCCTGAACATCTTGAAGAAGGCGTAGCTCCATGTTAACAGTGTCTGGAGTCAGCAAGACACAAGGATGTGTGCTGGTAGATATTCTCACTTCCGTATCCAAAGTACGAACTAGTCGTAAATGCAAATTGGACAACCTCGGTTTAGAGATATTTTGAAAACGGCGAAGGTACGATGACTACTATTGATGGCATCATCTAGTGGCACCCACAGCTGGCAGCGACCATGTCGTCGTACTGCTTGAGGACGACGTTATCGCTTTCGTCGAAATAAAGCAAGCTGATCGGATAAAGCTTGTTGGGCACGCAGCAAGGCTTGCCGTAACCGGGATTCAGTTCATTCACAATACTCTGCAGGGTGGCGTGGTTGGTGGGCCACTGGTTTTGGCCTAAAGGAAACGGACACACGCCACGACAGTAGTAGGCGTTGTATCCCATCGGGGATATGATCCACGACGTCCAGCCGATCTGTTCAAAGTCCACGTACATCTCCTGGCGGGTGCAGCTTAGCGGCTCGGTATCTGTGCTCGTCGCCCTGGCGGTGCGGTTGTTTGGGCTGGCTGGTTGCGAAGCAGCTTTGTTACCTGCGGTGGAATAAATATAGTAGCGGGTGAATGGAAGTAACCACGCGGATGTTTTTGTGTGCCTATAGCATGCTAAAGAAAAACCGAACAATGAGAAGCAGTTGAGGACAGCCGCCGATATTACGCCCAGAAGAGGAACGGTACGTCTATGTCCGAAATATCGGCGGGTCTCGTCCTGAAACAGTTCCCCTAAAGGGAGACTTCGGACCGCTCCCTTGATACCGATTACAACATTTGAGTTCATTTTGTGCGAGTAATTAATTCGTAAATGATGACAATACCAAACCGAAACCAAAATGCAAAGCGCGCAGCGGTTCGCCCGGAGGAAGATACTGTGACGTCACCCAGCATTGTCGTCTGCTATGAAGCTTGGGTTGCGTCAACTGAAACAGCGCTGGCGGCAGTTGCAGAGGGCGCTGTTAGGGGCAGCACTTGCTGGTTTAGTAGACGTGTTTCGGTCTCCATTGAGATGACGGCTGCGCTGCAGACGGCGCGTAGGCGTAGTTCTCGAGGTAAATGAAGAGCTTTGCCTAGATGGTGTGGTTTCCACAGTCAATATAAAACAGTCGATTAAGCAAGAAGCTGAGGACCTGTATGCAAATGTGTATCCAAACGAATTCTTGCAAATATGTCTCGTATGAAAATAAAGAAACCATTGTGCTGCACCCCAAATACCATTTCTGCCCCCGTAGCCAAAACTCCAAGGTTGGGGGGGATCGATACCCCCCCCCCCCCCTCACGCAGCCGATCCTAGGGACGCTCACACACTCATACTTGTGCATACTGCGAGATGGGGTATCATAGATATGCGGTGTCATAAGCGGTGAGGCCGCCTCACGCGAGTTCACGTCTCACGGTATTCATGCATGCTGGCTGCCGAGATAGACGCCGGCAGGTGCAAGAACTGTTTCCATCGTCACGCTGAACCCCCCCCTCCCCGCCCCATATAAATTTTTCTTCTCCGATTTGCACGATTTACGTGGGTCGGCCTGTGGCTCGTAGGGGGGGCTCGAGCCCCCCCCCCCCCCCCCCGTGAAACATCAGTGTGACTGTACATTTTTGTAGCACCGCGCTATAATCTAAGCTGGGACGCTTGACTTAACACGCTAGCAGAGAAGCACTAACCAACAGAAAAGACCAACCAACCAACAGAAAAACAAATCAGTTTATACATTCCAGGATTGAGTCATTTTACTTCCCCTGCCGATACCAGTGCAGTGATCAGCAATTCCTCTGGCGCACGTATGCAATCTGTAACCAGCCCGGCGGTCGAAGTGGACGCCATTTTCAAACGACGCGGGTGAAGCTTCTCCATCGTCTGCTAGTGTGACGTCACGCAGCACAGCAGAAGCGCGCATCACCTCCCAAACTTTCCTCTGTACGCGGGTGAGGAAAAAGGCTTCGCAGCAATCTGTCCTCATGCAATCTGCCCCCACATCGTTTTTTCTCCCCGGCATACAGAGGAAAGGAAAACGGGAGCGCTTCTACTTGAGCGTCGAAAAACGACCACCAGATCGTCTTCCATTATTTCCAGGCCCTCCCCTCGTGCTATAACTGTCTCGATTTTTGTTCTGAAAACGGCAATGTTACCAGTGACCCCAACGGACTCGATCTCCCCATTGGGTCAACCGCCTATCTTTCACAATTAAAAAGTTAATTAGCGAAAGTTAATTAATGCATCGCCACACAAGCTTGCCCGTGCCCTCTTAAGGCGGCCCCTTAGACATGGAGTGCATCGCCGTTGGTTAAAACTGGGAAAAATTGATTTTTCTAATTTTAAAAATTACTTCTATAGCTATGGTGCACACCCTGTATATGTATATACGATCTCGACATGAACGAGCACTGTGTACCTTCACACACATTCACTCTGCAGCACGGTGTAAGCTTTGAAATGAAAACAAGCAAACGAATCGGGGATTTCAATACACACATGGTATCCAGAAATCTTCTAACGACGGCTCTTCAGATACATCTGTGTATTTCTCCCATACGGGCCGTAGCACGCTAACGACCCTTCGGTCCTTCCAAGGTTTAAGCAACCGAGATACGACATAATCGATATCCACTCTACCAAAACTGCTTTTCAGACACGAATACGGGAGGGGGTTCCTTCTGAAGACGAGTCACAAACTCTAGTGACACTCAAAACAGAACCGAACGAGCTCGAGTGATATGATACTTTGCCGCTGTTGGGCTGAGGAGAGGCATGTCGTATATACGAGGTAATTGGCTGCACTGTACCGGTACACTTGTGAGGGGAGCAATGGGCCAAATTTCCGCTGCTTGACGGCCCTGCTGTGCGGTGATGCGGGTTAATTGAGGAACGTTCCAATTGAACGGGAATTCGCGAGTGTGCGCGCCAGCTGACGCCAATTAGGAAAGCTCGGTTCCTGCGTGGCCGCCGCCATATAAACCCTCCTGTGTGCGGAACAGTGGTCTCAAGAGTTGGAGAACGCTTTTGTGATATCGCGCTGTGTCTGGAGGGTGTTTTCGATGTCGACGTGCGTCGGTCCAGCGGGCTCGTGGTGGTTCAGTTAGGCGTAAACAAGGGAGAGGAAGAGGTGGAAGGGCGGCAGGTGTGTGCAGTATATATGCAGTATATATTTGTATTCGGGATATGGCGGCGTGTTCAGGGAATGCACACACGCTAAGAAGAAGAAAACATCTCTATATTTTTCTTTCATTTCCAGTCCAGTCCAGAAGAAGAAGAAGAAAAAAGTAATACTTGGGGACTAGGCACATTGCCACGACCGTTCGTCCCTTTCGGGACCAAACGCAAGAAGGTTATGCGCGGTTTTGGGCAGGGAAGGGTATCGGTAATGGTAACGGAAACAGAAACGGTATATTAGCGAATATTGCAGATGGTAACAGAAACGGAAACGCATATCACTGTCCTCCATTACCGGAAACAGAAACGGAAACGAAAATTATCATCCGGTATTGAATTCCGGTAATGGTATTTTACTGTTGTGCGATGACATTTCAGTGACTTTTCATTTTATTTTTGTATTTTGATGACTTTATTCCCTGTAATGATCTAAATATACTACACGACAGCATGGAAACAAAGCGCAATATTGGATATCGAGGGTGCATCACCCGCTTACCTACTCGTGACATTACCTAGCTACATGACATCGAAGACATGAAACTTGCACAACATAGGCTCCACGCACTGTACTCCACCATAGCACAGGGATGACAGCATATGATTTTTTTTTTTTTACTTTCTTCATTTCACCGTGGCTATGGCAGTATTGTTTACTACTGAGAGCGTCCGCCTATGAATGTGACATTGGATGAACGTTACGCCCATCTTGGGTTACTGGACTCAGAGTGACTGAAGACATATGTTCCTACACTTCTTTAAAAATCTTGCAAGATGTGCGCAACCACGTAAAATTACTTGTGTCGTGTGTACGCGTGACACCGAAGCAGCACTTTGGCAAAACAGGGTTGCTGACAGACACTGGCTGTCCTTCCGCCAGCTCTGTAACAGCCGTTCCATTACCGGAAACGTAATGGAAACGAAATTAAAAGCTGGTATCAGAAACGGACAACGGACACGAAAATATAGCAGTAACGAAAATGGAAACGGTAACGAAAATGCTACGGTACGAAACGAAAAAAACGGTAACGTGCTTTATCCTTCTCTGGGGGACTACCCGCATCCTAAAAACAGAGCTTCGCCGCGCAACACGCTCATATAGCCAACCATCATCCCGAATGACAACGTTCTCTCCCTTGACTTGATGAAAACGGGGGGCGTACGTCATTTTTGTGGCAATTATGAACTGCGTAATGCCACGAAAATAGAGTACGGACCCCCCCCCCCCCGCCCCCCTTTTTTATCAGCAAATCGGAGGAAGAACGATATCATTCGAGATGATGGTTGGCTAGGAGCGTGCTATGCGGTGAATTTCATTTTTAAGAGTGTGGAGTGCCAGAGAGTAAGTCCAGGGGACAACAATTTTGAGTAATTGCATTCTGGGGGGCAAGTAATTGTTCTCAATTTACTTCTTTGTTGTCCTTGTTGTTGTTGTTGTTAGGGTGCAGAGCAGTGTTGAAGCCACTGCACAACATGTAGGCATGCGTACTGATGCCATGCACGTGGTACAACGTCCTACAAAATAAAAATGATCTGTCTTGGCGAATAGATTTTATTTGAAACCTGAACAGGTATCTGCTGAAAGGTGCTCCGGCAGTTAGTAAATACAACTGCAAATACAGATGATTTTTTGAATTTTGATTACTGCGCAACCTATAGTTTCTTAACACAAAAAGAAGTACAATAAAAAGCTCGCAGTGCTTTCTATTGTACTTTCTTTTCTTTCATTTTTTTTCTTAGTTATTGGCTCACTATAGAGAGTAGCAGTACTGAGGCGGCCAGTTCGGCCTTGTCACGACTAACGTCCCTCCCTTTAGTCGCACCCTCCCTTTGCCCTTTAGTCGCACGCGAAACACCTGTACTGCGAAGTCACACGCGATTACGATTCGCACACACACAAAATACGTTACTCAATGCCTTCAAAAAAATAAAACGAAAAAATACAACGAGTAAATGTTGCCTAAATGAGTCTAAAAGAGTGCCACCAATCGACAGCTAGGCGCGCGCTCAGAGGCAGATCACACTCAGTATGACCTTTCCCTTTATCTTTCCTTTTTTTTTTTTTTTCTGCCAATATATTCCCCCTCTTCCCGACCCCGTACTTCTGCTCGTTCGTGGCATACGGTATACGGATTTCCCTTGGGCTTTTCTTCACCGTTCATAAGTTAATTTCCTCTTCAACGTCAGTGGCTAATGGCGACTGCTCTGGTGTTCTCGGAAGTAAAGACGAAGCTTTGTCAGATACGAGGAAGATGTGCCTAAAAGAGGAGCCGCAAATAAAACGCAACAAAATCCGATTTTGCTTCTCTTCCTTTGGGCACATTCCTTGTTTCCTTTGCTCACTGCTTGATAAAATCTGTATACGTGGTGTATGTTTTAAGGCTGATTCACATTACAGCGTTTACGGCTGCGTACGGAGTCCTATACGTGTACCATCGTTCCATCCTGAAGGATGTTCCACTGCAATGATTCGCTGTCAGCTGGCGTAACAGGCAAGCGCAACTACAAACGCAGCAGTGTGAATCATACTGTAATGTCCTCATCATCGTCGACGCATTTTGCATTTTTAGCTCGGTCGTAGGTAGAACTGTAGCAGCTCACGTGGACTGGCTTTCGCTTGATCTGCGACATTCTCGCACTGCTGATACTGTCCCGAATATTTCCCCATGCGCTTGACAACACTAACGCGCACAACACACATACGCACGCACGCACGTACACATGCTCACAACCTTTTACACGTCGACACAACCGCATCACACTGCACGATACCACACTCTAAGAAAAAAAGGTAGAATTTTCTACCAATCTCGGTAGAGCTGTATTGCAAGCACATTTCTACTCAAACCAATTTTAACTTTTGGGTATATAACTGCAGAGTAGAAACTGTCATCCTACCAGCCTGGGTAGGAAATTATACCTTTTTCTTCTCTCTCTCTCTCTCTCTCTCTTTTCTTTTTTTGGGGCAAACTTGAGAGAGAGAGAGACAGAGAGAGAGGAGCAAGGGAAAGGGATGCCGCCACCTATACTCGCGGAGGGGAAGGCGCGCGTGGATTGACCTGAAATGATAGAAGTACTATTGTTCTACCAGCTTGAGTAGGAAATTCTGCCTTTTTTTCTTAGAGTGCACCACCGCCACCGTAAGAACTGGCGGCATCGTAAGAAACGCGGTGGCGTACCTGTCACTCCGATTGAGAAGGTGGCCGTGTTACGGACGGACACGACGGGACAAATTGAGCGCACTACCTTCGTCCACAGAGGAGAGAGAGAGAGAGCAAGAAAATAAATGTAATCTACGTTATCATACGATCTGCAGTCGATTAAATGATGGCGCATGATGAAAAGGCACCAGGTAGGGGGCTTCGAACCCCCCCCCCCCCCTCCGATTTCCGGTGAGCGATGCTGCCGGTCACATCATGCTAGCTTCGTCCTTCTATATTTTATTGCCTGAGCTATACAACTGCGTTACTTGAGAATCATCAGTCGGCCTCAGAATCATCACAGAAACTGTCGTGTATGTGACACATCGGCATGACGAGTTCACTGGATAGCTCGATGCCTCGCTAATGCAACACACATCTCGACGACTCAGTCGGATACAGGACAACTTCCTCCTTTCTGAAACGACGCTTAGGAAACGCATCCGTCTATACAGAACGAGACACTGGCACTGACGCATTAGAAAGGCACCCCTTATTTATAATTCAGCTTCAGTCGCACTAAAAGGGACACAATAAAGCACCGGTCAATGTGTTTCGACTTCGCTGTAGAGAAAGGCGGCCTGTCAGTGGTACCGAACGAACTGCACATTCGTTGCCTGTCACACAGAGAAGACTGCGCGGGAAGGAGAAAGGATAAGGAATCCGAAATGCGAGCAGGTGCATATTGTCGTCTATCGATTGCTGCTGGGATCAAGAGGACCCTTCTCTTTATCGCTCTCTCTGTCTGTCTCTCTCCGCTCGGCTCGCACGAACGCGGCTACAAACTTCCGACGCTGTGTTGCAATGAAACGCGAGCATTTTAGGTGAGTTATAGATGAGCAAACAAAGTAGCTCGGCGTTGTCTCATGCTAGTTGTCTCATGGATTATGGAAAGTTCGGATATCTCACAAACTATCCACCCTTTGTGTCCAGGTTTGAAGCTATCGGCGAAAACAGGAAGCACGTGTCTGTATTGTTTTGAAAGCTTATGTCTGTCTGTACGCGGGTGCGTGTACCCTCCCAAGCAGCACAGTGTACTGAAAGTCGAGTGCAATAGGGGTGGCCGCTATGTGCTTTATCAATGTTCTTTAGTTTCACAAGTCTGTTCAAGGCCTTCCCTCCTACCCGTCCACCCCTATTGCACACGACTTTCAGTACGTTGTGCTGCTTGGGCTCCTACGCTCTCGCAATCATGAAGATACATGAAAGACAAAATTGAAAATGGCGGCGGTCGCGTCACGATGCCACTGTAACCGCGCGGCCTCTATCGGTCGTAGTCGTCATGCTTTTGAAATACGCAGACCCGAAATTCGTCGTTATATGTCTCCATTCTTATCTTTCAAAATTTTTGTCTCTCATCCCTTCTCGTTGTGGTAAACATTTTCCAAGTACGAACCATTATAAAGATAAAAAGTATGCAAAATTATCTCCGTATGGATAGCTCTTCTTTTTTTTTCTTTTTTTTTTCGCAACATGCCCTTGCCCATAACCAACACAAAGTACATGACCACACCGCGAAAGTGCGGCATTCTTTACAAGCGGAAAAACAACATGATCCTCTGCGCCTCCCCGTCGATTTCTCTAACTGTCCCGATGGAGCGCTGCAGATGGGGGTCGGCTCTTAGCAAATGGAGCGAATGCCGTCCTAATCATTGCACCATTCGTCTTGTTCCCCCTCTCACGGTATACTCCAAACCATGTTCGAAAGTAAAAGTACTCCCTAAGATAAAGGCTACTGTGAAATGGCCACCACAGGGCCGGCCCCGTGCGAATGGACGCGCGCACCTCTTTCTTTCTTCTTTTTTTTTTCTTCGTTTGCTGGAGTTCATCTACACTCTCCGAGGCCAAGAAAAAGGGTGGTGATGGTAGCTATATCTTCTTCCTCTCTATATACAGCGCTTGGGGCAATCATTATCACATTTTGCTGTATTGTTTCGCTAGCGGTACTGAAAGACGGAGCTGTTGGGATACGAGGTTGATTGTTTTGGTCTTTTTGGTTGACTCCCGATTCATCGATCGATCGCTCCGTCGTGGAAAGATTGCACTCTCTTTGTCTTACGGGTGAGCTGCGGGAGTGCGGCGAAACTTCCTGTGATTTGATTCGACGAGATTTCAGATTTAGCGCGGTGTGCGAGTTAAGCTTTTCCCGGGGACGTTTTCCGACGGTCGGTTGGGATGGTTGTGAGGTGTATTTGGATTTGAGGAAATTTTGTCTGGGAGGAAGTGAGGTCCGTCTAAGAAAAGGAAGCAAGATTGCGTGCTTGCACCATCTTGAATCTGTTTTCGGTATCGGGAAAGAAATCAGTAGAGTAACTTGGTTAGTAATGAAAAGGAAATACGGCGAAGGGCTAAATCACAACACCAATAATAATAACAGAAACAACACTAAGTATCTTGAGTAGCAACATTGAGTAGTCTTAGCATTGACCCATCCAAAAACGGAAAATACGGACAGTTGTGAAAGACATAACTATAGCCATGAGTGACCATATCAAACACCCTCTCCCTCGTATCTCCCTCATGTATCACTTTCAAACAACTTGCATATATACAGGGTGTTGCACGAGAGAGTGACCCCTTAATTATTAAAAAAAAAAAGAAAATCTAGGTGAGATAAAAATTGGAAACTTTCTGCACGGCACTTGTGAAGGTTTTTGCACCCAAACAGGTGTGTTCTATGAGTGTACCTCATTAATTGTCTAATTAGCTTAATTGAACTCAAAAATTTGCCAACGAAAGGTAACGTTTCTTTTGCGTTAATTAGAAAGCCCATGGCCATAACACACCACTTCAGTCACAAATACATGGTCTTTCACAATGTTTCCACAAAAATTTGGCACACGGAACAACCGCCAGAAAAACTGTCGCTCGTCTAGACGCGCATTGGGCCTACACTCTTAAAAATGAACTTCACCGCATAGCACGCTCCTAGCCAATCATAATCTCGAATGATATCTTTATCTGCCCTGATTTGTTGAAAACGGGAGCCGTACGCCTTTTTTGTGACACTTATGCTGTTCATAATTGTCATAGACAAGGCGTACGCCTCCCGTTTTCGACAAATCAGGGCAGATAAGGATATCATTCGAGGTTATGGTTGGCTAGGAGCGTGCTATGCGGTGAAGTTCATTTTTAAGAGTGCACCACCACCACTTCCACCTCCACCATCTGTCTTAAAGAGTAGCGTGATCCAAGCGACTAAACCCATACCAGCGGCATGGCTGAGACGGTAACAGCAAAATAGAATGGTGCAAGCGAGCTGGTGGACTGTAGAGTGAGGGAACATTTCCTTGAGTTTGAGGAACACACAATTCGAAGGACAACACAAGACTCAATGGAGTCTTGGGTTGTCCTCTTCGTGTTCCGCGTTCCTCAAACTCCAGGAAGGTTACCTCATTCAAAAAGGTAAAAGCGTCCGCTCGTTGATGGTAACCAAGGCCGCACTGAAGATTGGGAGGTGGTGGGTTCGAATCCTACCACCGACAGTGCCGTCTGAGGTTTTCCCTGGGTTTCCCGGCAGACTTTCCAGACGAATGTCGGTGCAGTTCCCCTTGAAGTCGGCCCAGGACGCATACTGACCCCCCCTCCTCCTCCCCGTCTCCCACTCCTTCCTGCTGTCCTCTCTCCATCTGTCCACATCTGAACGCCGCTCATAGCCACTGTTGCTTCGCGGCGCTAACACGAAATCTTAAAAAAAAGATCTGGGCACTCATGTTTGGGTGACAACTGTCACGTGTATACCTGGCGCGGACGCAGAGCTAGCAATTTTTGAGCCGCTGCGCCGTTTTGTCATGCTTTCACGAAGCGAATTCGCCATTAGTGAGGTTAATTTATAATACGAAATCAAATAAACGTATCATTTTTTTTCTTTAGCGCCCGGTGGAACTTAAAAGCGGTCTTCAGGATACTCCGGTGTACAGACATCTCACATACTTGTTTCAGATTTAATGCATTGCGAAACTAAACAGGGCTACAATCGCTGTAGAACCACATCAACGTCGTAGAATAATGATGTTATAAAAACAAATTAATTGAACCCAACCGTTGCAGATCGAGTCAAATGCAATAGTACCCGAAGCGCGTAGATGTAAAACGGAAAATGACCGTTACCCAATAAAAGCAAAACTCGCGAATTGACTTCGTTATTCACATCTTCCACGTATAACGATATGCCGTAAAAGAAGTTCTATTTACACAGTTCCTTTCCTAATGTCGGACGGGCTCAATTTAATGAGCTTTGCTCTGCGAGAAGGCTTTTGGCACCCGGTCCCAAATTAAAGCCGACATCCAGTGTAACTGGCTCGATAAAATTCCGAACTAATTACCGTCACTGCCTCCTATTGGATTAAGTATTTCGTTCTCTTCTCTTTTCGTGCCCGTTATCTCGTGTTTCCATTGTGTCGCTAATATCCCCCCCCCCTCCTTTATCGCTTTTGCTCCTGCAGCGATATGAACGCTAGCGCATAGCTGAATCAATTATACTGTACGTCTTGCGCCTGACTTGCTCCTCCGATGATAGCAAAATGCGTTCCTCGCGAAATCGCCTCGTTTCGTCGTCCTTATTGAGCGCACGGCTTTGTGTACATAGAGATACAGCACCCAGGCGATATGGCTTAAAGGAACGTGGGCTCTAAATTCAATTTCCTTTTTTTTTTTTTTTTTTGCGCCTTATGTCCCCTGTGCTTTTTAACACTCTTTCTTAATGCGCTAAACAATAGCGTCGCTAAAAGTCATTAAACGCGAAGGACTATCATGGAACGAAATCGTTCCGTCGCATATATCTTAGTTAGGAAGCGCGAAACGTTTGACGCGATCATTGAGGTTTGAGCGAGATAACCGTGCTTTGAAGTTTAATATTTTATCAGAGGAAGCAGAGGTGTTTAAGAAGATGTGTAACGCCTCAAATGTACATAGCACAATTAGGTGCTTTGTTAGTTTGCTCTGTTAATAAGTGTTACTATAAACAGGAAGGTGTCCTTCTATGAGCAGATTAACGCAGGAAAACTATTTCACTACCACAAATGGAGTGTGATTATACAATATCGTATCGTGTATATAACGACACATGTACGTACCATTATATCAGAATGGTGCATAATATAAAAACAGGCATGGATGAATAAAGGTATGAATGAGTTCGTCGTTTCTCGTTATCGTTATCGTTTCTGATTGAGACCCATTGAATGCTGACTCGCTTAATGAGGTCAATAAACTGAAATATCACTGAGAAGGTTGCGTTGTGCGGATACCCACCTGTGTACGGTAATTCGTGCTTGGGTCGTCCATCGTCACTGAAGACCACTAAGATGGGCTGCTTGTTGACGTGGCCTTGGTTCCGTTTGGCGAACCTCAACACCCCGTCCTCCAGGCGCTTCCCGCTGGCTGTCCGAACCGTCATCAACAGTCCTGCATTTAAAGCGATGAAGTGCATATAAGAAATCGTCCTATCCTTCTGCCGTTGTATACACGCTGAGACAAAAAAAAAAAAAAAAAAAAAAACACAAAGTGCGTTAGTTAGCACTTTCATGATAATGCTTACGTCATCGTCATTTCACGCGCAGCTATTGTCCGTCCTTTGTCGCACCTTTTTCTAAACGTTTACGACTCTTTACCACTCAACGCAGCGGGAAATGTTGTCAAACCAAAAAACTGTAAACAAAATGAGTTGTTTCTTTCGTGGAAATTTCTTGAAAAGTTAGAAAACAAAGAACGCAGTGCCCAAAGTTAATTGCCCCATCAAGAAGGCCAGGCCCCTGTCTCATTTCTTTCGCGTTATTCTCAGAGCCATATCACGAAGGATATTTCGTGGCGACGGCCATTTTGATTGCCAGTCCTTTTCTTATGGGCGACCGCCGTCTTTATACTTCATTCTTGTGTGGCTGCACATCTGGAATCTCTGCCAAGGGGCTTTAGTGCGTAATGACTCGTGCACATAGCCGAGACCCGTCCGTTCCTCAGAGAAAAACAGTTTTTTTCTTTCTATTTCTTTTTACGGCCGATCGTCTCGCGTAGGACGTCCCGTTCTTCCGAGGCATTAATAAAGCTCCATGTGCACGGCAATCTACGGCGGACGCGACTGCAGCCCACAGCGAATGTTACTTGGCTACAGCATACAGCATGGAAGGGCGCATCGGTGTCGTAGAATACTGGGATGTTCAGTAGAGAGCTCTAGTACTACGTACAGAATCGCTTTGCGTACGCATTGAAATATCGGGTGCGCCCTCCGCGTGCATGTGCAGTGTGAACGCGGTACCTCCTCGCGTACGCAACGCTACCGTTTGGGTCTTAGATATGCAACGTTTTGAAAACCTCGCGAATAACTTGCGGATAAGCGCGACTTAGCGGTGGGCACGGATATCGGCAGGTTATCCGCAAACAAGCATTAGTAGTGAGTTTTAGTATAACGTACTCTGTCGTACGGTCTCTGGACTCTGTACTCTGTATAACGGTTCCGCGCAATGCGCAAAGCTCTCTTTATGTTCTGCGCGTGCGCAGTCCGCAGTGCATGCGCAGTTCTGCGCGTGCACAGAACCACCCACGCTACCCCTTACGTACGCAAAGGCGAGAGCGTACGATGCACTAAAACTCCCTATTATATTCCGGAACAGTTTCCGTGCTGAAACGTAAAAACATTTATAACATGCCATTTTCGTCGTGTAGATTTTTTTTTCTACAAACGCTATGACGCGGATGTGCGGATATACTCAATATCCGCGCGGTTATGGGTGCGGATACGGCTACTTTAACTAACGCTGTTGCGGATGCGGTCGCGGATCTTACATGGACGGGTTGCAAATACAGTCAATATTATCGGCGCACCCATCTAATCGTATCATACTATTACTCTTCCCAGCTGAACGAATATACGGTAGAACGTCGTCCCAGCACGATTATTGCAGCACAGCTCCGCATTTCTAAATTAAAACTGCAGGACATTTTCGATCACGGAAATTAAGTGTCCCTCTCCTCCTGAACTGTTCGGAACTGTTATTAAAATTTGCGAAGTCAGTTTGACTTCTAACTTCCCCCAATACGGCGCCGTATTTGCTGTTTTAGGTATATGACTGTTCTGACACAGAATGTCTGAACAAAATTGCTAAGACGATCTAAGATCTGCGTTGGGTAGTGAATCTATGAAGTGAGGGCCTCCATTCTTTGTTCACAAGTAACGAGACAACATGATCGATTGATTGATTGGTAATAGAAAAAAATGGAGATGTTAGTCCCAAACTACGCGAGACTGGCTACTCCAGGCCGCGTTATTTAGGGACAACAAGTTGCACTTTGAGACATCCGTGGAGCATGCATAAATAATATTCACGGAAATTCAAAAGGACGGCTTTTAACCAGCTCATCCAAATTTGTGCGAGCCTTTGTGATCACCGCGTAAATTCAAGCGAACTCGTTTATTGGGTGGATCCTGCAATGTTGTACGTAACGTCCAACGTCTTGACAACAAGTCAACAACCCAATCCGACAAGCAGAAACCGCGAGCATGCTTGGTTGATTCCCCGCGTCTCTCTGCAACGCAGCACCAAATGTCTATATTTGGACGATACCATGTTCGAACGCTAAGCTTTAGACATCCAGTACTAAGCCTATTTTCTGCTCCTTTGCGCGCACCCAAAGTAAAAGGGAGATAACTCGGCTGGAGAAGCCCCGCGTTGGATGGCCACGTTTTGCTACGCTGTCACTATCCCCGGCATGTCTAGCGATCGGCTGTGTATGCTCCTTCGAGTGGAATAGACGTAAGGGGTTAACTCGGGCGAAAAATTTGAACCTGTAAAATCTGTGCATATTTTTCTTTTCCTTTTTTCGGCCCGGATGGAATTGAAGAGGTCCCGTCATTCGTTGTTCCTTTCACGGGAAAAGTTTCCGTATATTTCGGTGCTGGCGTAATATTTTGCTGCGTGCGCTGATCAGATTTTATCCGGTTGTTTACGCATGGCTGTTTCGTTCGTTCTTTCTCGTGGGTGACGCGAAAGTTCTTGGGTGCTACGACGGGGTTGTTTGCTCTGTTCCTATTTTTCGCGATACGTTTTACTTTTCGGGGAGTTTTTAGGATACGTGTTTCTTTCCATCATATATTTCTTACTTGTTCTCCATTTCTTCTTTTCGAATCCAGGGTTTTATTTTAGGTCAGAAGGCACGAGACATGTTTAGCTTTGAAACAGAAAAGGAATGGAGCTTGACACGTGACCTGCTGCCGTGGCTAAATTGAAAACGTTGAATGGCACATGAACTTAATTAGCCTTATTATAGCTTTGACTCACGCGGTTTCCTTAGAAAATATCACAGACGTAATGAACGAGAAAGTAAGATTTGGCCCGCCTAAGCTCTTTCCCGAGGAATAGTAATATAATATTATGCCGAGAATTATTCTAAAGTTTCGGGTAAGAAGCCTTGCGACACGAAATTTGGTTCCCTTGTTTGTTTGTTTCCTTCCTTCCTTCCTTCCAAATCCCTTGTTCCTTTGCGGATGTTACTATAAGGACCACCTGGAAAGTGTTTGAACAACTCTAAGACCTGTACCAACACTGTGGTCAAAGTGCAATTTTGGAGGCTTACTTCTGCCTGTCGCATTCCACGAGATTACACATTAGTGTTTGTGTGCCAGGACGCACCGTGATATCATAAACTCTTGCTCTAGTTAGTACTCAGAATGATGCAACAACGCAACACCCGAAACCTGCATTCTGTTGTCCTTTAGCATCACACGTGCGTAAAAAAAATAGAAGCAATAGAGATAACGAATAACACGAGAGAAATCTATAGAAAACGGTTCACGCGCAAAGTATATTTCCATTTTTTGTAAAGTTGGCTTCACCTCAGATACATCTATACTGCAGGGAAGCACGCTTTACAGGTGAAGATCGAGGGAAAAAATTGCCCTTACATCGGCAGACAAGCAACGGTCGTGAGAAAATTGCCTTATCTTTCTCTTATCTTTCATTTTGAACGGACAGGGGAATTGTGCAACATATTGAAACGCTTCAAACTTATTCGAAACTGAAAAGCGGGCAAAAGCTTTTCGTCCATAGAGAGTGTTGCTTCGCTAATATACACGTATTCGATCCAGGTTCGCTCACTTGTACAAGGCGGTCCTGTCTATAGATTGTTGCAGAAGAGATGGTAAGTGTATTTAGGTCTCTTTTCTAAGATAAAAAAAGCGTGTGCAATTTCCGCATGCTTTCGTTTAGCCTAGCCGGAGTTTTCCTTTTTTCAAAGGTGTCGTAAGGAATATAACGTACCATGTAACGACACATGTCGCCTCATTGAGTGAGAATACTTCGCAGTAATCACGTCAACGAATTTTGCATATCACGCATATTGGAGATCAGTGGCTGCTTTTGTAGTGCTCCTATCACGTCCAGCACACTTAAAACTGAACTTCACCGCATAGCACACTCCTAGCCAACCATCATCCCGAATGATATCGTTGTCTGCCCTGATTTGTTGAAAACGGGAGGCGTACGCCTTTTTTGTGACAATTATGAACGGCATAAGTGTCACGAAAAAGGCGTACGCCTCCCGTTCTCAAAAATCATGGCAGATAACGATATCGTTCGAGATGATGGTTGGCTACTAGCGTGCTATGCGGTGAAGTTCATTTCTAAGAGTGTGTGTTCAAGGTACGACCACTCAACCATTTCAACGCGAAACAGATCACTACCATGGTCACGAGACACTAAAGTTTTTAAACGCAACCTATTTCAATGAGTACTACAATGTAATGCCTCAACGTGTCTCAGTTGCTGAATTTAAAAGACGCGTAACAGGTGCTTTGCTGTAGATCATTTCCAGTGCTTTGCCATTTTTGGCGCGTTACAGCTGTTGGCGTATTTTTCTGCATGTTTACTTTTTTGTACTAGTGGATTTCTTTCTTCAGCACCGCCGTTACATATCTTTGAACTCCCGGTGTGCCTCCGTCACGGCGAAGACTAATTTCTCTTTTATATAGTGACACACGATAAATAAATAAATACTAATAAAATGCGTGCTCCGAAATAGCTTTGAATGGATACGCGTGTATATTCACCTAGATTGGTGGCCGGCTCCTTGATCCAGTCAACGACTGCAGCTTTCACGTAGAACACTTCCCATCCCATAGAATTGTACGTCATTCTTCTGACGTCCAATAGGCGATTGCCTTCTTCTTTGATGGGCGGAGCACCAGGCATCACTTGGTAGACTCGAACCTGTAGAGCACAAGTATTATTATTGCTTATAGTCACATAGTATTTGTCGGCTTCCAGTCATCCATAAAGTCGTGAACTTCTGCTTCTTGTTCGATCCTTTCCGAAGTTGTGTTCCCGAAAAGAATGTTACGACAACGCCGCCAACCAGCATATAGAGCTTACCCTCAAACAACAACCCCCACATACAACTTCACCGCATAGCACGGTCCTACATTCTTAAAAATGAACTTCACCGCATTGCACGCACCCAGCCAACCTTCATCTGGAACGATATCGTTATCTGCCCTGATTTGTTGAAAACGGGAGGCGTACACCTTTTTTGTGACACTGATGCTGTTCATAATTGTCACAAAAAAGGCGCACGCCTCCCGTTTTCCACAAATCAGGGCAGATAACGATATCATTCGAGGTTATGGTTGGCTAGGAGCAGCGTGCTATGCGGTGAAGTTTATTTCTAAGAGTGTACCTATAACTATCGTCCCCAATGACGTCGTTCTCGCCCCTGAATTGTTGAGAACGGGAGGCACACGCTTATGCAGTTTCGTTAATCGTCACAAAAGGGGTGTACTCCCCGCGCATTATCACGCGCGGTTATCACTCCACAGATCAGGAGTGATAGCAGTATCATTCTGTGCAGTGGTTGGCCTTCAGCATGTTATGTGGTGCGGCGAGCCCTTTCATCAGCACCCCCCCCCCCCCCCCTGGTGGTGGTTGGCCTTCAGAATCTAGTCCTCATTGGTTGCAGTCGCTCCCCATTTTAGTTCTTCACCCTCAAATTTACTCCGGAACGCTGCATCTATCGTACGCCTTTTGTGTCAATTATAACATTTCTAAATTGTCACAAAAAGGCGTACGCCCACCTCTTTCTTCGAATCAGAAGCGATAACTCTATCATTCGTGGCCATAGCGCTTGCACAACGTGCTATGCGGTGAAGTTCTGTATGTAGAGTGAAGGCTCTTCCGCCGCAACACGCTCCTGCAATCTAAAAACGGAACTTCACCGCATAGCACGCTCTGCGCCAACCATTACCCACGAATGATCGCTTCTGATTCGAAGAGGGAGGAGGGCGTACGCCTTTTTGTGTCAATTTGGATATAAGATAATTGCCACAAAAGGTGTACGCCCCCCTCGCTAACATCCTTAACATCCTGCGTAACATCCTTTGCCCGAAACATAAAGCAGCATGGAAGGCGAGCTACGCTTGCATCGCTCACCCAAAGTGACATCATAGACCTTCATGGCGCTAATGGAAGGCGAAACTTTTAAATTAAAGCATTATCGGTGCTGCCACGTCATATTCGCTGCAATGCAAACACGATTTTTCGTGTCACACTTTCCGAAACTTTCATTTAATTTCCTACACATCGCACACCCGCCCAGCACTTTACGCGGGATGCAGGCGAAGGACGTCGGGCAAGAGCCTGCCGTTTACGACTTTACCAGAAAAAAAAAAAAAAAAAAAAGATGGAATTTGCGGACACGGTTCCTCTCTTTAGTAACCACTTCGTAATTTTTCCGAACGGCCGTCATCTGTCGTCTAGCGTGGTTTGCTTCCTCCAGCAAAAGTTTACTTTCCGCGTCGTTCTAAAATGGAAAGAAAACGGTATGGTTAATTCCTTCGAAAACGGATGCCGGAGGATAAGAAGAGAGCCCGAGAGACATGCAGAGTTTGTTACTACGTCGGCCCGTTAATCTGGACCGAGAGCTGTGCGATGTCTTTCTAATTAAACTGTCATGCGGGGAAGCGCTGTAATGAAAAGAACACGTAAATCTTGTTTACTAGCTCTGTATATTCTTATTACCAAAAGAAGAGAAAAAAAAGAGAGTGAGAGAGATAACAGAAACGGGCAGTGAGTGAGCGGGGGGAGCAGGAACGGGGGGTAAGCTTGCCGTGTTCTTTGGCGTACGGATGAACGCGTTTGATAATTTGACTCGCGTGTGATGCTGCCTAACGAGTTGATTGCGATTCGCGAGCGGGGTAAATTGGGCTATAATTTAGTGGGAGGGTGTTAATGTTCAGGATGGTGGTGAGACGCTTTAGCCGCCTTGAATGAAACAGGTGTACAAAAGGAAGGCTGCATTTGGTTCTTGGGAGGAGGAGGAGGAGGAGGAAGGGCGTCTTGCTTGGATGGTGCAGTTGTTATGCGGTCGAACCATTCAGTCTGCAGTAAACGGGTCTAGTGCACACTTTACCTGGAATGAAAACTTTGGACCTATACGGTGTTTCATTTATAAAAGTATCGAATAAAACTGCGTCATAATGATACAAGTGTTGAAAAACCTCACTTTGGTCTCTGTGAAGGTGTACGATGCATGATTAGAAAATTATTATAGTGCTTTGTTGTTGTTTTTTTTACTCTTTTAACGTTCTTCTTTAACTCCCTGCGAGATTTAGTCGCTTTTTCCGTAGCGAAAATCGTATCAAAACATCCAGAGATAATATTTTCTATAGCCGTGTTCAACTTAAGAAGGAAAAGAAATCTAGTCCGTCAGTTCTCAAAATATTACTGCGCCGCGGATAGGATGGCTGGACACGCTCCCTCCTTGCGCCAGATAATGTAATCCATCATACTCACTCTGCCTCCGTATTGGCTGCTAAGACTGGCCGCGTGACACTACGCTGCGGCAGAAAGTGCGCTCTCCTACCGATGGCGCATGGTGGCGCTGCAGTATTTCTCCTGGTGCCCTATCGCTTCTCCTTATTTCCAACGGCGTATGTAGTTGACGGACTAGATTTCTCTTCCTTCGTGACTTGAACACGTTGAGCACGATGAACACGACTATAATAAGAACCGTACTCCGCTCTACAGCCTAAACCACCTCTTTTTTTTTCCCGAGCACAGCGATAGTCCTATATTGCCTCCATTCGAAGAAGTGCCACAAGGCGTTATTCCATTGCCTCATCATCATTAATATCTTCACTTCACACGTCATCCTGCTGCTTCATGAAAAACGACGAGAAAGCCTTTCTGCGAGAGAGCCATTTTCCTAAAACAAATTCCCCTCCTTACTGATTAATGTGTGGCAGTTTTTCGCTTTCCCAAAGAATGATAATAGGCGTGGAGAGAGTCTCATATATCACGCGCGAAGGAATTATGACTCCGCGTATACATATTTTCGCTATCCGTCACTTTCTGTAAGAAGCGCTATCGCTATATGTGCACGAGGCAGCGGGATCGGATTCGTATACCGTGCCACGCTTCGCTGCATTTAGTGAGACTTTAATTAAAGTGGAACTTGGGAGCCTAAGTGTTTGCGACAGTTTGGAGTTAGTAAATGACTGTCGTTCATTGGATGGGCGCATTTCGCGGCGAATGGGATTAATTAATTTGCGCGCGTGGATCCCACTACACTCTTAAAAATGAACTTCACCGCATGTAGCACGCTCCTAGCCAACCATCATCTCGAATGATATCGTTCTCTGCCCTGATTTGTTGAAAATGGGGGGCGTACGCCTTTTTTTGTGACAATGATGCGCAGCATAAGTGCCACAAAAAAGGCGTACGCCTCCCGTTTTCAACAAATCAGGACAGATAACGACATCATTCCAGATGATGGTTGGCTAGGAGCGTGCGCTATGCGGGTGAAGTTCATCTTTAAGAGTGCGGGTATGCTTGGACGCATTAAGACAAATGTCGGCACAGTACCCCGTGAAGTTGGACCAGGACGCACGATTCCCCCACCCTATCCCCCCGGCGATATTATGACGTTGCCCTGTTGACTGTTCGTGACCGACTACGGCAAGCAAGGCGTTTTCTTTTTTGAAATCTCTCCCCGAAAACCTGCTTTTCCACCTGATATCGTCCGATTTCAAACCTAGCACCTAAAATAAAGCTCTATATGTTTGCCAACTTAAAAAAAAAAAAAACATGAACCCGAAAGCACAGGGGTCTAACGGCGGTGTCACATTTCGAGAGCAGCGTACGAGGACCTGTTTTCTGCACTAGGGCTTTATCGCTCGCCTCGTGGTATACAGCCATTATCGATTTGTGACAGACACAGGTCGCCTGTCAGATCATAAAAAGGTAACAACACGTTTTTTTCGAAGTCGTTGCTACATACACATCCCAAGCCTTTCGAATACTTGGAGGCGTTGAACCAAAGGACACGGTTTCATAGCCTCTGTATACGCTTCACAAGCGACCTGTTCCCATGCCCCTATTAAAACCAATTTATCTCTGGAATTTCGTATAAAGGTTAGAAAGGAAGTAAAATAAAACGCGTCTAGTTACGGCTATATACAGTAGCATACGTAAAGTCACCAGCCTTGAACTCTGCGCAGCAAGAACACAATTACACGATATAGGGACTTTGTCACTTTCAGTTTCTCGCGTCTCATCTCGTATTCATGTCACGCGTTCGATACCCCGTGGAATGCTTGTGAACTAGGCGTCCTTAAGATTGCTAGCGTATATAGCTCACGTATCTATCTCCTCGATGAAAGGAAAAAAAAAAAAAAAAGAATCCCCGGGACGAACGACTAACACAGTTCGTGCCGTGAATTGATGGGGCTCGGCCAATTATCGACACTGAAGGCAGACAAAGCCAGACATCAGCCTCAGAGTACAGCGGCCGCTATTGTTGTGTCTTCGAGAAGGGTAAACAACCCCCCCACCCCCCGACACACATACACACACAGCGGGTATTGCCTGCTTTCGACACCGTACGTGTCGATGCATGCATGCACCGCGTGCCCCGTTTATGTTGCATTATGTGCTGATGGTAGCGGGTGCGACAGATGATGTCGATTATGCTATATTGGCTGCTAAGACTGCGCTCCAGAGCTCAATGCAGAAACGCTTTTGTTTTCGTGTTCGCGACCGTACGACCATTTAGTAGCCTCGAGCTCGCGTGCTTAATTTAATCGCACCGTGTCCACGTATCCTCAAATTGGCACTACGGGGAGTGTGCCTCGCGGTCACGTGACCGCCGCAGGGCGTCGCCCCTTTGGAAGGTCTCCTGCACTGCAGATCTTGTAAGAAGCATTGATGGTGCAAAACGAATTTAATGACTAATTTAATAAAGGGACCTCTTAAATCGTGACAGCCACACCGTATAGCATGAACTGTGCTACTTCTCCAAGGTGTTTCGTTCTACGGCCTTAGAGATGCGTTTTAATGACTGTAATGCTGCTGGAATTTGCCAGTTGGAGAACGCTTAACTGCTTAACCACTACGAAAGAATAGGTAAAGCGGTTTTCTGTCTTGCGTAGAAGGAAAAACAAGAAGATGTACGGCCCGCACAGGTATAGGAACCTTCGAGGTGGTGTCTGCCTTTCATAAAATATGCATTGTATGGGGGCGCAGTTCTATAAAAGCGCGTGTTCTACCTGCTTTTCGAACAGAACCATTCGTGGGAGTGAAGACAGATTGTTTGTCCGATTGTCTGATGCGCTCGCTTTGTTTGCACTGCGGCGAAACGAGATAAAAAACGACGTCTGTTTGACGTTTCTTTCTGTATTCTTTTCGTGTTGCTTTTTTATTCGGCCTATATAGGTTCAGTTATGCGTGTGTACATGGGTTTTCATGTTTCTTTCCTCGATGGCAATCTTTGCGCCCCGGGGCACAAGGTAGGGGAGTCTGCAACAGCGCCAGCTTCGATACAGTGCTGTCATGTTCATCTCAATGTAAACAACGGTGATTTTAATCCAGTCTCCCGACGTGATCAGGCGGAAAGCACAGCGCGTACATTGGGCGGCGGCACTCTATCAAAGTGAACGCCATCTAGAGTATGCGGAGATGACTTGCAGATGATACGACATACGGTTGCGCGTTGGTTAAGATGGGGCGTTTGCACTGCCTCGCGATATGGTGGCATGTAGGTCGGGAGGACTTGCGTCATGGGCCGACTTCACAGGGAAGCTGGACGATATCTTACTTTACAGAACTTCAAAAAAACTTCAGAAAACAAAACTTCGCCGCATAACATGCTTCTAGACAACAATCATCCCGAACGACATCGTTTTCTCTCCCCTGATTTCTTGAAAACGGGACGCGTACGCCTTTTTGTGACCCTTCTGCAGTTATGTTAATTGTCACAGAAGGGCGTGCGCCCCGCGCTTTCTACAAATCATGAGTGATAACGATATCATTCTGCGCAATTACTGGGTCAGCCTTCAGCGTGCTATGTCTTGAAGTTCTGTTATAAGAGCGTGCAGCGTCTGGGGAAAAGTACACTATTAAAAACTGAACTTCGCCACATAGCACGCTCCTAGCCAACCATCATCCCGAATGACGACGTTCTCGCCCCTGATTTGTTGAAAACGGGAGGCGGAGACTATTTCGTTGCCATTATTCACGGCACAGAATAGGCTCCGCCTCCCGTTTTCAACAAATCAGGGGCGAGAATGTTGTCATTCGGGATGGTGGTTGGCTAGGAGCGTGCTATGTGGTGAAGTTCATTTCTAAGAGTGCTAGACAGCAGAGCATGCAACGGGATTCGAACCGGCGCCACCTTCCAGACACGATATGAGAGGCGGGTATCTTAACCCCTACATAGAAGGTCGCAACGTGCTGAGGTCGTATTGCGGCATAATGTTCTAAGCGAGCATCTTCATCACGTCAAAAATCTGTATCGTCTTGAATGAAGTTTCAACGCGCACTCCCCAGCAAACCTGATTTGGACAAATTCTGTGTACAAGGCTACACCGCAGAGCAGCCGTTGTTACATCCTTGTAACTGATATAGTAATTTGCTTCTGAGATGTATAAAACTTTCTTTTAAATTTTCAAATTCATTGTTGTGTCGCTACTGATCAGCACGTGGGAAAACATTAACCCTTTTTTTAAGTTTGAGCCGAAAGTTTTAAACATGTCCTTCTTAAAGCGCCAGCGAGCCAGGACTGTGAACGTCACAGGCAGGAAACACACTCCAAACAGAAGATACGTAATTCTGATACACCACCGCTGCGCAAATATATTTCTCTTACTGCTTCCAGTGCACCGAGACCGCTATACGATCCGTTGTGTTCGTCGGAATGCCATAAAAGCGCGCGAGGCGTAATATTTGAGGCGTCAGTTTTGAGTCCTTTTATCAAATGCATCAAGAGGAACCCCCGGATCTACCGAACGCTCTTACCTCGAGCAGATGGGCAGCTGCATCTCCCATCTTGTCCAGCAGTTTATGTCTAGGCTTGAGCTTGTAGAGGTGAAACTCTGCCTGGAGCACTTCTTCCTTGTCTGACTCGTTCGGGGTCACGTTGAAGAAGAACCGCAGATGCCCCTCTGTGTAGAGAGAAGAAGTCAACTGTTATATCGAAGCGTTTCATTTAACGCAGGATAATCACCAGTATACACTCTTAAAAACTGAATCTCACCGCGTAGCACGCTCTGCACCAACCATTGCCACCAATGATAGGGTTATCGCTTCTCATTCGAAGAGAGAGGGGAGCGTACGCCTTTTTGTGTCAATTTGGATATATGATAATTGACACCAAAAAGGCGTACGCCCTCCCCTCTCTCTTCGAATCAGAAGCGATAACCCTACACTCTTAAAAATGAATTTCACCGCATAGCAAGCTCCTAGCCAACCATCATCTGGAATGATATCGCTATCTGCCCTGATTTGTTGAAAATGGGAGGCGTACGCCTTTTCTGTGACAATTATGAACAGCATAAGTGTCACAAAAAGGCGTACGCCTCCCATTTTCAACAAATCAGTGCAGATAACGGTATCATTCGCGATGATGGTTGGCTAGGAGCGTGCTATGCGGTGAAGTTCAGTTTTTAGAGTGTATCATAATCACCGCAAAAAAAGGAGAAAAGAAAAGGTCGTTATTGCATCGTAATGGTATAATGTGAGTCGGGGGGGGGGGGGGTATGTCTATTATATATAAAAATAGGAGGGAAAGGTTAGTCACCGCTACGGCGGCTTGCTATCAAAGTCGGGGTAAACAAAGGGGCCTATTAGTAAGATCAGAGGGGCGTTAAGACGATGCAGACACACCTGCTTCGGGTCAGTATTTTTTAAATATTTTTTTATGTACGCTGCCGTCTTCCCAAACCAATTCTACATATCAACTGACGAAAACACACACACACACATACAAAAATTACAGGACGTTTAGGATTGTGTAACGCAAATTTCAGCGCGGTAGCTGTTGTGTGTGGATGTTGACACTTTTATTGCTGATACATGCACAACTACTGTACAGTGACGAGTACTACCTTGTGAAGTGAGTGGTGATGTGTAGAGCTGGGATTAGCGGGTCAAAAATTGTACTAAAATCGGGACAAAAGTGGTACAGGAAACGCTGAAAACTCTGGACACTTTCTGGAACAATGTGTCCATATCTGAATATGTCAAAACTGCTGTTATTAGCTTTAGATTATTTTAACTTGTTTTGCATCACCGAAACCGAAGATTTTGTGATACAGTCACATTTCCGGAGACCTTCCTGTTAACAGCTACCGCTGTACAAAGATAAGTAAGTGTGTCTCTATGCCTAGTGTTGTGGAGATATATCACATAAGAGCCATGCAATCCTGAACTTAACCCAACAAAAATTGTCATTTCAACCACAACCACGCAGGTTGGACATTTCCTTTAAATATTTCTCCGAAGCTGACAGACGTTACATGCAATATATCCTCAATCGCGGTCCTGCCCCCCGGCGTCCCTGTGACAGGTACTATACATTTACTGAGACATTCCATTTCGCATGCACCACAAACGCAATAAGCACAATGGTATAAGGCCTGAGCTCTCCGCTCCACGCGCTCAATAACGGAGACTCACTCCAACGACATGGTGTAGCTCGGTCTCGATATTCGAGGACCAATTGCACGCCGTTGTTGTACCTATCCTCTCTGTACGCATTTCGCTGGCGTTCAATCAACGGTCCTCCTTTGAAATTGCTTATTGATCCGCGAAAGAACTACCTGAGAAGGTCGTTGCAGCTATTTTCGGCCAACGAGACCCCCTTTCCCCCTTTTTACCCGTCGTGCGGGTGACGTCAGGCCGCGTGGATGTCGTGGGTGTCGGTAATTAAAGGGGAATAAAAGCAGAGTGGTGTGTAGCGTACAGTGTCAAATATCCCTCGTTTTCAATTAGCTCTCGCGCGTTCATTAACGGGGTCCTTATGGGTGCGTATCCGGTACCACTTTCCCGCCCAAAAGTGGTTCTTAGTTGGAGCACGTGATGCGAAAGCTATTAGGTGTATAGTTACTGCTATATACGTGTATATGTACCTTTGCTGACGCTGCGACGGGAAAATGCGAGTCGCGAATGGCAGCGCGGCAATTCGAGTTTTATATACATATTGAAAGTGAAGTGTCTAACTTTGTGTGCTCAAAACTGAAAATGACAAAAAGAAAATAAAAAATATACAGCGAAGATGCTCTCTAAAAGTTCCAGTTATTCACGGTGGATTGTTCGTTATTCATTCGAGACCTCACGCGTGCAATTTACCGGCGGAAACAGATGCACCTTGCTTGAGGACGTCTACATAGTATCTTCCTCGTGTAACGTTGTTGTGCACTCTTAAAAATGAACTTCACCGCATAGCACGCTCCTAGCCAACCATTATCTCGAGTGATATCGTTATCTGCCCTGATTTGTTGAAAGCGGGGGGCGTACGCCATTTCTGCGACACTTATGCTGTTCATAATTGTCACAGAAAAGGCGTACGCCCCCTGTTTTCAACAAATCAGGGCAGATAACGGTATCATTCGAGATAATGGTTGGCTAGGAGCGTGCTATGCGGTGAAGTTCATTTTTAAGAGTGTGGATGTGGCCATTAAATATATAGGACAAACACGACGCGAGCCTCACAACACCCTGTTGCAGAAAGGGCGGCGTACGCCCATTTTTATCAATTTGGCTATATCACTATTGACACAAAAAGACGTACGCCCCCTGCTCTCTTCTATCTCAGAAGCGATAACCCTATCATTCGTGGCAATGGTTGGCGCAGAGCGTGCTATGCGGTTTGAAGCCCTGTTTTAAGAGTGTCACGGTTTCTATTTAGGGTGATGTAGCCGGATGGGCCTTCACTCTATACAGTCACAGCTTCACCGCATGGCACGTTGTGCGGCAACTATATGGCCACGAATGATAGAGTTATCGCTTCCAATTCGGAGAAAGAGGGGGCCATTTTTGTGTCAATTTAGGTATATGATAATTGACGCAAAAATGCGTACGCCGCTCTCTCTCTTCGAATCAGAAGAGATAACGCTATGATTCGTGGCAATGGTTGGCGAACAGCGTTCTACGCGGTGAAGTTCTGTTTTTAGAGTGTAGAATCGTTTGCGAAGCTTTTCAAGATTACAGAAGTGACAAGGCTGCTGATAAACAAACACGCATCTCTCTCCTGTTGCTTTTATCGTATCACGCTAATTTCTGAGCTGGCACCAACGGCCCTTCACAGCAGCCCGTCCGTGACCACCCCAAAAAAAAGGGAAAGACCCATTCAGCTAAGAATTTTTCTATGACCCTTTAATTACAGCACACTCCACTGCACAGAGAGAGAAGAAAGATCAGCACCTTTTTAACAAAGCGCCTCTTATTAGGAGCGGGGCACACTATCTTCCGCACTAACAAAGTTAACCTCGGAGACCCTTAAATTTCCACGTCAAGAACCGTAGCTTCTCGTGCGCGCTGCCGAGACGGAAAGATACCGTCGAGCTTTCTTTTTCTCGGTACTGCTAACAAGTACACCCACACATTTGGTCCGTATATTTGAAGTGCAGAACATGGAGTCTGTCACTATTACGCAATTTCGCCCCAGTCAAGCAGCGCGCGTTTTGACGTCTTTGTTCAAAACGTCGCTTTCTGCGAACCTCATCATTTGACAGGTACCGGCTTTTATGACAACATCAATTTGCTGTAGCTGTAGCAACTTGTGAAAACTGGAATAGGTAATTGGAAGGAATCACAATAGCAGATAGCAGACGCTGAGAACAGAACTTCACCGCATAGCACGTTTTGCGCCAACCATTGCCACGAATGATAGGGTTACCGCTTCTGATTCGAAGAGCGAGGGGGGCGTACGCCCTTTTTGTAGCAATTTGGATATATGATAATTGCTAGAAAAAGGCGCACGCCCCTCCCTTTCTTCAAATCAGAAGCGATAACCCTATCATTCGTGGAAGTGGTTGGCGCAAAACGTGCTATGCAGTGAAGTTCTGTTCTGATTTGAAGAGAGATTTGAAGGAAGAGAGGGGCGTGCGCCTTTTTGTAGCAATTATCATATATCCAAATTGCTGCAAAAAGGGCGTACGCCCCATCGCTCTTCGAATCAGAAGCGGTAACCCTAGCATTCGTGGCAATGCACTCTAAAAACAGAACTTCACCGCAATGCACGCTGTGCGCCAACCATTGCCGTCAATGATAGGGTTATCGCTTTTGATTCGAGGAGAGAGGGAGGCGTACACCTTTTTGTGGCAATTACCATATATCTAAATTGACACAAAAAGGCGTACGCCCCTCTTTCTCCTCGAATCAGAAGCGATAACCCTATCATTCGTGGCAATGGTTAGCGCACAGCGTGCTATGCGGTGAAGCTCTGTATTTAGAGTGTAGTTGGCGGACAACGTGCTACGCGGTGAAGTTCAGGTCTGAGAGTGCATAAAGCGTCATATTTCTATCGCAAACGAGCACTCTTGAAACAGATGGCGCTGGTGGTGATGGTGAAAGGGCATGCCGTTGTCGGCCTCACATATGTGGGCAACTCACAACTGACGCCCTGGAGAATGTGCGTCCTGGGCAGACTTCTGAGGAAACTGTGCCGACATATATGTCCTCGGAAAACCGAGGAAAAACCCCAGACAGTGCAAGCCGGCACCGGGATTCGAACCCGGGTACCTCCCAGTCTCGACGTGACATGGCCAGCACGCTGACCACTGAGCCACGGGACCTCTTAAAACAGACCTTCACCGCATAGCACGCTCCTACACTCTTAAAAATGAACTTCACCGCATAGCACGCTCCTAGCCAACCATATTCTCGAATGATATCGATATCTGCCCCGATTTGTTAAAAACGGGAGGCGTACGCCTTTTTTGCGACAATTATGAACAGCATAAGTGTCACGAAAAAGGCGTACGCCTCCAGTTTTCAACAAATCAGGGCAGATAACGATATCATTCGAGGTGATGGTTGGCTAGGAGCGTGCTATGCGGTGAAGTTCATTTCTAAGAGTGTAGCCAACCGTCAGCCCGAATGACCTCGTTCTCTCCCCCGATCTGTTGAAAATGGGAGGCGTACGCCTTTCTTGTGACACTTATGCAGTTATGATAATCTTCACAAAAAGGCGTACGCCCCGTGCTTTCCACGAATCACGTGTGATAACGGTATCATTCTGGGCAATTGTTGGCCTTCAGCGTGCTATGCGGTGAAGTTCAGGTTTAAGAGTGAGGATGCGGCGTCCGCGGGGATATACTCGTATAGCCGCACCCGCGCACACTTCTACACTCTAAAAACAGAACTTCACCGCATAGCACGCTGTCCGCCAACCATTGCAAAGAATGATAGGGTTAGATAGAGAGAGGGGGGTGTACGTCTTTTTGTGTCAATTTGGATATATGAAAATTGCCACGAAAAGGCGTACGCCCCCCTCTCTGTTCGATTCAGAAGCAATAACCCTATCATTCGTGGCAATGGTTGGCGCGCAGCGTGCTATGCGGTGAAGTTCTGTTTTTAGAGTGTATGCGAGTAGTAATGTAACCGAACCAAGGACACACACAGATATACACCATATGCATGATATACCTATACGGAGCTTTATATGAAGCGACACTGACTTTGTTTTGTATACGCTCTTAAAAATGGACTTCACCACATAGCATGCTCCTAGCCAACCATCATCTCGAATGATATTGTTATCAGCCCTGATTTTTTGAAAACGGGGGGCGTACGCCCTTTTTGTGACACTTATGCTGTTCATAATTGTCACATTTTTGGCGTACGCCCCCAGTTTTCAACAAATCAGGGCTGATGACGATATCATTCGAGATGATGGTTGGCTAGGAGCGTGCTGTGCGGTGAAGTTCATTTTTAAGAGTGTACCATCTCTTCTGACGTTCTTGGACTATTGGAGTATATTCTGTTTGGGAGAGACATCGGTTCGATTCGGAATTAGAATTCAATACTCAATTACTTCGCTTCGGTATTCTAAAAATCAGAATTTCCACTAATTGAAAATCGACTACGAGAATCTAGTATATAGGGCACGGCCCTATATAGTACGGGATATATTTCTCTTTCGAGAAGCATCCTCCCATACTGTGAGCAGTTGTCGCAAACGTAGCGTACACGAGAAATGCGAGGAAGGCGATCCATTTTTTGTAAAGTATATATACAGTTTTGTCAGGGATACTTTTTAGGTGCCAGTAATAGTGATAGTTCTAGACATGGTGACGACATACGGGGGGCGACGTTGAATTGTTGCATTGTCAATGACCGGTGGCCATTCTTGCAAGTTGCGTTTCCCAGTGCAAAACTGATAAAAAAAAGCATGGGCTCTATACAGCTGGTACAGCCAGAGTTAATAGAACAACGATACAACAGTAGTTACACAACACAGAGTAGATATCGCCTTTACTTTCGAGTGTGCTTCCTTTCAGGAGATAACTAGAACATGTGCGCTATCATGATTACCCGTCCGGTCTATCATAGTCCTTTTCGCTCCCCTTTTAAACTCGGTCCCATTCCTCATCACTGTTGTCGAAACGGGCATTCTATCACTTAATTCATCCTGTCACATCTTCGAAAAAGCCTCCGACAGAGGAACGGCGGATAACTCGATAACCGTAACCACGTGACCCTCATGTCTCGCTCAAGTGACGTCCACAGAGCCCCCACGTAGCAACGCCACCACTTTATCTTCGTATTATCTGTCTCGAACTTCTAACATTACTCTCTCCTTGACCAACTGGATGACAATAAGGAAGCAGGAGTCTGTGCACCCCAGGGACGCAGAGCGTGCTTTCTGGTGAGTTCTTCCCAATTTGAGCTCGTCGCACGCTGACAGTTTCTCATGACGCAGTGGGACGCAATTCCTCCCCTGAGATAGATAGAGAGAGAGAGAGAGAGAGGGAGATAGATCAGGGTCTGTCGAGTCTCCTCTTTTGCTCGCAAGAGGAAAGAAGTTTGCCTTTACCATTTCACCTTGCCTCACTTTGGAGATCAAGGAGGAGGTCGCTGCACTTTGGCTCGATTTCTTCTTCTTCTTCGTTGTTTGCCTTTTCGTTGTCGCGGTGTTTTGTATGGCGTGACGGAGGATGTTTACACTTGGCGGCTGATAGGAGCGGGTTCACTGTTTGTGAAAGCAGAAGTTTTGAAGTATTGAAGCATCGGTGTATGTTCCCCGTTTTGTAGGGATGTGGCGACTTTTGTTGTACTGCCCTGAAAGGCGGCTGTTGATATTAAAACCAGCTTTTGTGCCGCATACGGGGTTCTGGGTCTGAATATTATGAAATTTTGCTCGGCATCTGGTAAAGATTTGATGCCGCGGCTCCTTCTGTACAGGGACCAGCAGTTCGGGAATCACACGCCTCTAGTATGGCTAACCTTTCCCCTTTGTGTGTGTTTTTTCTTTTCTTTTCTTTCAGCCATTAAATATATCCCCCCGAAAATAAAAAAGAATACAGGACAATTACGATTGTGTAACGCGAGTTTCAGCGGCAGCTGTTGTGTGTGGATGTGGACACTTTTACATATGACACTGATATATGCACGGCTACTTTACAGTGACGAGTACTGGCTTGTGATCTGTGAAGTGAGTGGTGTCGTGTAGAGCTGGGATTAGCGTGGTCAAAAATATTACTAAAATCGGGACAAAAACGGGACAGGAAAGGCTGAAAAATCGGGACACTTTCCTGGACGACGTACCCATCTCTGAGTATGTCAAGACTGCTTTTATTAGCTTTCGATTATGTTAACTTGTTTTGCATCACCGAAACCGACAGTCAGCAGACAGAAGAAGAAGACGGAAGGAGATAGAGAATATAAGCTGAAGTTTTTGTGATACAACCACAGTGATTTCCCGATACCTTGCCGCTACCAGGTACCGCTGTAAAACGACCCGAAGCGACTTGAAAATTTCTATACGATCCCTAATGTCACGAACCATCCTGAGGACGTCACGATCTCTCGCGATCATTCAAAAAAAAAAAGAAAAAGAGAAAAGAAAGAAAGCTCGCTTTATCAGTTTATAGACAAAATATTCTTGAACGAGTGCATCGTAACCAAAGGCCTTGCATTGAGAGTCGTACGAGACCGATTTTGCAGGCACGCAGAGCGCGAAGTAAACAGAGTGGAAGACGAACTCTGCAGAAAACCAACTTTACGCTTTGAACCTATTTCCTACGCGATATATACCTAAGAACAAAAATATTCCGAACGCGAGAGAATAAAAGCACCTAGCCGAACCGTTACCTAACGCATCTGCCCCAATCTCATAAGTCATAACACAACACAAAATCTTTCTGCAAGATCGAGCTGTCTCAATGTAGAAAAGGCTTCGGTAACAATGCGCATAAATTGTGAAAATCCGTCCTAACACAACAAAACGAAACTGTAAAGGCCGAAGAAAACCAATCCTGCCAGCTGCAACCTCGTGTACTCCTATCGAAAGCGATGGATTTGGTTGGCAATATAGCGTTGCCTACGTAACTGACGCGAAGCTCTCTCGAATAAGAAACAGGCGAGGCTGGACACTGTCCGCCAGGTAATATAAGACGACACGGGCGTCAGACGCTCGGGTCGATAGTGTTTTGTGATTATGCTCCGGGAGGGGACTCTGACGCAAACGGTAAACCTCAGGAAAATCTGGAGCCCCCCGTGAAGAAACGCAGGAAATGAAGGTTTAGTAAGGTTCTTGGACGGTGTTGGTGGGCTCTCCGTGTATTTACACGAGAGGCCTGTTTGCACGACGTTTGGGGGCGCTCCGAACCGTGTAGAGGTTTGTCCGTACACAGGCATGTATCGCCTACACTGCGGCTCTGAAAAAAAAAAATAAAAAAAAATCGTGGCACATTGATTTCCACAAATAAGATGACGATCCCGGTCAGGAAGGGAACACGTCAGACACGACTGGCTATATAGTATGGACGCTCTGCTGAGGAGGTGTTGGCGCTTCGGTCGCCGGGCGAAAAAAAAAATCGGGAGTACACTCTTAAAAATGAACTTCACCGCATAGCACGCTCCTAGCCAATCATCATCTCGAATGATATCGTTATCTGCCCTGATTTGTTTAAAACGGGAGGTGTACGGCTCCCGAAACACAGGGGTGACATTCAATATATTGCTCCATAGACGAAAGCGTGCTGGGCGAACGCAATACATTCTGGACAGGTCCTGTTCGTACGTCACAGCAAACGTCAACGCACACGTGACCTTAAAGATGGCCGCGCCCGTTATCGGCTGCAAAATCGTTTGTAAACAAAGCATTTACTGTCTCTGTGCACCGTTTCGGGCGTCTTTCGACCCCGGTAATTATTGTCATCAGATAATCTCGGATTAAACGCGCAGTTTTGTACATGAGGCCTCGTACTGTTGACCACTTCCAAAGATGCGATAACGACCCGGCATTATGACACACTGAGCCGATGTTATTTAATTAAATTGGGGAGAAACGGGCTACCATGTCGCGGAAGAAGCACCGTATGGTTTACGCTGGCAAAATACGTTCGTCTCTTTGCTTTATGCCGATCGGAATATGTTGGCAAGCGCTAATTAAAACGATAAAACAAAGTCACATGACCTCAAAATGACGTTTCCTATGACGTATGGCCAGGACAAGATGGCAGTTTTGCGAAAAGCACCCGCTTGAGGATAGTTACAACAATGGCAGGTTTGTGTCACCCCCTGCGCCACGAAATAACCACCCGAATTCGCCATTAACGAATTCGTCACGTTTGAGTGATTGCGCTTTGTTTACTCTCTGTGATGTTGGTCGAGTTTTCCTTTTTCTTCTTTTCTTTTTGGTATAACTTTTT
Organism: Ornithodoros turicata; assembly: GCF_037126465.1. Taxonomy (NCBI): domain Eukaryota; kingdom Metazoa; phylum Arthropoda; class Arachnida; order Ixodida; family Argasidae; genus Ornithodoros; species Ornithodoros turicata. Next base: position 30,590,753 of record NC_088209.1, read on the forward strand.
TCTGAGTTTATAAGTTTGGGTGCGTCACCTCATATTTCAGCGCATACACTGTATTATTGTATCATATTAGTTACTGTTGTTTTGGGAGTGTATTTTCTTTTTTTCTCTCTCTCTCTTTTCTTTATTTGTTCGTCAGTTCGGCGGACAGGAATCGTCCAATACGGGGAGGGCACGCCGGGCTCTCGATTTGCTGCCAAGGTAAAATACAGCTGAGCAAGTATATAACATTGAAGAGTGTCCAGGTGGATTTTGCCGGTCTAAGCCGCTTCTTGCTGTCGTTCGGCTGCGAAGGAGGGCTTTCGGAGGCAGCTTTTCGTCAACGTGGCAGCAAAGACAAAACAGAGAGAGAGAACTGACCTAAGCTACAATACGGGTCGAAGCCAACGAGGGAAATAGATAGAGGGAAAGCTGTAATGGTCCCACCAGTTTCGTTATCTTGTTGCGCGAGCCTGACAGTTCTGCGGGGCATCTGTCAGGTGTCAGGCGCGTAAAAGATCAAATTAATCCACTTCTCCTTTTCCCATCTTTGTCTCTGGGATCTCCAATGTGAGGACGTGTGACGCTCTGTCTTCGATACCTTGACCTGCCGAGTGAGTTAGAAGGGCTACAGCGTGCGGTTATATTGACCTTTTTAGTTTCAGTTGAAAGCCTGTATATTGACGTTGTTAAAAAAAGAAGGCGTTACCTTTTTATATATATTTCGTGATCACATTGAAAATTCATGGCTTAAATGCGAAACAAGAACGCTAATGTTTAAGCAATACTCGTACGTATGTTATGCTTCTTGTTTTCATTTCGAGTCGATTCCAGCGTATTCCAGCGATTCTAGAGTAGCAGGTAGAACTTTGCAACCTTTTAGGCACAACATATGCGAAAACTATTACCTCCTAAAAGGTGCAACTACTCCACCCTTTTTTCTAACAGTGTAGCGGCGCAACAATGCGAGCCGGCGTCCCATTGGTCTCCCAGCTCGCGTTGCTCAGTGGTTAGCGCGCTGCTCATGTCACGTCGAGACTGGGAGGTACCCGGGTTCGAATCCCGGTGTCAGCTGTGCTGTCTGAGGTTTTCCTGGGTTTTCCTCAGACGCTGAGACCTCTGTGAGGCAGTGTTGTACGTAGCGCCGCTACTAGTAACGGCGCTACCGTATCCGTTACTTTTTTCGGTAGCGGAGTAGAGATCGCGCTACTTTTTTAAACTGGTAACGAAAGAAGTACTTCCGCTACAAATTTGCGGTAGCGCAATCTTTGAACGCTACCGCTACTTTCCGAGCTGGGGTTCGCGACAACTCGACTTCGACCTATCATCAAACCTCCACTCTGCCTGCCTTCGATCAAGCTTCCCGATATCACAAGTTGTGATATCGGGCAGCTTGATCGAATAGCCGAAAGGAGGGCACAGAGGCTGTTATCTTACAAAGAGGATGTGTCATCCACGTGTTCCCTATTTGGGATAAACCTTCTTGAAGATTTGGTGCATTGTCGGAGTTGTCTGCAAACTGACGTCACTCCATTCTGGAGCCGTCCTCGCCAGCTATGAGTCATGACATTGCACCACGTGCGCTCAGGTGCTTGACAGTTGCCATTTCTTGTCCGCTGCAATGGAGGGACCATGGCCTGCTACAGTACAAAACAGTAGCGCGGTGTTCAGATGTCTACTATGCGCCTCGGTGGGAAAGCTTTATCTGTGCGTCAAGGAAGTCAACGTCCAATTTGAAAAAGCACACCATGGTATGTTTACTAACTTCTCGTTCCGGGCAATCCGAGTTCTTTTTGTGACAAAGCTGCTGAGCCTTTTATCGGTAGACTTGCTTTGTGCTTTATTTGCTTTAGAGGAAGAAAAAAAGATATGCAGGATACCGAGTAGGCTTTAGTAAATCTGTAAAAAAAACGGTTTTCAAAATTTTAGCTTTCAGGCAACCTACATGTAACCTCCATTGGACGTCGATTTATTATTTTGAGATATTGTTTTATTTTATGATTTTAAGACGTTTGAAGTACGTCATCAACGATACTGTTTGTTTCTTTCTTAAAAAGTAGCGCATGAAGTATCGCGTTACTTTTTACGGGTAACGGTAGCGGTATTCCGCTACTTTTAGGTACGTATAACGATATCGGGATTTCATTACTTTTTGCTCAGGTAGCGCGTATCGGTATTGCGCTACCTTTTTCGGGTAGCGGGTACAACAATGCTGTGAGGTCGACAACGTCGAGCTCTTACATTAGCACCATCACCGCATCTTTCATACCGCGAGGGGGAAGTGTTACACTTTAACGTCGAATGTGTCACGTGGCATATAAACGGGCATATTCGCTAGAACCATTTGAGGTGGCACGTGAAAAATAGTTCCGAACGAAAAAGAGAAGCACTTCTACAGGGGTGACTTCTACAATATTCCGACTCCAACAGCAAAGAAATTGTTATGTTTTATCAAACCACAGAGTCGCGTGCACTTTCTTACTCTTAACCTTCGCTACTATGCGTTGGAACCTGCCTCGACGATCTTTTTTTCGTTTCTTCTTGCTCAAGTTACACGAGGAAATATGCACCTCGTACCTTCTTATTCGACTGTGCGTCCTTCACATTTCACGCTCCATATCCGTATTCAGCGTACGGTCGCTATACGCTGTGAGAAGACAGCCGCTCATGTACGCGTGACAAATGCATGGAGCCCTACGGTGTTCCACTGCCGTGGAAGGACGAGTTGCGGTGTTTCAGTGTAAGGAAGAATATTCGAATATAACACCTCTGAGAAAGCCCCGGGCGCAGCTGCAATTGACGGCTCTGCCTCACAAAAAAGGACTGCATGCATGGAAACTGGGGAAGACGACTTTGCCGAGGGCAACTTGGTCGAAAGGATGGAGACGTGTCGAAAGAAGCGAACATAGAACATGCGTCACAGACAGACAAGACATCAGGGCAGGATGACTCGTATTTTAAGAGAGTATTGGACAGTGATGGCCACTAACTACTTCTAGAGTAGTTTAACTATAGCTACTAACTACTTTGCGATGGAGTAGTTTAACTAGTTGTTCAACTACTTTTCGGGGGAGGTAGTTAAAACTACTTCTTTAACCACTGCAATGTGTTTTAACTACACCTCTAACTACTTAACGTTGTCCATCAACACCAATCCCATTCTATAGTGTTCTTGAACACCTAAATATGAATCCCAGGCAGTGATAAAAGTGAAGATTTAGTACACATGCGCGGCACAATTGCTCTGCACCTCCGTTCTCATCAAACAAGTAGCTCAAGGTAAAAGTCGGAAGCGCGTGATGTGTCCTGTGTGTGCCCCCGGTGATTCCGCCACTTTACTCTAACTTGGGCGCAGCTCTTGAACTTTTGACCTACATGTTGAACTCCATTATCATCTCTGTTCGTCTCTGGACATCATCCTTTTTCGTTTTCATCATCTCATCATCGGATTGAACTTTCTGTATTAAGTGTAGTGGGGTAGCCAGTTTGACTTCGTCGAAACTTACATCCCCATTTTTTTCTTTATTCACATCACATCACATCACATCGGAAGCGCAATCGTGCCGTAAAGCTTCCGGCAAAATCGGAAGTAGTTGGCGCCTGCAGTAACCTAACACCTGTAGTTAACAACTCGAAATAGTAGTTTAACTAGTAGTTGCACACTACATTTCTGCAAGTAGTTGATAACTACTTTTTACTACAATCAGGTAGTCGATGTCAGCGCCGCGAAGGAACTGTGGCTATAAGCAGCGTACATATGGAGAGAGGACAGCAGGAAGGAGTGGGGGACAGGGGGGTTAGCGTGCGTCCTGGGCCGACTTCAGGGGAAACTATGTCGACATTTGTCTGGAAAGTCTTCGGAAACCCCAGGGACAACACCAGACAGCACAGCCGGTGGCAGGATTCGAACCCACCACCTCCCAGTGTTCAGCACGACCTTGGCTACCACCAACGAGAGGGACGCCATAACCTGCTCGGCCATGCCGTTATGGTGCATAAGATTGCTCGCAGGTGGGCAGCTCTCCGTCGATCCTTAACCGTTCACAATATGAATGAGTCAACAGCCATTATGATATTATCCTAATGACGCAACATTATTTAACGTATAACAACGACGATGAAGCCCATAAATAACAGAGGGGATTTGTGGTTGCGCCCTCAGGCAGCGTCAATTGCTCTTCCGGTTCAGAATCTGTGCTGTCTGAAAGCGGCGTTCCCTAAAGCGTGTCATCTATTATCTGTTGATTTCGTGTTTTTCCGCGTAGTTCGGTAAAGAATGCATTCAACTATAAAGGCCTGTTCCGACATATAGCGATTTGCTATATAGCGCTAGAAAATGGCGCGATATTTTTGTCCTCGCAGTGCTCCAAACCGCTAAAAATTAGTCCAGTCACGGAAAACCGGCAAAATCCAATCCAACCGGCAAAATCCAGTCACGCTTGCCGGAGTTCAGCTCGTGTCAACTTTTTCAGCGCTAATGTTGGCACTACATTCGTGTTGGCCAATGAGGAGGCCCCTCAGCGATGACGTCGCGGAAGTCGTGGAGCTGTTTTGCTTCCGCATTTCACGGCACAGCGATAGCATTGGAACCGATGGGTCTGTCATCCAAAATGTCTGGTAATTTTTCGTTCAGTCAGTTCATCGAACTTGTTCGTCCGCATGCTGTCGAACCCGGCCAGGAGGTGTAATGATGGGGAAAAACAGGAAACGGCCACCAAACTTCCGCTAAATTATAGCGCTAGCGCCGCTTTGCAAGTGTGAACCGTCCAAGGACAGCGCTGTTTTTACGCCGGCTGCTATACGGGGTGTTCCACCTAAAGTGATAAAAAATTCGAACTGCCGACGTGCTCGCCGGAGGATTGTGAGACTTTCGGCAGTTACCCTCTGGAAACTTTTGCCACCATGGAGGAAGGCTTTGGACAATTTTTAATTGCGGGTAATTTATTTTTGTCGATTGAACTTTGAAAATTGCCAAGCGAACCTCACCTTTTTTTTTTTTTTTTTTACAGGAATATGAAGCCTTCCACGGATAACCCCAGACCTAACATAAACAATGCACAGTATCGCAACAGAAATAGTCGAAAAAAAGTGAAAATTACGCTTTAGCCCCGCATGCTTGTTTTTCGCAAAGAAGCGCGCGCGAAATGTGCGTCTAGAGGAGGAAGTGTCCCCGCCTTCATATGTTTTGCTTTCTTTGTGATAAGATGGTTGTCACCGCTTCAAAAAAAAAAAAAAAAAAAAAAAGAGAAAAACAAGAGGCGGGAACACTTCCTCCTCTCCCCGCATCTTCCGTGCGCTCTTCTTTGCGACAATCAAGCAGGCGGGGCTAAAGCGGAATTTTCACTATTTTTTTTTTCTTTCGAGTATTCCTGTTGCGATACTGTGCATAGTTTTTGTTGGGTCTGCGGTCATCCGTGGAGGACTTCATATTTCTGTAAAAAGAAAGTGAGGTCCGCTTGGCAATTTTCAAAGTTCAATTGAAACAAATAAATTTTCCACAATTAAAAATTGTTCAAAGCCTTCCTAAATGGCGGCAAACGTTTCCAGAAGGTAATTGCCGAAAGTCCCAGTACGTCGAGTATACGTCGAGTAAGTCGAGTACGTCGCCAGGTAGAAATATTTTTATCACTTTAGGTGGAACACCCTCTATGTCGAAATAAGCCAGCCATGCAATATAGGACGCGATAGCTGTAAGCCTTTTGCTGGCAGTAGTGTTCCTTTTCAAGAGACGCATATGACGGTATTCTTCTGTGTTACCTTAGCCTCGAGTGGTGATGTAATTTATGAAGAAACGCAATAAATTTTGGACTATTCGGTGGCGTTTCCTCGCGTTTCCTTTCTCCGTCGCTGTGTGGGATTCGATTGTCGGAGCACACATCCAATGCTACGTTCAGAACGGATATGACTTCGTTTCACGGGCTTCTTTCGCAGGAAATAACCTCCACGCAGACGCTCCTGCGCCAATAGCGCCTAGTTTTGCGGAGGAGCAGCAGGATAGCGTAGTAGTGAGGCGCAGATCACACGCCATGTCATCGTCATCATCGTGTTATTCTCTCCTATTTCGTTTTGCTTCTACTTACGAAGTGGGTCGTGCAAAACTGAGATTGTTCTTCATTCCAGGTGTTATTCTTTTTTGTGGTTGCCTATACACTCTTAGAAACGAACTTCACAGCATAGCACGCTCCTAGCCAACCATCATCTGGAAGGATATCGTTATCCACCCTGACTTGTTGAAAACGGGAGGCGTACGCCTTTTTTATGCAAATTATGAGCAGCATAAGTGTCACGAAGAAGGCGTACGCCTGCCGTTTTCAACAAATCAGGGCGGATAACGATATCCTTCCAGATGATGGTTGGCTAGGAGCGTGCTATGTGGTGCAGTTCATTTTTAAGAGTGCAGCGCTTCACTAGGGGTATTACACTCTTAGAAATGAACCTCACCGCATAGCATGCTCTGATTTGTTGAAAACGGGAGGTGTACGCCTTTTTTGTGACAGTTATGCTGTTCATAATTGTCACAAAAGAGGCGTACGCCTCCCGTTTTCAACAAGTCATGGCAGATAACGATATCCTTCGAGATGATAGTTGGCTAGGCGCGTGCTATGCGGTGAAGTTCATTTTTCATAGTGTACGTCTCCTGTCACGCGGCTTCCGAATTCAAGCAACTCAGACGTCTCTATACGGAAGAGGACATCTTTGAAATTTACTTCTGCTGTAAACGGTGATACTGTTCGAGAAGTAGGACGTTCATGATTTACTTGGATTGATCAGCCAAATACTTAGACACGAAGCATTTTGTAGAGTCATACAACATTATTGCCAGCCGATGCATTTCTCTAGCTTGCAAAAACCGTAAAGTAAAGCGTAAAAAGTAAAAATGTAAACGTTATTCGAGTATGTGTATGAACATATGTATGCGTGCGACTTTGTGCATACTATACATTTTAGCTATTCTATTTATGTTGCACATCGTAGCGCACATTTGCAAAAGCAAACAACAACGCCGACATCTTGATGATAATGAGCGGAGTGCCTCATCGGCACAGGCAATGCTCTACCCCATTGCTCGCTGTAATCTAGTTAAGATAAGAGGTTCACAATAAGGGCTGAAGTCCTACAATGTCCAGAACATTGAGCTGCACTTTCAGTGTATGGCGTTGGTGAGCTGGGTTTGACCGTGGACCAAGCAATCTTGTCTCACTGACAACGCGGGAATCCAGCTGATTTAAATCCTACACACCGTGAGTGTAGTCCTGAAATTTGGCAATACGGACAATGGAGATGGATGTGGTCCAGATCCACCAATCAACCACAGCGGCGGCAGCTCGGACAGTCCACCTGTCGCGAACGATAAGCAATAGATAGTAGTGATGACTCACTTCACTGCGTAACGTCATACCGATGCGGTGGCGCTGCTGCCCTGTTTGATGGGCACAGATCGCACGATCATCAATTAAGTCACCGGGTGTTTTCTGTCATTATTACAGGCATGACGCAAAGTGGCGTTGCTATTGGATGTGCTACGCGGTAGAGAAAGGCCAAATATGCCGTACACACAATGCAGTTTCATACCGCCTTTGGCCACCAGCGATGTCTGTTCTATGCGCCCTCTTGTTTACAAATAGTAGAAGTGGGTCTATGGAGCAGTAAACACGATATTGGGTCGCAACCGTATTTAAAATCACCTTCCTATTTTTGCTCCTTTCGTAGCAATCGCAAGCAATACTACAGAGTTTCCACGGCGGCTTCTGTTTCCACATGTTTACCAGCGATGGCTGCAGCATGCAACCGCCTTTCTGGCACGAGGCACGCAATCCGCGAGCGGGCAAGGACGGAGCTGGTCGAACGCCACCGCTCTCTGCCAATTATCGCCATTCGCAGTGTATTCCCCAGCTGTAGCTTGGAGCCTCGAATTCCTCGCCTCTAAATACAGCGGGAAACAATGAAGGCGGCCGAAAACATTGCTCGTGTTCCTACGCGAATTGATCAGCCATATCCGGGTGGTTTCGATTTGAGCGGGCCGTGTGGTGGGTGGAGATCGTTTTCTGGAGCCTCTCTTCCACAGCTGAAAAATTTTTTCGAACTGTTTTTGCGCGCCACTAAGCGGTGCGCGCAATTACAGGGGAGTTGGCTTCGCCCCCACGGACAGCTATTTGTCTCTATAGGTGGTGGCCGAGTCAAGTTTGCCCCGCGGTGGGCTTCAGGTTCTCGGTTTCGAGCGCGCGTGTGTCTGTTTCGTCAATATCCGGATGCATAGATTGCATTTAATATGTATAGTAGACCATGGAGGTGAAAGTTCACGTGACTTCGAGTTTTCAATGCGATGTAGACCACATAGATTGGCCATGTGACTGCATGCTCCGCGTCCTGAATTGAAACGCTTTGGGCTATGTGAATAATTGGCATTTTTCAAATACGGAAGCGAATAATAACGGCGCATTCGATTCGAATTTCTGAACAAAGCGATGTCACTTCCAATCCGAATGTATCTGAATACTTCCGAAGCAGCACTCGCAAGCCCAAAAAACGCCAGACGAGAGAGTGAAACAAAGCGAGTTTTAAAAATGAACAAAGGGAATGAAATAAAGTGCGTGATACGAAGATCCGTGTGCACACATGATCACGTACATATGCTGTATAGCCCTTCATCTGCTCTATGTGTGTTCGGTTCGGTTATGTAACAATTTCACTTATATGTATTAGCATTCGCTTCGTATTTACCTCACGTTATGGCGCACTATGGGCTGTCCTTGCGCATTAAAATTTCCAATAATCATCATCATCATCGTATTGGTCTCGTGTATATAACTAGCAACGATTAATACACTGATATTCAAATCTGTGAAGAGTAAAATGCGCGAATGTCGAAAGAAAGCGAAAGAAACTGCACGTGAGACAGCACTGCTAAAATAGTGCAAGTACAATTGTAAAGAAGATTCTCAATCCATGGAAAAACATAGCACACGCAAACCCAATATGTAACAAGCGACTTCATGCTAGTCTTTCTACAAAGCGCGAGTGAAGACAACGCGTGTGTCCATGCTGGTATCATGTAATGTGCTCTTTCGGTTCCCCTCTCCACTTCCCCTTTCGAAACAAGTGACGAGCGACAGCACGAGTGGTATCACGTGATGCGCTTACTTCGGTTCCCATTTCTATGTCGGTTCCCCTCTTTACTTCTCTTTGCGGCGCAGGTGGCGAGTGATATCAGGAGTGGTATCACGTGTTGCGCTCCCCTTCGGTTCCCCTCTGCACTTCTCCTTTCGGAGCAGGTGGCGAGCGATATCAGGGGTGGTATCACGTGATGCGCCCACTTCGGTTCCCCTTTTTACTTGTCCTTTCGGAGCAGGTGCCGAGCGATATCAGGAGTGGCATCACGTGATGTGCTCACTTCGGTTCCCTTCTCTACTTCTCCCTTCGGAGCGGGCGGTATCAGCAGTGGTTATCACGTGATGCGCTCACTTCGGTTTCCCTCACTGCTTCTCCTTTCGGAGGGAGCAGGTGACGAGCGATATCAGATGTGGTATCGCGTGATGCGCTCACTCCGGTTCCCCTCTCCGCTTCTCCTTTCGGAGCAGGTGGCGAGCGATATCAGGGGTGGTATCACGTGATGCGCCCACTTCGGTTCCCCTTTCTTTCGGAGCAGGTGCCGAGCGATATCAGGAGTGGTATCACGTGATGTGCTCACTTCGGTTCCCCTCTCCGCTTCTCCCTTCGGAGCGAGCGGTATCAGGAGTGGTCATCACGTGATGCGCTCACTTCGGTTTCCCTCACTGCTTCTCCTTTCGGAGGGAGCAGGTGGCGAGCGATATCAGATGTGGTATCGCGTGATGCGCTCACTCCGGTTCCCCCTCTCCGCTTCTCCTTTCGGAGCAGGTGGCGAGTGATATCAGGGGTGGTACCGCGTGATGCTCTCATTTCGGCCCCCTCTCCACTTCTCCTTTCGGAGCAGGTAGCGAGCGAATCAGAGCTGGTATCGCATGATGCTCTCACTTCGGTTCCCCTCTCCACTTCTCCTTTCGGAGCAGGTGGCGAGTGGTATCAAGGGTGGTATCACGTGATGCTCTCACTTCGGTTTCCCTCTCCACTCCTTCTTTGGGCGGCGCGGTGTAGCGGGGCCAACAACAACAGCACTTATATTCTGACGATAAAGTGGGGAGGATTTCCACTCTAGGAGTGGAACGCTACCATGGCAAGCGAGGCCATGCGCTTGCTTCAGTCTCCAATTCCCGACGAAATTGCGTTACAGGAACTTCTCAAACTTGTTTCTCGAAAAAAAAAAAAAATTTCCCCCTGAGCTTTCATCCGTATAATGACTCATCACAAGGGCAAACACATAATTCTCCATTGTCGCTTTCTTTTCCTCTCCCGCTCACTTAGAACCATTTGTATTGGGTATAGAGGGCGACGGAAAACATTGATCCGTGCGTCATTCAGTGCAGACACGCTTAATGTCACCCGTGGGCTCATGACGGAAAATGTCATCGACCACTTTGGACTCACTCAGGTGAGCCATGCATGTCAACCCCTTTCTTTCCACGGATTTCGAGCGATACCCATAACAGCGTCGCAGTATTCTTCTTTCTTGTTTTGTGCGCTCGCATCGTTGCGTATTGATCGGTTCTTCGAAATGGGAATCATAGACGGGAACCGTTATAGTTGTTGTATACGTCACCGGAAAATTTTCGAGAAGAGACAGGTGAACGGGCTGCGAAATCGAGCTGGGATTTTTGCGTGGGCGGCCGTTGATTCATAGTAGGAGTATGCTCTGAATAATTATGAATCTACCTCCGAAAGCATGAATGTGATATGCGAGCGGTATTTTCCGAGGCTGGCTGGATCGTTTTATGGTCAGAGCTTTCGTGCTAGCTACGGGCGATACATAAAGTAAAGTACTTTAATATTAGTACTTTAGTATTAGTAGTACAGTCAAACTCCTTTACAACGAAACTCAGAGGACAGCAAGAAAAATTCGCAGTGAAGGTATTTTCGTTAAAAAGGATGTCCATTATTGGACCTATAGGGCTCCAGCGCGGGACCGCAAAAAAAAAAATTTGCTGTAGTGGTATTTTCGTTAAAACGGTGTTCGCTATAAAGGAGTTTGACTCTAATTGGGGGTAGACCTACACGTAAGGTATATGTCAGCCTATTTATGTGGCGACATGGTGCACGTGTCGCAGGGTGGGAATGCGAGTAATTTCGACCACCTGAGGTTCTTTTGGCGTGCGTCTGAAATCCCCGACGCGCGGCTCTGGAAGCAATGTTTATCTCCCCCACATTACTATACCGTCCTCGGCCGGGTTCGAACCCACGATCTTAAGCTCAGCAAGCCAACACGTTATCGACTGAGCAGCATATTAGTAAAATATAAACAAAGCGATTTATTTGGATATTAGTAAGCTCTTTGGATATTAGTAAAGATTCCATATCCTTCGCTTTTCGTATCACATGTACAGTAAACTCTCGTTATAGCGAAATCGCTTTCTTTTTTTTTTTTCCCCCTTCGAATTATTGCTTTATTCGAAGTCTCACGCTGGCCGGACCGAAATGAAGGCTTTACGAACCCGGTTATTCGAAGTGTCCTGCCAGCCGTCTCTGCTTGGTGCGATGGGCAAGCCGGCGAAAGTCTGTGCGCCAGACCCAGCTTATGTCTTATCTGTCTCTCTTTGATATGCTCTCTGTCTTTGATATACTAAATGAGAAGGCTGTCAAAGAGTTCACCAGCAAGGTTCCCTTTTTGAATAGTCTTTGAAGGCTCTTGCGGTGTTTCCGATGCCACTGTGACTGATTCCCTGGTGGTAACTTTTGTCGAATTGCCGCTTATCAAACTTCTGGTCCCGTTGGCTTCGTTATAACGGTGGCCTATACTGTGTATTGAGTCACATAATAGCAAGCACCTCTAGCTTTGGCCCCTGCTGACCGACATGCTGGTCATTCCTAATTTTAGTACTCGGGACAAACTTAGACCACCAAATCTCCAGCACACGGCGCTGGAAACAGCGTTTTCCTCCCCTCTATTGCAACCGGTAAAAAATGCATCTAACGAAGAACTGTGCTCTGTCATCCATCCATAATGCGTGAGTACAGAGATCGAACTCACCTTTAGGTTTCTGGTCACCAGACTTCGTTGGCTTCACGTCTTTGCTCTTCTTTCGACCTTTCTTGTAATGCCGTCGAACTGAAAGGCAACCAAATGTACCGCATTATTATAAGCGGATATGCAACAACAACAGCCGACAACAGTTTTCGATTGCAAAGCGCATACCATTGAAACGCATCATCGGACCAGCATCTTGCTACATAAATACAGAGCTATTTGTTCGCAACGCTTTGAGGGGCCCTCCCATAGTTCAGCTGCTATTGCTGCGTGTTTGACGATGACGAATTGCATGCTGAGCGACTGCTCCTTACTTCTTCGTAGCGCCAGCGCTCTCGTACATAGAGTGAGTTCCATGCTCCGCCGTTAGCTAAAGCGGCAAGCTTTTCTACGTTCTTTCTTTGTCTTTTCTCGACGGTGATAAATCATGCTCTGAGCCATACATTTTGCGCGTTCCTCACGGTTCGTGAACTGCGTTTTGTTCCAACGACATTCATCAACAATAGCGTACGAGTCTTTGTTGGAGCGGTTCATTTTATTGTAAACGTTAATTTTCGTTGTATGGCCGTCATGGCGGAGTTAATCCTGCGCGATTGTTTTGCCGTTACTTTGTCTGTTATGAACGTGTGTTCGAATTATTCGTTATTTCCTTCGTTGTTTTCGGTACTTTACTCGTGCTTACTGTTTCTCTCTTTATTTACTTATTTATTTATTTGAAACACGTTAAAGGTCCTAGAAGGCATAACATAACGTATAGGAGGGACTCGTCACTAGCTGTATTACGATTCAAAGCAACAATACATTGTTACACGGTATGCTTTTTTGCAGAAACTACAATGGAAACAATAATGGAGAAAATACGCTTAATTATAAACAGTGAAATAATAGAAAATACAAAATACATAATGAAGCAAATGCACTTAGTCACAAGTAGAGTGAAAAGAAGTTAGCATTCGATAGTGTAAAAGTTACGGTGTTACAATTTGTAATAACATTAATTACCCAGAATATGATTAGACACAGCTGTCTTGAATTCGTGGTGGTAATAAATTACAGCAATGCTGCATCGGGAGATCATTCCAGTACTTCGGGATTCGGCATAAAAAAAGAAAGAAGGAGTTCAAGAAATAATCGAGATATGGCTGCGTGGTCACGTCGCGTTGAGACAAACGGTGCTGTCGCTAGCAGGTCCGTGTCTAACGTGCTGTTGAGAAAAAAATTGTGAAACAGACAGAGTCCGTCAACCTTACGTCGTATAGACCTATAATGGGAGGAGTGAAAGGAGGAATTTCAATGACGAGATACTAACAGTGGGGTCGTAATTATGGATAGCGCGCTGCTCGGTTCTGCACCTTCTCCACTGCGCGGGAAAGGTTCTCGTGATAATGATCCCATATAGGTGAGGCATAATAAGCGCTCTATAAGCAACTTTTTTAACAGGCGCTGGGCAGTAGCCGAGGTTGCGGCGGGGGTATATCCGAGGGGACGGCTAGCACTTGAAACGACTTGGGAGATACTTTGGGACCAGGACATGTCGCAGGTGAAATGCATGTGTTGTAATGTTTTAACGTTGAACATGTTTTAAGTACGCGCCATCCATCTTCGCCTTTGAAACCAGAGCTTATTACATCATTTTCTTTTCGCTAGGAGTGTATACTGTTGATGGATATTCACCCGTTACAGTATGTATACTCTATACTTTGTGCATGCTTTATACTTTCACAGCTCCCACCACAATCGCTTTTGTGGAAATAATAATAATAACAACAATTATTATTTGAGTTGATAAGAAAAGAAAAAAAAAAACGAGAAATAGGCACTCATTACGCACATACGCACAACTGTACCTATTACAGTAACAACAATTATTAATACTGTAATAGGTAGAGTTGTGCGTATGTGCGGGGATGTCCGCGGATCCACGCGGATATTATCCGCTCCACGTCCGCGTTTGTGGATGAGGAATATAACGTTTTGAAAATCACACGCCTCTGCGGTGCGAGCGGATATCCCTAAAAAAGTATGTGACCCGGATCTTACTTGCGCGGATACCAAACAGATGCGGATAGTTCGCGCTCTCCTCTGGTTATAAGCGTAGACGGGTCACCATCACATTTGTTTCGTTATCCATCCGGTGCTATAGGAATCCCTCTATCCAAAAATACTAGCACAGTATCGAAAAAGTCATTTCAATTACAAGAAACACGTCCATGTAAATTTCACAGATTACCCCTCGATTACTTTTTCCCAGACGTATATCATAGTTTCCTTTTTCCGTCGGATTGGGTTATTACCATTTCCATTTCGTTGGCTGTTGAAATTCGGACGGTGCGCTATGATCATGCGCGATAGAAGCAGACGATAAGACCGGGAAGTTTGTCGGAGAAATGGGAAATCGACTCAAATGGCTTTCACGGTGATAAGTAGAAGAGCTTTTGGGCCTTTAGAGAGACAGCGCACATTATGAGCGGATCTTGCCAGCCCATCTAAATAGCGTTGTGTTATTGCGGACGTCATTATTAGCGACTTGCAAAGAACGCGATACTGTGTCAGCCATGCTGATGGGCTTAACGTGTCGTCTGCAAAAGAAACTGGCGATCACGCGGTAACAACGCAAAGAAAAATGTAGAAGTAACTAATAGCGAATTCGGGTGGTCATTTCGTGGCAATACGGCCTAGCGCTCGGAAACTGCTAGGTCGGCGCCCGCGCTGGATCACGTGACCGTTGCCATCCGAACACGAGTGCCAGGAATCTGGCGGTTTTAGTCGCTTAGATCACGCTAGGGGCATCGCAGTCGCTCGTCTACGGGTTCCGTCGTCTGCTAACCCACGTGAACTTCTACGTGTGGGCCAATCAGAGCTCTGGGGCCAATGAGGGCCCTCGCCACCCTCGCGGTGTGGACGTGTGTTAAACCAGATTTAAAACGCCTTTTCGTGTGATTTTTATTTTGTAATGCTGTAAGTGTCCCGGATGTCCTCCCACGCTGCACTGATGCTGGATTTCGAAGATTCCTGTGCGCTCTAAGAAAAATGGGAGTCGTTTTAACCCGCTTGGGAAATGAATACATTGCCACAACCATTAGTGCATGGGACTAAACGAATGTCACAGAGTCAGCACTACTTCACGCTTTGTCCTCAGTCCTATATGAACATAATCGCTGTGCATAAGTGAAAATGTGCTTTCACTTTAAATGATATGTCAAGTTATAAAACCTTGTGACATACTTACGGCACAGTTTGTCAAGAAAGGGCCACTAGCTGTTTCTTATTCTATATTCGCTGTGAGATCGACCTATAGGGGGCGAAACAGTCACCTTTCTATTGTGGATATCACGCCGGCCGACGTTCGGAGTTGATGGTTCTTTTCCGTAATTCTTGTGTATATTCACCGGAAGATCACTTGTGTCGCGATGTTACGATACTGTTCGGTTCCCCAATGCTCCACCTACTGCGCTGAACGCGGAAAATGAACGTGTAGAAGCAGACGACGCAACGAAGCTACCCACACTACGGTAGTTCATCGTTTCTCCGCAGCGCGCCGACACCGTTCGATCTCCGCGCGAATATTGCTTAATACAGTGTTTCTCAAACTGTGCGTGCCGAAGGGTACGAAGGGCCTACATCATGGCTAACCTTTCCCTTCTTTTTCTTTTTTCTTTTTTATCAGCATTAAACATATCCGCCCCCGAAGGGTAAACATTTTCCTATATTGTTGCATTCAGGGGAGACCATTTGCGCAGTTTAAGACTATTTGCAATGCTGAGGAATAAATTTCAGTGTCAGGGGACTAAAATATAGGGAGTAATTGCAATCTAAGGGCCTAGAAGCTGTAACTGTCCCCCAATTTGCTTTTTCTTTTATTTTTTCCCCATAGTATTGTCGCGGCTCGGACAAAACTGAAGCGCATTACGGATCTTTTTTTTTTATCATTATTCCGTTAGCGCCGCGGAGCAACGGCGGCTATGAGCGGCGTTCAGATGTGGGCTGCTGAGTACAGCAGGAAGGAGTGGGGAATAGGTGGGGGTTAGTATGCGTCCTGGGCCGACTTCAGGAGGAACTGTGCCGACATTCGTCTGGTATGTCTTCGAAAAACCCAGGGAAAACCTCAGATAGCACAGCCGGTGGTAGGATTCGAACCCATCACCTTCCAATCTTCAGCGCGACCTGGGCTACCAAGTTACAGATCTATAGAAGGAAAAGGTTTCAGGAGACGTAGGCGGAATTCAAAACAAACTTCGCATAGGTGTGCTTTATTTTATTGTATTTTTATTGTTGCGTAGTACAGTGAACCCTCGTTAATATGACCCGCGATAATCTGACATACGCGCTTTACGACCATACTCTTGGGAAACAATGTAGTGAATCCTCTGCAATATGACCCCCCGTTAATATGACCATTCCGCATTATGACCAAAGTTTTCGGGAACGACCATTGTCATAATAACGAGGGTTCGCTGTAGAACAAACACTGGCGATTAAAAGTAGTTATTCGTACTACGTCAAATAGTGATCAACGTCCACTTTATTTTCTCTGCATAAAAGTGGCAGACCATTTCGCAAAAGTCCTCTTCACACTCTTCAGTCCCGATACACAGACGCGACCACGAGTTCCCGATGATCCAACGGTGTCCCCGTGTTCCAGCGAGGTCACGAACTCGCTCGTACACGCGCCTAACACCGCCTCGCACCGGCACAGCAAACGTATCAATATCCGAAGTATCGTTTTACCCGCGCGCTGGACGTCATGAGATATCTCTCTTTTGGGTGGTAGGAGGGGAGTGTTGCCAATGATTGGGTCACGTGACCTGCACTAATCGTGCCGGGTGGTGTCCGAAGCATCTGCTGCGGTTCAGCGATCAAACAGCGGCCCCGTTTACTGGAACCCTTGTATCGATTAGATCGGGTTCTATACTACCACCACTACCGTCAGTGGGTGCCGTGTGCATCTTCTCTTGCCTCCTGTTCCCTCACTCACTCGCTCACTCCCGTCCTTCCTTCATTACTAGCACTTTCACTTTCTCTCTTTCAGCATGTGTGCGAGGAGGAAGAACGAATTCTTCTAAGCAACGCCCTGTAATTTGCTGTTCCGCGGGCCTCGAGTGTTTTATCGGAACGTGATTTCTATTTCCGCTGGTATTGTATGCCGTGTCTGCGTGAATAAATTTCGTTTCGACGAAATTTTGTTTCAGAAAAAAACACGGAAAAGTTTCGCTCTTAACGAAGTAAGTTATGTGTCGGGTTAAAAAATATATGTATAAACCAACTCATTGAAAGTAAAGGAGGAGTTTTTTGTTTGAGGAAAGTGAGGAAAATCGCTCTCAGCAGCTTTCAGAAACTGTGTAGATTTTTTACGGCAATATTCAGCTTGCGTATTATGTCGTTCGGGTAGCTTCGCGTGCCATGTTTGAATGAGGTAGGAAGGAACAGAAAAAAAAAAAAAAAAAAAAAAAACGTTGCATTGCACGGGGTCTTCAGTCACTGATGTATCATTAAGTGGTATTTTAAAGTAAATACTTTCTTAAAGAGGAAAATGTAGATCTTGATACTTCTGAGAGAGCGTGGTGCCCTGAAAATATTACTTTGGAATGCGCTCTATTTGGGAAGCGACTGTATAGTGTTCAACATTTCATGATTCGTCTCAATCTAGTATAGCGTTACCGTACCGTCAATACTGCTTCAGGTAGTTTATGCAAGCTCCACCTGCGTGTTTATTTCAGCATGTGTCTAGCTGTTGTAACTAGCCAATCAGCATTCCTCTTTTTTTTTGCAACGGTATGCGATTCTCGTAACTTGAACCTTGAAACAGATTTTTCTTTCGCAGACTGATTTTCAAGAAGGCATTACCTCGCTAGTGCTCGACAGCGTCGCAGATTTAATTTCCTAGTTTTCGTTTTATATTTCTTTTATATTTATCGAAGCTCCCGCTGCTGTATAACGAGCCTACATATCAGGGCGGTCGTGGTTTATTCGAATCCATTTATCACATACTTCTGCGGGAGGCCCTTCGACGACGTTCACTTTATTAAACGTATAAGAAACTGGCACGGCGAAACACGAACTGAAGTAATACCGGGTGCAGGCAGGTACGATTCTAGCATATCCTCATGCGGAAATACAGTAAAGCGCCGTCGCCTGCAATATCTGCCGATTTCGCTCCCGTTATGGAATTCAGGGACTTTGCTTCGAACTTTGTGATGATGACAGTGTGTGTAGAGGAAAATCGGGGTGTATAGCCTGTAGGGAGTGACTTTTTCGGGTTAAATGCCTTTCTCAGACTCGGTGGGTCTGAGGGTGGGGGCGCCATTTTTAAATCTGTAATTTGGGGAGAATTCGAGCGATAATTGTGCCTTCGGGTGTTTTTGTTTCTCCTCTTGTCTATTAAGTCTCTTCCATTTCTTCCTTTCTTTCTTTTTTTTTTGTGACCTACCAGTGCTAATTCCCGAATGCATAGACAGTGCTGACACACATGGGTGTATTTCTGGGAGCGTAACGTAACACATTCTTACATGTGTTACACGTGGTGACCTTGGTTCGTCTTCAGTGGAAACGTCACTTGAGGATTTCGTAGTGAATGCAACTCGGGTAGAAATCGGGTTTAACCCGAATCGGTCGGAGAGGTCAGTTCGGGGGGGGGGGGGGGATAACCGTGCGGAATCGGGTTTAACCCGAAAAAGTCACTCCCTATGTATAGGTGATTCTCGAATGGGCCGCAAGGCGGCTTAATAGGGAGTTTTAGTGCGCCCAACGAATCGTGTTCCCGTCCATAACTGCCCCGAAAAAAAAAGGAAACGACTCATGATTCGGGAAGTAATTTCCGCGACTCCCCATTTCCGTGGTTTAGCTGGCGGCGCGAAAATTCTCCGATAAAGCACACACGACTCATTCCAGCCAGCGTAGCACAGAGCGCTATCTGTCGTGAATCTTTTACAGAAGATTAACTACTGTTTCGGCATTAAAACGCCCGTAGGTGACATTAGATACATTTTTGACGTTTCATGCGACTATAGGGTGAATGTTGGTGATTGGGAACGGTGACTTTTCCTGCCACAACAGTACCGGGCACACTGTTCGCCATCTTGCTTTCAAAGTTTTCTGGTGACGGAGACACACACGAAAGGCTTCCGATAAATCCCGGTAAATTCCGATAAATGAGTCGGAGTGCGATAGCCTTTCGTACACGAAAACCTCTCCCGCTCATCTGGTGCATGCGCAGTCGCGGCGGCACTGAGTTGGATCTGAAGTGGTAAAGGGGACAATTTAAACTCCCCATTATGTGGTTGCATTTGATAGTGCCATTTGGCATTTTTAGTGAACTTAACGAAAGTGCATGATGTCCAATTTATTTTCTAACGGCATTTTGCACGTTCATCGCATGTACTGTATACATGTCTTGGAAAGAAGAACTGACCAGACCAGAACAAATTCGGTGACCCTCAGTACAAAGAATTGGACACGGGAGCGCTGTCACGGCATTACGTGATGTAAAATTTATCCGATGTCTTCCTGAAATACTCACGCACTCCTTGTATGAGCCAAGCGTCACATACTGTACTACAGAGTTCATTCACTGACGTCGCACCTCTAGAGGGCACTAGCTTTGACGCGAGATCGCCGCCGTGATGCAAGTCTGGCGAAGCTTGGTTTCGGTTTTCTCTCGGTGCCGTATACGCTATTTAGAAGACTGTTATGAATGAATGAATGAATGAACGCATCTTTTATTCACATTAGTCACCATCTGGGGAGCTCAGAGCAAAAAGCTATTAACGTTGAAAATGTCATGGAAGTTACTGGATATGGCAAAGATAATATTCGCGTAGTAAAAGAACTCAGAAAAACCACATGAAGGACGAATATGATGACGATGATGAAGGTCTGGGCTGTCAGGATCTGAGGCCCTACATCATGGGGGCAAATCCGTTAGCAACTGTGCCCCCCCCCCCCTTCCTGCGAGTGACGTCATGTAAATAAACATTATTGCCCGAAGCTCTAACCGAGTGCCTGAGCAGCTGCAGCTGAGCTCTGTCAGCCTCACGCTTTGAGAACATGCTGGAAGCATAGGAGGCTTTGGAACGACTGCCAAGCCGAGTCTTTTGCGCATGCGCTGATGTAAAATCACGTGACGCATGCTCGGACTGTGGAAACTGGTATTGCGAGCCCAACGAACGTATTCAACGCTTGATACTCCCATTGTACATTTTCGTTTTCCAACGTTTCTCGCTACGTAACACGAGTCTCCTGCGCATGCGCTGACGCAAAATCACGTGACGCACACTCGGACCGTGGAAACTGGTTTTGCGGGCCCAACGAACGCACGAATTCTACGTTTGATGCTTCCATTGCACATTTTCGTTTTAGACATTTTTCGCTACATAACACGCGTCTCCTGCGCATGCGCTGACGTAAAATCACGCACGCACGCTCGGACGGTGAAAACTGGTATTGCGAGCCAAACGAACGTATTCTACGTTTGATGTTTCCATTGCACATTTTCGTTTTCCACATTTTTCGCTACATAACACGCGTCTCCTGCGCATGCGCTGACGTAAAATCATGTAATGCACGCTGGGATCCTGGAAACGGGTATATTGCGAGCCCGTATTCTAAGTTCAATGCTTCCATTCTGCATTTTCCTTTATTCTTTCCTTTTTCTGTACATTTGTGTTGAGTGCACTTCCCCTACACATTACACGCAAGCCTCTGCAATGCAAATGCCACAATGCGACTCCTTTTCAATTACTCACGGGCGCCGCTCTTCGCTTGACTCCGCAGCAGAACTTCGCGGAGACGACCTTATGGGAAAACAGGCCTTCCTCATTCTTGTAGAAAGAGGGATATGTGGAGTGCCGTGTATCGTATAGCACGAGTCTTTCGCTGCCATAAAGCGCGATTTCACGTTACGACTTCTTGAAGTCCAGTCTCTATTCGAGATTTCTCGCCGCTGCTGCTGCTAGCAGCGGCCGTTATGGGAGGCCTGGGCAAATGGCAATAAATTCGGTGCCGTCATAAATAAAGGAGGCAATAAAAAGGGGGCAGTCTTGGGAGCAATCGCTTGTCGTCGTGGTCAGGGTTCCCCCCCTTTTTTTTCCTTCAGCTGCCACGCGTCTGGTGTGGATGAATTTTCTTTTTTATACACATACATTTCTTTATTACGTAGGTCTCCACATTTTATATGTTTTTTTTTACGTTTTGTGTTTCTCCCTTTTTAAGAAATTCTGAAGTTGCTTCCTTGAGAAAGAGAGAGAGGGAGAGAGAAAAAAAATGTCGGGTTTCGTTTCGTTGCAGACTTTTGGGATAGAGAAGCAGGATGTTTTGACGTTCTGAATACATATTTCTTTTAGGATGAAAACGTAGAAGAGGTCGTTGAATAGAACTCCGTAGATTGACGCGAATATCTCGAAAAGAGGTTTCCTTCAAATGGCAGGACTTTTGTTGTGGTGCGTGGTGGTGGTGGATTCGAAATGATAAGCCGAGGTTGAGTCCTTTGGCCTTCCAAGGAAATTTAGGTATACAACCCTGCTAGGATGTCCTGTAATGACCAGCGGCAAAGGAATGCTAATTAAGCATCGTGATGTGATGTGATGTGAATAAAGAAAAAATGGGGATGTTAGTTTCGACGAAGTCAAACTGGCTACCCCGGTACACTTAATACAGAAAGTTCAAACCGATGATGAGATGATGAAAACACAAAGGGATGATGTCCAGAGACGAACAGAGATGATAATGGAGTTCAACATGTAGGTCAAAAGTTCAAGAGCTGCGCCCAAGTGAGAGTAAAGTGGCGGAATCGCCGGGGGCACACAGGACACATCACACATGTCATAGGATGTCCATAAGCCCGGTTGCATGCAAAAAGTCTTCAAGTGCCCTCAGCGCCTTGTCGGACGGAGGAGGACCTAACAGTTTCGTGATGTCGAAGGCTCGGGAGTCCACACGAGAGAGGCTTGTGTCTAATGTCCTTCGGCATCGACGTATTTCTGACACCTGAGAAGGATGTGTTCTACATCCTCTACAACGCCACACTCACTACAGTTCGGAGAGTCTCGCTTTCCGATTTTGAAGAGGAGACGTGCGCTGTACGGTACATTGAGCCGTAGCCTATGCAGGACAGTTGTCGTTTGTCGCGTAAAGGAAGGTGGTACTCGAAGGCGTAACCCTGGGTCGACCTGGTTAAGTATCGTATAGCGGGACCACTCGCATGAACAGGCTAGGGACGCGGTACGGAAACGATAAAAAAGTTGGTCCGACCGACAAAATGGATTTCAGTGCAACCAAGCCACAGAAAAAGAAAACAAAATGACTGTGCTGTCTCCTGCAATGACCTATTTGAATAAGTGATGACTCAATGCACAGACTCTGTTAGGTTGATAAAACTGAAAGGAGGACGATTAGCTGGTAAATATGCGTCTTAGTAGAAACCTTGAGCTTGAGGACCAAAATAGAGTGAGGACACGACACTGGTCCGCTGGAAAGCGCGCTGTATTGCACTGAAAGCACCACAGTGGAGTTCGTGCCGACTGCAATCTGCGGATTGTTCCTGTCACCTTTACATTTCTGTTCCGTGCATCTTGTGTGGGGAAACACGTGACTCGATATGGGTATTGCGGTGTAGCCAGGCAGTGGGTCAAAGGGAGTTACAATGTTCATATTTTCTTCGTGCACAGTAAGTAGGTAGCTTCTGTAACAATGCGATACGGACGGCCACGAAGAAAAAATAAATTGCATGCGGACAGCAGTACACTCTTAAAATGGTCACTTCCACAGACAAAAAATGTATATGCGTTTTTACCTCTAAAAGTTGAAGGTATGCGATAACCACGGCATTGCACAAGATCGCGTAATACTGGGACGTGTTTGACCGTCAAGATCGAAAGCGCGCCGAAAATACACTGAAACTAATTAAATTAATTCTCAAGTCCGCTCTTTCTCTGCACTGTACGCGGTAATGTTTGTTCACATAAATTTATGAAATAGGATGTGACTACTTCGTCTCGCCGCACAAATCTGAAAGTATTCCGCTGGCACAGTGCACATAAAACCATCATAAGCGTTACCGGTTTATATTTACGAGTAACAATTTGTTTACGGATTACATCCACCACATTCTCAGCGTGTAACCCATGCGGGTTATCATGACTCTGCCTGTACCCTCTGGCCACCAGAGAGTTTCGTCTAAGCTCGTTACCCATTATGTAACTTCTACTGCAGGAGTTATCCGTTTTCAGAGGTAACGTGTGAGAATTGGCAGTTTTAAGACTGTACCTTTTACTTTTAGAGGTAAAAACGCATATACATTTTTTACCTCTACAATAGTACAACTAACAAGTAACAACCTATTTATTAACGAAAAAATTTGCTGGTCGTTTTCGTGAAAAGCAGGGTAGTATGCCAGTGATGGTGGTCATGGTGATGGTACGAACGAACGAAGAGCGAATAGGTACGACCAATGAAACGTCACCCACTTTGCACTGAAGCGACGAGTGTATGCACACACACTCTTAAAAGTGAAATTCACCACATAGCACGCTCCTAGCCAACCATAATCTCGAATGATATCGTTATCTGCCCTGATTTGTTGAAAACGGGAGGCGTACGCCTTTTTTTGTGACACTTATGTTGTTCATAACTGTCCCAATAAAGGCGTACGCCTCCCGTTTTCAACAAATCAGTGAAGATAACGGATATCATTCGAGATGATGGTTGGCTAGCTGCGTGCTATGCGGTGAAGTTCATTTCTAAGAGTGCAAGTCGGTGTAACGTTGTCTGAGCTACAACGACCAGTTGAGTTTCCCATAAGCGATAAACCATGTATAAGCAACTGCTAGCGGGCGAGATAACAAAAATTTCGACGTCGCAGCGGAGACTTCACCGCTGCAAAAGCCAGCACGTTGATTACTGAGCCAGGCACTATAGCATAGCTATAAGGATGTCTAATATGTTCCCCATATCGCCGAGGAAATCTCCAAACTATATGTACAGCTCTATGTACACACTATGTACGGGGAATATGCCTGTGTATGTGGGAAGTAACAGGGTAATATAGGTTTTCGATAGCCGATATCTTCCTGTCGGTTCCGATCTTCGGTGTCGTCTCTCGTATTCGACGCGCTAACGACGGAGAAAAGTTTGAGCTGGCAAGTCGAAAAAAAAAAAAAAGCGAGATCAATAGCGAGCTTTCGGCGAGCTCATCATTCATAGCTCCCTCCCACCCCTCCTCCTCAATTTTCTGCTTGGTCTGCTGATGACAACCGCGATTTTCAAGTTCGAAAACCTCCCGTATTCAATCTTACTCTTGGGAGCGCCGAATATTTCGATGTGTGCGGGGAGAGAGCGAGAGAGACTCATCAATGCTTCGGGAATTATTTCTCGCTTCGCGGAAACTTTTGAGCGCACCTAATCATCGGTTCATATCGACTAGCTTCTGGTTCATTTGAAGAGTTTTAAGAATATTTTGAGTTCCTGCTAACTGTAGTTACGGGAAATGAAAACGACATGTGCACGCCCTCGTAGAGGTGCGTATAATTGCGGTTGTTTACACCTCGGTGTGAAAGGTGTATTGATGTATTTAT
The DNA here is from genome assembly GCF_037126465.1 of Ornithodoros turicata. Classification (NCBI taxonomy): domain Eukaryota; kingdom Metazoa; phylum Arthropoda; class Arachnida; order Ixodida; family Argasidae; genus Ornithodoros; species Ornithodoros turicata. The sequence goes on from NC_088209.1 coordinate 30,615,392, forward strand.
TATTATTTCACGCGAAGGTATAAAACGCTTGATACACGTGCGACAGAGGAACTAGTGGGAAATCTAACGGTTACAAAAAGTATTAATGCGACGAGTAAATTACAAAGAATACAACAAGCACAACAATGATAACTACATGATACAGCAGCAATATCAGTGGGGTTACATACATATGATGAAACGTTGCACTTTTTTTTTCTAAACAGTGAAAAATGTGTACAGTTGTTTGTCTCTGGTGGCGGGATCCGTTCAGTTGCGCTTCGAAAAAGAAATGTAAGTTTGCCCAAATCTGTTTCAGAAATTGATAACTTTAGTATGTACAATCTGTTCACTCTTAGAAATGAACTTCACCGCATAGCCCGCTCCTAGCCAACCATAATCTCGAATGATATCGTTATCTGCCCCGATTTGGTGAAAACGGGAGGCGTACGCCTTTTTTGTGACAATTATGAACAGTAAGTGTCACAAAAAAGGCGTACGCCTCCCGTTTTCAACAAATCAGGGCAGATAACAATATCATTCGAGATGATGGTTGACTAGGAGCGTGCTATGTGGTGAAGTTCATTTTTAAGAATGTATTGACTTGTTTTAAATTCAATACAATTTAGTACGGATGAAGTGAATTAGTTTTACATTGTAATTTGTAAGATATGCTTCGTATGCTGTACGTTGCGTTAAGTGTGTTAGAGCTATATACAATAAGGATGATGTATGTGATAAATATGATAAGTGGTTTAGAATATGTAATGTAATATGAATATGTTAGAACCGTACACTCTTAAAAATGAACTTCACCTCATAGCACGCTTCTGGCCAACCATCATCTGGAGTGATATCGTTATCTGCCCTGATTTGTTGAAAACGGGAGGCGTACGCCTTTTCTGTGACAATTATGAACAGCATAAGTGTCACAAAAAGGCGTACGCCTCCCGTTTTCAACAAATCAGGCCAGATAACGATATCATTCGAGATGATGGTTGGCTAAGAGCGTGCTATGAGGTAAAGTTCATTTTTAAGAGTGTATATCGGAACATCCCAGCGCATGTACATGCCCATTGCAACGAACCTGCTGGTAAAAATAAAGAAAAAAGACCCTTGTGCCCAAGCGTAGGTCCACCCTTTTATCACGCGCCAAAACAGAGCAAGACGTAATCTGTATCAGATAAGTAGAAGTAATTATTTGTTATATTGGCGTCTTATAAGCAAACAATACGCAAAAATTCAGTTACGAAGATAGTAGAAGGTATAATACTAATAGAGTATCAATACGCGACAGCATCCCGGATATACCTCAGGTAAATAAATGATCCTCGTGGTGATATGACAAATGATACTCCGGGATCGTTATTCTATTCCTCGGCGCTACCAGCCGGCGCTTTCTAATTGCTGATATTTTCATTACTTGCCTTATTCGATTAGTATGCTAATTTTGATCGTTATAGCAACACTTATCTTCGTAGAATACGAAAGCTCGTATTATCTTTGTAGTTTTGAGATATAGACTCACACTGCATGGTTGCTATTACATTCTCGATGACAAAACATTTAACGTCGTACGTCATTGTCATGTCAAGTGAGAACATGCGTACAAATCGTAACGATCGTTTTCTATAGCTCTTATATATAGCTATATAAGTAGCTAATCTAATATAGCTATTATAATATAATATATAATAAACAAATATATATGAATATACCCAACAATTCGGTAATCCAGAAGATGTAGGGTTCGAGTCCTACAGCTCACTAACCTTTTCAGTGACTTCCATCTTTCATACCCAACTGGTCCGCTATTCCGTTTCAGCTCAATGGGAAAGAAAGAGAGCAAAAAAGAAACAAACAAACAAAATGTGTCATGGCACGAGCACGTCCGTTCGAGGAAATTCCATATCCAGTCTCGCACCATCCAATTAAAAGCGGCGTCTGAGGAATGCAACACGCGAAGAAAAGCTCATTAACGCGTTTTCAAGAGCACGAAACAGACATAATGGCTCTTTACTGCCCCCCCCCCCCCCTCCCGTCTTCTCTCTCTCGCGCACATTGTGGATATCTCCCGGACGACGTGCTACTCGGCCCCCCCACGAGAGATAGAGGAGAAAGAAACGGATTCCGTTACCGTATGGGCTCGTACCTTCCTTTTTCTACTTAGCTCAATTTTACTTTGTTTCGAAGTGGGTGAGGTGGGAGGGTAAGCTGATCACGAAGAAAGGCATATAGTCTGAACCGGCAGGTTCGAAAGTGATAAATGATGTGCAAGCAAGTGGTTACAGCAGGGGGTCTGCGAACGAACTCTGACTGTGCGCGCGCTCCGGTGAATATCTGCCGATGAATTTCCGTTCTCTGATGGGTGTTCTGTTTATGCTTTTTAAGGTTGGTTAGCTATAGCCTATCGGTGAGTCAAAACGTCAGATGGCGTGATTTCCTCGCAACGTTGTTTTTGCCCACATTCATTTGCTCGTCTTATTTAAGTTTCTTGTAGTGAACCAATAGCCGACGGATGGGTGATCAACATTTTGTACCGTAAGATTAAGCGTGCACGATAGTCTGAAGTACACCGAACGTGTGTGTGTGTGTGGGGGGGGGGGGTATGAAGATATATAAAGAAAAAAGAGGAAAGGTCAGCCACACAGAGGTCGGCTTGCTATTCAAAAAAAAGAAAAGAAAACGAAGGAAGGAAATATAGAAATAATAATAAGAAAAAAAAAACTGAAAAATCACACACACGATCACAAGGCCTTGATAAGGTCCGAGCGAACGTGGAATATCACTGTTCCCTATGCGTTCCCTAATGCTATGGCACAAGTCCTCAAGGGGATGCGATTAGGGACCACATGGACGTGACACAAAAAACGCGTTGTTACGGATCATGCATAGGATGTTGTGGTGTGCTCATCTTAACTATCGAATTAACTCAATCACGTATTTGAGGGGTTAATTGTTGATTAATTGTTACTTTTAATTGTTTCAATGTATTTGTACACGAACAAAAAGGGATAAGACAGCGTCAGGACCCCCTGCTCCGCACTCTTAAATCAGAACCTCACCAGTACTCCTTTTTGTGACAATTAACGTAACTGTTTAAGTGTCATAAAAGGGCGTACGATGTCATCCAGCATGATATTAGGTTAGGGGCGTGTTATGCGGTGAAGTTAAGGGTGCAGTGTCTCTGCTCCAACAAAACAGAAAAAAAAAGAGAAAAAAGGTTTGTCACTTGCCTAAATTATAGGAAAGGTTTTAGTCAGTCCAACAAGAAACAGCAGATGCATCCGTGACGCAGTGTATGCATTTAGGGGGCTTTCCGCACAACTGCAGATAGACATACTATCCGCAGTATCATTCCGCAGTGTACAAAGCTTACTGCAATTATTGTTCGGGTCGACTTTTGTTGCACATGCCTTCGAACTTTTCAGCCAACTGAGAAACTTGTGACACGTGTCGTTTGGAGCTTTTCTATCTGTCTGTCTTCTTCTTCTTTTTTGCTTTCTCTTTTATGGGCGCCTGGATACACAGAAATATACTGATTGCTTACTTCTCCACTCGTGCTGCAAAATCGATTCTGCTTTTTCCGGTAAGGGCCGGTATTAACGTCGGATGGCAAGAGAAACAGACTGAACGTAACCTAATGCTTTTGCTTGCGTTCTTTCCGACATTGCAAAACCTCCGGTTCACAAATGAGAAATGGTTTTAAAAGGCAGTACGTATTGTGTTCCCATCCTATACCTGACATAGGGTGAAGCATCATTGTTTAATTTTGTAAGATTTTGATTTGTAAGATTTGTAAGATAAGTGATTTTGCGAATCACTCCTGTGAGAACTATATATAGTTATCACAGGAGTGATTCGCCCTCACACTCTTAGCCACAAAAAAGATGCCACAAAATGGCACATTGACGCCTTTTGTGACACGCAGTTATGTCGATTGTCACAAAAGGGTGTACGCCCTGCGTTTTCCACAAATCGAGAGGGATAACGTTAGGGATAGTTCCTATTGTGGGATAACGTTACCTTGGGCAGTGACCTTCCGCGTATCATGTACAGTAAAATTCTGTGTTAGGGACGCACACTCTTAAAACAGAACTTCACCACATACCACGCCAACCACACTCTTAAGAATGAACTTCACCACATAGCACGCTCCTAGCCAACCATCACCCCGAATGGCAACGTTTTCAGCAAATCAGGGGCGAGAACGTTGTCATTCGGGATTATGGTTGGCTACGAGCGTGCTATGTGGTGAAGTTCATTTCTAAGAGTGTAGGAGCGTGCTGTGCGGTGAAGTTCATTTTTAAGAGTGTGGGCCAGATTATCTTGTCCCAGATATGCGCCTCCCCCCTGTTTTGAACAAATCAGGACACAGAATGAGATTATTCGGAATGACGGTTGTTAAGGAGCGTGCTATGTGGTGAAGTTCTGTTTTTAACGGTGTGTATCATCACTGGGGCGAGGTGTATGGCAAATTAGTCGTAAAATGATTACAGGGTACAGCGCCTGCAGATTCCCACCTCGTCTCGCATTTCCGGTGTATTCAGTAGCGATTTTTTTTCCCCACGCACTCCTAAATGTTAAATGCCGCAATGGCAACGAACGCCCGTTCCAACGAAGCGACGACAAGCGTGTGGGCGAGAGACCCGTGAGCCGACAACATTAATGACCTCCAGACGAAAGAGGCGGCCCGCAAAAAAGTAAGGGTGGCTCACGGGGCAGCCGTTTTTCGACTGGGTGGGCCCTGCTAGAAGCACGTGCCACGCAAGGGCGTCACCCTGTACAGGCGAGGACTTTGGTGACATGCGTTGCTTAAAAAGAAAAAAAAAAAAAAAAGAAATAGAGAAAGAAGAGAAATACATCGGTGTTTAACTCAAGGAGTAGCTTGATGCGGTTTAGCCGTCTCTTTGTACTAAGGCCGCGAAGCGACGTCTCTTCCAAACCGAATATATGTATTCGAATTGTTCCAGAGCTGTACTCGTAAGCACCAAAACAAATTAGGTGCCGCTGCGTACATGTTCTGTATATCCGTATATTTATTCATTTACGCATCCTGTGGCCTCGAAGGCTATGTAAAACATAACTCTTGTGCTATAAGATCAAAGCGTAGTGTACACTCTTAAAAATGAACTTCACCGCATAGCACGCTCCTAGCCAACGATCATCTCGAATGTTTTAGTTATCTGCTCTGATTCGTTGAAAGCGGGAAGCGTACGCCTTTTTTGTGGCACTTATACTTATTGTCACAAAAACTGTGTACGGCTCCCGTTTTCAACAAATCAGGGCAGACAACGATATCATTCGAGATGATGGGTGACTAGGAGCGTGCTATGTGGTGAAGTTCGTTTCTAAGAGTGTAGGATACATTGTGTGGAGTTCGCTGCTTCGGGTATGTAATTGCTCGCTTTTTATTCGCTTCGGTTTAAAAATTACTATTCTCACAGCCCTACTTTGTTGCCTTACACTTTGTGATCTTAAACGCTCCGCATCAGGCTATGCGAAACAGTAAAGGCGCAGATATAGTCCAACGTTTTTGGCGTCGCAGTCAGCGACAGCCGAAGTCAGGCACGCCAAGCAAAGCGATCGGGGAAATATGGGTTTATAGTCTGACACGCGTCAGCAGTGGCCTGCGACCGTTGCGCATGCGCAAAGTCGCTGTGACTGCAGCAGCGCGACTGCGACTGCGCTGATCTGACTGCGCGAACGCGGTCGGCGAAAAATAGAACATGTTCTATTCTGCGCGGGCGACGTCCTAGCGCGTTGAATGCCGCCGGCCGCGCTAGCCACTGGACTATAGAGGGTGTGATTTCCCCTGGCGTAGCGCAACTGTGCAGCGCGCGTACGCGCAGCACAGTTACGTCGTACTATAAATGCGCCTTGACTCAAGATTTTGCCAGACTGCTTATGGCACTGTCGATGGAGTAATCCATTCTTGTAGTACTACGCAAAGATAAAGTGATCCATCCTTTTTTCTTTTTCTTTTTGCAGATAAGAAGACTGTAGAAACATTGCTCAATGTCACACCGTGGACTTTTCAACAATGTAAGTTCAGCTGCAAGTGTTCTGGAACAGCCGGCTTCACATTCAGAGAACCACATCTCCATATTATTTTCTTTTCAACTCAACTCAACCCAACTCAACTCAACCCCACCTAACTTAACTAGCTCAACTTTTCAGTTATGAGAGCTGCACAGCACCAAAAGCCAATTTGGTTGGAGTTCCAACGCAAACGTTCTTTAGATTGAGTACGCCCAAATTGTCATAATGAGGAAATGAAAAGCTTTCACTTGTAACGTGGATATGCTCAGCGGTGAATCCCACATAAGCATGTTTTAGAGCCGAGGTACCTTCCTTGCTCAACACTCTAAAAACAGAACTTCACCGCATAGCACGCTGAAGGCAAACATTTGCACAGAATGATACTTTTATCACTTTTGATTTGTGGAAAGCGCTGGGCATGCGCCTTTTTGGGACACTTAACATGACTACATAAGTGTCCCGAAAAGGCTTACGCCTCCTGTTTTCACCAAATCCACAGTGATAAAGGTATCATTCTGAACTCTAAAAAACAGAACTTCACCACATAGCACGCTGTGCGCCAAACATTGCCGCGAATGATCGGCTTATCACTTTTGATTCGAGGAGAGAGGGAGGCGTACGCCTTTTTGTGGCAATTGCCATATATCCAAATTGCCACAAAAAGGCGCACGCAACCCGTCTCTCCTCGAATCAGAGGCGATAACCCTATCATTCGTGGCAATGGTTGGCGCACAGCGTGCTATGCGGTGAAGTTCTGTTTTTAGAGTGAGCTGCCTGACGCGTAGCGCTGTCACCGCTACGTTACTAAGGACGTAAAAAAAAATCAATGCGACATGAAAAGAGAAAACGAGCAAATACGCTAATCACTGAGCACGGTCGATAACAATGGCCGGCTGCTTGCGAGCTGGTTTTGCCACACTTGCACTCGAGTTGCGGGAAAGTATGCTTTACGGGCTTGTGCTTTCTTTCTTTCTCTTGTCCTTTTCATTCTTCTTTGTACACTTTTGAAAGTGTTGACGAACGAGAAAAAAAAACGTAGAAGCGGACTCTGTATACATATACTAGAGACACAGTAACTGTAAAAAGAAAACCAAATCAAATTACATGCGTACCACCTTACGATGCGACAAAGTGTTGATTTACACCGCGTACAACGACGTTTTGTTTCTGAATGTCCCGCATTCCCCTCTTATTTACTGCCGTGCGGAGAAGGGAGCTGCCGTCGTACGAGCGCGGAATTTCAATGAGAACGCGGGACAAGCATGGAACCCCCGACGACGACGACGCATAGGAACTCATTTGCGTAAAATGTTGATCTTGCGAGTTTGCTTTGGCGGTCTGGAAGTCGACTGCCTTGTGCGCGCCGGACCCCACACACGACAGAGGATGGGTATATACAATGGCTCCCTCCGGTCCATGGAGTTTCTGCGTAAACTCAACAGCGTCGCGTCGCGATAACCTTTCGTTCCGTGTTCAGCCTATATATTGGTAGGGGGGGAATGTTTGGCTGGTACGTGATGAGCACTATGGCCCGTATAGTCCTATGCCGTGAAGCTTCGGGAAGTTCACAGGTTCTTTTTTTTTTTTTTTTCAGAAATATGGTTGCTCCGAAAATGGTTGCTCTTTTTTTGGCCGTTTTTTGTTGCCAAACTTGCAGAGTAGCTGCAATAAACGGGACAAAAAGCAAAAAAAAAAAAGAAAAAGAAAACCGCCGCTAATAATTTTTTTTCGAGTTTATATGTACATGCTGCCTGTATTCGTCCTTTCCTCGATCTCTCATGTATGCGGTAGACCAAAATTTGTCGTTTTTCTCTCCCTGCCCGTTTATTACGCCATTTTACCTCCCTCCTGCGCAGACTCCGATTTTCTTGTTCCTATCATCATCAGAAATGTGTGTGTTCTCCTCACTTCAATAACAGCAGATTCCCCACCACTCTGGTTCCTGCATACGTGGCAGCACCAAAGAGGTTTTCGCAAAGCGTTTCATCTATTTCTGCATGTTCCATGTCCCACCGCGTATTACATATCACGATGCGAGCAAACGGGCACTGGAAACTGGAATACAGCGAGCACTACGGAACGAGAAACGTCGACGTTCTTGCCTTGAAGCGAAGTGTAGTTACAGCAGGGAGAACAAACAGGCGATTCTCGCGTGCCGGAGGGAATCGACTGATCAAGCTGCCAAATACTCTCGTCGACTATCCGTTCGCCCTGTATAGGAGCATGACAGCGTCTGATCAGGTACGGCCTACGGGCAAGCCTCTGTTCGCGATATTGCGCTGTGAAGTTCGCTGTCGGTTTGGATTCTGAGTGATGCACGTTACGTGTTGCCCTTTGCAATAGTAGCTTTCCTTTTTCCTTTTCCTAAGCTTTGATTACATCTATACAAAATTTGTTCTTTTTTTACAGAACTCGGCATGCGTACAATTTTCAAAGCACAGCAGTGTGATCCTCAGTGTGAGTCGGTATCACTCTAAGAAAAAAGGGTGTGAAAAAGTGGTAACTTCCATAGTTACCACCTACACTGTTAAAACGGAACGTCACCGCATAGCAAGCTCCTAGCCAACCATCATCGCGAATGATATCGTTATCTGCCCTGATTTGTTGAAAATGGGAGGCGTACGCCTTTTTTGTGACACTTATGCTGTTCATAATTGTCACAGAAAAGGCGTATGCTTCCCATTTTCAACAAATCAGGGCAGATAACGGTATCATTCGAGATGATGGTGGCAAGGAGCGTGCTATGCGGTGAAGTTCATTTTTAAGAGTGTAGGTCACCATAGCGTCTGATAAAGGGTGTAAAAGAGTGGTAAAAGCAACTAGTATATATCCAGGCTGCTACAAAGAGGCGTACTCCCCCTCCCTCGCTCACCGAATCAGGAGCTGTAACCCTGTCATTCGTGGCAATGGTTGACGGACAACGTGCTATGCGGTGAAGTCCTGTTTTGCGAGTGAGGTAGCAACCTTTTAGGCACAACGTATGCGACAATTATTACCTCCTATAAAGGGTGCAACTACTCCACCCTTTTTGCTAAAAGTGTATATAGCGCGGCCCCCTGGCTGATCCCAAGATCGCGGGTTCAACCCCTGCCGAGGATGGTGGCAGCTTGGTGGAAAGGTACAAGTTTTGCTCAGACACGACGCCGTCTTCCGCGAGGGGCGCTAAATGTGGTGTGCCGTTTGTCGATATTTCGGCGCGCGTTACAGGCCATGGTTAAAGGTGTCGCTCGTGATCGCAGTTGTCTCGCGACGTAAGGCCCCGAATTATGAACTGGGCAGATGGCCAGCCGGACGAACATCGCCAGTGTCTTAAAACAGAACGCCTCACCTTTCTGCATTATCATCATTCGTCGTGAATGTGTCTGTGTGCGTGACTACAGCCGCTAGCGCGGATCGTGTGTCAAAGAGGCACTAAAATGCAAAAGCAACTTGTTCTGAAATGAAAGTCTGCGTTTCAATTAGTTATGATGCAAGCAAAATTATAGTTCATACAGCGCTACCGTTTAGAAGAAAGACGCAATGAAAACTGAGCCGGCAACGAATGGATCCTGTGGAAGCAGAGATTGACGGCATCCAATCAGACAGCAGGAGAAGCGCGCGCATGCCTGTCGTGTGCGTGTGGATTTGGAACGGATCCGGTCGTATACGTGACATTCTCGGGTAAACATAAACAAGCCCCCATCACAACTTCCGGTGCCGCGAAGATTTTCGGTCCTTCCGCGACTAAAGATGCTCGGAACCAGCCACCATGCAGAATGATATCGGTCACTTCCCTGATTTGTTGAAAATGGGAGGCGTACGCCTCTTTGTGGCAATTTGAATTGCCGTAAAAAGGCGATAACTGCCCTCTCTCTCCTCCAATCAGAAGCGATAACTGTATGAATCGGCATTGTGGTTGGCGCAGAGCGTGTTTGCTGCGAAACCGGATGTCGTTTTGACAACAAACCGGAAGTGGTGCAGAAAGGCGTGTATAGTGTTGTGTACATGCGCGGCATGACGCGCATTTTTGCATCTTTCAATATCGATTTATTGAATTGTAGCCCACAACAGTAATCACAAATGTTCTAGTGACAACAATATTATATTCGCGTCCTTCGGACAGCGACATCACCAGTTCCCTTGGTAGTCACACTATGTTCTTCGCCGAAACCTACACTCTTAAAAATGAACTTCACCGCATAGCACGCTCCTAGCCAACCATCATCTCGAATGATATCGTTATCTGCCCTGATTTGTTGAAAACGGGAGGCGTACGCCTTTTTTGTGACACTTATGCTGTTCATAATTGTCACAGAAAAGGCGTACGCCTCCCATTTTCAACAAATCAGGGCAGATAAAGATATCATTCGCGATGATGGTTGGCTAGGAGCTTGCTATGCGGTGAAGTTCATTTTTAAGAGTGTATATACCGGAACTGCTCCATGGCGTGGAACGCGCAGCATGGGCTAAAAGCACCGATGTACGAGCTGAAGCGACGTTCACTGCTTAGTGCCGAGGCAAGAAAGAGCTCGGAATAATTCTGATTGTATAGCTTCATAACGGAATCAAAATTTATGAATTACGACAACAAGTGCGAAATTAACATAGCGTGTAACGTAAATTGAAGTGAACTTGTGCGAGCATTTTAGTGCCCTTCGCTCTAATAAAAAAAGGAGTAATTTTACTCCCTTCACGGACTAAATGCATTGCCACAAAAAATAGTCCCTTTCGGGAGTAAATGCAGGGGACTAAATGAATGCTACAGAGTGGAGAATGCATTTCACGTTCTGTGTTAAGAGTCCCAGGTACATAATTCGTGTGCATGCATGGAAATACTTTGAATCAAACCGTCAACCGTGATATATCGAGTGATATAAAATCTTGCCACATACATAGAGCACAATTTGCGACAAAAGAATACGCTAACTGTTTCTTACTGTGAGTGGGTGGGAAATTGCTAAGTTGGCTGAGATATACAGCCTTATGCCATCAAATTGATGAAAGAACACATATTTACGACTGTTGCATTCAGAAGACCATTTGCGCAGTTCAGCAACAATTTTCAGTTCTGGGGAGTAAATGTCGGGGTTGGGGGACTAAGATGGGGAGTAAGTGCAGTTTAAGGGACTAGAAGTTGCAATTACTCCCTATTTTGCTCCTTTTTTTTTTCTTAGAGTGTTGAACGCCATTTTTTGTGTGTAATACACTGAAACCACCTCCGGCATTCCTGCGTATGTGTATACGTGTAATGTTTTCACCAGACATCATTGCAACAACAATAACAAAGGACAAATGATGACGATGTCTATAACGAAAACCCGAGATGACGGTGACCTGGGGCGTTTCACCGGTGATGCTATCGCAGAAACTTTAGCAACGTTCTCGCAGTGCATCTGGTCGTAACGCTGCTGTTCAATCCGTTCCCACACCATATCCCAGAAGAAACGGGCATCACGTGCCGGCACTCAGCTCTATTCCTCGTTAAGGGGCATCCCCCCACACACCGATATCTCTCCTGCAACGGAACTCACCAATACACGTTGCGACAGCCCGCACGTTGTCAGATATAAGTTATAAGGCGGAAATTGCGACCCTCGATGCCCTCTTTCTCCCTTTCTCTTTTTCTCTTTTGGCGTCCGAGATGAGTGTCTGCATTGGAGCTGATTTATATCGTCACGATCTTCCTTTAGATTTGTCCTTTTCTCGGGCGACTTAAGCCGAAAAGTGGCCTGACAACTTTTACGGCAAGGAGCCGCTGTCGATTTTGATGCGGCTCAAAGACGTGAAAACGTCCCCGCACGATACAATACCCCGCTGGGTGGGAAGAAAGAAAAAAAAGAGCAGACGTGGGAAAAGTGCCTCCGCCAATCGCGGCATTGTTGAAACATATGACGCAAGGTGAGTGCATTTAGAAGCGTCGAGATAAATCCAGGTGTAATTAATAAGGCACGCGTGCGTTGGGTTTTCATTGGAAGAATATCAGGTTTTTGCGGCCGGAAGAGGAATATATATCATATGAAAGGAGAGCGCCTTGGCTTTTGAAGTCTTGTGAGGATGAAAGGTGAAGCATGGTAGGAAAGGGCAAGCCTGAAGTGTGTGAGATTGGTCGAAGTTCCGGGAATTTCGATATATATATGAAGGAAGATGCCGTGAGTCGTGACTATGCACTTTAGATTGTTAGGTTATTGCACGTAACGGATTATCAGTAGTCGTTCCTTCTTATTTCTTTTTTTTTTTTTTTTGTGACTTCCAAATTATTTGGTTCTCCCGAAACATATAGGCGCATTTTAGCCACATACCATATCTATTTAGATGGAATGGATGTTAGACATTTGCAGCTGATTTTTAACGGGTACAGCTTAAACGTAAGCTGTTCCAATGAAAGACGAGAACTGATAGCCTCGGCTGTGTTAATTTTTCCGTCGCCGATTTAAAAGCACTCATTTCCGACACTGGTGTGCCTAATTTATATTATTTACTAGAACTGCACTCGTACTGTGACTTTTGTTGAGACCGTCTGTGTGTGTCCGTTTTTCGTCGCCTCTATAGTCTCGTTTGTTTGTTTGTTTTTTTCATAATCTTGTTATCATGTGACCTTTATGTCTTTGCGCACCGACATTATCTGGCTTCATGTCATACCAAGGACTTGGATGTAGTACCGTCACTCACCTATCACTAATCTCATCGTTTCGTACCTGATACTGGTGAGCGACAAATTAAGCGGCAGATTTGAACACTCATCGTCACTATGTGTTTATTGCTTGTTGTTGCTTTCCATCTTCTACATTTCGCGATAGCTTGACGACACGACTAAGAACCACCCATCACTCCACACTCCAAACTTCTTGAGGCAGAATCCATATTCGCTGAAATGATAACACACTGTACTTCCATATGCCCAATCCGCGACCTCTGCGTGGGATGTCCACATAATCCCCCGAACAAGATCCCTATACATGTAGCCGCATTCATCATATTCCTCTACATCCATTCATCCCAACGCATCGCATCATGAAAATACATATACAGGGAAAGAATATCGTCTTGATACAGAGCCACCGCAAACAAGATCACTCATGTACCCTGTTTTCTCCGCGAGCGATGGGCATCAAAGTCCGAAGCACTAGATGCGTTTTTGCTTTTCGCTTCCATGCATGGTAGAAAGGAAAAAGGCCGCATCGTCCGGCCACTGCATATCAGTTGGTCCTCTAGCCACACAGGATTTGCTTGCATCTTCTTTTTGTTACTGGTGAAAAAAGAAAACAGCGTTTGTCTTTTGTGTACAGCGACGAGGAGGACCAAGTCCGTTTTGCATGAATACTTCGTGGCGCCGCTACGCTGTCTTTGAATGGATGCCGCCACATACAAACCAGAGTTGCCCGCTCGTGGCTGCGATTTAGTGCCCGCGATGGATTGCCTGCCCGCGTTTAGACCGAACTGATATTACATATGCAAGGATGCTTTCGCCCTTTTAATCCGAGCCGTCCGCACGAAATAAATTCCCGCGGAGAAGGATTACGCGGGTAGCGTGTTCTGTTAAAGTAACAAGGGGGAATATATGGGATTTACTAGTGGAAACACTAATCGTCTCTGTGTGTACTTCCGGATGGTGCGGGGATTCGAGCTGCTTGCCTTACGTGCTGTGTAGACATAAATTTAATTGGGAGGACGGGATTATTATAAGATAATACTTGTGCGACGTGGAAATGTATGCTGGGAGTATTGCCATATACGCTTTGCTATTAAGTCGATAAGGGTCAAACTCGATAGCGCAGTCCGAAAGGCTACTTAGTGTGAACCAGACGGAAAATTCTTGAGATAAAACTCTTCCTTTTCTTTTCTTGTTATCTTATAATAACGCTGCGTTAAGCGCCATGCTGAAACGTGATTTACGGGGAAAATTTTCAATCTACGGGTACTGAGTCTATATCAAACTCAAACATACTCACGAACAACCATATCGATGTATGTATCTCCTTTTGTGATTGAGCAAGCAGCGGCATAGTTTGGCGAAGTTTGTGTAATCCAGCGTTTCTTTAACGTGTTAGCGTACTACCAAATATATCACGTTGGTAAAGAGGTTCCCCCTCGACAAGCGAAAAAAAAAAAAAAAAAACTATACTCGTGTTCAGTTTAAGAAGAAAAAGAAATCTAGCGCGCCACCACGCAGTGTAGTGTCATGTGGGCAGTCTTAACAGCCAGTACGGAAGCAAAGTGAATACGATGGATTACATTTTCTGGCGAAGGAGCGAGCGTGACCTCTCTGTATCGTCCAGGCCACGTGGTCCAGGCATCCTATCTGCGGCGCAGTAATATGTTGAGAGCTGCCGGACTAGATTTCTTTTCCTTCTTAAGTTGAACACGACTATAGGTGACTAACTGTCAAAAGAACGAAAAAAAAAAAAAAAAAGAATGTCGTGTGCAGGTTAAAGGTTACCTCTAAAAGGTAATCGAAGGGACATCGCTTGAAACGAAAGTAAATTATTCACGGTTAATGTCTTTTCCATTTCGACAAATGTTCTTTTCGCTGCACCTGCGCCGTTTCGTCAATGAATGCAGCAGAAGTTATTTGGAATCATTTTATTTATTTATTTCGTAGGGGAGAGGCAGGTGCGCTACGCATTTAGAACAAGTTTGCTCAGTCCAAACAATTTTCAACGGATCTTATACCTCGTGAACTCTGGTACTGAGACGCGCACACGTAGATATTACTGAGTTAACGTACACAGTTGCTCGCCAATTTTCCAAGTGTAACTTATTGCGAATAGACGATTTTAAAAAGATGCGCGCGCCACCACGCGCGCGGCGCAAAGCAGCGTGGGAACTTTGAGGTACACTTCTCTGTCGTCTGCTTCGGTTATGGTTTACCCCGGCCTATGTTGTTGTTTTTCCTTTTACCTCCGCCTCTGGCCGTCTCGTTCCCATGTTTCCAAGGGCTCAGTTCAGGGCTCAGTTAGTATACGTCCTGGGCCGACTTCAGGTGGAACTGTGCGGACATTCGTCTGGAAAGTCTTCGGAAAACCCAGGAAAAACCTGAAGGCAGCACATCCGGTGGCAGGATTCGAACCCGTGTCGCCTCCCAGTCTCGGCGTGGAAAGCCATCATTCTAACCACTATGCCACGGGAGCTGGTATAGAAAGTAACGTGACGACAGGCTACTCGGTCGGGACCGGAGGTTACGAAGGCGGTGTGCTTTTTGTGACAACGCACGTGTGTGTGTGTTTGTGTGTTTTGAGGTGGGTGGGTGCAGCAACCCATATTGCAGTCAATTCCTCTTACTTAGTTACTCTTCAATTGCTGTTTCGTAACACTAAATATTAAATATTTTCTGTTTTTGTGACGACTTGCCACAACAAGCAGAGCCCTACACTTTTGGTTAAAAACGGGATGCGTACCCCTTTTTGTGACACTTAATTGTGCCGTTCTGTTAATCGTCACAAAAACTGTACGCCCCGAGCTTTCCACAAATCAAAAGCGATAACGTTTGATTCGTACTAAGAGTGATAAGTTGATATGTGAAGGGTTCCATTTTAAGTGTGCATTGCACAGAATGATACCTTTATCACTGCTGATTTGCTGGAGACGGAAGGCGTACGCCTCTTTTGTGGCACTTATGCAATTATCTTTATTGTCACAAGAAGGCGTACGCCCCGAGCTTTCACAAGAAGGCGTATGCCCCGAGCTTTCTACAAATCGCGTGTATTAACTGTTCTGTGCAGTAGTTGGCGTTCGGCGTGTTACGTGGTGAAGTTCCATTTTGAAGAGTGTACATCTACACTCGTAGAAATGAACTTCCCCACATAGCACGCTCCTAGCCAACCATCATCCCGAATGACAACGTTCTCGCCCCTGATTTGTTGAAAACGGGAGGAGGAGCCTATTTTGTGCCATTATGCACGGCACAAAATAGGCTCCTCCTCCCGTTTTCAACAAATCTAGGGTGAGAACGTTGTCATTCGGGATGATGGTTGGCTAGGAGCGTGCTATGTGGCGAAGTTCATTTTTAAGAGTGTACACTCTAAAAACAGAACTTCACCGCATAGCACGCTCTGTGCCAACCATTGCCACGAATGATAGGATTATCGCTTCTGATTGGAGGAGAGAGGGGAGCGTATGCCTTTTTGTGTCAATTCTCATGTATCCAAATTGTTCGTGGCAATGGTCGGCGCAGAGCGTGCTATGCGGTCAAGTTCAGTTTTTAGAGTGCATGCCGTCCTCGCGTCAAGCCGACTGCTAGGTTATGAGGCTCCTTTTCCGCGCGCATTCGAGACGTGGGCCGTCGCTTTTTTAACGATAGAGAGAAGAGATGAGAGAAGCGGAGGCAATATAGGCAAAACAGGCTATATGACAGTACATGGGATGAGGAGACGGAGAGTCACCCTTAACGAAAAACTTTGAAAATAAGTGAATGAGTTCCATCGTCAAAGGGCCTCTCCATAGTGCCTTCTGCTGTCGTCCTCAATTCGCTTGAACGCAGGAGAGCACTATGAAGGCAAATTCAGGATATACCGCGTGAAAAGGGAAGCAAAGGTTTCCTGACAGAAGGAAGAAAGAGCACGGCTGGCAAATTAATCCGGTCATTCGCTATATATTGACACTGTTGTTAAGAGTATTATGAGTTGTTATGAGTGTCGATATTATCGGTTATTACGAACGATAAAACTGGCATATATAGTAGAAGAAACATATTTGCGAGCTCCGACGTTCATTTCGCCTGAGTTTGATTACTACCAGAAGATACAATCATATTAGTGCGCAGTGCTAAAACAGAACTTCACCTCATAGCACGCTGAAGGCCAACAGTTGCACAGGACGGTACCGCTGTCACTCCTGATCTGTCGAAAGAACGAGGCATGCGCCTTTTTGTGACGGTTAACATAACTGCATAAGTGTCACAAAGTGGCGTACGGCTCACGTTTTCAACAAAGCAGGGGGCAAAGCGACGTCATTGGGGATTATGGTTGGCTAAGAGCGTGCCATGTGGTCAAGTTCCGTTTTTAGAGTGTATAGGTTTGATCACTATCAACAACAACAACAATAAATGAAGGACAAGTGACGGTGACATCGGACGTTCCCCGTGGTAGCCACAGGACCCTACCCCACTTCACAACGGTTAATCCGAATATTACATAACCATACTTTTGTAGGACACGCTTTCAAGGGTCTGTTTCTTTCCGAAACCCGCGGGCGCGCGCAGGATCCTAACCAATCAACATCGGGAATGACGTTCTTCTTTCCCCTGATTTGTTGAAAACGAGTGGCATATGCATTTTTATGACACTTGTGCAGTTACATTAACTGCCGTAAAAAGGCGTACTCCCAGTGCTTCCCACAAGTCACGAGTGATAACGGTAACACTCTGCCCAGGTCACCTTCCACGTGTTATGTGGTGAAGTTCTGCTGCGAGAGGGTGGGATATGCTCTATATCGGGTGTCAACTTGTGTTGAGAAATACCTTCTGATCATGCTTCTTTCTGTCGTGTGTGCTATATACGTACACTCTCAGAAGAGAGAGAGAGGGTGGCGTGCGCCTTTTTGTAGCAATTATCATACATCCAAATTGCTACAAAACGGAGTACGCCCACCCTCGCTCTTCGAATCAGAGGCGGCAACCCTATCATTCGTGGCAATGGACGGCGGACAACGTGCTATGCGGTGAAGTTCTGTTCTGAGAGTGTATGAGAAAAAATGAGTAATTTTAGTCCCTTTGGTGACTATAGATGCATTGCCACAACCGTATAGTCCCTTTCGTGGCTAAATGCACGCAAATTCATGTGATGTTTAGGGACTATGTGCAGTGCCTGGGAGTAAATTTTAGGGTTAAGGGACTAAAACGTGGAGAAAGTAAAACCTAGTGGATCAGAACCTGTGCTTCCCAGCTTACTTTTTTTTTTTTTTTTCTTAGAGAGTACCATTTAAGAAATTTCTCTTTTCTTGTCGTTGTATTATTTCCTTTGCTATATACCCCGCTACCGTAATACCATTGGCTGTATGTAGCGTATGAACATAAATAAGAAAATAAAAATTATCTTTCGTAATAACTCCTTGGAAATTATACCGCAATCAGTGTGCACACAAGCATTGGGGAACGCTCCTTTATTTTCGTTCCATACGCATAACCGAACTAAGGAACACAAACGTGTAGCTTAACGCCGTAGCGACGTAATCCACGTTAATTAATTATGGCTGTCCGTACGTCCCGCGTCATTCATTCTAAAATCTGCATCGCGACAGCGCAGCGACGACATGCTGGGTAATAGATAAGTATATAGCGAAAGTCCTATCTCGCATGCACATCCATGTCCCGTGAGTAATGAAGTTTGCCCGAATAAATAAACATTGTAAAGCCTGAGCCCCAATGCGCAGCTCTTTTGCTTTTCTTTCCGCCGATTATTCACCGTGTGAATAAATTTGTTGAATACACGAGCGCTGTCCGTTCGCGCGTGAACGCGCAAACGATGTTTTGTTAATTCGACGGGCGCTGTTGCGGCGACGACGACTTACGTACAGCAGAGCCCGGCTCGGTATAGCTCACTCGGTAACGTATTGGCTTTAACGTGTTGGCGGTAACTTTCACACAGCGATCGTTATCGTTAGTGTATTTAAAGTTCGCGCGCTCGAAAGCCGCTGTGGTATGCTCGCGCAAGAGGTCGTGGCGAATCGCGGGCCGAAGTGAAGCCTTGAACGCGCGTTATGGGATAAGGACGAGTTGAAGATCGAGGCCCCTGGATCGCGGGTTCAATCTCGGCCGAGGGCGGTATAGCAATGGGGGGGGATGTAAACGTGGCTTCCAGCACCGCGTGTTGGAGATTTCCGGCGCAAGTCAAAAGATCCCCGGGGAAATTATCCGCAGTCATACTTTGTAGCATGCCGTCACATTGACTAACACCTTACGTGTAAATCCACTCAAATTACATATTTTTTTTATGTACAGCAGATTGAAGTAAAGTTAAAATGTTGAATAGCTGAAGTGGTTTGCTATCACCGTATGAGTTCAATCGGTAACGTGTTGGGTTGCTGAGCCCAAGATCGCGGGTTCAATACCGGCCGAGGACGGTAGATCTGTGGGGGAGGTAAACATGGCTTCCAGCACTGTGTGTCGGAGGTTTCCGGTGCACGTCAAAAGAACACCAGGGAAAAAGGAATGTCACGCGAGCTCTTGATCCTGCAATCTTCGTGATAAAGTATAGATAAAGCATGAAGAGTGCAGGACCAAGGGCTCCACTATTGGTTGAGGGCGCGTGACATTAATGACCAATGACAGGCGAGACACAAAGTGATCGAGGTCCATTACATTGACGAGAGTGGGGCCCCAGGCAGTCGAAATATATCCGCATCAGTCCTGCACTCTTAAAAGCGAACTTCACCACATAGCACGCTCCTAGCCAACCATGACCCCGAATGACAACGTTCTCGCATTAGATCTGTTGCAAACGGGAGGAGGAGCCTATTTTGTGCCGTGCATAATGGCACAAAATAGGCTCCTCCTCCCGTTTGCAACAAATCAGAGGCGAGATAGTTGTCATTGGGGAAGATGGTTGGCTAGGAGCGTGCTATGTGGTGAAGTTCATTTTTAAGAGTGTACCCTGCGACCCGCACTCTTAAAAATAAACTTCACCGCATAGCGTGCCCCTAGCCAACCACCATCTCAAATGATATCGTTATCAGCCCTGATTTGCTGAAAACAGGGGGTGTACGCCTTTGTTGTGACACTTATGCTGTTCATAATTGTCACAGAAAAGGCGTACGCCTCCCGTTTTTAACAAATTAGGACAGATAACGATATCATTCGCTATTATGTTTGGCTAGGGGCATGCAATGCGGCGAAGTTCATTTTTCAGAGTGCGTGCAGCATCTCGCCGCACGAATAGGCTGACACACTTTATGTCAATGAAAAAATGGCTAGGAAGCAAGCGAGCCGGTGCATAATGTAAAAACCCCCGAGACTATACACTCTTAAAACAAAGCTTCACCACATAGCGCGCTGAGGGCCAACCATTGCCCAGAATGATACCGTTACCTTACCTGATTCGTGGAAAGCACGGGGCGTACGCCTTTTTGTGACAATCATCATAACTGCATAAGTGTCACAAAAGGGGCGTACGCCTCCTGTTTCCAACAAATCAGGTAAGAGAACGATGTCACTCGAGATCACAGTTGGCTAGGAGCGTGCTATCCGTTGAAGTTCTATTTTAAGAGTGTATAGAGAACACGTGTTCCCTATTCTCGGGGTTTTTACATTATGCAACACTTTATGTGTAAATTTACTCCAATTACCGCCTGGTTTCGCCTCATTTGCATGCCAAAGTTTCGCGATTGTATATCTCAAAGTACGTGCTCGTTTCAGCGGATTCTTGAGAAAGAGGGTGGATTCCAATAATGGACGCCTCCAATCCTGCTGTCTCGCATTTTCACGAAACTGACGTCTAATTAAAAAGTTAATTAATGAATTTTAGGTAATTGGTCGTCCGAAATAGTTACATAGTCTTTTCCACAGGACGTCCGCATGGCCGCGCGTAACCCGACCGCAAAAATGTCATCAGTGCTGCTCTCACAGTAGCTTTTTTTTTTAAGTCTGTAACGGATTTTTTTTAAAGATTCACCTTGTATATTCAAGTTGACACAAAACGGCGTACACGTCCTGTTTTTAACAAATCAGGTATATAAAACAGAACGATGTCATTTCGAATCATGGTTCATAAAGAGCGTCCTGTGCCGTGAAATTATATACAGGGTGTCCCAGAAAACGTATCATTGAATTATAATAAAAAAACTACACCACCTAGAGTCATGCGGTCAATGGCATTTGTCTTTACTGGGTTTTTGCCACCTCCTCATGTGAATGTCGTGTAACGTAAGTTTAATTATGTAAATTTTTGCGAGCTCAAGTCGGAAATTTGCCTAGTAAAGGTCACTTTTTTACCCCAACAATGTGAAGAGCGTGTCTAATTTAGTCAAATTAATGGTAATTGACAGCGAGAGCGATTGCGCTCAAAAAGTCATCGCGCGCTATGGTCCGGTGCTCCGAAAAGCATGATATTCGGCTATTCTTTCCGATGGGATAGCTCGTAAATATCACTGTGAATTATCATGAATTTGAGTGAATTCGGCACGCTCTTCGGTGGGGTAAAAAAGTGACCTTTACTTGGCAAATTTCCGAGTTGAGTTCGCAAATATTTACATAATTAAACTTGGAGTACATGACATTCACATTAGGAGGTGGCAAAAACCTAATAAGAACAAATGCTCTTGACCGCGTTATTCTACATGGCGTAGTTTTTTTTTATTATAATTCAATGACACGTTTTCTGGGACATGCACCCTGTATACTTTTAGAGATGGCAAGGGGGCCGACATCGTTACCACAACCACGTGTATTTAGAGTATAGGAAAGAAAACATGAAGGTCTGCATGAATGATGATTCGATATATAACCTGTTAATAAACACATCAATGCCATCCGTCCCCATGTTGCTGGGAGAAGTTTCACTTAGTTATAGCGTAAGATAGCCCTATTCTTAAAGATTTGCACTATTTGCGAGACGTGCTCGAGCATCGAAGTGCACAGGCAACCATGCACTTTGAGAGGCTTTAATCGTAGATCGCTAATTAAATTACTCGCCGCGGAACCGCCATGTCCTCCGCTGCCCGCCTGCACCATGGGCACGTTCGAAAAGGAAAAAGCGACGTGCATCAGAACGCAGGCACATCGTATATATTTTTGCCTTCGTGCGCGTTGCGTGCATCCATACACAGGGACAGCGGTCGTCGGTTGCGGCGGCGACTGTGGCCTGACACGCCTTTCATTGATTTGTGCCGTGCACTCAATGCGACTATGAGCGACATACGCCTCTTCTGCGTGCGCTGGACATGCTTTTCGTCTCCCAGCCCTCGCCGGTCTTCCTCTGAATATGTCTACCCTAGTATACGCCGAGTATGCCGTCACCATTATTCGAAAATGCGAGCGAAAAGTGCACAGTATACATTGTGCAAAAGAGGGACTATGCTAGTCGGTGGCTCATTGGCTAACTTTTTTTTTACTCCGTGTTAGCGCCGCGAAGCAACTGTGGCTATGAACAGCAGATGTGGACAGATGTAGAGAGGGCAGCAGGAGAGAGTGGGGGACGGAGGGGTTAGTATGTGTCCTGGGCCGACTTCAGGGGGAACTGTGCAGGGGGGAGTGTATATGACGCTGTATTTGCTGTGCACCATATATCATGCTATATTTCTAAGAACGTCGACGAGGGTTTCCATTCTGCCAAGTTGTCGTCCCCATTTCTGTACAGATTCTAATGTGTATACGTATGATGACGACAAAACAGATGTACCCCAGAGTCTAGT
The DNA here is from genome assembly GCF_037126465.1 of Ornithodoros turicata. Taxonomy (NCBI): domain Eukaryota; kingdom Metazoa; phylum Arthropoda; class Arachnida; order Ixodida; family Argasidae; genus Ornithodoros; species Ornithodoros turicata. The sequence continues at coordinate 30,637,733 of NC_088209.1, forward strand.
CTTCGACATTATCTCATCTCAATGTCTACACAAATATGCTGTGTTACGCAGCCAGGTTCACTTTTTCAAAGGTAACATTGTACCACTAATCCGAACCTCCTCGCTTCGGCGATTTTCTCACTTTGTCCACCTCGGGGTGCACGCAGAGGATGAAGCGAGCCTCATACAGATGACAGCACCGCAGTACGGAGCTCTCTATATTTTCTTGTTTCTTCTTTTTGTACGCGTATGACCGTCATGGTGTGTACATTGGACTTGTCGAGAGATGCATTCTGAATACGTGTGTAGACTCCAAGTTCCTTCGCTCCTCGCTTTACATTTTTTCTTCATACAGGAGCTCCATCGCCGTTTGTGCACTGCATTCAAAATATGTGTCTGCGTGCATATAAGACGCTGCTTCGTGACGCACTCGCGGTTCGTTTCGGCGCGCGTCCAGTATAAGCGTACAGCATAGTGATAAAGGTATGTTTCCCTATCGGCTCTACGTGCATGCTGTGCTAAGCGAGACGACTCCATGGCATTCAGATCGACACTTGATCTTGATACAAACTGCGATTGAGGTGGCAGTGATGACACTGCACTGCACTAGCCTCACAATCTGTAACACTTCACTTCGTTTGGAGAAACTATGCACTCTCGAACCAGCAGGTCCCACAGTGCCGAATTCCGGGAAACTTTTTGATGTAGTTCCCAACGTACCTTAAGGGACGCAAAACAGCAGCAAAACAGGAGAGTGGGCTAGCTGGTAATGATCACTAATGAGGTCCTCTCGTTCTTCCCTTTTTCTCCCCTCTGCGTCCGGTCTTCTAACCACAAAAATGAAGTGGAAATGGAGCAAAACGCCTTCGACTGCTGATTACATGGTGCACAACAACAGGAGTACAACGACGATTGTAGCGTGTACAGGTGCATGTACAGAAAGGTCATACTGCACGGGACATAATTTTTGTTTTTGTTGCTATCATGAAGAAGGCGGAGGCTCAATGTTAACATCCCCGGTTTTTGTTTTAAAATGGCTGTTCAGTTTTTAAACGAGTTTTTTGCTTTTTTTCCCATTCTTGCTGTTCGCAGCTCATTTATTTTCTTCTTTTTTAGTTATATCACTTCTTGAACGGCCGACCGCGGACTTTCTAACACATTTACGTGAACATTTTTCTTCCGTGCATTTTCTTCCCCAGGGTAAAATCTATCCGACTGATACACGCGCGCATCGAGGTAACGCAATGCCCACACAAAGCTTGGAGCACGCTATTGCCAATCAGTCGGGCGCAACACGCTCCTGTCACATAACAACAGGCCCGAGCACCTCCCTCCACAAATTACAATAGCAATACAAAATATTACAGTATACAGGGAGTCGTACACAGGGGCGGACGTAAGGGGGGGGGGGCGGTCCGGATGTCCTGACCCCCCCCCCCCTCAATTTCAGTCGTTACGTAGAGTTTCAATTGACATTGGTAGTGTAGTAGCATACTGTCCATGTGTACACCCTCAGAACGGAACTTCGCCGCATAGCACATTGTCCGCCAACAATTGCCACGAATGATAGGTTTATCGCTTGTGATTGGAAGACAGAGGGGCGCGTACGCCTCCCCCCCCCCCTCCAACCACCACCACCACCACCACCACCACCACCGCCTCTCCCTTCAAATCAGAAGCGATAACCCTATCATTCGTGGCAATGGTTGGCGTACAGCGTGCTATGTGGTGAAGTTCTGCTTTGAGAGTGCACTCTTAGAAATGAACTTCACCGCATAGCACGCTCCTAGCCAACCATCATCTCGAATGATGTCGTTATCTGCCCTGATTTGTTGAAAACGGGAGGCGTACGCCTTTTTTGTGACAATTATGAACAGCATAAGTGTCACAAAAAAGGCGTACGCCTGCCGTTTTCAACAAATCAGGGCAGATAACGATACCATTCAAGATGATGGTTGGCTAGGAGCGTGCTTTGCGGTGAAGTTCATTTTTAGGAGTATGTGTGGTGTATAGGGTTACCGCTTGTGTCTCGAAGAGCGAGGGTAGCGTACGCCCTTTTGTAGCAATTTGGATGTATGATAATTGTTACAAAAAGGTGTATGCCTCTCTCTCTCTCTCTCTCTTCAAATCAGAGGCGATAACACTATCATTCATGGCAGTGGTTGGAGCACAACGTGCTATGCGGTGAAGTTCTGTTCTGATAGTGTATAGACAACCGTCATCCCGAAGTGAGAAGTGCTTGCCATCATCCCGAATGACAGCGTTCTCTCCTGTGATTCGTTGAAACCAAGAGTGCAGTTGTCGTAGATTTTTGTTAGTCATAAAAAGGCGTATGCCCGCGCTTTCCACATATCAAGAGTGATAACAGTATCGTCCTGTGCAGTCGTTGGCCTTCACCGTGTCTGGTCAAGTTCTGTTTTGAGAGTATAGGGCCAGTTTAATGACGTGTGATGGCGTTAAGTTACGTGAAACGACGCTCTTTGTATAGAAGTTACAGAATCGTTTACAGAAGGCTCAGTTGTGAAGTTAGCAGAATTTTTCGTTTCTGGTTTATCATCCTCACGTGAACAACAACAACAACTTTATTGTAAGATGATGAATGGGGAGTTTCACCGCCTCACGTCGGAGCCCATAATTAAGCATCAGTTCCAATGAAATCTTGGTATATATGGCGCACAACCCGCGGCATCATAATGTAATTGAATTGTCTTTGGCAAGGTATTCAAGAGTATACTTGGTAAATGTTATCGCTTCCAACCGAAATGATGTCGATAAATCCCCGTAGGCAGTGGTAACAGTAAATCGTATACTTCAAGAACCTATACTCGTTCAACTATACAACTCGTTATACATCAGCAAAATACGAGGTAGCTAAATTGACGCCGCGATTTACTCTCACTAGCCCCATCGTATAGATCCCTCCACCCCCGTGACAAAATAACGACGGATGACTGGGAAATGGGATCAAAATAGGAAAGAGCCCAAATGATGCACCTTCTATCATCCATCACCAAAATCTCTTTCGGTACTAAGCTACTCGGGATGGTCGAAAGAGATGTAATATTCATAGTATGAATGCTCTTATATGGATATTATCTAATAATCAGATGTATATAGGGAAGTAGTAGTTACGTATCACTAATTTCCTCTGCACGCGCGCAGGCCAGCAGGCTGTGCGCTGCCCCAGTGCCATTTGTAGATAGTGAGAGATGATAATGGAGATGAGGATTCAGCACAAAATAATCACCGTAGATTGCATAATGCAGTCTTCCATTATATCATTAAGTATTAGGACGTTAATAAATATCGCGAGGAGCCTGTAGAGGGCGTACTCATACTATAGGCGCTTATTCTTGCTGCCTCAGCCGCACCAGACTAATAGGCCTCCTTCCCTATAGGATGAACGTGCAGGGGTATCACATGAAGCCTCTCGACGAAGCTGAAGTTCGCGTACCGCTGTATCAACTGGATGTATTACATTATGATGTATTAGATTAGACGGATCTAATCTAGATGTACTCCCGGGAAAATTGTAGTATGCGTGAAGGATCGTTGTCTCGCTACATGAAACGTTCACTATTATTTACGTTTTCGTGTACCTTCGACTTGAATTTGGACATTGCCTTGCATGTTCGACAATGTCGCTTCGCGGTCATAGCCTCCGTAGCGCGTACCATTATTGGGTTTATGCCTCCACACTTTGATATGACTTCTAATTTAACGAAAATGTGAGGTCTGATAGCCTTAACGTACCGGTAAGTTCTCTGGTCGACATACCGGCTCCGTGAATACGGTCCACTTTTGTTAAAAATACACGTACACAGCAGTATTTTTAGTACTAATCACACGCACTTTTCTGTAAGAATTTGAATGTTGTTGTACAACTGTACATCATTTGAGATATTCAAATGGTTGGAGCGATTGCGATTTATCATCCACGAAAATGTCATACGTGCCAGTGACACCCGCACTAACATTTCCGTCATCGCCCAGAAGGGCCCTTGAGGTATTATTAATAAATAAATAAATAAATCGCGAAAGATGCAGAAGCAGGCGAAACACTCCTGTACAAGAGCGGTATAGTTGTTGTTAGATTTCCTGATTGATTGATTGATTTCCTCCTTTCCAGCCTTTCCCCTCTCCTCCTACGCACTTTTAAAACTTCACCACATAACATTTTCCTGGCCAATTAACGATCGTCCCGAATGAAATCTTATTATCTCCCCTGATTTGTTCAAAACGAGAGGCGTACGCATATTTGTGACACTGATGCAATTATGTCGATTGTCGCAGAAGGGTGTACGCCCCACGCTATCATTGTCTGCGACGGTTGGCCATTAGCGTGTTATGTGAAGTTCTGCACCTTGTCTCGAGTTATGCTTCCCAGTCACACCTTGCACTGAACACCAAGCGCACGAACACACAACATGGCTCACCTTTGTCGGGAAAGCTCCTCACGAGATTGGCATTGTAGGGGTTTGCCGTGCGGGTGATACCGCTGGCTCCCGCCGTCGCATTGTACAGCTGGAGCATGTAGAGTGGCGGTAAATGGTGTCTCTCTCGGCGCCGATGCCCATGCTGCTCCCGCATACCAAACACCTGCAGCAACATGCGGGACACGGCCTCCGACGTATCTTCGCTGGACGATACATGTGGTTCGGTGGGCTGAAGCGGCGGCGGGGCCGTCCGCCCGAGGCATAAGCCCAGCACAAGAAATAACAAGACCGGTGTGAACCTCATGCTGCGTGCTGCCTCATGGCTGCGGCGAGCGGAGGGAGGCTCGACCTCGCCCTACACACGCTGGATGGAAACTGCGCGGACGGACGGCGAGCACAACGGTCTGGGTAGCGCGCGCGCGGTGGTTCGGCGGCGGCGGAGCGGGCGGACAACCGCTGGGAGAGGGGGAGCTGAGAGGAGGGGTAGTTTATGTGGTGAGTTCACGGCTTGGTGGACGACTGGGGGATATTTCGTTGTTGTTTTTTTATTTATTGTTACTCATTCTTCCTCTTTCCAAAGAATGACATCGTGTCATCATTCCCAAGGTGTGCACTGGCACACCTTTTGAGGGTGTGAGGTGCGACACTCGTCTTCCCTGCCTAATTAGGCGGTCCTCACAAACTTGAAAGGGTGCAACGGGCTGTGATGAGGGCATTTTAGAGGTCGCTGATAAAATGGCACAGTTGCAGACCAGCTGGTGGATAAAGTTCACACTGTAACAAGCCCGAGTGTGGGCACACGAAAAATATGTATAACGCAGTGCAGACGACTCGAACCAGCAAAACATTTGTTGTGCTGGTTAAGGTGCGCCCATGCTCAGAGGTTATTATAGTAGGGAGTAGTTTAAAGTTCTTAAAATTCGCTTGTTAGTAGGCTATAACCAGCGTAGAAACCTTAGTGGTACCAGCGTACTAGATATCCAACGTAGTTGAAGTGCACTTACGGGGGGTGGGGTGGGGGGTATGCATTTCCATCACCATCCAATGTATGTGTGTGTGTGTGTTTAATATCGCACCGAGGGATTAGCGCCAGTTGATAGAGGGCGCTTCTGATTCAAAGAGAGAGGGGGCGTACACCTTTTTGTTGCAATTATCATATATCCAGATTAACACAAAAAGGCGTACGCCCCCCCCCCCTTCCCTTTCCTCTTCTCGAATCAGAAGCGACAACTGAAACAATGTAACAGTGAAACGTTTGTAACAATGGTAGGCGCACAGCGTGCAATGGGGTGAAGTTCAGCTTTTGTGGCACAGCCGATTGCGTGTGCGCGCAAATGCAAATTATTCTGTCTGCCTCATTCAATACGTATGGGAAAGTAGACAACTATAGTCGTGCTCCGAAACCAACGCTTTCAAAAGATGCCACTCAAAACAAACATACATACACTGCGTTTGGCCTGCTCCACCTTGTTTCACGCTAAACAGTAAAGCCTGCGGAATGATACAGACTATAAGCTCTGGGATGCATCGGACGAGTATCGTACTCTATTTCTGTTTGTATACTTCGTACTAAAGCACATGTGCGGTATGGTACTTCGCATTCTGCTTGAAGTACTGGATGTTGCCATGAACGTTCCGAGTTTTATTTATTTGTCTGTTATTATTTATTTATCTTTTTGTTTCTAGTCCAGCTCTCTGCTTAAATTAACCACGATGTCTTTGTGCCTCGGCGTGCTTTCGCGACCACTGGTGATTACGATTTATGCGTGTGCTTAGCTCACGGAAATGACCAGGTCCAGCGTGCTCTCGCACGCTCATAAAAAAAAAAAAAAGAACTCCGCTCTCACACAGAGCTTCACTACATAACATGCTGTGCGCAACCATAGCCACAAATGATAGGGTTAATTATCGCTATTAATTATTAGATTATAAGAGAGAAGGAGGGGACTTACGCCTTTTTGTGTCAATTTGGATCTATGATAATTGATACAAAAAGGCGTACGCCCCCCCCCTCTCTCTCTCTCTCTGTCCGAATCAGTAGCGAGAACCCTATCATTCGTGGCAATGGTTGGCGCACAGCGTGCTATGCAATGAAGTTCTGTTTTTGGAGTGTTGCCAACCGCCATCTCGAATGATGTCGTCCCCTTCCCTGATTTGTTGAAAACGGTACGCGTACGCCTTTTTGTGACATTTACCCCGCGCTTTCGACAAATGAGGTGTCTTAACGGTATCGTTTTTGCGCAATGATTGGTCCTCGGCATGTCATGTGGTGAAGCTATGTTTTGAGATGTCGGCACAGTTCCCTTAGAAGTCGGCCCAGGACGCACATTCCCCCAGGGCGTCAGTCGTGACGTTGCCCACATACGTGAGGCCGACAACGGCAAGCCCTATCACCACCACCACCACCCACCACCTATGTTTTGAGATTGCGTTCGATGATATCCGAAGGTAACCGGAAGTCTTCTGCCGTTAGAGGATGTTCTAGTCATCTGAAACGTGATCGCAGATTTTCTTTTCATTTTTTTTCCCCTTTGTTACTGTGTAAAATCGGTTTATATCCCTTTTATATGCAAGACCTCTCAACGCGGTAGAAAACTGAAGTTGCGACATCTGAGAAAAATAAAACGAAGCAGGTGACAAACTATGGGGGAAAGAATACATGATATGCTGGACACGACAACGCGGAACGTGGAAATTCAGCAGCGTTTTTATTATTATTATTTTTTATTTTCTAAATGTCGCTATATAGTTTACTGCGTGGCCAAACAGTTAGAGTGTCACTTCCTGCGCCCAGGCTGCCGACGTGACACGAGTTTGAATCTGAACGTGGCTGTGCAGTCTGCCGCGTTTCCTGTGTGTTTTCGGCAGACACTTTCAGACAGATCGCTAGCCATGCATATGGAAATGGAAGCAAAAAGAAAAACACAGAGTTAGTTAGGCTCCATACATCGATGTCTAACCCTACTTCGCGTATATAGAGCTGTTAAACGTTAAGAAAAAAAGTACACTTATACACTAATAAGTATAGTATACTTATGAATAAACATAATTACAGGCCTGGCCTCGTGGTCTCGTATTTTTTGTACTCTATATTGAGACACAATAAACCTATCAGTATCAGTAATTGAAGAGGTGTGTGTGAGAGACCGGGACTCTGATCAGTTGCAGGTACCGAAAGCAAGCGTATCAAAAAGTACGCCGTAAAGACAGAACTTCACCACTTCACCGGAACTTCACCAAGTCGAACACTGTGGGGGCGAACCATTGCGCAGAGTGATTATCACTCCTGACTTGTTGGGAAAGCGCGGGGCGTACGCCTTTTTTGTGACAATTAACGCAACTTCATCAGTGTCGCAAAAGGGCGTTCGCCACTCGTAAACCGTCGCAATATCACATGGCCGGCTATCCAGTGCCGCGAGCGAAGATGGCAACACACATTCGTATCGAACCTATATGGGGCCGTAACGTTTACTCTACAACACGATAGATTCGTTATGTACGATACCAGTATATATACGCATATATGCACGCGCACGATATATTATTTATTCACAACCTGAGTCTGTGTGAAAGTTTCATTGGTCATTTCTTCAACTGAACGACATACACGCGCCAGCAGATGACATGCATTGGTTGACTCTCGATATCCGTGGTTTTCCTTACTCCGTTCAACGGCAAGCCCTTTCACCATCACCACCACCACCACCACCTTACTCCGTTAGCCCTTTCACTTTTATACCTGAACGTGCACCCGTTGGCCCTCTCATTTGCCTCCGTACCTTTCTTTTTTATTTTTTTTTTATTTCCAGTATTACTTGTTTGTCCGGACTTCCCCGTACTGAGTTTGCCTGTTTATGGTTCCTCGTAACCCGTAGCAACCGCCCTTTGGAACGACAACATATCGGCGCCGTGCTCACTCTACTACATGTACAATAACACCTTCGTGATTTCCCGCTTCACTCCTTCTTCGTATATCTCTCTCATTTATCATTCGTGCGGCAGTTACAATCCGATCTCATCCATCACACGTATATCGAAATGGGAACTTGTCGTATACATGGCCCCATGAAGGTGTGTCTCGTACAACGCTATATACAGTGTGTCGTTGCTGCAGAGAGCTTGTGTCATTGCAAAGAGAGCGAGAGAAAACGCGCGTTCCATTTTGTGTGGCTCGTTCTGATCATTCTTTTGCTCGTGCAGGCTTAGAAGCGACGGTTCTTGCGATATCAACCCGAATGGTCAGAAAGAAAGGACTCAAGGGTGTAGACTGTTTTTCCTGTACTGCTCGCTTAAGGGCATCGTGCACAAACACATAGTGCATCGATGGTGAAACACCTCCATGTCGTCGTCACCATCTCCGTGTTGTTCCGAAAATGGGAGCTCAACGCGAGGCAGGGAGGGGTGCAGCACAGTTAAGTAGGCTATTTTATAAACAAAAAGAAAAGAAAAAACGGTCCAATTATATTTTATTTATATTTATAGTATATATTATATTTATATCTTAGTTTTATTTATATATATATATTTATTATACTCATATTTATACTGACTTAAAGGGACGGTCGCGTCCGTTCCAGTCGATTTCGAAACTACAGTGTCATTTTATTCCTCGTGGACCACTGGCTACGGTATCGAAAATCCCACTGGAAATAGTGGTGTAGTTTGACTGTTATTGGATGGAGTACATAACAAGAGCAGACGCCGGATGTTGAGAGTATGCCGGAAGTCGCTCTCTGGAAAAAGGAGAAAACGTCGCTCCCTAAGAACCAATGAGGGCCTTGACCTTGAGAAAAAGACTGCCGCGGCCGTGCGTAAGGGCGACTCAGAGTTCCGGGGCGTCTGGACGGCGCCTTTCCCCAACTGCGTCACCTGACAGTGAGTTTGTGTGTACGTCGTTGCACGTTTCGCTTCTGGTGAGTCCTCGTGTCCCCAGTTACGGGCTTGTGATTTAGCCATAGCGAAACCTCTCCCATGTTTTTCCAAACGCCAACTGTCCGACAGGTCAATTGCGCATCACCATATAAATCACGCAACTGAGCAAATATAAGAACAAACGAACCAATCAATCCTGGTGCAAATCCGTGTTCCACGCATGCCGTGTGCCAAACGGCTCCTGCGTGTGTTTGTGCTCTGTGTTGACTAAATTGACGGCTACGAAAAGATCGCCCGCGTGATGGCAGCACATTTTGAAGACCACGGTGCAGCATCGTTTCAGTGCCGGCGGTAACCGAATATAAACACACTCTCGTGGCGTACTGGAGGCCAAACCTTCTTTTTCACTTGTTTTGTCAGCGGCAGAATCGCTTTGGCAGCCACCCAAGACAAGCAGGCCAGCCGTCCCTCGGTTCTTCCTATTAGCAGTGTACGTTTTACTGGTTTCCAATTTAAGGCAAGGCAAACAGAGGGGTATGTTTAACAATGTTGTACGAACATAAACCACCGAGAGAAGCCGCGGAGCTTTAAGCTCTAACAAGCCTCGATAAATTGACTCCCTAAGTACTTGCGCGCTCTTCTGGAAGTTGTGTGCTCTCTCTCTCTCTCTTTTTTTTTTTGCCCTACATGTGTGCGCGTTTGTGAAGAGAAAGAATGTATATCACGTATGTACATATACTTTCAAAGGCTCTTGTAACCACGCTTACCTTTCCTCTTTTCTTTTCTTTCTAATAAACATATCCCCCCCCCCCTCTTTCTTGTAACCATTTCGTCTGGGAGAAGTTGGAGCCTCGGCCTCAAAGTCGACATCTCTAGTTTTTTTTTTTCCTTTTTTTTTTCATGAATACTACGTGCACAGTGTTGTTCGCTTGTTTCCCTAACCCGCAGCTTATTTATTTTTTTACTTACATCTGTATTATGATCTCAAATACCACGGAGTGATATGCTGAGTAACACTAATAAAAATGAGTTTCACTACATAGCACGCTCCTAGCCAACCATCATCCCGAATGCCAACGTTCTCACCCCTGATTTGTTGAAAACGGGAGGCGGAGCCTATTTCGTGACACTTATGCAGTTCATAATTGTCACAAAAATGGCGTACGCCTCCCGTTTCCAGCAAATCAGGGGAGAGAACGATGTCATTCGAGATGATGGTTGGCTAGGAGCGTGCTATGCGGTGAAGATCGGTTTTAAGAGTGTACGGCTTATACGTCTAGTGCGGGGATGGAGCTTTCATTTTCTTTAGTTGTTTATTTATTTATTTATTTTTACTGTTCGTGGAAAACTCTCTCTCGATATCGAATGCTTAGAGCTCGCATACCTCGTGTGGTTCTTGGCGATAAGCTTCCTCGCGTGCAACCGTTGTTAGTCAGGAGACAGCTGTGACGGAACGTACGAGGGCAAACTTGACGTACTTCAGCCGTACAGCCCAGATTCTCGAAGCCCATGTCAGCGCATCACATATGATTCACTCGCGGCTGTGTCCTCCGCTGGCAGAGCTATGACAGCTGCCCACTCCATCACCATTCGTCTGAGCACTGTACAGCCGGTATGTATCACATGTATGTAATACATGGCAGAGCGTGCGGACGTCGTATACGTTTGTCTAGTGTAGGAAAAACGCTGTGATGCCCATTAGCTTTCGCTCTCTCCACTGAAGGAAGAGAAGGATTAGAGGATGGATCGTCAGACCGGACAAGGTGTCAAGAGGAAGAACTCCATTTATAGGAAGACATCAATCTTACGCAAGGGTTCATAGCGTCGGTGGTGCACTTCTTGGTACGTTTAAGCCTGCAATGTAGGATCCATATCCGTTTCGTGTGAGATCCATCAGGGAATACTGGGAATAAGACGTGGGAGGGTTCTGGAGCGGGGATCTTTTAGGTTCTTTCGGCATGAGTGCGCGATAGCAACCATGCTTGAATGCGCTGTTGGAAAAGGGAAATCTACGTTGGAAGTCATTGTTACCTTTTTCTGCGTACCCATATAGTCATATGTCCCCAAAGCTCCAATGAAGCGATGCATGAAAGTAACACGTCGCCATGCATGTTGGTTAACGGCTCTGTAGCCTTCATATAGAACTCTCATAATACCTAGAAACCAATGTGGCGAATAGGGACATATCAGCAACTGAGCCGCTATATAGATACAGTATAGCGTGTAAACTACGTTCCGAGCTATATTTCCTACAAGCTCCGTACCCCGTTGTCACATGTCGCAGTAGATGGTTGACACGTTCAGTACCGCTTCATTACGGACTACAGGAAACAATTCAAGCACGTCCGATTATAGCAGACACGAGACGGACACACCTCACGCACGGAGCCCAGGACAAAAAATAATACATGGATTGGATCGGATACCAGAAATGCCGAGGAGGAGTAACGGTCATGCGTTCAAATGCCGTATCTATCATGGTGGCTCCATGACTTGCACTTTGGGGGAGAGCAACGCGCATCCCTTACAGGTCCTTTGCTTTTCCCCATGTCTCTCTCTCCCCCAGCTTTTCTCCTAGCCTGTCTCCTTGTGGTTTCTATATGGTAGCCCTACAAATCGTACTCCCACGAGGACCGTCATGCCCAACTCTTCCTATACTATCTTTCCTTACAGATTACTTCCTTCTGTTCCTCTTGGCTGCTGTGCATTATTACTGGATGGGCCAGTTGCGACGTTTCCGGGATTTGCGGTGCATTTGGTATGCACGTCTAAAAGACACTGAGGGCATCGTCTCGGGTAATCCGAGCGCTGTGCGCCCGCATTGAAGTTATACGTCGCTCCAAATGAAGGCTTGGCCTGGGATTAGGCTGCGTGTTCCAGAGCTTTACTGTTCCGGACGCATTGACCGAACGGATGACCACTGTGATCCCTTTTCCTTCACCGCGGATTCGAGGAATGGTACGCTCTCTGGAGGCTTGAGTTGTTACACTGCATCCCAACCGGTCCCGGGTGTGGTGCTGTGTCTCCTTTGCATACACGCGGGCAGAGTTCGTGGATTCCCGCTGCATCCATTAATTCTTCCATTCTTCAAGCTGAGAGACTGCCGACGCGGAAGCATAGCATGTCTGCACTGCGGACGGCAAAGTCAACGACTTTTTATGTCGGGAAGGAAAATGGACCTCTCGTGGAGGATGTAGGTAGCACAACAGCACCGAATATCCTTTGGATGTACGCATAATGTCCTAATGAATTCGTACGTCCGATGGATATCCCTCAAATATCCATCGGACGTACGAATTCGTTAGGACATTATTCGTAGGTTCAGAGGATATTTGATGTTGTTGGGGTGATAGTCTTCGCGAACCGCGCTCGGAATGGGAGCAGAATGATAAGTTTCTCCACCGCACTAGGTTGACTGTTATGTCGTACACAGTATAGAAACAGAACTTCTCAGCATAACACGCTGGTAGTCAACAACGCTCTCCCCTGATTCGTTGAAAACGGGAGGCGCGTACGCCCTTTTGTGACACTTATGCACTCTAAAAACAGAACTCCACCGCATAGCACGCTCTGCGCCAACCGTTGCCACTTCCAATCATTCATCCGTCAATGAATCAATGGCAATCATTCATCCAAATTTCCATAAAAAAGGCGTACGCCATTTTCTCTCTTCGAGCCAGAAGCAGTAACCCAATCGCTCGTGGCAATGGTTGGCGCCGCGCGTGCTATGCGGTGAAGGTCTGTTTTTAGAGTGTGCGATGACGTTAATTGTCATAAAAAGGTGGCATCCCGTCTGGTTTCCGAAAATCACGGGAAATGACGGTATCATGCAATGGGCGATGATTGGCTTTGAGTGCGTTACGTGGTGAAGTTAATCTATTATTGCGGCTGTACGCCGAAATAAATATTTTAAAATAAAACATTAAAAAATCCACGCTTAAAATCCCACCCTTCAAGATCCATTTTCTGGAATAAACCGCTTACAAACACACGCCGTCGAAATAAACGCTGATAAAATAAATCATGGTTAGGCTTAGCAAGGTAATGTTCCGTATGATAGTTTATGGGCGACACGTTGTCCTTTTCGGCGGAGCATGCTATTATGATGTTTCTTCCTCATGTTTGTACTGTTATCAAGTACATTTCTTCAAATAACTTTGGATTTCTAAATATCCAGTTTAAAAGTGATGAGGACGACGCGCGTATGAATACAGGAGCAGGACACACACTCTTGACCCTTGAACCAGCTGAGAGCTGAGCTGTGAACGAGGATAACAGGCTTTGGGGTGGGGGGGGGGGAGATGGCTATGGCGGTGTTGTGAACGGATTGCGCGGCGACGGTCATTCGCACTGGATGTTATTATGCCAGAGAGAGAGAGATAAAGCCAGCCAGGATACAGGACCGATAAAATTCGCCAGCCGCCTAATCAGAAAACATTCCCTCCACTAAGTTAGGAACGCTGGCCACGGGTCACATACAGAGAGACAACCTACTTCCGGTGTAGAGAAATCCGGAATCACAGTTCTTGCCCCGGCTAGCCCTAAGCGCGAAGAGCGCACTGTTTTCCGCGGCGGACGTAGAGCCGTCGGCTGTCCACCAATCAGGGGCTGTGGATTTTAAAAGATTTATTTCGAAGCGTTTATTCTTCAAAGTTTATTTTTCGGCCTTTATTTTGACAGCGTGGATTTTCTCATGATTTATATTGAAGAGTTTATTTTGAAAGTTTGATCTTTACGATATTTATTTTTGAACGTTTTATTTTTACATGATTTCTTTCGGCGTCATCCCGTTATCACATCATCTCATCTCATCCTGGCTACAGTCGTGACGCAGCCCACATAAGTGAGGCCAACAACGGCAAGCCTGTTTTCGTCACCACCACCACCACCACCACCACCTGTTTTAAGGTGACCGTTTTCCCGAATTTGTTGAAAGTGAAAAGCTACACCTTTTCGTGATATTGTCCACTCGTGTGATTGGTCGAAGAAAGGCGTGCGTCCCGCTCTCTCAGGAATGATGAGGCCATCGTTCTATTTTATTGGAGCGGTTTATTTTAAACGGAGTACTCCTTTAATCAAACGAATAAGCCCTAAAGTTGGACGTCGACCGAGGCACCTGTGAGCCCACTTGCCACGAACGTTGATGAAATTCTTGAGTGCCGTCCTCAGTAGCTTTGGCAGTGCCGTACGCGCGTGCAGCGATGAGGACTCTATAGCGCGTGCCACAAGCACTACTGGAGCTACTCAGCGCACCAGTGAGGAATGTCCACAACGCTCGTGCAAACGGGTGTAGTTCCCGTATTTAAATTTCATCTTTTAAAAACCTTTGCTTCTTCTTCCTCACTTGCGCAGTTTCTTTCGTTTTACTTTGTTCTTCTTTACGTTTTTGCTTTTCATTTTCTTTTTCTAATACCCATTCCTTCTGCTCCAAATGCGTGTGGAAAGTCTTAATCCTTTCAGTTTTTTTTTTTTTTTTTTCTGTTCGTGATACTTTGCATTCCTTCGCGGGAAACTTTTAATCTCCACTGAAATAGCCAAGACGGTCGTGAAAGGAACAACCTCATTTCTTAATGGGTCCGGGTCTAGAATCCAAGAGGCTTTCACCACATAACAAATAATAGGATATTGGAATAATATTGGCACAGTTCTTTCTCTCTCTCTCTCTCTTCTTTTCCTTTTTTTTTTTTTTTTGTTCGCGAGAAGTGGAACATAGTACGTTCTTACTGCTCCTGCATCCATGTTTGCTCGAGAGAAACGTGTTCTCGAACATGATAATCTTTTAATGTGCGCAGGCCCTTATACTCTTTGGAGGTGGAGAGTGCTTTTCTCGTATTCCGGAACATCTCTAATTCGGCCTTAAATCTGTTACTGCTTATAGGCATTTCGATGTCTTCCACTTTCGACTTTGAAGACTTAGGACGAAGCACTCGGAAACATCTGATTCGTTGTGCGCTGTCGTCATCGAAATGCTGGCTTGTCTTATTCTTCTTTCGGTACACATACGTATGAAGCTCCCCATTCGTCATCTTAAAAATAAAAAGTTGTTGTTTCTAAACATAGTTGTTCTTTCTCTTTTTCTTTTTTTTACTTCCGTGTTAGTGCCGCGAAGGAACTGTGGCTATGAGCGGTGTACAGGCGAGGATAGATGGCGAGAGGACAGTAGGAAGGAGTGGGATTCGGGGGGGGGGGGCTAGTATGCGTCCTGGGCCGACTTCAGGGGGAACTCGTATCACCTCCCAGTCTCGGCGTGGAAAGCGATCATCCTAACCACTATATACCACGGGAGTTGGTAGTTGCTTATTTGTTCAGACAGCAACAGTGTCACGCGTGATACAGAATGCGCTGTGATAGGAGAGTTGGGAGCATCCCATGAACTTCATATGTCCCAGTCGTACGTTGACAGTGAGTCGTTGACTGCAGATCGCTGTCAAGCAGAAATAAAGAACAAACAGGGTCCGTTTTCCCGTGCATATCACATTTAGACAATTTCAAAAGACGCAGCCAAAAACGCAGGCAAAAGAGGCACGCGACGAACTGCGAACTCGCAGTTCGTCCCGTCCCTGTGCGTGTCTCTTTTGTCTGTGTTTTTCGCTGCGTCTCTTGAAATTGTCATGTACCGACTTTCGCAGCTTAAGACTCTTAGTATCACATTTAGCCCGCATTAGTGTTTGATAATAAAAGAACGAGAGAAAGCATCTCCACTATACTGTATACTCTGATACAGAGAGTGTACGTATATGCGATAGGTTTGACAACATGCGCGAAGTCAGAGCGTTCGCGACCGAATCCTTCAGTCGGAGCACCACCGTTTCTACATTCTCTCTCTCTCTCTGTTCCTTTTTCTTTTTATCCTGGGAATATATGCAGTACTCTCGGCAGGGATGCGAAGTGGGAGAACACACCTCACGTCTGCCTTCTCTGCCAAACCTCTCCATTCCAAACTCAGCGGGTGGCGACAACCGGCCCTTCGTACGCATGTTTTTTTTTCCTTCTCTCCCCTAAGATGCTCCTACACCTCGCATCATTTACCATGCTCACTGCCGTTTTTCTTCTTTTTATCTATTCCTTTTTTATTCGTTATTATTCGTTGCTTTCTTGGCATTTTCGTTGTCATTTCTTTGTTTTCCTTCTTATCGTTCGTTCGTATTGTATCTTCGCTAGTCGACATTCCAAGCTTTTGTTCCCCGGGACAAAGGCACAAGTGTGTACGTTTCGTTCCGCATTTTGCCTTTTATTCTCTCTCTCCCTTTCTTTCGGGACGAGAAAGCGACAGTTGTATAGTAATGTAAACTTTGTGGTTTCTCTGTGCGTTGAAACTGGGAATCATCGCTGTCATTGTTGTTGTTGTTGTTGTTGACGTTCGATGTAGGTCGATGGAGGCTCGTTTGCTCGTCGAAATCGAATTAATTGAAGTACACGGGAGTGTGATTTTTGTGGGGACAGGGGAAATTGTTTCGTCATGTTAGCAGAAAGATGGAAGTCACCGTTTGAAGTTCAAAGGTTGCGCGAACTAGAGTCACTAAACAAGCTGCCGTTCTAAATAAGCTAAGCTGCCTCTAGCGCGAACATGTCTTTGAACTGTGAGGCAACAACAACATCAAATACGTGTCACTTAATTTATGGCTCGCGATAAGGCCAAGCAAGCTCTGTGTTGCGGAACGAACTATGTAAGGTATTATGTAAAGTAGTTTTTATGATGGGTAATATGAAACCTTGCAACACAACTTCAAAATTCATTATTTCATTTACACCGAGTAGTTTTTTCCTATAGCACTGTTTAATCGTTACCTAATCCGCCTCGCACTGCTATATGAACGCCTACATTTTCCTCGCAGGAAAAGAAGGATAGGAAAGGCAAGGCAATAAAAGCGAGCAGTTTAGAAGCACCTTTTTTTAATTATTTTGCCCGCGCTCACCAAAAGAGAACGGGGCTTTGAGATCGCCAGACGAGTGCTTTCAAACGTTCAAGTCGCGACAATCGGGAAATGACACTTTCCGTTTCGTTTAGCTTTTGTTTCCACGTTTCTTCAGAAATTTCTCGCTTGAAATATTGAATCTCCTCTTCCGACGACACTAATGCACACAACGCACAAAGCACACAGAGAGCGTCACTGCTGCAAAAGCGGCTTAACAATACGTCCTTTCACGCCTCACATCTTCCTCGTTTTCATCTTTAACCACCTCAAAGAAACGAATTTAACGTCGCTCTTTGAAACAGCGGCACCGTTCCCCATCTATCACGTACACCATCTTCGCATCCATTACCGTCGACCAACTCGCGGGCACGACGAAATCCCCGATGCTTGCGCAAACGAAGCGATCTTTTCATCCTCTGCAGCTGTTGAGCTCGCCTGAATTGAAACCACTTGCCAAGAGGATTCCGTTACATTTCACGAAACCTTTCGCCATGCGCATTCGACTGGAAAGAAACTCCGCACTCGTATCTGCTACGCACATTCGATGGGATTCCAAAGCAGACGACGGTAAAAAGTAACATGTTTGGAAAGCTTTAAATCCTGCGCAGTTGTTCCCTGGCATTGGGATTTTCGTGGAGCGGAACAGCCAGCCTTTTTCGGATACAAATTGCCGGGCGTGCACGGTTCGATGGGGTGGGGGGGAAATGCCGATTTCTACGGCGTGTTCCGACAGTGATTTGTGAGGATTTGAGTGCGTCTTTTGTTTTATGAACAGTATATAATGCCTGCGTCCATTGACGAAAAATGAGGTACAGCGGCAGATAGCCGTGTTTGTCGCGTTGTACGCTGCGGCCAGCCTGGCGCAGATGTTTCGAAGATAAAATGTCTTTAACGAATAGTAATTTGGATTTCTGACTGAGTGTGTACTCGGTAGCAGCAGCAGCAGCAAAGAGACACTGTGAAAGCAAGCAGTAATTTTAGTCCTTCTGGAGGCGATGCATTGTCATAATTCGTATTAAAAGGGATAAAAGCGCGCACAGAATAACACGGACGACACAAACACCAGCGCTTTGTGACCAGCAAAGACAAACGCAGTGTCCTTTGTGTAGTCCGTGTTATTCCTTGTGCTCTCTTATCGCTTTTAATATGAACTTGTACCAATAAGCCCAATTTTATGTCCTTCTTTGTCATAATTATTTGTCCCTTATGGGACAAAATGCACGGAAGCGGATATGTGGAGTTTAGGGACAATTTGCCGTGCTAGGGAGCAAATTTCAGGGTCGGGGAACTAAAATGGGGAATAATAGCGATCCGTGGGAATAGACATTGTAATTGCTCCCTAATTTACTTAATATTTTCCTGGAGTGGATAAGGATCTCAATTTTTGACAATTCTTTCGTTCATAACAGTATATTTCGAAATGCATGCTGGAAGTTGTCTGTACGATTCGATGCCATCAAGTTTTGGATTCATGTCATCGTGAGGCTGAGTCTATACTTCACATTCTGCTGTACTTGAATAAAGTACCAATTTGGGCCTGTTAGTCATACATAATAAAATCGCTAAAACAGTGCTAAAAACAATAAGGAAACTTTTGATGAAAACCTATGACCAAAACCTTTGTTGAAAGTGCAGTGCGTCCGTCCTGTACGTGTCGTCCTTATTGTTTTTAGCGCTGTTGTAGCGATTTTATTCCGCAGTACTAATACATCAAAGCGCGATAGCATTTTAAAGTTTCCGCAGTATATTCCATTGCACCAGTCACATTCCTGTAGTATTCTACGCGTATATCCTGTAGTGCCCGTGCAGTCCACATTCAACCTGATTGATCAGTCTACATTGTCTGTAATACAGCGTTACATTTCGATTTCTAAGTAGTGTGTCTGGATGTCACTTACAAATACACGGGAACGAAAGAATTTGCATTGATACATGGACGAAACGGTCGACCTGCGCATTTGTCATACAAGAATCCATCCAGTGCACAGACGTTATGTTGTCAGTTTATCACACAATTCCTGTGCTGTCATCATCACCACCGAAACCCCGAAAGCTTTCTCATTTCGCTCCAGCGCCGTTTGGCCATCAGTTTGAGAAAGCTATCAAACCGCCGTTGGGGATTATAGCCTAAAAGCTTAATAATGCAAGCTATCGCTAAAACTCTAGTCATGAGGCAGGCGCTGCGTCATTTGAGAATGCCCGAGATCGAAGCATCCATAACCAAGAAAGAAGAGAGGAGCATGAGAGAAGATCAAATATTGCACACGGTGCTTATCTTCGAGCCACAGGCAACAGGTTGGCGCGCGAGCAAACTGATACGAGGGGAAGAAAAAGCTATTTTCCTCCACAATAAACTCATCCCCAACAAAAGAAAAGTGAGGCGACGATTGAAAGCAAACTGCTTCATATAAATGATAATGTCGACCCTGTACCCCTCCAAAGGTATTTATGATATCAAGTTGGCTACTATAAGATGGAGCGCCCAAGAAAGGTTAGGTACTCCTTTGAGAAAGTGTACTTTATATATTTCATGAATCTGTGAGGGGATAGGTCCCTTTCCCACTCTTCGGGTGAAATACACTTTGGTTTCCTTGAAAGCCCGGCGGTCATCGCTTCGTATATCGATCGGCTTAAAGGTCGAGAGGTTCACCTGAGAGAGCAGCTCTTGTCGATGTACACTATAAAGAAAGTGGATGAAGAAAGTTGGACAAAGCGTGGCCTTCCTTTTGTTGCAGTTGAGTCCGGCGGGCCGACCATTGCACGTGTTACAAAGCGGAGGAAAGAGGGGCATCGTTTGTTGTCAGATGATGGCACTGAGAAGTTATCTTACGGGGGGAGAGAAAAAAGCTCCCTTTTTCCTTCTCAGTTGTTCCTACACTCTTCAAACAGAGCTTCACCACATAACACGCTGGAAGCCGACCATTGCACGGAATGGTACGCTGTTATCAATCCTGATTTTTGAAAAACGTGGGGCGTACGCCTTTTTGTGACAATGAACAAATCAAGAAACTTTATTCGCTTTCTGCACGAGGCGGGTCTTGCCCCCCAACGACCCCTCTAGCCCTTTGCACTCCCCGACGGACTCACGCACCCCCTACGCATCTCTACCCTTAATCCTCCGTCCGTTTTTTTTTTTGCGTATTTGTTTTTTTTGTGTGTGTTTTTGCTATAGTCGTGACGATGCCCACTTCTGTGTGACCAACCACGGCGAGCCGATTCAAACATTACCCCCCCCCCCCGTCCCTTTGTGACAATGAACATTAGTGTTACAAAAAGGCGTATACGCCCACCTCTCTCTCTTGGAATCAGAAGCGATAATCCTAGCATTCGTACGGCAACGGTTAGCGCGCCACGGGCTATGCGGTGAAGTTCCGTTTAAAGAGAGCATGCGCGTTGCGTAAGAAGAGAGATAAACCGGGACGACCACGAACAGCGTCTTTCTTCCAAACACATATCCAAGCCAAGAAACTTGACTCCCGCCTCTCATTCGTCGCCCTCACTTTTCCTTCCGCGGAACCTCGTTTTCAATTAACTCTACCGAAAACGGCATCCTCTTTCCTCTGAGGCAAACCGCATCCCGCAGATATAGGAGGAAGCAAACCGACAGCGGAAGATCCACGGCTAGACTGACTCGCGTGCATCTGAAAGGGATGGTGGGTGGGGAAATGGTTTAGAAATAATGAATTAAACATGAACCAAGCGTCGGTTTGCCACAGCCGACGACATTTGGCAACTGGGTGGGATGAAAGCCTCCGTCAGCGAAATCGCCAAATCGATAGAACGGTCCACCGCGAAGGGACGCGGATGCACCACCTTCTATATCTGGGGGAACTACTATTCTGGCCCCAACGTTGTATGTGTTGTGTGGCTTTGTGTCCGTTGTTAGCGGGGCTCGCTGCTTTGGAAATGTTTGCGCTGCGTGTTCGTGGAGACATACCGCCAGAGCACCTGTGTCCCTGCGTTGTTGCAGATCACATGTGGAAAAGAGGGGAAAGTGTGGTGTTTGCGAGCAACAAATTGCTATACCGTATACGAAAACGCAGTGTTGTGGACTCATGCATAGGGAGCTTATAGGATCGACAATTTACAGCGAAGCCTATTTCTATAAGTCTGCACATATACCGTATTTTTCTGTGTATAACGCGCACTCGTGTATAACGTGCTCCCCTAAAAAAACGGGCCGAATTTGAAAAAAAGTTCGATGTATGACGCGCACCGGTGCAACATTGCGGTGCGCGTTATACATCGAACTTTTTTCCAATTCGGCCCGTTTTTAGGGGAGCGCGTTAAACACCGAAAAATACGGTATTCATAAATCATGCTTGCAGGTATGCATGCACCGCGGTTCCGCCTGGCAAGTACTATAGGATTGCGATAGAAGGTGTATGCTACATATTTAGATCGAGGCATTCTACAAAAACGTTACAATAAACAGTGCTGTCAAATCGATTTTTTTTTATTTTTCAATCAATCAATCGATCAAATCGAAGTTCTGCAGTGTGATGTCATCCACTTTAAAGGGGTATAATGTTTTGCTCTGCAACGCGTCGACTAACGCCAGTTCAGCCTTGCCAAAATTCTCGGGCCATGATCGGACCCCTCACATCAGATGCAAGGCCTATGCGAGTTGTTCCTGAGTTCCTATCCAGCACTGGAGTAATGGACGAACCCTAACAGGACACTTTTCCATCATCATCCCTTTCTCATCCCTTACGCAAGAGCATTGGGGCACTGTACCGCCATAGTGGATGTGAATGATCCACCACGTCATCATCCTATTTATGTGTGTGTCGTCGTCGTGTTTTCGGAACCGTTATTGTGAACGCCTTCCGATCTACTTCTTACCGGGTGTATTCTCCGTATCCTCGCGATTTGAGAGCTATCGATATGCAGCCCATCAACTGCGAAATGCTACCCCGGGAGGTGTGGCGAGCGACCACGACTATCACATGGTCCGGGAGAGTGTGTTCCGATGTATGAGGGGAAAGGGCAGTAGCACGTAGGAAGAGAGGCGTTGTGAGTGAGGAGGTATACTGTTAAAACAGAACTTGACCACATAGCACGCTTACAGCCAACCATCATTCCGGATGATATCATTTTGTGTATTGATTTATTGAAAATGGGCGGAGGCGCCTATCTGGGACACATTATGCATGTCCCAGATAGGCGCCTCCCCCTGCTTTGAACAAATCAGGACACAGAATGATATCATTCGGAATGATGGTTGGCTAGAAGCGTGCTATATGGCAGTGTAGAAGCGTAGCGGACGGGTCGGGACACTCTCACAATATTCTTCCCCTTCATACACTGTAAAAAGGGGAATTGCCCTGCTCTTCGCACATCCCCATTTTTTTCTTTATCACATCACATCACATCACATCGCACAGGTGGATTGTGTATGGATTGTGCAATGAAGGGTACCCTGAGTGTGTAGGGTACCAGCTATAGCAACAGCAGTGTTTACCAAGACCAAAAAGGGTCTTCAGGTACCCCGAGACCCAAGGCCACTGAAGAGAGGCGAACATTCCATACATGCACAGGCTGCCACATAATTTAAATAAATAAATAAAGACACTATATGTCCGAGTGGTTCCCGTAACTGTTTTGAAACTGGTTACTGAAAACTGGTTGAAGGGGGAAATTGAAAAAGATGGTGCAGCAGATGCCAAATTATCGACACCAGCAAGCTCGTATCAACCGACAAAGGGTTTGTATAGTGCTGCTTACATGCGACACATTGTGGATCGGGTAAACAGGAAAGTGTCGTAATGTGAAGCTGAGGAAACGTTGAAAGATGAAAGTCACTGAAAAGGTTAGCCAGCTGTAGGGATCGAACCCACATCTTCTGGATTACCGGTCCAGGGTTCTACCAATTGAGCTAAGGAGGAAACGTGCTGTGTCAACGAACACAGCACACCAGCAGGGCATCTCCTAATGCTCGTATATTATCGTGCGCTATTTGGCTAGAAATTCTTCGTGTGACATCGTCGAAAATCCACAAGAAGCAAACTCAATATTTTCTTTCTCTCTTTCGCATTCTCTCTCTCTCTTCTGCTTTCTTTTCGTTCTCATTTCTGTGCTGTCCATTGGAAAACGTTTACTGCTTACTCTGTAAAACAGAGCTGCGTGTTGGAGCTGACGTTTTCGCCTGTTTGTTACAATAGGATTTCGTTTCCTTTGAATTCCCAAAAGGATTCACGTGGCGCGGATCCATTAGAAAAATTGCTTCCTGGCGTTGATATCCGCCGTGGTGGTACCGCTTGTGCAGCATGAATGCTATTCATCGTACAATCTATTGTCATGGAATGCTTACTTCATGACATTAGCTTAGGTTTTCACTGCGTACTTTCGTCGTCTCGTGTTCACGCTTTTACGACCAGTGACGTGACCTGGTGGTTGCACCCATTCGTATAGGTGGCACAGCTATATGCGTCAACGGGGATAATGCAGGGAGTTGGTGGATTCGAATGCCATTACAGGCTGTGCTGTCTGACGTTTCGTTTGGATTTTCGTGCATCATACTTTCGAGACAGATGTCCGCCACAGTGTCCCTTGAAGTGGCCCCAGGACGTACGCTTGCACTCACTCTCTCCCACTTCTTCCTGTTTCCTTCTCACCTGTCCACATGCCTGGCTCGCAGCCACAGTTGCTTCGCGGCGCTTACACGGAATTAAAAAGGAAATACGTTTTCAGACGAAAGTGTGTGGACATCTCTTTCGCTTCTTCCACTTCATCTTCCTTTCTTTTTTTACTATGGATGTAGTGCTGGGCATCGCAACCCCCTTTTGTTTGTTTGTTTGTAAGTCATTGTTTCATTTATTAATTAAGACCCTTAAAGGCCCGAGGGCATTACAAAAGGGCTGCTACAACAGAAATAAATGCACATATAATTAATAAATTTAAAAAAAAAAACGTTCGAGCAGCTCTTTCTGGAGACGTGACATTTGTAGAAAAGCTGTCATCTTCCCTATATACGTATAACTGTATAGCACCATGAGTGACTGTTGTGACGTTTCTCCAGCGCGTTTGTGTGTGAAAGGGGCGCTCACTTTCTTACGTTAGTAATGACAGCCGTGTAGGAATTTCGCTTGTGGCGAGAGAGAAAAGAGAAGAAGAATGAAGAAGTTACACAGTGACACGGAAACGAGCCAGCGGGCGCACGAAGATCAGGATGGGAAGAAGGCTCTATCCCTGTATTCACACGAGCGACATTCCCCAGGATATTCCAAGGGGAAGATGCGAAAAACGTCATAGGTTTGTGCTGCCACGTCAGCGCGAGCGGTCAACGTCGTGTCTTCACGTACACTGCTAACCGTGCGGAATATCCTGCGACACTGTCACAATATATTCCGTAGCAGACGACATGAAAAGGTGCTGACGGTGTCGTCTGCGAAGTGTCGTCTGCTAAAGCGCAGTGCGCCACTCCCGATATCCCGCACCGTGTCCATGCTCAGCATAACACGGGACGGAACTTCGTCGCTCTGAGCAGTGTGTTTTCCGGCTTTTTCTTCCACTAGAATGTTCCGCACTCTAAGAAAAAAGGGTGTGAAAAGGTGGCAATTTCTATAGTTACCACCTACACTCTTAAAAATCAACTTCACCACATAGCACGCTCCTATCATCTCAAGTGATATCGTTATCTGCCCTGATTTGTTGAAAACGGGGGGCGTACGCCTTTTCTGTGACACTTATGCTGTTCATAATTGTCACAAAAACCGCGTACGCCCCCCGTTTTCAACAAATCAGGGCAGATAACGATATCATTTGAGATGATGGTTGGCTAGGAGCGTGCTATGCGGTGAAGTTCATTTTTAAGAGTGTAGGTCAACATAGTGTCTGGTAAAGGGTGTAAAAGCGTGCTACAGGAAATTATCATATATCCAAATTGTTACAAAAAGGCCTACGCCCCCCTCGCTCACCGAATCAGAATCGGTAACCCTATCATTCGTAGGTAGGAGGTAGAACTATGCAACATTTTAGGCACAACATATGCGACAACCATTACCTCCTAAAAGGTGTGACTGCTCCACCCTTTTTTTCTAAGAGTGCGAGAGGATGTCACTGGTGTGCATATACGGATGAAGCGTTTGGCAGGAGTCTCATACTTCTTTTTTCTTTTTCACTTCTTTTTTTTTCTTCATTTTTATTGATGATCTTTCAGCGCTTTCCCTCCTGTCAATCCAATACTGTCTGGAGAAGACGGGCGCGCTTATACTACACTGCATTAAAACACTCGCACACATAATCAGGATGTCCCGCTTTCCTGCGTATACCACTTCTTTAACGAATCAGGACGGTTGTGAACGTTGATTACTCTGCGGATGGTGAAGTTCAGGGTGCATTGACTCGCGCGAAACCTATTTGCGCGTCACATTATGAACTCGGTGTCTCAGGCGGTCAAATTTTCGTTGCCCGCATGCGTCACGTACGGGATGATGAACGCTCGTCGTCTGCGCTTAATTGCTCACCCCTCACCCCCACCCTCTGTACACGTTGAGGGAGGTTTCTGGGCCCGCCGAATCAGCGCTGGTCCGCCCGTCTCAATTTAGAGCGCGGTGAGGCACAGTTAAAGTCGGCAATGAGTGTGAGTGACTGTGTCGCTTCGGCTCTTTTCAAATGGCCACACCGAAAATGTCTGGCTGGTCTGGAGGTATAGTAGTAGTGGCCGTAAAACTTTCTAATAGGGAGTTTTAGTGCACCCATAATCTGTAGTTTCCGTAAAACTTCCTAAGAGGGAGTTTTAGTGCATCCATAATCTGTAGTTTCCGTAAAACTTCCTAAGAGGGAATTTTAGTGCATCCATAATCTGTAGCTTCCGTAAATCCCCCTGATAGGGAATTTTAGCACAACCGCAATCCGTACTTTCCGCGAAACCCCCTGATAGGGAGTTTTACGGATACTATGCTAAAACTCCCTGATATAGGGATCTGTAGCACATCCGTAATCGGTAGTTTCCGTATCTCCCCAATATGTGAGTTTTAGTACATCCGTAATCCGGAAAACGACCGATGTGTAAGAAGTTTGAAGAAGTGTGGGGTAAATGAACCATCATGGTGGTATACGGACGATTTTTCTTCAGCTTCCCTACTTCTTCTTCTTTTTCTTTTTTTTTCTCTCAGCCGAGTCCGATGTAATCCAATCATATTACGTTCGTGGTTGAGCGCAATCGACAGGTTCATCTGTTAATCCGTTCCAGGTCGGAGTGAGGTTTGGTTACAGGAAAACGGCAGAACATGCCGTTCCGAATATATGCCGAATATTTCCCGGGGCCAGTATAAACACACAAATAGTCTTTTTTTTTTTAGGCAGACTAGGTAATGAAAACCATAATCCTATTGCCAGGTCTGCATGAATGTTTAGATAAATGATTACCTGCGTCATAGTACTGAACGAGCCATCATAAAGATATCCACGGATTAGATTAGTTGTGTCTGGGAACACGATACGGAAATTTACCTAGGACAATTCTAATGGTAATATGGATCACGGGCGGTCGGAAATCCAAATAGACGGGCAAATACGGATACGGGCAATTACAATACAGGCAAATACAAACAGACATGCTGAAAGACAGGCAAATACAACGTTTTATATTTGTTTCTTTGTTTCTCATAACATTTCAACCGCATAGCCTCGGGTGCTGACGAATACAACAAATTACCGAACCGTTTGGTGGGTTGCCGTGTTCGCGAGAGAGAATAAAGCGAACCATACTACAATCGAACTCGCCATTTCCCTTTACTGCGTCGAGGGCCCGAAGAACAGTCGGTGTACAAATATGGAGGGTATACGAACTATGATTGTACGAAAACATGCGCACACGCGTGTACTGGTAAAAGAAGCAAAATACATACGCACCGCGGCCTCTATTCTTGCGCTTCCATGTGTCCCCGGGCAACTCATTAGCATTCCCTAGAGCGCCTCATCACCTTCGCTGTTTGCTCTCTTCTCTGTGTTTATACGTATGTGTATATAAATCGAAGAGCTCAACTGTGGGGAATAGTAACTTTCGCAGGTCGCGGTGGTAGCTGTCAAAAGATGTTTTTTTTTCTTCTGATTCTGTTGGGTTATGGAATAGGTCGGATAACGCGAATTGCAGACACTGTCAGCAAACCCAAACAATGGTACACACCCGTGTTGAACACAGAAGTAAAATGCAAGCGAGCTGGTGTATACTTGACTTTGGCAGCATATCCCTGAGCTTTGGGGAAGGACAAAATAGCCTTTTTGAGCCTCGTCTTGTGCGGTTCGTTTGTGTGTTTTGTCCTTCCTCGAGCTCTGGGACATGTTGCCAACGTCACATCTGTATCGTCGGGTGTATGCTGAGGTGCAGGAGAAATCCGGAAAACACCTCGGACACGGCAGGGTGGAATTGTACGCTGGACTTCCCGCGGGCTCTCTCACTCAAAGGTATACTCAGAAACTCACAGCCTAGTCTTCTTCCCCCAGGGAGCGTGACCCACCCAAAGACTATGACCCAAATTTTACACGGTCAGGGGAATTGTCACTAATCCTAGCAGTGACCGGTCTACAATTCGGTTCAATTTCTTCTCTCTTTTTTTTTTCATTACAAACAAACGAACAGAAAGCTTTACTTTCGTCCATCATCATTTTAACATCTCATATCGCAACATCCCATCTCATCCTGTCTATACAGTCGTGACGCTGTCCACATGAGGTAGGCCAACAATGGCGAGCCGGAATCGTCACCACCTCCACCCCTCTGCTGTAAAGGAGCAGGGATGTGACATTCAACATACTCGTAGAAAGCAGCCTCGGACTGACGTCATGATCTCCTCGCGTGACGTCGGCAGCTCCCCGTTCCTTTACTCTCAGCTCACGCGATTTTACCCTCTTCCGCTGCTCCGGTCTACGTCACGACTCGCGTGCGGACTCACCCTGGGGGTGCGGTGGGGGGGGGGGGGGGTTGCTCACGTCACGAAGTACCCTCCTGCTTCCCTCTGTCTCTTACATGCTCTTTCAAAGAGTTGAGGTTCAAATTTTTTTAAAGGTGTGCAGAGAAGAGGCCTCGGAAACGAAAAACAAGGAAAAGAAAAAGAAACGAAAAATGGAGGGTCGCCCTACTGCTGTCTTTGTTGTTGGCACCCACACGGCATAGTTGCTGACAGCACAGCTACAACGATGTGCTTTCTACAGCGGCATCTAATCTGCATCGGGCAACCTCTCCTCTCTCTCTCGTGCACGATGTTATGAAACTGCACCATACAAAGAGCAGCAGAAGCAACGTGGTAACATTTTCTGTCATACCGAGGGGGGGGAGAGAGAGAGAGAGAGAGAGAGAATATGTTTATTAAAAAAAGAAAAGGAAAGGGTGTATGCTGCCAGCAACCGTGTGAGGGCCGCAACTCTTTATGTTGATACTTTCACTTCTGCATATTCTACTTCTATAGCCGAAGCATAGCAATGTTGTTCGCCTTGTATATAAAGAATGCGATGATGTAAGCAACTTTTATGCATTCTGGCAAGAGAGAATGAGAGGGAGAGAGAAAAACTGACAAACACAGGCATAGAGAGAGAGAGAGAAAAAAAAACGAAAAGAAATGCGGAATGGAGCATTCCTTTCCCAGAAATGTAGCTTCTCTTGATGCGGGTGCTGAAAGAATTATAATTCAGCTCATCCTAGTACCGGAAATGACTGCAGATTCTTTTTCTCTCCGCTCCCCTCCTCTCTCTTTCGCGCGCTCAATGACATTTTGGTGTTTGCACGCATTTACCACTCCGTCAAAAGAATACGCGGGAGTCGGGGAGAAGAAGAAGAAGAAAAAAAACTTTGTGTGCACACGGGCATTAATCGTGTGGAGCAAACTGCACGTTTCCCTTGCTTTCCGTCGTAAACGTGTGTTCCTTCTGACATTATAGTAACGCGTTGCGTTGATAATAAATTGTGCAAAGAAACATTACGCTTAAAGATTTACGCTGCGGAACTTGACTCCGTTGGACGCTGTGGATTTTGATTGATTGTCTGGATGTTGTAAAGGACTGGAAGTTGTAAAACTTGGCATAAACCAGACGAAAAAGTTTAGCGTCAAGAGCTCCCTTTTCTTGTTTGCTCGAGAAAGTATACTGGTCTTTAGTCTGTTCAGCATAATATTGCGAGCGAGCAGTAAAGGGGATAATTTGCGTACTTGTAAACACAAAGATATGAGCGCGGACCTTGTTGCCAACTTTTACAACACCCACTTATCCTCCTTTCCTTTTTCTTTTTGTTCTGGCACAAAAACTACTCTACCAATTATCCGCAAGGACCTTTGTGGTGTTACGAAATACATCGAACAAACAAATACTATCAGTGCAGTGTTTCTGGCTTTTTGGCATTTATTTTTGCGTAAATTTGGCTATTATTTATCGGTAGTTATATCGCATAGAAAAAACGGATTTTTTCGACAATGAAGTTTAGACTGAAAAGAAGATGAACGAATTCAGGTGTTGTACTATATTACGGGCAAAAAAAAAAAAAAGGTCACGAGTTGGCCTTTCGATGTAAACAGCAGAATACGAACAAAGAAAAAGTCACGTAATGCATTTACACTGCGGAAAATGCCAAACGCAAAGAACTTGTTGTAGTACACACGTCATAGTGCTGCCATCCGACATGGCAGCGCGCTTCTTCCGGTTAACAACAGGCAGTTTCGAAAGCGCGCATTCCACATTTGCAATAGAAACTGGAATGTAAGGAATTGCTTAGGGGCACATTTTGACAATTCGGTGCTTATGACCACGTTCCGGCATGGAAATCTCAAAATCGAGTGATATAATTACATTGTCTGGGAGAACATAGAGCAGGTAGGTAACTGAGAACCTTCTTTTCTGTACAAAATTGGCTAAATTTCTCCCCGAGACTTCCCATCGCTGTCAAAATATTCGGGATACACTTCACAACTGGAGGGGACACATTCTGACTTTTTGGAAAACGCCTGAATTCCAAGAAGAAGAAGAAAAAAAAAGGCGTTCGTCGGCTGCTATGCGGCATCTTTCGGCGAAGGCCGCCGACTACCGACAACCAGAAGCATTACATATGTGTATTCACATGAACGACATCCTCACGGAATATTCTAGTGGAAGGAAAAGCAAAACCACTGCTCACAGAGACGAAGTTATAACGAAGTTCCGTCCCGTGTGCTATGTGAACATTCTCACGGTGCGGAATATCGGGAGTGGCGCAATGCGCACTTAGCAGACGACACTTCGCAGACGACACCATCACCGTCTTTCCTGTCGTCTGCTACAGAATATCTTGTGGCTGTGTTGCAGGATATTCCCCACGGTTAGCAGTGTACGTGAACACTGGACGTTGAGCGCTCGCGCTCAGAAAGCTATGACGTTTCTCGCGTCTTCCACTTCTGAGGGGAATGTCGCTCGTGTGAATACACGGATATGTGAGGCTTCTACTCATACGTACATACATACATATCGATAGTAAACTATAGTACGCTCATATTGGTACATGGTATAAGTATACAGTGTAATGTTGTTCGACCTCATTACAAATTCTATCGGCACATCTCGTTCCCAGTGTTTGGCAGAGTGATTATTCCGCCCATTTGAGATCTCTTCCTCGTTCCATAGGCATATGACAAAATCAACATTTTGTTGGGTGAGAGCCCGCGTTACCCAAGGAATCTACGCGGGGGTATGTAACGTGTGTAGGTAATCGCTTAAGAGCCACGGTGGACATTCCGCAGACTGTCTCGTCTCCCTTAATGTATGTTTATTGATCTGTTCGTGAGCAGACAGCGCTTGCGACATCCTTCGCGAAAAGGATATGAGCCTCTACGTGTGCCGACGTGGAATCGTATGGATTTCTTCCAACGTTGCATTGAGTGCCTATAGTATTGATATCGTTATCTATACGCTTGAACTCTGAATAAAATTTAAGTTCTGTCCAGCACCGGTACTTCTTTTTTCTTTTTTGATGGCGGTGTGTTTTTTTTTTACTAAATTTATTTGTTTTGTAGAAGTGTTGTGGGGAAGAATCCAAAGAGCTATTTAGTTCCCCAAGGACAACACTGGTAGATAAGCCGTGAAGGAGGTTTATGTTTCGCGTGTTATCTCCATATATCTGTGGTGTTTGGCTGTAACATGTTTATTTATTTATTTATGACAAAACCTCAAATGCCCTCCTGGGGCGATACATGAGGGGGGGGTGGAATGCATAAATATGCGTACAAACTTAATGCTGGCTTACTCTCAGCATTCAAGAAATTCAACAAGATTACGACGAAATGAGGCAAAATTAGTGATAGATATGAATGACTGCGGCAGGTCGTTCCAGTCCGGTTTAGCTTTGGGAAAAAACGAGTGCATGAAGTTGGAATTGTGACAACGGATGGGCTCTACTTTACAGGAATGATCTAGCCTCGACGAGGTGTAGTTAGCAGCAGGACGTATGAAATGAGGGCGAATGGAAGAAGCATAGTAGAGTTTGTGAAAGAGACATAAGCGGGGGAACATTTCCTTCGTGATGAGAGTGAAGGTAAGAGTAATTGGAAAGGATAAACCTGGTGGCGCGATTTTGAACAGATTCTAGAAGACCGATGTGATTAGCATGATGAGGGTACCAGATGCTGGATGCGTATTCTACTTTGGGCCGAACTAATGTCTGATACGCAAGACACATGACAGAGGCTTGGGTGCTGATTTATAGAGTAGTAATTAAAATTTCTAAAAACTCTGGATAAAATTGTGTGGATAAAAAAAAATCCATAGAATATAATCTATGTGGATTAAATCCAAACAACCCTGTGTAGTAGTAGTAGTAGTAGTTGTTGTTGTTGTTGTTCATAGCGCGTGCGCCTTTCGTATCGACGCGTAAGGGAGATGGGTCTTAGATGAAAAATGCCGAGAATAAATAAATAAATTTACGTACATACTATGCGTATAAGAAAGGTACACCCACGCTGAAGTGCAGACAGCGAAAGACAGTTTTATCCGCCACCACCGTCAGACCGGCATCATTCCGTTAATGCGTCGAGACAGAATTTCAGGCAGTTCAGGTATATATGCCTTGCTGTGCTGTTTGACGGCATATATTAGTCTATTTCATCGGCCTCTCGGTATCAACCTTCTGAACATCCAACCACACGCGAAAAGGAGAAAGAGCTACCCGACGGTAAATTTAATGAAAATGGTGTCTTCGTATACACAAGAAGAACGTACCCAGCAACAAACACGAACCTCAGCAGAAATTTACTACGCTTTTCATTCGTATCAGAGAGTGCAAATAAAGAAACGTGGATCGTAACTGTAGCCTCGGCAGAGCAACAGTTAGTGCGCATTCGACGCCGCCTAAACTGTAGGTCGTAAAATTTTATATACCTTTTTTTATTAGATGTATACTGTCCGTGCACGTCACTGCCTATATAAAAAGAAAATAAGGTTTTGCAACGCGACTTCATTTAAACAGACACATATGTGCCCTCTCTGCCTGTCTGCTTTATCTTGTTGCCTAGTCGCGGTCCAGGTATAGTACTATCCGTCACCTCCATGCGCACAAAGATGTGATTGATTGATTGGTTGATTGATTGGTTATTTGGTTAATTTGTTTGTTTGTTTGTTTGTTTATTGATTGATTGATTGAAATGGAGACGTTAGCCCCAAACTACTCAGGACTGGCTCCTCAGGACGCGTTATTTAGGGCTCATTATATATGTAAAGCAAATGAAGGGAAAGGGGGAAAGAGGAAAGGGAAAAATATACAAATCTATACACTTTGTGAGGCACACATGCCGAGACGCGAGTTCGAAAAATTCAACAACAACTACAACAAATAAGTAATGAAGATGTAGTGGGATGTTTCGCCGCTGACGCGGTACCCTATCCCATTGCTTGAGGGGGAGAAGATGGTGAATGATGATGAATGTTCAGAGTTCACGCATGAGCCCTGTTGCTACTAAGAAGGTGATGAGGGCTTGAAAAACTCAGTCAAGTGCGAAAGTGCGAGAAACTCAATGCACGAAGATATGCATATATGACAGGTGGTACTCTATTGCGTGGCTTCGTAAACAAAACCGTGTTCGTTAACTACAACCTGAGGGTATTATGTACGCGAGCATTTTGTTGTTGTTTTTAGACGAGCTCTGTGTCAGCCGCAGGAAATGCTCACTATGCCAAGCAGCACCTGATATTGTTACGATAAATAGGGGAACACGAGGTCACGAAGTCCTGACGACAACGGATGTGACAGAAATTTCCAGAGCTAAAATATCGATTAATGCTTATATCGCCGTTCCATTCGAATGCGTATTATTATCGAATGTCGTTCGTCCAGATCGACTTGACCATACGCTGACGTCTGGCGCAGTTACAACATGTTATAACATTGAGAAAATTAAAATTACTTTTTCTCGACTATGGAAATCGAATGAAATAGAGAGTGATTGTCATACGGTAGGATATATGGCCTGTTTCTGCACAGTCTTATACTGGTGTCCGCCCATTTCATCGAACGTCGTTTCGTCGAAGCCGTTTTATCGAACGACTTTTCGTTGAACGCCGTTTCATCGAAGCCTGACCAAGGTTAGGTCAGGAGATCCTTTTCCGTATTTCACACATTGCCGCAAGAAAAAGCGGGGGGCCACGGATTCGATGAAACGTCCATTTTCGACGAAATGGCGTTCGATGAAACATCGTTCGATGAAATGTCACGGAACCTCTTATACTGCATAATTCGCATGTGAATGCATTGTTTCACGTCATAGCGACGCGATCGAATCTGTATTCCGCATACAGATGTACGCCAACACGGAATTAAAATGAAAAGCGACTTCCCTCGCTGCCTCCCGCCGCAGTTTCCTGGACATTTGTACGCACTAAACTTTCGCACTATACATCATAACACGAAGGCTCTGAACGATAGCAATCAGCTCGAGAGTTTCCCTCTGTTGCTTCGCGGGTGGCAGAAAGCACCGATGGAGTGAGTACCTTGATCGCGATGAGAATCTACTACCTGTGTGCCGTACGGGCTGGTTTGCGGTGCATGGCACTAAGCCGCCGCTCTTCTTGCTGCGCTCCCCTGAGCCTCGTAAATTCGCTGCCGGATTGAGTGCGACCGAGCTAGCTGGGGTGGTCTCTGCGGATGACATGCGTGACCCCGTGGCATGGCCGAGACGGGTGATGCTTCATTGCTTCAGGTGGAAGCATTAGAGGAAATTGAAAACTGTGCAAAACTATGTTTTTTGTGTAGGAACACACCGAACGCATACGAAGAGTCAAAAGACTATATAATTTTTATGGTAATTATAATTTTTAACCTGTAATCGACAGAACAAGAGCCGTTTTTCACTAAAAAGAAGATAACTGATTGATTAATTAATTGATTGACTGATCGATAACACAATCGAGGCCAACCATTGCACGTGAATGACACCGTTATCACTCTGGATTTCTAGAAAGCGCGAGTCATGCGCCCTTTTGTGACAATTAACAGAAATGCACAAGTGTCACAAAAAGGCGTACACCTTCCGTTTTGAACAAATCAAGGGAGAGAACGACCCAAAGGAGCACGATATCTTGGCACAATATTGGTTGGATATCGGCTATAGTGGTTCAAGGCTGGTTCAATACTGGGCCAACGTCCAGCCAATATTGCACCAAGATGGGACACTTGGGACGAAGGTTTGCTATGATCGTGTTATGCGGTGAAGCCAAGACGCTGCCACTCTCTGATACGAATGAGACAGCAGGGCGCTTCATGAACCAAGCCATGCCAAAGGTATATACACCGTATTGCAGAACATCGTAATAAAGGCACGAGCGACTGATTGACAGTTGCCATCTTAGAATCACAACGTGATCTCTAAAAGAAATAAACACAGCCAACGAGCTGAGACTAGGGAAGTGTATAATTTGGCTGGAGTGGTTGGAGCGCAGCCAGTAAATGACGTGACAGGTTCCCGCAACGCAACCTCGCCAGGGAAATAAACACGTACAGCTCTCACACGACTCAAACCGTGTTCCGCGAAAATGAGAGAAAACTGAAGAAAACCCGGGGTGGATGAAACCAGGAACTACTTGCACTCTGGGATACATCGCGGCTGATCCATTGACAAACGCGAGACAGCTGAAAGGAGAAAAATAAACTTGTACTTGAGCGACTGTTTAGACTGCATCGTAACGCTCTGCGGAACGTTGGCCCTCGTTTTGATCGGCACCCGTAGACTGAATTGAAATGTCCGTGAGAGATTGATGCTGAAGGTGCAGTGGTGTTCAACCTACGAACGGCATCACGGGTGCTGAAGGAGAACTTGAGAATATATTATCATTACATCTAATGGGGTTGGGACACGTTCATGGATGTGGTTCATTACATTATGGACGCATTGCGCGGCACGCCAGAATACTGAGGAAAAAAAGAATTATTATTCTACGTGTCGTACTTAGCGAGATACAAGCCGTTGAACACACTCCCGAGTAAAGCGCAGACGACAGGGAGCTCAGAGTTGCATCCATCCCCATTGGCAGCCATAAGCACGTGACTTCTCGTACGCCGCCTCAGTGGCGGCGCCTCGCGGCTGTGATGTCAGAGCCGCATGAGTTTCGGTATTGGCGGTGCCCGTTTTCTCCGCTTCTGTTACCCTCTTCGCAGTCGAATTTTCAATGCAGGTTCACATCGGTGTAAGGAACCGTCTCTTACGTTTATCTGGGATAACGTGGGATGACCTGTCGCAACCCCTTTAACTGAAAACAACCTTTGTCAAACATGAGCATGACTCCAAGAAATGTTATAATATAACAACGTTTCAAGCAAGTAATGGACCGGCAATCAGAGGATGTGGGTTCGAATGTCACTGCTGGTGCCTTCTCTTCAACTGACATCATTCAATTGCCGTTCTTCGGTGGCACATGACTATGGAAACGTTACATGCGGAACATTACATAGTAATAGCTTCCTGTATTCATTTTTCCCTCCTCTTCAACGCATCGCGTAATAATGGGGCTCTGGACTGTACCTATCCTTTAAACATAAAAGGTTGGGCTCTTTCATAAAATTGGCCGGATTTGTATACTTTTCTTCTGCATGTCTGTCTGTGTGTAGGGGTGGGGAGGTTGCCCTTCACGCTATAGGCCTTGGGATGTTTTCTTTACACTTAACTGTGAGCCACCTGTCATAACTGGTGTGTCTGTATGTGTATGCGTGAAATGTCAACCCGAGTCCGACCACGTTACTCAGTTACGGACGGATTGCTCAAACGGACCTGCATGGGCGAATATTCGAGTTGTTGGAATACCGCAGTGTTTTAATAGAATTATACCGGTTTTAAAATAATTATTCGCACATGCCTAACTGCACCATTGAAATAAGGGGGGGGGGGGGTAATGGCAGGATCGGCTCGCCGTTGTTGGCCGTTGTTGGAAGTGGGCGTCGTCACGACTATAGCAAAAAAAAAAAAATTGATAGAGGACCAAGGCCCTTCTAACACTTTGCTCTCCTCGACGAACTCATGCACCCTCTACGCATCTCCACCATTGAAATAGAACTTCACCACATAACACGCTGAAGGCCAGTCATTGCGCAGAATGATAACGAACGCTGTCACTCTTGATTTGTACAAAGCACCTTGCGTATGGCTTTTTGTGAAACTTAACCTAACTGCATGCGTGCCATAAAGAGGCGTACGCCTCCCGTTTTCAACAAATCAGGGGAGAGAACGATGTCATTCGGGATTGCGGTTGACTACACTCTTAAAACGAAACTTCCACGCACAGAACGCTCCTAGCCAACCGTTATAACGCCTTTTTGTGACACCTATGCAGTTATGGTAATTCTCACAAAACGGCGTACGCCCGCGTTTTCCACAAAATACCCCCCATTCTTAGAAATAAATTTCACAACGTGGCGCTCCTAGCCAACCGTTATAACGCCTTTTTTGTGACACATATGCACTTATGATAATCGTCACAAAAAGGCGTACGCGCCGCGGTTTCCACAAATCACACTCTTAAAAATAAATTTCACCACATAGTGCTCCTAGCCAACCGTCATCGCGGGTGACATCGTTCTTTCCTCTGATTTGCTGAAAACAGGAAGCGTACGCCACTTTTATGGCATTATGCAGTTCATAATTGCCACAAAAATGGCATACGCCCGCCGTTTTCATCAAATCAAGGAAGAGAACGTTGTCATTCGGGACGATGGTTGGCTAGGAGCGTGCTATGCAGTGAAGCTCTGTTTTTAGAATGCAGGGGTCATAACGGTATCATTCTACGCAATGGTTGGTCTTTCGCCGTGCCATGCGGTGAAGTTCTGTTTCAAAAGAGCTTGTCACGTGATTAAGTTTGTAGAAGTTCGCTAATACAACCTACTAAAGAAGGACACGTGGAAGCAGGGGCGGACACAGCCCCGCCCCCAGACATACCTCTACCCCCCATTCCGGCAGATTTTCCTGCCGCACGCTCCGATATGAAAGCGTGAAATGAAATATGAAATGAAAAATGAAATATGAAAGATGTGAAATGAAAGCCCAGCAGCTCGCCGTCTTACATGGCGACCCCCCCCCCCCCCCCGCCTTCTCTATTTTTTGTTTAGTGCCCCCCCCCCCCCCCGAGGATCTTCCCTGGATCCGCCCCTGCGTGGAAGGAGAGTACAGATCACTATCTTCTCCGCCGTGTCCGTTATCACAAGTATGACTTCTCCTTTTCATATCTTCAATCCTCCCAGTGAAGAGAAACCTCAATTCACTCTAACTTTGTCTCGTTGTCGTCGCACATATTTTTCAACATAAACGCGCTATGGAGTAATGAGCCAGTGCAACACTCTCGTCATTTTAAAATTCGTTCGCACGCATCTATATGACTTGTGCACGCGGCGCACAAAAATATGAGGAGCACTTCATCAGGCTAAACCAAATTATCAACCGAAACTTTCTGCGTCCCATAAATCTAGCTGACATGCCACTTCGCCCGTTCCTGATTAAAATTCATCATGGACACTCGGACGGCAAAAACTCATAAATACGAGGACGGACGCGAAGCAGCTTTTGAAATCTCCACGCCGTTGTAGCCGCTGCCAGACATGCAAATGCATTCGCTATATCGCTCTGCGAATAGTGCACTCAACTTCTGCGAAGAGGAGAAAATTGAGTTACACGAATTTGTCACTCCTTAATGCAATTGTACCGCCGCTCTCCGCTGATGTGCAGAACTGCTCTCCGTGCCGGTTTTTCTATGACTTCCTCCTTTTCAGCTGGTGATCAGTGTGAGGAAGGAGAGCAGGTGGAGACTACGATTTGCCTTCCCAATCATGTGGCTGTCGTTGCTCTTGAAATGTACATTGACGTAGGTTTTCAGGTCCGGGAATTTTACTTTTACTTTACTTTACTTTACTTTTTTTACTTTTAGAAGTCATCACTGCATTCACATAGCTTGCTCCGTTTCAACGTGCTCGCCTCTACGTCGTCATGAATTCAAAGCTATAGGGGGTATATCGTATATATCCTCTTCTTTGTTACATCTGCTGAAATGGTGACAGAAAAACGAGGCACGTGGTTTCCCTCTCGCTCTTTTACGCTTGCTTCTTGCCACGGACGAAGACAGTAGACGAGCGATCTTTTTCCGTCTTCTATTATTTTTTTATTTTTATTTGTTTGCCGTTTCTCAGCCGAAGAAGCGCGAAAACTCTGCTCAATTATTACATTATGTCCTATGAAGCAAAACGCCTTGCGTTTGGTTGCCGTCTACTGCGCATTTTAGCTTTTTTTTTTTCTTTTCTGCGAAGCCGCATTTCTGCACATATTTTTCGTATCACCCAGCCTAAGGCCTCTCCAAAACGTTACCTCAAAATCTGCTCCTGCTGGATGATATAGTGCATCGGACTGCACTAGCTCAAGGATATTTTCGTGCGGTGTGCAATGGGGCTGGAAAGTCTGTTTTGACGCAGGATGGTTTATGAGGGCTGGCTGTGTGATAGAAAGTAATGATGGGTTCAAGCAGGGGAGCGAAAGGCCTGGCGTCGGGACTGTATTTCTGTTTCCTTTGCTGGAATTGGACGCGGAAGTTGCAAGTTGGTCTATTTCTACATATCTGCATGGCACAGCGACGAGAAGAAGCAGCTTAGTACGTGTCGGGGCATACGCCGTTACTTCTCATTCTGGCGCAGGCCGTTTCACGTTTTGCAGAAGCACGCTCCCGATATTTTTTTCTTCTTCTTTTTTTTTTTTTTTTTTCATGGACGCGCGAATGCAACATTATATATATAACGGGTACTAATATTACTTGTGCGGTACACAATGCAGGAAACGGGAATGATACTATAGATTTCTGACGAATTCTCACTTTCTCTCTTATTGGCCCAACTACGTCATCGTATACGACCATGTCTTAAAGCCGTTTACGCAGGCCCACCGGTCTCGTCCAAAACATCACGTGTCCTCCCACTGTATAGTTTTTGCCATAAAAACAGTTATAAGCTGTCAACAGCGACTGATTTTTTGCCCCAAAAGGGCGCAGCTTCGTAATCAATATTGGCTATTCATACGTCCGTAGACTTATAGCGCATTTGCTGCCGGGTATAGTCCAAAGTGATTTTCTCTGGTCACCCACTGTCGGGAACCGAAGCGCTGCGCGGTCAAGGCACCTGCGGCTAACTAAGCGCTTGTTCTTTCCATGCACTTTGTGGTTATATGGTGTAACTATGCCTGTTGCACACCGAACAACGGCATACAGCGCCGTTCAAGCGCGCAAGTCTCTATCAGTTCACGTGAACCTCAAATCCTCGTCGGAGCTGCCATTGCAGACGTACCATCTGCTGACGAATGTCCATGGTTGCCAGTGGAATTTTCTCTGACAGGCTCTCACGTTGGATCGACGGTATATACTTCTCCTGTGCCATCAGCCCGAGCTCGCCCTGGTGCAGAAGCTGCACCTTTCCTCCCCGGCAGCACATGGTGGTCAGTAGATGTCTTTTGGACGGATAATTGACATTTGGTCTAGGCCTAGCCATTCTATAGACATCCCTTTTTTTATATATATATTTAGACGTCATATAGACGTCTATCCCACCATGTGCTGCCTGGACTTGCGCTGTGTGTCCTCTGATCATGCGCAACACGTTTTCCAGTTACTGATCCTATACTTCCACGGCGACTTTGCCCTTATAGGGTCTATGCTTACTGCGATGTTTTATATTTCGCACTAACCTAGCACAACTGTGTTTTATTGTACGTCGAAGGAATGGAGGCCTTTAATGTGGAAGGTGAACAACTATACAAGAAAAACGACGACCCCACGCCAGAGCCGTAGCTGACATATACTTCGTGCGTCCGAATATATCCCTTGATCCAAGTTTTCGAGCAGCGCGTTTCCTCCCCCATAGGGGAGTGACCGGAAGATATCGAAGACTCTGTAATTGGATTCCAGCTGGACTTCCTCTGGCACCTGTCCTAATTACAGTGATTCTTTCCGTGATGGCTAGAGAGGGCGCGTTTGTTTGTGCAAGATTAATCCTCCTCACGTTCGATAATACAGTTCTGTCCAAGATGGGCTTAAGAAGCCAGAGCAGCGTCTCTCTCTCTCTCTCTCGCTTCTCCCGAGACAAGCTTACGCAGCGGAATCACCTGTATTGATCCAGCATGGCAGACACCAATATATGCGTCAACACATGTCCCCCTCCATCATGAACATCCTCACATTGAAAAAAAGAAAAAAGACGAAGAAGAATAAGAAAACGAAGACCGCATAACATGTTCCCATCCAACCCTAATTCCGAATGATGGGATTGATTTGATTTGATTGATCCGCCTATTTTTGGGGCACTTTGCATGTTGCATGTGTCCATAACACTGCGGGTGTCCCTGAAGGGGGAATCACTTCTTCGCAAGACAATAGAGAAAGTTTGTTCGCACAGCGCTCAGAAACGGCGTAAAATATCGTCAAAACAGAAGTACTGGCGTGTTCCCCTTGCTTTGCCCTTGTCAATGACACATTTTGTAGAATTCCAGGACTATCCATTGATTTGTATTGAGCCCGAATTCGCAAATGTTTTAGTGCGCGACACTCTATCGAGATGGCAGCACATGTTCGAGACGCACCAAACTTTAATGTATTAAAAATAAACGGCTCAACCTTGTCCTCTAAAAAATACGTCATTGACGAGAGAAAAGCTAGGGGAACACGCAGTACCAAGAGTAGAGCGTTCATGTGTCTTGTGCGAACGAAAATCACCCATAGATTTCTGAAGGAGTGATTTCCCCTTAAAGCGGACTCATGTGGACTAGTTAACGTTCGCTTCCGGAAAGAGTTGGCTGCACAGTCCCAAAATTTCTTTCTTCGCTTTGCTTTCCTCCCGCACTTTAAGGAAGTAATGTAGTCGGCGCCAGCGTGCATAACATGACAGCAAACGACAAAGCCATTATTTTCATTCGCAGGGATCTGGACAACCGCAATAAGCTTGTCGAATTTGTTGATTGCAATCAATTTCCCGACTGCTACTGTAGGGAATGACATCATTTTGGTCGAAATATCGCGGGCAGGCGTGCCGAGAGAAGCGATTTCGTTGCATCTCTCACATTCTCCCATGTATTGAAAATTTGACAAACCTTAATTCGCCAAAAATCAGTGGATCGCGTCAGACCTTCAAGAATTCCTGTCATTCGCTAGACAAACTCGAGGGGAACATGCCAGTACCTGTTTCGTGTATAGAAATTTAGCGAGGTTTATGAGAACCCTGCGAACAAATATTCCCCATAGAAGTAAGTCCGCCTTAAGCTATTCTGGTCTATTCTTCATAGCCTTCGACGGGATGATTATATCACCTTTGCTCGGCGCAAAGCGCACTTCGAGTATCCTAAGTATGTACAACAATATAGGTTTCGAACAAATTGTTTTGATTTTTTCCTTTTATTTTTCCCTTTGTATCCATGATTGGAATTCTCTGCCATCAGAAGTCATCGCATGTGACTCTTTGTCTTCATTTAATGCAGCCATCTTTGCTTACTTGGCAGGTCAGGGTGGGTGACTACCTTCGCTTTCTCGTGCTTATTCTTTTTCTCTCTCTCTCTCTCTCTCTTGAGCTTCATTGTATAGTTGCACTGATGTTGAACGTGTTGTACTTGCCCCTCCTTCTATGGCAACCGCCAGAAGTATTATAAAGAAAGAAATAAGCAAAAACTTTATTAGTGGGACCAAAGCATGGAAATCCTGTTGGCGAGCGCACGCGGTATAGTGCACCCTTCGCTCGGCAGGTTACCAGTGCTTTGGAATTGTTTGCACTACCTAAACGAATAAGTAGCCACGCTATACAACTCTCTATCCCTTTTTTCTTCTTCTTCTTTTTTTTTTTCTTTGCCTGACATTTTTCGAAGGAGAAAGAACACGTACGCCAGCGGCTTAACCACACAGAAAGCTTCGCTACCTTGTGTTTGTTTTCCTCAGACCAGAAAGCCTGACAGATAGCTCGAATGTGCAGACTGGAATGAGGAAAGCACAGACGGCACGTCTGCGCTCTGCTGGGGATTTGCTTAATCGGATAACGCAGACTATATTAGATATAGAGAGTACCCCCCCCCCCCCACCCACCCACGCGATCTCAAATAAAAAGCCAAGACACAACTGAGAAATCTTTGCGAAGAACGCCGGAAACGGGGGTTGTTCGCGAGGGATTGTTTAATGCTGCATGAAGTCGGGTAATGTGCTGAGAAACGGAAAAGTATTTCGATGCTGTTTGGTTTATTTTAGTATGCATGTATCGTAATGTTTTGAGCGTGCTTCGTGAATGGGCGTGATGTTTGCGTTGTCGTCAAGCGCGCGCAGGGATTCTCTCCCCCCCCCCCCCCCTCGAAATTTATGAGATTGCGCAGTACCGCGCGGATCGGTGCAAGCTGCTAGTTTGTGTATGCCATACTTTGGCGATTTGTTCTCTGTTGTTACTCATTCTTACTCTCGCACTCTAAGAAAAAAATGTAGAATTTTCTACCCATCAACGGTAGAGCTGCATTGCAACTATACATTTCTACTCAAACCAATTTGACCTTTTGGGTATAACTGCAGAGTAGAAACAAACTACAGAGTAGAAACTGTCGTTCTACCAGCTTGGGTAGAAAATTCTATGAAATTCTACCCCCCCCCTTTTTTTTTTCTCTCTTCTTAGAGCAAACGTGAGAGAGAGAGAGAGAGGAGCAAGGAAAAGGGACGCCGCCGCTTATACCAGCGGAGGAGAAGGCGCGCGTGGATTGTCCCGAAATGGTAGAAGTACTGTCGTTCTATACCAGCTTGAGTAGGAAATTCTACCCTTTGTTTTTTTTTCTTACAGTGCACACTTTATTGGTTTAAACAATTGCTTTGTATACTTAGTTCTATTATTAGTTGATTCAAATGCTACGTTGATGCCTTGATGCTTACCACTCGCCCATGTAATGTCCAGTAGTATACCCTTGGGGTTTAACGAAATACATTGTGGGGTTTAACCATATACAGAGCTTGCGGTTCTGCGCACTCTAGC
The DNA here is from genome assembly GCF_037126465.1 of Ornithodoros turicata. Classification (NCBI taxonomy): domain Eukaryota; kingdom Metazoa; phylum Arthropoda; class Arachnida; order Ixodida; family Argasidae; genus Ornithodoros; species Ornithodoros turicata. Next base: position 30,681,388 of record NC_088209.1, read on the forward strand.
TCGTCCACCGGGTGGAGAAGGCACGTGTGCGTTTAACCTGCCGAGGTGACCAAGAAAATTGTTCAGGTTGGTGCGTTCGGGTCCAGTTGAAAAGGCGTGGACCACTACACGGTCTGTGGCTTACGCAAGAATGATCCATGCGTGTACTCATCCCGCTCCTTGTAGTCAGGGGCGGATCTAGGGGAGGGGGGGGGGGTCCGGATGTCCTGACCCCCTGTCAATTCCTATCGTTACTAGGGTTGCCACCAGGCCGGTATTATACCAATTATACCGGCACGGCCGATTATTTGCTTCCTCTGCCGGTTGCCGGTAGGAAGGTGATACCGGCATCCTTTTGCCGGTATTTGTGTGTCAAGACCTTTCATAATGGCTTTTACGGGGTTTTCCCTTCAACATTCCACTACAGCTTGAATAAATCTGGAGCACAGACCCAACTCCGTAGTCACCAGTCGTTTTCTTAGTTATTCATTATATTATTATTATCACTGTTGTCTTGAGCGAGTACGCTTGTTCTTTCTTTCTCTCTCTCTCTCTGTATGCTCTCCACCCCTCACCTACTTTCTCTTTCCTGCGAAAACTTCCTCCTTTCCCTCTATTCCACCTCCTCTGCCTCAGCCGGTATTTTTCACTACGAAAGGTGGCAATCCTAATCGTTACATAGAGTTTCAAATGACCTTGGTAAAGTAACAGTATGCTGTCCAAGGCCGTACCCCCCAAGAAAAATACTGGATCCGCCTCTGCCTGTGGTTGACAGGCCGGGCCCATACAGGTAAATCAAAGGAAGGCCATATTTTCAATTGAATAAGGGTCCGCGTTCCCTTCGTCTCTCCGTAGGTACGGTAGGTACACATTTCCTGTTTTTTTTGCCGATCTGTTCTAACTGTTCAATACTCAGTATCTGATATCGCTGATATCCAATGTCCGATAGGCTCGATTTTTATACGCTCCGTTTCTGACGGAAACGACAAACGCGTCTGGCAACACATATGGCGCGCATTATGCGTTTCGTTCATTTTCGATGAACAGCGAAGTAACAGAGTGAAAGTATCTCAAATATCGAATTGCAGGCCACGGTACGCGATTATGGGTGACGTATCCCAGCAAGGTGTAACGTTTGAAGATCGTCAGTCTCCTGCCACTACCACAAACAACCAGAAGAAACGAGACCGAAGGCGCAAGAAGAAACTTTACAAAGATATTCGCGAACAGGTGATGCACTGTTACTCGTGTCATCACTGTAGCAGCACCGCTAGTTTCTTGAAATTGCATTCTCTCATCTGACTTCAAACCTTTTTTCAGATGGAGTTTTACTTCAGTGACGCAAATTTAAGGAAAGACAGATACATGTCTGAATTAGTCCAAAAACGCGAAGACGGCTGTAAGTGCCCACGAATTTTAGAAAAATTTCTTCCTCGTCATAGAAGTATGGTGCCCAAAAAACTAGATCCATGAAGTGTGGAATGCGTGTTTGCTTCTTTCAGACATTAATCTGGAAGTCTTCTTAACGTTCAGCAAAATAAAGAGTCACACAAATAGCGTCGTCGATATAGCCGCAGCTCTTGCAAATTCGACATTCCTTCAGGTATGTGATCTCTAAATTTTACTGTAGCTCATTACCTTGTTTTTCTGAAATGCCAGTTAAATGAAGATAAAACACAAGTGAGGAGGATGACTGCTGTCGAAGATAAGGAGGACACAGATGACTGCACGATATATGTTGAACGTCTGCCACCCACAGCTGATCATAGGTGGTTGAAGACCACCTTCGACAAGCACGGGAAGGTGGTTTATGTAAGCTTGCCTAAGTACAGGCACAATGGAAAAATGAAAGGGTTTGCATTCGTGGAGTTTTCAACTCCTGACGAAGTCGAAAAAGTCTGCCAGGTGAGTTCAATTACATATCTGGTGGATAGACGTTCCTTCAGTAGAATACATTATTGTTATGTATATAGGGTGTCCCAGAAAACGTGTCATTCAATTATAATAAAAAAAACTACTCCACCTAGAATCATGTGGTCAACGGCATTTGTTTTTACTAGGTTCTTGCCTCCTCCTGATGTGAATGTAATCTAATTTGAGTTCTATTATGTCAAATTTATGTCAACTTACTAGAAAATTTGCCAAGTAAAGGTTGCTTTTTGTCCCACGAATGTGAAGTTTGTGCCAAATTTACTCCAGTTTATGATAATTGACACGGATATTGAGGATACGGAGGAGCTATCCCATCAGAAAAAATGGCCGAACATCATGCTTTTCGGAGCGTCCAGAGCATACTGCTGGACGAGTTTTTGTGTGCCCTCATTGTCATTCCCAGGAAAGGAGGTTGCTAAACTGAGCCCTACGCAGGGATAGTAGAAAGAGATAAGACAAGGATGGGCTTATCGCATCCGGAATCATACTTTCCCTCTCCCAATTTCAAGAACTGTCACTTTTTCTACATCCCTCTGTGGGCTGGGTTTAGCGTAAGGCGACCGCCTTAGGTGCCGCGCACGAAGCCCTCAACCAGGGACTAGTTTTTTTTTAAATATCAAGTATGCACTTGAAGCAGGCCCCGCACACCCCTGGCACCGGCCCTGACCAGCGTTGTAGTCAATGAGAGTCTTTAGTTGGGGTAGTCGGTACACAATAAATCGAAACTGCAGCCACGTTTGCCCACAGATTTCGTCTGGTGTCTCGTGGCTGCGTTTTCGGTTTATTTGACATTGCAGTCACGTGACTTGCCCTAAACCTGAGCTTGCATTTTCACCCAGTGGGTTGCAGGCTGCAATTAAAGTAGTGCTACTTTTACAGTCTATTGTCATCATCGTTTAACCCTGTTTCCCTTTTCTTTTTGCTTGCAGGCATTTGGCTTCGTCAGCCCATGCGTAAGAGAAGTAGATTTACCCGAAGAGCAGGACGAGTGTAAGCAATACCACCCATTATGACAAAACGGCTTTATTCTATTCACACTTCCTCCGTGCACCATAATGTGGACATCCCTGTGCGGTGTCTCAGTTAGTGGCATAGCGAGGGGGGAGGGGGGGCAAGGTTTTTTGAGGCGCAAGCTATCGACAGAGAGAAAAAAAGCGCAGAATAACAATGGTGAAATTGCTTGTCACTTGAAAACATCTGCTTTTGGGCGCAAATTATCGACAGAGAGAAAAAAAGTGTGAAATAACAACAGCGAAATTGTTTGTAACTTGAAAAAAATTGCAGTTTTTTAACATTGGACGTTGTTGGAACGATCTTCTGGGCGCCTCAACGAATGAGGCGATTCAAGCAAGGTTCCACATACCATGCCGGTGTAAAACTGCATCCTGTGTGCTTCGGCAGTAGACTGTGTGTGTGTTGAGAGAGCAGCGCATATTCTCAAAGTGAAGCAACCGAAACGTGTTTGGGGGCGCGATAGTCGTTTCGCCCTGGGCGCTCGGAAGCCCACGCTTCGCCGCTGGTCTCAGTATACTATACCTTCTAAGGTATACGCTTGACCCTAAGACCTTTAATTTGCTCTTTGCAGCGCACTCACGTAAAAGGAAACTGAGTGAGACACAGGAAGATACAAAGCCACCTAAACTACCCAAGGGCTCAGAAAAGACAAACGATGAGAGGGAACGGTTGGAAACGTTGGTCGAGGAAGGCAGTGCTACAGAGGAAGGCAAAGCGTCAAACAAGAAGCTTAAAAGGAAACGAAAGAAGAAACTCCAGCACCTGGATGCCAAGGAACAGAATCCGCTGCTGGTCATGCCAAAGTGAGCACTTCATCCTTAGAACCTGAAGTTTTCTGGAAATATTTTTTTTTTCTAAGTTTGGGGGCCAAAAGTCGGGAAAATAAACATGCGCCCTAAATTCATGCAAATTCAGTGAAAAAAAACTTCCAGTATGCTAAATTTTGGGAGAAATCAGGCTCAGTCACTCAAACTAACTGCACTGGTTTGGTACAAACGGTGATGTAACTGAATTTGCTGCCAAAATTGTCCATTGTGTGCATAGTGTGCATTTCTACAGATGTCTCGGTGAGGGCGACTTGCCGGGTAAAAATCAGGTTTCTCCCTAAAAAGGCAACCTTCAACTTGGGGAAAGAACAGGGTTAAACCGTAAAACTTCAGGCTCTATTCATCCTATAATATTACGAATGGGGCCTTGTATTTTAGGGTTAAACCAAAGTGCAAAATCACCTTGGGCACTGGACAGCGCTAGGCACTGCATCTTTAGCACAGTCACTCGTGTTCGTCTTAAGGCTGAACCGCATGGCACGAAAAACTGTCCGAAAACTGTCCGAACCGAAATCTGGACCGAACTTTTTTTCTGTGCATCACCGCATGCTACCGAAATGCACCCTGAATTTCGGCCGAAGGCTTCTGACCTTGGGGGACATCGCTTTTCATCCATCCAGTTCAATGAGATAATCCCTGTATTCATAGGGGTAGAAGTCGCACACACGGTAACAGTCGACCCGATTGCTACATCATCATTGTTGGTTGCTACATCATCATGGTTCTCCTTCCGGCTGAATAGCCATTGGATGCTTCTACTTTTTCGGTTGGCGTCACTTCCCATTTCGGAGGAGAAATCTGGTTTGGCCAAATTGGGCCCAAAATTCTGTTCTCCGAAAAAAGTTTGGTCCTGAATTCGGTTCGGAAAGAATTTGGGCACTTTTCGGGCCATGCGGATCACGTTTAAGATGCAAGAAGTGCCTATGTTCCACCCACAAATCTGCTTTTCCAACCAAGATTGCTTAATTTTATCCTATTTTGCAGCTCCTGAAATAAAACCCAACTTTCGCCTCCCAATTTTCAGAAACATTAAAACACGAAGACACAGGGATCTGCTTAGGAAGTATTTACGCTTAGAATGTGCTTCGTGTCAGTGGGGTGGCGATAGTATTAGTGAATACCGTAAGCTCATGTGAAGAGATTTCCCATACATGGCAGAATACTACCTGCAGTAATTGAAATTCATTCAGAATGCAAATTGTGTAAAGATCTACCGTATGAAGAAGGGTACCAGACACACTGTCCGATTTCTATGCATGAATACATGAAATGGACCCCCAGAGCCTGAGCTGAAGAGCAGTAATGTCCCCAGAAATCGACTTCTCAGGGGGGAACATGTTTGTAGGTATGTGCATTGGTAGCTGAGCTGTATTGGGCAACTTCAGGGGGAGGGAACAGTTGCCCGCTCACAGTTGCCCCTGGTTACAGCTCCACAGGAATGACTATCCCAGCATGCCTCTGTTTTAGGTGGGAGTGGAAGAGGTTACGCAACAAGTACCTTGCGCTCCAGAAGCAGACGATGGCGCAGATCAAGAGGTCGCTTCTACCAGCAAGCAATGCATACCACTCACCGAGGAACGTGCCCTCTCCATCGTGCGCAAGTCCAGCAGACGACACGCCCGTCCCTTCTGCTGCTACTGTTGTCAGTACGGAACCCGAGGGAAACACAAAGCTGCCAGTTCCTCCACTGGAATTCCAGGCAAACGTAATTGTGAAACTGACAGCGGAAAAGCCCATTACCAGTGCTGTGGAGTTCAAAGTATGTCAGGGAGGAGTTTTTGCGGGGCAATATTGCGCTAAACTCTTCCACTACTAGAAACTGTGCTTTTGTTCCGCAGAACAACCTTCGGCACTTGACGTATGTGTCGTATGTGGACGTAATGGAAGGAGATACAGTCGCGTACGTTAGGTGCCCCGATGAGGACAGTGCAAAAAAGTTCATCAGAACAGAGAAGCAGTCCTTCTGTGGATCGCTGGCATTGTTGTCTGGTGAGTGCTTTTCTTGTTCCGCTGTTGTACAGTGATGTACTTCCTTCATTTATCTTGTGGACTTTTCTTTGGTCCATGACTGCACTGCTGCACAATTTTCTTCTTGCCTGAAAAGGTGATGAAGAGCGAGAGTACTGGAAGAAAATAAATCAAGACCGAAAAACAAGACGTAGCCAGAAAACGAAACAAAAGAAAAGAGGAGTTGAAAAGGTAAGGTCACGACAAAACTTCGTTTTGTCGCGTTTCCTTGGCCCCAGTCTCTCGGTGACATCTGTGCCATGCCTACAGGACGAAAGATGAAGGGAAATGTGAAGGTTTCCATTATATGGAAATGGTGCATGAGCTGCTCCATGATTATTCAATGTCTGTGTTATTGATCTCAATTGCTGCAGTATTGTGATAAAGCTGGTTTATTGCAGGCTACAGATAGCCATTGATATGTGATGCTAGAGTTGATGAAGCAGTTAGGAAACTTGTGTCTTGTTCCTGTTTGTAATTTAGGTCGCACAATTGCATTTCAGGTCATGGCTAAAGCACAGAAATTGATGGAGAAGAAGAGTAAACACACACATTTCGAGGACCTATAAGTCACGTCGCAGTGGTGTACAGTTTGACAAGTCTTCATTTCAAGCAAACCATATCCCATACAAAACACAGGTGATGATCACACTTCATTCGCACCCCAGCCAGTTGTGCTGTGCTCATTGAAGCAGTTGTGTGGTGTCGCAAAATTGCGGAACGTATGCAGTTTTCAGAAATGTAAAGTTAAAAAAAAAAAAAGACATCCTTCCTTCAACAATATGGTGTTTACTCTGGTGGCCAATAGTGCTGCAAATGGTGCTCCAGTCTGAGAGGGGCAATGGCATATTGGACAGTTGCTATCATGGGGATGTAAAAACAAACAGTTTTGTGGACAATAAATAGGGTCTGTAGTTAACGTTTCCTTGGGTATGGGTAGAGCCCTGTGGTGTTTTAGGGCAGGAGGACCGGGGAGCAGTTTCAGTTCAAGGAGACCGGGGAGGATTCAGTCCTGCTTTGATCTCTGATCCGCCTTCGAGCACATATAGCAACAGCTTGTTCCCTAGGAGTGCGTGGATCGACGCCATGATCCACGTGCACCTCGGTACACGCAGCGCATGTCGCACCAGAGGTCGCTGGCATGCCCTGCACCCCAGAGCCGTATATTAAAAGGGAGTCTGGCCACTGGGAGGAGTCACAAAAAGAGGCTCGACCTGTCAATCACAGTTTCGCTCCTCTGATTGGTTTGCTTTCTACCAAGGGGGTCGCCATGACACCATACTGCCACCCAAAATGGCGACGAAAACAGACACTGTGAAGCGGGGATTTCGTGACAAAAAATTTGACCTTGTCAGCCAACCTAGTTCTATAATTTTTGCACATTTCTTAGAATATGTTTTCTGAGGTACGTGGCATTCAGCCTTGAAATTTTTATCCATGTAAAATCGGCAACCAGTTAGGTATAGTTTTGGGGAGTTAAAGGGAGACTTTGCGAGGATTTGAAAAAAATTACGAGACCATCATACCGAACACAAACCACTATCTCGATACTAAATACAACATTCGCATTCACTCCACGCGAGTAATTAATTCAGAAATGATGATAATAGCAAACCAAACTGGGAAGAGCTCCATACTACGGCGGTTCGTCCGGAGGAGGATACCGTGACGTCACCCAGCATTGTCGTCTGCTTCGAAACCTGCATTCTCCCTTGCGTTTTGAAGGAAACAAAAAAGGACATCCCATGTAGTTGCCGTTTCCGTCGTGTAGCAAATCTCTTGCCGCAACCACTCATGCAACTTATTGAGCCGACCATTACAGTGTCGATTGCAATGGGACAGAAGGGAGTACGTCTTGGAAAAAGGTTGTATCCTTCCAAAACACGAGCAGGTCAAATGAAGTAGTGCCGGGAAACGATGCCGGATGATGTCAGCAGTGTGTTGCTTTCAGCACCCTCTCGCTTTGTAATAAATTCATTTGAATAAAATCTGCGCAGTTTTGGAATGAGATATTTCATACACATGTTCCCGACATCCCAAAGGTTACGGATATACCGAACCTTTGTGGTGATTTTGTTGAGGGCACATTTGAATCGTGCAACTACAGTGCCTTCAGTTCAATGAAGGCTTCAAACATCGTTCTTCATTATGGCTCGGGAAGAGAAGAGCACGCCCACAAATAACTTCATTTTTGCGTTCTAATTGAATGATGGCAGTATGCAATTGGGCATTGCAAGGTCTGTGTTGTGTTTGTCCTTATAAGCTTAATTGACTCATCCGCTACAATGTTTGGTGTTCTAGTTTGACACCCTACAAATTACCCAATACGCAAACGAAGTGTGGGAGAGAGACATTTGCTGTGGTAGACAACAATGTGCATCCTCAATATGTGGCACCTGTCAGACCTATTAAGGATTCTTTGCACTATAGGTTTGAAAAACATGACTATGTCTACCTAAATATAAAAGATGCTTTACTCCACTGAAACAGATGAGAAACTTTGTACATGGGTCGTGAGGCAGCATTTATGTTGTGAAGTTTAACGGAATGATCGTCCTCGTCCTCGAAATCCGCCGCCGCCACCTCCCCGTCCCCTGAACCCTCCTCTGCCTCCAAATCCACCACCTCTGCCACCAAATCCGCCTCCGCGGCCTCCAAATCCTCTGCCTCTTCCGCCACCACCGCGGCCTCTGCCACCTGGAACACAAAGTAATAATTTTACTTTGCCCCTACAACACCAAGCACTAATTCTGTGGCCTCTTAGATATGAAGCGTACACCATGTACTGATTAGTACTCTGGTTGTCGCGGAAGGTTGAAGCCACTGCCCCGCTACATAAAAAGGTGACATTTGGTATGGTATGGAACGCTTCTTCATGCAGTGATTTTGGGCCATAATTAAGGCCCTTCTTTTTCTGCTCCGGCAAATCCTGAATTCCGCAGCAGTACCAATTACTTTATTATTATTTATTATTACCAATTTAACCGGGGCTTGGACTTAACCAATATCTCATTCGCGGGGCAGTAGCTTTCATACAATCATGCTACAGTACGGCAGAGAAAAAGCAAACGACCAACGTACCGCCACCTCGTCTGCCAGCTCTGTTTTGGTTACCGGGCAGAAACCTCTGCAAGGGCATTAGCTTGTTTGGGTCAATGTAAAACTGAAATTGAGAAGACAGAGAAGTGAGAAAGCACATCCATGTTGTCTTACAAATCTATATATAGGGCCTGACTTTTTCGGGTTTTATTTTTGGCCAAATTCGGGGGGTAAATATCGGGTGATATTTTTGATTTGAAAATTCGGGTGTATTCGGGTTAAATCCCGTTACGGCATATTCTGTCGTCAGGAATTCGGGTGTATTCGGGTGATTTTTTTTGTTTAATAAAAATTTGTCTTAACATGGAACTAATGTTTAGCAATGTTATCAAAGTTTATTTTAATGCACGCTTATGAGTGTGCCACGCGACCCGGATGTTTTCGGGTAGATTCGGGTTAAACCCGAATTTTACAGATTTCGTTCGGGGGGTAAATATCGGGCAGATACGGGTTTAACCCTAAAAAGTCAGGCCCTATCTATATACTGTCTGTATTGGAATGGACCTTTCCAGAAAAAAGCACCTGTGCCCCCTAGTGAGCGGCGCAAGCAGTCTTGGGTTGTTTGAGAGACGCTGTCTGCTTTTTTTTGCATCCTGACGGACCACGTGGGATGTGATACATTTAGCGATTGTTTTACTTTGTGAACAATGTTGTGCACTGCTGCTCTCTTTTGAGAGTTCAAGGCATACCAAGAGTGCATGGCTTGCTCTTGAGAGCCCTCGCTATCTCTTCCATGTCCGTTACAACTGGTAAGTTCTAACACAGAACACAATAATCGCAGCAAATGATCACGTTCCACACAGAAATGCAACCAGAGAAACTTCTGCATGGCGTCTCCTGACTGGCGCTCCAATTTCCCATGATACCTCGCGTGCCACAGGTGGTGCTGGCTTTTCTCAAAAGGTCTATTGTTACAGAAGACCGGAAATGTGTTTTTCAAAGTTTGAGTTTTTCTCTTGCTCACCTTTTGTTTCTCACTGAACGAGTGAACTTTGACTTCATCCTGAAGCTTTACGGACACAAACTAAAATGTACATCAAGGGCAACATAACTGGTAGAGATGAATGAGTACTGTAATTACATGACAGCGGAATAGCAAATATAAAAGAAACATATTCTCGTAAGGATACATAGTCCTTAATAGGACCAAAAATCTCGTCCACTTTCCCAATCTGCTGCTTGTTTTGCAAATAGAGTGGGGCGTTGAAGAACGGAACCCTTTCTTCCGTCACTTTGCAAACCAGGTCATCTTGACATGGGTGGCTGAAGAAGGCAAATTCTGTGGGGGTACAAAGGAAGTTGGGTACAAAAACCAATTGAGGAAGCTTTCTATTTGCTAATCTTGCATGTACCCTAGTCAGACAGCACAACCTAAGGCCTCAAATGTTACAGAATAACAGGACCATTGACAGCGGTTTTTGGAGTCTGTGATTCCTGGTAGTTCCTCCTGATATGCTTTGAAGGCTCTAGCCTCCGCTTCCGTCGACGAAGCTTTTCGTTGTCAAACGTTAAAATTTTAAGCTGATTGCTAAACAGTGCACTGTAAAGTGCCGTTTTCCCTGCAAAGACAACAAGCATGCATGGGCAATTACATCTGGTGTCGAGAGTATCCGAGTCCGCTTGCACAAACCTTGAGGACATTTTTCAGCGGCATCCTCAGTAGCTGTGGCAGTGCCTTATACACGAGCAGCCATGAGGACGGTAGAGCGTGCCCGAAGAACTGCAGAACCTACTGCGGACATCACTAAGGAATCTCCTCAATGTTCATGCAAGCAGGCCCTGGTTTCTTCCTACATTCCAAAGTAGGCAGTTTGGAGGCTACAGAGTTTCGGGAGCTCTGTAGCTTTTGTATCTCAGTTTCTCCTCGAAGGCCCTGTCGCTGATATCTGGCGTGACTTCACTCTCAGGTTTTGTTTATGGCCTTAGCATTTTGAGGCCTTAAATGTGCCTGTCTGACAGGGATAATACATGTGCATAAAAAACTTACCAACTACTTCCTCCGGTGGACCCTGGTCGTACCCACCGTATCCCCCTCGTCCTCTGCCACCTCGGAAACCTCCTCCTCCTCTTCCTCCCCCGTAGCCGCCACCACCACCTCTACCTCCATAGCCTCCATTACTACCTCTACCTCCGTAGCCTCCATCACCACCTCCCCTTCCCCAACCGCCGCCTCGGCCCCCTCGGTCACCACCACCACCATACCCTCGGCCTCTGAAGCCTCCACCCCCACCATAGTTTCCACCTCCGCCGAAGCCCCCTCTGCTCATGGTTCTGGAAGGAAGGAAGACAGAGTACAAATTGTGTTTCTCATTACATTATCTAGCACGGTTTTGGTTAAATGCAGTCTCGAGAGAACTTTAGCTTGAGTCGTTTGAGGGAAGTTGACCGAAAAAGATGTTGTCACTATATATTTAATTACCTCATCCACTCCAAAGTTCGTCCTCCTTGGAGTCCGTCGATATTTGGATTCGGGATTCGATTACCACTGATTACCAACCGCAAGGTTACGTTGTGTATATGAAACGTTAGACAGCTGTCAAGAAGCCAATAAAAATGCTTTGTCATTTTGTTATTCTATCAGACCAAGTGGGGATACCGATTCTGCTGTGCCGGTATAGCATAATGATAATTAACAGGCACACGAGGTATTGTCTGAAGAAACAGTACCCGTGTATCTTTTGACAGATTCAGTGTGTGGTGCTTACCTTTCTGTTAATCTGTTTCTTAAACTATAAGTTACGTAAATCCTCTCAAACTTTAAACACACGGACACGTGCCGGCCCAACTCACAGCGCCCTTAGTTGCCAGACAGGAATGCTATTGCTACTGCCGCCGTTTGGGAACGCACGCGTTTTTCTAGGGAACCTCAGTCGTTCCTTTTGGCCAACTTCGCGTACAACTAGGATTATACAGCTGATAAATTTAGATACAAAGATTTGAACAATCATTGTACACGCACATGTGGGTGCAGCAGCCAGCAATTCCTACGAAACTACGCCTTCAATTGTTCGGTTTCGCAATGGCGGACAGTTCGATTCCGGTTTTGTTATTGTCGGGTTTCCTGCATGAGTAGCTCTAGCTCGTTATCAAAGTCAAATCGCCGCAGTCTCTATGTACAACTTTATTGTGAGAGTAGCTATTGGATGGACTAAATCTGTATGCATAGCACACACCTCTACATAAGGAGGCATACAACTAACAAAAGGACTATGTAACAGCCTTCAATCTCAAACGTTTCTTGAGATTCTGACAAATGTCTTGGAAAGGTGTCTGGCTTTCTCCTGCAACCACTGGAATTCTACAGAAACGTCTAAATGACGGAGATGTCAGGGCAACATTCTGTCCCAGGGCAAAACCACTTGAGCACAGCCAGTACAGTGCAACATCCTGCAAAAGAAAAATGTAACGTGCAATGCAACAATATATAACAATGCAAGCAAGCTGGTCTTGATGTTGGCAACTTCTTCCCGAGTCTGAGGGAACGGCAAATGTACAGAACACAGAAACGGACAGCACAAGTTCATTCTGTGTTCTGGGCATCTGTCTTGGCCAAACTTGGGAATACGTCGCCAAAATCAAAAAGACAAAATTTCTCGAGAAGGCAGCGTGTGTATTTAGACTCACAAAATATGTAATAGAAACCTTTTTCACACTTACCGAGGGCATCATAGAGGCAATGGGAATCATGACCAGGGACAAAACTCTGAAAACATTGGTAACCACCTTGGCATATCTTGTTATGTTCCCTGCTCTCTTCAGAGCATTCATCTGTGACAAAGGAAGATCACAAGTTGCAGAAAGCATATTCCTGTGCAGTAAGTTAACCTATGAGCTGCTGGGTAGCATGGCACTTATCCATTCTTAAGAAAATGTGTTGCCATTCAACATCCCATTTTCTCTGAAAAGGCTATTACCTCAATATTAAGCAAGTTGACTGCTCCAAGAAGAACTGGCATAATAAAGAGTGGATCAGGTACAGTCAGATTTGTAAACCATAGTGCTCCTCCAACAGAAAGCTCTAGAAAGAGGGCTTGAGCAGCTGAAAAAGAAAAGAAAAATAAATTTGTATAGGTGTGCAGTATCTTTTATGGCAGGAAATAGAAATACATACCCATATCCTGATAGGGCATCATAAAAGCCATGTTTCTTAGTGCAACGGAGAAGCTGATCCACACTGGAATCTGGACCAACATAACAACTGTAGATTTAAAAGGATGACAGTTATCTCTGATGATGAGCTTGTTTATTTGTTTCTTGAGCTAGAGTAGGAGACATAAGAGTGTGAAAACTCTGAAGCCAACGTGCCAAACATGAGCACAACAAACCCCTTCACACAACACAGGGGCCAACCTACGCTGTGCTTGTACAAGAGCTTTGCCCGTTTCTCACTGAGCTTGAACATCTTGACAGCAAGATTGGTTTCATTCCTGAGCTCTGGCACAAGTTTTGCAATCTCAGGGTTCAAGTTCCTGAGTCTAGCTAAGACATGATTCTGGTAAATTGCCAATGGAAAGGTGGTGACTGTTCGTAGCGCTAGCGATGTCAGTATAATAGTATGACACCACGACATTCCTGTGGTCAGGTGAACGTATTCCAGTAGCTGTTGTGCGAATGCCACTGGCTCCGAGCGGGATAGAGCCAATGCCCACGACTCAAAAGAAAACCGACGGTGTACATTATTCTTGCTGTTGCTGGACGTGACGGGAGGGTTGAGCAAGCACGAAGCCTTCCTTGACGTTACAGCAGAAAACTGCCGGTGCAAGTGCACGCACTTGCGCACTTGACACAGTCCGTCAAACGTAACTGTTCTGTACATCTTTGCAACATGCAAAGGACAGGCAAATGCAGCTGCAGCTTCTGTAGTTGCTTTTGCCTCCGCACAGATTTATGTTGTATTATTGCAGTATCGTTCTAACATGAATCTCTGCACAACTCATTGATCACACAACAGCAATTCCAGGAATTAATTCAATATAAGGCGCCCGCCATGGATCAAGTAACCACCGGCAATGCTTCCGCTTTGACTTGTACCGTCAAAGTTTTTGAGCGCTCGTTGAGGTAATTGATAGACACCTCAGAGTTTTATAAGCATTCTAAACACTTCTGTTAAATAATTTTTCCGCAAGGAACACCACAATTCCATTATAGAGTTCATGTTTATAATATTTTTGTGCCGTCGGCATGGTAGACATACAGCGCCGCCGCAGCCAGTGGCTAGTTCTAAGTCAAGTTCAAGCCCATCTCTCCCCTGCTTTCATTTGTTTTCAAAAGTTGTTCCGTGCTTGCGTTTTTTGTTGAGTTCATTTGGGATTCTTGCATGTCAGTCACAAAAACGCGTGCGCGGTGCTTCGTATAATAGTGGCAGCCTCGAAGGCAGTTTTATACTCATGGTAAGTACACGTGTTGCACAGTCGTGTTGCAAAAACCATGCTGAACATCGTCGCCTCTTTCATGTTGCCATTCGCTGTCAGATATAGACACGTGATACACAAATATAGTTTGCAACTTCTTTTTGTAACTACCTTGTGTTACAAATGACATCACAAGTCACTCCGAGCGAATTCCAAATTGGCTTCGTTTGCTGTTTTAAGAGCAGGCATGTAAAACACGATGCTGTGCCAACACGGACGCCAAACTTCTGGCGTATGTTTAATGTGGCAAGAAGCCGTAAACTTGCGTAATTCCTGCATAGATGTCTTGTACGGTGTATCTGAAACTACTAACTCGGATTGATGTAGTCACCATTTGTTGAACTCGGCACCTGCCTTCAAAATCGAAACTAACATTGGGGTCACTTTTACCTAGACGTAGTTGATATTGTACAGGGTATGTGCAGAAAAACGTGACCCGCATTTTTACATGTAACTCGTTGTCTACTTCGAGGAACTTCCGGTGGCGTACGATGGCGTATTTATGCGTGCGAAAGCTACAAAAAAATTCTGGAAGCCATGCCCAGCCTAAAAAAATAAACAGAGCGCGAAAACATGGGCTTCCATGCATTAGAATAGGGCGGTCATCACGGTGCATGGTAGTGAATTTCAGTCTCAGGAGAGTTATGTGCAGGCACCGCCGATGAGCATCTATGTGGGACATCGTTTCGATTTATGCACCGATAGCTCCCCTAGCGGTACTTGAACACAACTCTCCTACGTCCACCATGTTGCCCTATTCTGATGCACGGAGGCCGACGTCTTCGTTGCTCCGTTTATTTTTTAAGCTGAGTATGGCTTCCACAATTTTTCTGCAGGTTTCGCACGCGTAAATGCACAATCGTGCGCCACCGGAAGTTTGTTAGTTAGGTAGACAACAAGCTATGTGCCTAAATGTGGGTCATGTTTTTCTGCACCCACCCTGTAGAATACCGTTTCACCCCCCTATGACTCTTGATACAGGAGGAGAATGAATTCAAGTCATGTGGCCGGGGGGGCCGAGGTGCTCGCCTCCTTGCAGCTCTTCAGCAAGTGCGCCGTCCTGGAGAAATACCTTCAGACGGTTCTGGGGACGCTGCACCGGCAGTAAGTTATGTCTCACAGAGTTGTACTTTTCTCAGTGCTGCCATTTTTTGCTGAGAGATTGGAGACCTATCATCTGGCATCACATGCTAACAGGTGCCCTATATTCTCATCCAAAGTGATCCACCAGATTACATTACATGTCAGATTACACCATATGTAATACAGTCATGCTATGTACTGGTCCTGACAAAAGTTTCTGGAACACTCGAACGGGGCATTTGGTCCTCCATGCGACATTCTACTGGCGAGCGGAGATGGGCTCCTTTACTAGTTCAGAGGGGTGAGTGGGTGCGCTGGTAGTGACACACTGCTGTAGTTTCGGTATCACTTGAATGTGATCGTATCGTGGTTTGAATTGGTGTCGCTGTCGGCACGCTCCTCTACCCTTTTGAACGAGTGAAGAAGCCCGCTTCTGCAAGCCGCTAGGGTGTCGTAACCGAGTGGTAAAATATATATTCGCGTGTTCCGTAAGCTTTTGTTGGGACCTGTACCATGTTTGAATAGGCTGCAAAAGGGGCGCCACACCGTACGCTGTGGCTTCTGTGAACAACGTTGCTTGTTCTAGTTGTCCCCACAGTGCCCCTAGATTTTCCCTAGCTCACGGTCTCATGTTAAGACGTACATAATTTTGACATAGGTGGTGACGTAGTAGTTACTTTTTGCACTGAAAAGTAGTCGGCGAAAGAGGGCCGATTACCATGAACAGGGACAGCGGCAGCAATGACTATGGCACGCATGCCTCGGGTAATGACTTGTTCCTAGCTTCAAATCCCTTTCAAGACGTTGGAAATGGTGCAGGGTGTGTAACTTTGCATTTCATCGGAATAATGATTGCATTTCGTTTGCAATGATCTTTGCATTTAGTTGTTTATATCTTGTACGCGTCAGTTGAGGATCTTGAGTACTGGACACTCCTGTCTATCTTAGCGATACCCGATACCCCAATATCTCACCCCATGGTTGGTCAGGAGGGTTACCTGATACACGAGATACCCATGGTCTTATCTTGGGAGCTTTTGTGCATGTGTGTTTTCTTTTGGTGGAACGCGTTATGCACAAGTCTGCACATGCTGTACCAATTTCAATATTTTACTTTGCTTCGCTTTTTGCCAGATATGTCTTCTTTAATATTTTGTCTTGCGCAGCAACAACAACCCAGCACATCTACTGCAGAGGCACCGTTGAGCAGACCCAGCCCCACCCTCCCTCCTGTGGCTGGAAGAGGTGCCCTCCTGGAAAAGCTTATGTTACAGTCTCGCTCTTCATCTGCGGCGTCCAGTGACTCTGGTACTACAAAAGTCGGTAAGTTTCTCTTGGGCATGCTGCGGTGATGTTTTAGTTGTAAAGACTGTTTAGAAATTTTGGGTTATGAAACACCAATTCTCGTATGTGGACACATTGTTTGGGCACACGATAAACGTTTTGAGACAAATATGTTTTGTTTTGGACGTTGTGTCATATATTCTGTGTTCCCTGGCACTGGGGTTTGACTGATTTTGCTATGGATAACCGAACGGCCCAGTTTTTAGCAATCTTACTTTTAGTTACTTAGTTACTTTTTGTGCATGGGTCATGTTGCAAATGGTAGGGCACTAATGTGACACAAATGTACGACACAGCCCCTGGAAGAGGCCTGTTGACTGCGTTGGGCAGAAGCATTGCGCACACACCTGTTGGACGGGGGATTTTGGCACAAATTCGACCACCGTCTGAAGTCGGGTCGACATCGTCTGTTACGACAACGTGAGTGGAGAAGTGCACATCATAACTTGCGGATCAAAGATGATTTTGGTTCGGGGATTTGTATCTTAACATGACCACCACCACCACCACCCATTCTAGGCCTGCTCCCTCTGTGACAGCTTCTTCACGAGCATCACCAGAGCCTCCGGTTGAGGAGATGCAACAGTTAGTCGTGAAAGAGTTTAGAGGCAAATCTGGAAAGCCGTGAGTAAACCCTCGCTGCTGTGCGCTGCCCAGACCTTTGGTGTACATTCGCCCACCGATATTTCAGACTTCAAAAATTTGGGCCTCCCAATTTTTGGGACAAAACTTTTTTGCACCGTCAAACGCCCAATAGAGCGCCGACGTATTTCAGCTTCCAATATTTCGGACAGACTGCCCGGTTTTTTTCGTGCTCATTTCGCTCCGAGCATGCCTATTTTTTTCGGACTTGTTGTCTTCCATGAGGCAAAACAAACGAGAACCTACGAGAACAACAACTGAGAACCTACGTGTGTCGTCTTCTGTGTCCGTGTCTCTCGGTCTTCTTCATGGAAAACAAACGTGCTACAGTGCGTTTTGGGAGTCGATATTTCGGACCGCGCCACAGAGGGAAGTGCACCGACCCTATAAAGTTGTGCGTGTGTTGCCCCTTTGTTTCAGACGCATTTCAAAACTTCAAGATAGCTGACAGAACCTCGTCGTCAAATGAAGATGATCAGACGAGCTCGCGGAAGCGTATCACGACAAGGCGATGCTAGCAGAAATTAGCCGTGATGCATTATCCTGTGTCCGCGCCGCGAAGCAAACTCGTGTCGACAGCTATTTCGAGCCGGTGTGAGTGCTCAAACGAATTTAAAAAAAAAAAACATTGCGGATTTAAGCCTTTGTCTAAAAATTCGGACTGATTTTGTGGCTGCATCAAGTCCGAAAAATCGGTCGGGCGGTAGTATGCCGTTGCAGCTAAAACGTGATTTGACCGCTATTTCCGCTTCAGCGTCCCAGTAGAGGTGAACTATGTGAGGTTAGAGACCATGCCTGGAATGGGAGTGTACGAATACCATGTGGACTTCAACCCGCCGATGGACTCCAAAAACGTGCGCTTCCAACTCATCCGTAGTGACCCAGTGGTGGAAGCGATAGGGCGTACAAAAGTGTTTGACGGGGCGAAGTTGTACCTCCCGGTTAAGTTGCCTAACAAAGTAAGTACCTTCGACCCTCCCAGCTTACTTTTCTTAACGGCGCACCTGGTGATTGTGTTGGAGAGTTCGCTCACGCGCCTTTCGTGTTTTCGTGCAGGTTACGAGCATAGGGTCGCAGCTACGTTCAGATGGCAGCGCTGTGATGGTGCACATAAAGTTTGTAAAGAAAACACCTCCGAGCCAGTGTGTACACCTCTACAATGTACTCTTCAAGAAGGTGCTGCTTTGCCTGCAGCTGACACAAATTGGGCGTAATTATTTTGATCACAAGGGAAGGATTCCGATACCACAGCACAGGCAAGTAACCAGGAGATAGCAACAAGCACTGCATTTTTTCTTTATTTTTAATTACGTTAATTTTTGCGAGAGCAGAGAAACGCATTTTGAGCATTAGATGCACATACAGTTGAACCTCGTTGCTCTTCCCTTTCAGCGGCAAAAACGACCATTTTTGGGTGGTTCAACAAGTATGGTTTTTGTGGCTGACAGTATCGCTTCAGAATAGGTTGCGACAGAAGAAATTGTAGCTAAATGAATGTCCTATCGAATGATATAGGTTTTAGAAAACCAGCTGTCCACGTATTCCCCAAAATTAATTTGGGGACAAAAAAAATTTAAGAAAGAACTCGTGAGGATACACTTGTATCTTGAACAAAAATGTCAACCTTGAAGTTCCAAAATATATAAAATATGGGAAATTTTGTCAGAAATAATGTCTGAAAATATCAACGCTTTTGGTCAAGAAGTTATTGAGTTGTGGAAAAAAACGCTGACACTCATGCAGTACATGCCATTGTGTGATGGAGTTGCTTGAAGGAGTAAAACAGGAATGAACATCCTAATTTCCAGAAAAGATGTCAGTTTCATGCTCAGCTTTCCTGTTCTTGTACCACATTTTGCTGTGTCACTGCTTTTCCGTTATTTTCTGGTTAGTTTCGAGGCAAGAAGAACAGCACCAGTGCAAGTTCTACGTATCCTTATATTCGGGACAAAAATCCGGTTATCCGACATCTTCAGAGTCATTGTTTGCGTTCTAATAAATTAAACAGATCCCAAATATGTTTAAAGTGTGAGTATTGCGCACTTGCGAATGAGGTGCGCTGCAGGAAAATGCTGCTGTGACAATGACAAAATCTCCATGCCGCCTCTTTGGCGCAGAGCCAGTTTCACAAATCGCTACCATGAGGACAAGTTTAAAACAAAACTAAAACTGAATCTGTAGTGTTTAGAGTATCCACCAAATGTCGCCGCTTGTCCATATGTGCTCTGGAGGCTGCGTAGCGCGGCTCGCAAACTGTTGCTCACTGGTGATCAACGCTCTGTGGGCAGGTAAGGAAAGAGTTACCTCAAAGTCGGATATATATAAATAATATCAGTTAAGTCTAAGGTTTCTTGAGTCGTGGAATTGTCTCCTATAGTACTTGCCGTGTGTTCACTGATGCTTATCTCGAAAGGTTTTCGAGACCAAGTTTGGATATCTCGAAATTTCATCAGCGAAAATTTCACGCTTCACATACTCATGCCCCAGGCAGTACATAGTTCACGTCAGGACGGCTCCGATTTAGCTTGATCAATCGATGGTTGGTCAATTTGAGGTCAAGTTATCTCCTTTCGTGATGACTAAAAACATTTGTTGCTCCTTAGGTTGGAAGTTTGGCCAGGCTACATACAGTCTGTTGGAGAATATGAAGGTGGCCTGTTGCTTAACTGCGATGCTTCGTTCCGCGTACTCCGCACCATAACAGCACGAGATATACTGTACGTTCATCTTTTTTACTTTCCCTCGATGCAGCCTCCTCAACTGTGACTCACGTGTGACTTATTGTAGGTTCGAAATCTACAATGCAGCACCAAAGGACTACAAAACAAAGGCTGTTCAGGCACTTGTAGGAAGCATAGTGATGACACGCTACAATAACAAGACATACCGCATCGATGATATCAGTTGGGACCTCAAGCCAACGTCATCTTTTAGTGCACGGAATGGAGAGGAGATCACTTACATGGATTACTACAAGTAATGTCCAGATCACATCGTGGAGTTGTTGCTGTAGAATCCTCGAGCTAGAGATGATTTTTAAGTATTGCATTAAGGTATCGTATCATATATGCTGTCAGATCACAGACACCTTGGATGTGTCTTATTAGTTACCTGATAAGCTTTGTAAGCGGAACTAAAATTTAATGTGGTGGAAGTTCCAGTGCAATCCAGTTAATTTGAAATTTAATATGAACTGGTGCTCTAATCCCATCAAAGTCACACGTATATTTCAATAGGGGAAAACGGCCAGTAAATCGGAACTTAAATACAGTAGAACCCCTTTGTAGTAAACTCTCTGGGACCATGATGAAATTTTACTATATCAGGAGTTTTATTATATCAGGTGTGCCATTGAATGTATGGGATTCTATCGGGACCGCAGTTCTCGTTTATTATAAGCAGAGTTTCACTACAAGAGGAGTTACTATAAAGAGGTTCTACTGTTGTGCACATAAATTTATTTGAAGTGCCTGTTCAATACATACAGGTGGAGTATTCTGCATCCGCTTTCCTTCTTAGAGCCCGATACACAAACTGGGTAACCAGCGATTAAGCTCATGTGGCACATTGATTTTACTTTAAGATGTGCAGCGCAGATTGTGCACATGCATGTTCACCTAAAAGTCTGGGCTCCTAGAGAATGAAAACCAAATTTCTAGCTTTTATTTAGCTGGGGACTGGTTGTATTTCAACTTTGGATTGTTGCACCATCTTTGTTGCCATAACACTGTTCTTTAATGCCCCTAGGAAAATGTACAACATCCAGATCAGTGATACAGCACAGCCCCTTCTTATTCACCGGCCAAAAGAACGGAAGGGAGTTGAGGCACAGGTTAGCTATGGATGCACATCCTGTTTTTTTACTTCAGCATCGTACAGCATAATGCGTTAAGGGAAGATGTTAATCCGATACACTATGCAAGCATGTCAGCTGTTCACACCACTCCCCAGTTTCTCTCTATCCCTATTGGGCGTGGAGTGACCTGATTGGTCCCTCTCCCAAATAAGGAGGGTATTTCGAGGTTGAGGCGCACACGGTTTCTTTGTGGGCCCATGTCTGTCTATGAATACCCCCTTATTGCTGCCTTGTAATTGGACAGACACTCTGTCACATGGTTTTCAAAAACTAAACCCTTTCCCACTGTCGTAACGTATTGCTTCACAACATTTCTGTGCGCCTCCATTGGAAAACATGATTATCTGGTAACTGGACGATACCTGGCAAGGACTTGGTTTCCCCACGCTTCAGTCAGTTTCATTTAAAGCATTAACAATTTATAGCCCGATTTATAGCATAGCCCGATGTCAAAACCAGCTTGCAAATCTTTTGTGTATCAACTTCAACTGCTACTTCAGGGGTTGTCAAATGTAATGTCCCAATACGGTTAAGTTGCCATTTGCCACTGTTATCAAATGCAGACAACGATAACCATACGTTAAGTCTTCAAGCGTACTCCGCATCGCGCATGGCTGCAATGAGGAAGCTCCGCGAGGAAGTGATGCGTGAATTTTACTGTTTATTCCGCAAATAATACATTAAGTACAGGTCCACGCTTCACAAAAAGAATGCACAATGGGGTGTTTGTAGTGGGATTTTAGGGAATAGCTGTATGAATGTGCACAGGGCCTATGTTGCCAGTGGGGGGGGGTTCCTTGCTATGCCAACAAACACAAAAGGGTTCCCTGGGCTGTCAAAGTTTGAGAACCCCTGTGCTATGCTAGTTGTCAATAGTGTTGGAAAATACAGGTGCGTGACTGGCCAACACGATTATTAGATGTGTAGATTTTGATGAAATAGAATCTGGAGAACACCTTAGGGAGTCAGCTTTGCACAGCTTCTTTGTTTTCAGTGCTAGAATGCTATTGCTAATTCCGAGATGCTGTCATGCAGGCGGAGGAACAAAGGCTAATCTGCTTGGTGCCAGAACTGTGCCTCTTGACTGGCCTCACCGACGAGATGCGGGCTGACCACAGGATCATGAAAGTAAGCACCGAGAATGTGGCGCCACTGTTACGGCCTCCGGCTTAGGAAATTCTCCGGCTTAGGAGATCAATTCAAATTTTTCCGCAACATGTACAGTCAAACTCCTTTATAGCGAACACCTTTTTAACGAAAATACCACTACAGCAAATTTTTGGCAGCTGTATCGGAGACTCGTCATGGTTCGCTACGCCTCGCCACGCCTCGCCGTACGTTCGCGCCGGAATATGATGGTGGATGTGCAAGAGGCTCATTCTTTCCAGAATATTTATTTACATGCAAACATCAAAACATCTCTGGGGCAGAAAATAATCTGTTACACGTACTTGTGTTGATTGCTTCAGCCGTGACTATGAATATCGTTTTGACGTCAAGTCCAACCCAACCCGGGTTTCACCCTAAAGGGTGAACCTTCAATTCGGGGTGCAAATTCGCGGAAGAATCGGGTAAAACCCTAAAACTTCAGGCTCTAACCATTGGTGATTCGTCCCTTGCTCAAGTTCCCTCGGGCAGAAGTGATTATATTTTCAAAGGTATTACAAGATTGGGTGGAGATATGTGACAAAGATCAGTTGGCCTGGTATTTTGTCATGTTATAAGCCCATTCAATCTTGTACCACTGTAATTTTTTTTTAAGTATATGCCGTGTTTCGGGGCGTCTCAAATTATAATCGCGGAGAACCCTGCTCATAAGGAAACTTAACGCTTAATAAATAATAGTCGCTCTCCCTCCGACACGCGGCTGTGCGCTTCCAAGCAGAAGCGAAATCTGGTGAAGCACGGCATTGCACTGCATTTTGGTTTTGCAAGTTACTGCAGCAAGTGAGCTGATCTCAATTTTTTTTTTTTTTTTTTCAAAAATTGTGACAGAAGAAATACTTACTTTGCTGCTCTTGGTCACAGGACATTGCAGGTCACACACGGGTAAATCCAACGCAGCGCCAGCATGCTCTCATGCAGTTTGTGAAACGTGTCAATGATTGCCCGGAAGCAATGAAAGTCCTCGGAGACTGGGGTGTCAAGCTGTACAACAGCGCTGTCACGGTAAGCCACGTGCCATCACCTGTATCCCGTCAACATGTTCCAGTGTAGTTGTAAAGCAATTGCTCTCTCTCTCTCTCTCTCTCATTTCTTTCTAGCTGGACGGCAGAATTCTCCAAGAGGAGAAAATAATGATGAAGTCGAAGAGCTACTTCCATAAAGGCACTGCTGACTGGGGACGTCTGTTGTCACAAGACTCTGTCATACGCGCGGTAAGTACTGCATGTCTACTGTATTTTGTATTGCTGTTATGCTGACAAGGAGAAAGGTTTATCTTAGTTAAGATTAAGATTGTGTTCTGCACAACTTTATCGCTGTTGTCAGAACACCGAAAATTGCGGTTCACATCCTGAAATGCCAGGAGCAAAAGTGCAGCAATGGCTGTTACAGTGTCGTGCATTTACTCATATAGGTGAACCTGGAGAGTTGGGTAGTTATATTCTCCAAGAGGGACACCCAGCGTGCCAAGGGATTCATGGAAATGATGTCTCGCATCTGCCCGTCCATGGGAATTCAAGTCCAGCAACCCCTCACTAAGGAGCTTCCGAGTGATAGTACAGACAGTTACTTAAGGGCCATCAAAGATGTTCTCAGCCAAAGGGTATGTACATGCATGCACACAATACATATGCTCTAATAGCGAGACTGGTCGAGCTAGAATGAGCACCCTTGTTTGCTGCACAGCAACAAAATCTTGTATGAAAGGAAAGACAGTGCAACAGAATTGAGCACGAAGGGACTGCATTCGAACCCACAAGGGAGAACAGTTGCACTACAGGCTCCCAGCCAAGAGCTTGACAAGACATGTTACATGTTGATATTAAAATTGCCTTGAGTTTGAGGGGAAAAAACACAGGACGAACACAGGACGAGATGAACAGATAGTGTGTTCGTCCTGTGTTTTTTCCCCTCAAACTCAAGGCAATGTTAATATCAATTCAACACCAGCTAGCTTGCCTGCTCCTGCTATGTTCATGTTACATGTGTCTGGCAGTCAACAGGCCTGTCCCACGCATGCTGTTGCTCGGCCTTGCACAATGCACAAGTGATGGTGGTGCATTGCTGGGGTTCAGGCTGAACCTGAACATTCCTGTTGTTAGTTGTTACTTTTCGTTGTTGGCTTTGTTTTGCAAAGACTTTTGATGCTGACCCCTTTGGCATCCTTTACCTGCTTTTCCACCCTCCATCTCCTCGTACCGGCTCCGACGCTTCTTGAGGTGGTTGCTTAATGGAGTTGTCATGCACGGAGTTTTCATTCGGGCATTACACGTGTCTCATATTGCCTCCGAGGGAGAGAGCTTCATGAAGAAACGCCACACAGAACTCATGCTTGATGTTACAGCCCAGTGTTGATTTGACAGTCTCAGATTGACAGGCTCTTGGTAGAGCTGATATTGACGTTATCACTGCATTGTGCAAGCACGAAAGAAGTACCCAAATACCGCGCAACCACAGACACTCGGGAGGCAAAGTGCCAGCTCATTACTGCTCGTATACCGGTGAAATGCGTCGAGACGCTGCTGAAAGGTGCCGCTAGTCGCACTTGACAACCGAAAGCACGCTATGTTTGCCAGCTTTATTAAGGCTTATTTGTTGTAAGGCTTGCCCTAGTGTGCTTGTCCAGCGTTTCTTTCCACACTTTGTAGTTCGAGTGACAGTATCGCCCATAGCGTCAGTGGACCATCACCCGAAGGTGTGCGCAAATTAAACAAAAGCACCGCAATAACTTCGGTAGCACTAACAGCATTGCGAAAAGCAATCGCCCACGGTCGCTGAGACGCGCGTGAAAACGTGGGTGCGCAAATTACGCGATTTTTGTTTTCTTGTCATTTTTTAGTGCTAAACTATGGGTGTGCAAATTCTGTGATGGCGCAAAATATGTGAGCAAATACGGTACTTCGAATATTTGCTGCTTTTTATGTGCTATCTTAGACGGTACGGGGATTCTTACACGCGCGTGCGAGCCTCTGGCAACCTGCTTGCTAAAGGTCAGCAGATTTTCTAGACAAGGTTCAGGAAATTTGGTGCACTTAACGGCAAATTGTGTGTATCTTCTGCAGACGCAAGTTGTGGTGTGCATCTTCCCCACTAGTCGAGATGACCGCTACAGCGCTGTGAAGCGCCTCTGCTGTGTGGACATGCCCGTGCCGTCGCAGGTTATAATTTCCAACACTATTGGGAAGCCGGACAAACTGAGGAGCGTGGTGCAAAAGATAGCTTTGCAGATAAACTGCAAGCTCGGTGGAGAGCTGTGGGCTGTGGAGGTGCCAATGGTACGAAGTTTCGAGAATTCGTGCCCAGTCATCGGTGCAGTCGTACAATTGGATTGTCCTTTTTGCAGACCAACGTGATGGTTATCGGTGTGGATGTGTACCACGACACCACAAAGGCCAACAGATCAGTGTTGGGGTTTGTGGCGAGTCTGAACCAGCCTCTGACGCGATGGTTCAGCAAATGCTCATTCCAGGACAAAGGGAAGGAACTTGTCAACTGCCTAAAGATCTCTATGCTTGAAGCTATTGTTAAGTACTACGAAGTATGTATAACTTTGTATACCCTTCGCTTGTGCTGCGCTTAAGACTAGTTGACATATAGTTACACCATCTCAAGTGTGATATTTTTAACTAAGTCTTCCCTTGAAACAGGTCAACCACAAGCGACCCGACCGGATTTTCTTTTTCCGTGATGGGGTGGGTGACGGTCAGCTCAGCTACGTGAGCGAATTTGAAGTGGATCAGCTGATACAGTCGTTTGTGAACATCAGCCCCGACTACAGCCCAAAGGTGGCAGTCGTGGTGGTGCAGAAACGCATCAACACGCGCATATTTGCCAAAGTGGTTGGTGTCTGTCTCATTTCTCTGGTCTACTTTTTAGTTTCTACTGCTGTGTAAATGTATTCTGAATGCCTGTTGCCATGCCAGGACCTGCTGACTCGATATTGTGTTAAGTGGGTTTTACCGTGATTAACGCTAAAACACAAGGCTCTATGCACCAACAAGCACTACCAGGAGCTATTGTATGCTTGATCTGGCATATCCATTTTCGTACTTCCTGTTCGTGTTCCTAAATCAGCCTCTTCAGTTCCATTATGAGACCGTACACTGTGCGGGTTGTGAGTTATGACAACCTTCTTCTGCAGAACCGCGGAGAGCTTGACAACCCAATGCCGGGCACAGTTGTTGATCACACAGTCACTCGCAGGGAATGGTAAGGATGGATCTTTAATTTTTTTAAAATATATTCGTGACTACTTAAAATTGCATTTGTGCTTATTGAGGAAGGCTGTCTTACAGTGATGCTATAGAGAAACAGAACTCATTGCTCCCGCCTTGTGGTTGCAGGTACGACTTCTTCCTCGTTTCCCAGAAGGTCAGGCAGGGAACAGTGACCCCAACTCACTATGTAGTTGTTCGGAATACTACAGAGCTTTCACCAGACCAGATGCAGCGCTTGTCCTACAAGCTTACCCATCTGTACTACAACTGGCCAGGAACAGTAAGGGTCCCTGCCCCTTGTCAGGTGAGAGCAATCATGGTGGAATACTGGTGGTATGATATCTGTGGTCAGCGTTTGTTTTGCGATTCATATGTGCAGTTGCAAAGTGGGGTCAGACTGGGACCAACTTTCTTCTTTTCCCCTCTTCAATTTCCATTTCACTGCCCAGAGAAATTGCTTCTCTAGGTCTGTAAAATGGTAATGCAGCCGGGTGCGTTTGACGGGCCGATGGCAGGTGTCAGCGATACGAGCTGAGTGCACCGAGCTACTTGGTGAAAGGGATTGTGTATCGATATGGGTTGTACTTGCTGTAATCATATCATATTTGCTCACAAAAAGTTGGCTCATGAAGCTTTTGAGCATCTAGTAAGAATCGGGTCATGTTTTAATGCACACGAAAATTAAACATGAAGCAAGGAGCAGCTATGTAACATGCGATCCCCAATCAAAGCCAATTTTTGCAGAAGCTAAAAAATATTGCAACATTCAGTGTGATACTTAGTCCCTGAAACAGATTATCGGCGATACACTTGATAATACATTGCAGCAGCATTTTCAATCTACAGTGTGTGAGCATGCTGTCATCCTTGTGAATGTCCATGTGCCCCTTTTACCATGTTCCCATCATTTGTCACGTCATAGCGCATGACACTTGACGTTGCATGAAAAACAGAGAGCTTGGACAGGGTCAAACGTCCCTTCTGCACCCCGCAAATTCTTGTATAACGCCGCTATGTAGAGAGAGAACATCGTACCATAATCGGAAATAGATCTGTAGAGTGTTGCATTACTGCTGTAAGTTTCGCTTTGGCACATGCTGGTGAGCAACATCTGAGACATGAGTCAAGCGGCTGCAAAATAATCTGTATATTGTGCATCCTTCACAGTACGCACACAAGCTTGCATACCTAGTGGGTGACAACATTCACCGGGAGCCTTCCTCACTGCTCTCGGATCGCCTCTTTTACCTCTAGGAGGCTCATCTGTGTTCACCTTTAGGGAGACTTTTTTGTGGTCGTTGCAAAAGTCAGCGTCATTGTGCAACGTTTGTGTTTTTCGTGAGCGAGTTGCTGTCCTGGATCATTTATTCACTCACAAAAGTGTGACTTACATGAGAGACCCATTTTCATCTGTACATACTGGCAATAAAACACGTTTTTTGTTAATGCTCCTCCATAAAAATCACCGGCTGTTCACTGAAACGACTGTGTACACCGTACGTCTGCGTCGACAGCAGGAAATACTGCGAGAAGTTCTGTTATGTGATACAAAAAGGGTTAGTTTGACAGATTTGTGGAGTGTCGAGGGTTGGAGAAACATTGTACATATAATTCGTCGGGAAAACTTTACCCACACAACTCGGTCACCGGTACGTACCTCTAACAGTCCATGACAAGGGCAGCTCCTTGTGTCCTGGAAGCTAACAATGCAGTGTATGGCTATGAAGGTTTTTCCAGTGTTTGCATGCTGCTTAGGGCAATTGCTTAACGCACGTAGAGTATTGTGTTTTCTACATAAAAAGCTCCGAGTGTGATTCAATTCTAATAACTTCCAAAGTGAATGAGCATCATGGTGCAATCTTATATAATGTGAAATGTATGAACCCCGTAGTCCAAACTTTGCAAATGGTGGCATTGCGAAGAGCAACTGAGCTCTGCAAAAAAGTCCCTATCAAAACCTTCTAGTGTGCAGTGCCCCAGGTTTGCTTCCTCACTGGTGGATGATGATACCTCTAGAGACTTAGAAGTGCACGAGTTTGTTGCCACACGACAAAGTCCCATTTTTTATCTAAATATGAATATTGTGCAGGATCATGAGCACACCTAAAAAGAAACTAACTTTTATTAAAACGCATAAATATTTTCTGGCACTAGTGGTGGTTTTCGGCGACAGTCTGCCTGCCCGACCTGTACATGGAAGGAGTTCCGATGTCGTAGCAGATACAAACGCAACATGATGGGAAGCGAAACCAATCTGCGAAGATTCCGCGGCACTCGTTACGGGGGTCGAACGCCAGCAGCCGATGAAGACGGTATTGTTGCTCACACCGACAGCCCTCGCGGCAGAACATCTTGTGGTTCTCGAACCTACAAGCATAACAGGAAGAGGTCAACGTGAATTTTATAATGGACCCTTTGTAGCAGGTGTACGCGAACATCTGAGCAGGCCTGTGCAAGATACTCACAAAAAGTATTTAAGTTATGGAGTACCTGGCAAAGCAGTAACTGAGTAGAGCATAGGTGTTAAGTTTTCAATCTGCCTGAGGGGGGTCATATCCCCCACCACCCACAGAAATGATACCTTTGGTAGTGCGTTTAGGAGAGGACAACGAGGGGGAAATCCATGTAAAGTTCACATAGAACCAGTCCCGAAATATTTTTCTGGCTATGGCACAACGTCCCCTCCCCCTTCCCGGCAAAAATACCTCTGCAGTGATCTATTCAGACCCCTCCCCCATTGTTTTCGATCCTGGATAAACTACTGTGCCTCAGGTTATGGGGTATTGGCCCCCCTCCCATGCTCCCATGCACAGCGGTTGGGCAGGGTGTCAGGGCTTCTGTGTCAGTAGGCAAATTTTTGCAAGCTTTTCAAGTTCACTTGCACAGCGCATGCAATTCGTCGGATATCCCTTGGAACGATCATTTTGAGTGTCAGCTGGGTGTCCTCTCGGAGAGGGCGAGCAAGCCCCGTTGAACTACATCTATTGTTTTAATCAACTGTTCATTTCAAGTATTAATATTTATAGCCGTCCTCGCTCACTAAAAAAAACACAAAAGCGAGTATCTGAGGATGAACTCGGGAAATATAGTTACACGTTACTGAAAAACAAAAAAAAGTTTAGATACTAAATACTGAATTTAAAGGTATTTGTAAGATTCCAAGTTACTCCCAAAAGTATTTAAGATCGGGTATTTGAGGTACCTACAAGTTTGCATCAGAGTATGCGTGTACATCCAGGTGTTGAAGTAGAGAACTTACGCGCATTTTTCGACGTGAATGTATTGCTCGAAGGGGTACACGTTGAGCAGTGCCAGCACTTCTCCTCGTGTATTGTTTGCCCAATATGGTGCTAGAACTTCTTGCTTCACTGGACAGGCATTCCTGAAAAAAAAGGAAAAAAATCAGCTTTGGGCATTGTGTTAGATGCGTAGCCTTATGGCTAGGGTTCCTCGTTTAACCGAAAAATGCCGAATACAAATTAATGTCCGAGGAAAATTGGGGGCGATAGAGGGCGTTCTCGATGTTGCGCGTGTAAAGAGCGTGCAGCGACGTCAGACAAGAACCTGGGGCAAGTATCCCTGCGTCTATTACAATAAATTTAAATGAACTCTGCTTTCAGGATTTAGGTACCGCCACTTCTCTGTGGAGCAATAAACTTTTCCTTTTGTGTTGTATCACAGGGGCTAATTTTGTATCGGTTTTCGGTTGTAAGGCTGCGCTGAGACGCACTCTGTTGAAATTACGTTGCGATTTATATTCGCCGATAACTGAAAACATGAAAACCGCCGAAAAACCCCAATTTCACGAAAATAAACACCGAAAAAAAAACCCCACAGAATCCGCTCGTAAATAAAAACCAAGAGCGCGGAACCCTACTTATGGGGCTATAGTTCGGCGGTAAATTATTGCCAAACTCTTTGAAATGCTATTCAGTTTTTGAAGAAAGCATTTTGATGATTTATGAAATAGTTTTTGAACTTTTATCTTTGCGTTGTTACTTTCGTTGTCACACAGTTTCAGCCTACCGCAAACAGAACCTGGCGATCACGTTCGTGGCGGTGGCACTTTCACGTGGGGTCACGTGACCCTATAAAACAACTGACGGACCTACACTGTCGTAGACCCTATAAAGTGGTCGCTTTAAAAATATATAAATAAATCGACTTGTCTCGCAATGCCTTTTGGAGGACATTCATTGTAATCTCGCGAAGCAGAAATCGTTCGGATCGCTTGCATATGGGACTGGTTGTATATGGGACTTCATGGGCTTGTATATGGGACAGGCTTGAAGTGTTGCCAGTACAGAACTCGTGCAGCTTTCGTTTCTCACACGAGACAAAAACAAGGGCGTCCAGCCGAACTAGCGAGCTTAACACATTTGTTAGCACATCACATTGAATGCATTGGCTACCTGCCAAAAATAATCATTTGCACGTTATCTTTCATACCCGTCCTTGATCACACCAGCCAGCACTTTACAGCCGCGTGAGATGGAAGTAATGAATGATAAGGCCCAACAGTATAGTCCTCTGTATGGAGTAATTGAGAGGGTACATCAGGTCAAGATCACATGCCCATAACCTATTTCGAGCCGTAATGTGTCGTGGGCATTCGCAAGATTTTTTCCGGGAGGGGGTACACCCTTACCTTTTTTTCTGGAGACGCACACTGCGTCTGAGAAAAATGACGCCCTATGATACAGAGTACACAATTTTCATGAGTGACTATGAAGCTACAGGGGTGTGATACTGCCCCCCCCCCCCCCCCTCGGTACTCCCATAGTTGTAATAGAGTCAACCCTCGACTTAGGAATTTCCTCGCTTTATCAACTGTGCCCTTGGGGCATTAACTTTCCCTTCTTCATTCCAAACCGTTCATAAATCTGTCACAGTATTAACGCACAACATTTTCCAAACTTGTACAGTGGCAAAGTGTCAACAAAAAATATGACAGAAGTTAAGTAACGTTAAGCTGCAAGACATTGTTGAGCGCAAAAACGTCACACTGCACATGACTCTACGCTGTAGCAGTTTTTCTGGCGCAATCGTCGAATTTTCTTCCCTGCTGTATGATGCAGTTGCTTGGCGCAAAAAAAAGAAAAAAATGAAAACGAAAGACAGCTACGATTATCAAACTGCAGTTACTTACATTCCTTTCCGAAGCGGAACTCCTTCCGTGCTACTCTCCGTCTTAGCATCCTCGGCGGCAACCATTTCGTCCTCCTCAACTTCTACATGAGCGTCTCCGTCAACCATGTCAATATGATTGCTGTCCACAACTGGCGTTCGCTTAGGCTCGAACGGGGGCTCTGTCACATGAACCGCAGGACCGGGATCTTGCGTCAGGGGAACGCCTGCGGCATACGATGGTCCGTCTTCTTTGTCAGCGGCCGTGGTTGCCTCGCTCGAAGGCATTGTTGTGGTTGTGGCGTAACCTGATGTTGTCGTCGGTTCGCGCTCTGCACTTGTGTTTATATTTGGTCCTAAACACAGTAAAAAGGGATGATGTAGCTTAGCTGAGTAGCTCCCGGAGCCAGTGGCGGATCCGGGGGGGGGGGGGGGGCGATTGCCCCTCTCAAAACGTCAGTTTATATATTGGATTTCCCTCCCCTCCCCCACTACGCGCTCCGACAAAGAAACCGCCCCCCCCCTCCCCAACTGCATCCGACCCTGCCCGGAGCCCCTCTTCTTATTGCACCGGCACCGTCTAGGTGTAGTGTACCCAGCACTTTTTACACCCCTTCCCACCAAACCCATCCCACACACACCGGCGGGGGCGGATCTAGGGGGTCCGGATGTCCTGACCCCGCCTCAAGTTCTGTCGTTAGATAGAGTTTCAAGTGACCTTGGTAGTGTAACAGCATGCTGTCCAAACAAGGACCCCCCATGGAAAAATCCTGGATCTGCCTCTGGGCACCAGATAGAAGGTTGCGAAAAGGCAGCCGCAGCCTTATGTCAGCTCGTCCGGTCTCCTGCACTAGAACCACTAAATAAGCTTCGCTTCAGAATATCGACACTGAGGTCGAAGGGAGAGCAGGAGCGCCATCTTATTTCCCCACCACATCGGTACGATCCCCAGTTGAGGATCAAAGGGAAAGCAACATGCAAGAGAAAGGAACATTTCACCCGCGCACGATAGATGGCATCGTGCGCTAAAGTGCGCGTGGGTAGCGTGGCGCGGAAACAAGATGGCGCATGCTCGCTCTTGGAACTCAGTGTCGATACTCTGAAGCGAAGCTTATTTAGTGACTATATCCTGCACAATACGGGACATAATCCTAAACAATACCAACCTGTTTCACCTTCATCTGGACGTGGACCCGCCGAATATGCAGGAGTTGTTGTCGTAGCCTTCCTGTCTTCGCTAGCCGTTGTCAAGACTAGAGAGGGTGACGGTGAAGTAGAGATCTCAGAAGGCGTGGTCGTCGTCGTCGCCGCAGACGAGGGCTGTGGAG
Source organism: Ornithodoros turicata (assembly GCF_037126465.1). NCBI lineage: Eukaryota > Metazoa > Arthropoda > Arachnida > Ixodida > Argasidae > Ornithodoros > Ornithodoros turicata. The sequence goes on from NC_088209.1 coordinate 30,714,418, forward strand.
AAGGTCTGGGCGTTTTTCGCCGTGCAGCGTATCGACTGTTTGGCCGAACTCTGGACACCGATCGGCCAGCTGCTGAGCGATGGCTGACTAGAGAGAGGGAATTGTCATATCGCAGTCTCGCCTCCTCGATCTCGCTGGAGACGATGAGGCTGTGACGCTGTTCGCCGTACATACGACGCATCAACCCTTGGTTTTCGAAGATGTAACGTCGCACGGCGTGCCTGGAAATTTTTTTTAAATTAAAAATACGCATCCTCCATGCTAACGAAATAACTTACTACTCTATGCAGTGTAGGACGCTATCAAACAAGTATATATATATATATATATATTTTTTTTTTTACTATTGTCTGGCACATCATGGCCACAGTAGTCTTGCGCCATTTAACCTCATCATCATCAACGCTTTTTTTCTCCACGTATTTCTGCAAGTTCCTTGGAGGCGCCTTCTAGGTCATATCAGTATTTATTCTATGTTGATTGAGATTACGCACTCCAAAGGGGAAGAAAAGTAATGAGTTTTCAGTAATGTTAGTTCCTTTCTGGACTAAATGCACGGCAGTTTGTGGTATTTTTAGTGGTGGGAAGTAAATTTCAACTCATGGGACTAAAATAGGAAGTAATTGCAGTCTAAGGGACTAAAAGCTGTATTGCTCCTCAATTTACTCCTTCCCTTTTTCTTAATGTGCACATACACTGTCAAAAGAGATGGTGGTGGTGGTGATAGGGCTTGCCGTTGTCGGCTTCACGTATGTGGGCAACAGAACTTCACCACATAGCACGCTCCTAGCCAACCAGCATTCCGAATGATATCATTCTGTGTCCTGATTTATTCAAAACAGGGGGGAGGTGCCTATCTGGGACAAGCATAATGTGTCTCAGATAGGCGCCTCCTCTCAACCAATCAATGCACAGAATGATTCATTCGGAATGATGGTTGGCTAGGCTATGTGGCTGTGATGGTGGCTAGGCACCGTGCTATGCGCGGTGAAGTTCTGTTTTAACAGTGTACATTCGTCGTAGACTCGAAGTATTTTTCCAACTTAGTTTGCTAAATTTAGATTTTCAAATTTTGTGATCTTCGACCTGTTTTCCCGACACTACGGGCGTGCTTCTTTTTTCGTTTTTCTTCTAAATATATCAAACAGTATGCTGAAACAACTCGCTTGCACAACAAGCCATACGCAGGGCCCAGTACGAGAACGGTGCAACATAATAGAGAGTTTCAGCAGACCGTTGATAACGTAGCTTGCGTCGAACCGTATCAACCGGAACCAATCAGTGGATAAGATTCTGTGTCACGCACCACTGCGATTGGTTCCGATAGGCACGATAACCTTATCAACGGTATACTAAAACTCACTAATAGAGAGTTTTAGTACATCGTACGCAAAGGCGATAGCGCACGTAACTGATAGCGTTGGTGGTTCTACGCACTGCGCCAAGCTCTCTTTCTGTTATGGGCGTGCGCAGAACCATCAACGCTATCCCTTACGTACGCAAACGCAATAGCGTACGATGCACTAAAACTCTATAATGAAGAACAAAAGCACCGTAAAATGTAGCAGAGTAGCGGAAGACTAGGAGCTATACGGGGCGCAAAAACTATATCATCACGAGTACCTACCAGGGATAAGCGCTTCCGGGGACGTTGCAGAGGTTGTCATGGCTCATGTCACATGGAAGGTCCAGGAGAAACCTCGCAGAGACGCGTGGCCCACAGCTCTGACCGGAGCACCATCGGAGGCCGAGGACCGTCCAGAGGACTGCCTGGAACAAAGCACTCTGGATACCGTGCCTCATCCGACACAGCACTGTTTCTACTGCCACTAAGTGACCACCCTTTTGTCAATGACCGGCGGATGACGAACGCGATGCAACCACGTGCGGAGCTGGGCGCGATACGTACATTCCTTCCTTCCTTCGCGCTGCTCTAGAGGTAAAGTCCTTCTCAATCCTAGAGAACATAGCGAATATGGGTAAACGAAAACGTGTGCTTCCACTGGGCAGTCTACGTTTTGGATCTTTGTGGACAGTTGTAGACGCCGGCATGCAGCACCTGGAGTGTAACTGTCTCAAGACTCATTTGCACAGACAAACCAGTTCGTGCATACAAATATCGAGCTTCGTAAGTCGTGTTTCTTGTACTACCCGTCCACTTGTGCAAGCATGCCAAGAAAATCATTTGATGCTGGACGGTTTTGGACCCCTCACGTGCTTCAAGGCCGCTGTGTTTTGCCATGAGTGCACTAGGAATCGTCAAGAACAAGACCACGAGTAACTGCCCACGAAACAAGCATAGAAAGTTATGGAAGCACGAAAGCCGCCCCTCCTCTTTTCATGTTTTCCCGAAGTAGGTCTGTCGTTCCGCATCAGTTTGTCCGTGACTAAGGTGGGGCGGTCGCCTTCCAGGTCGTTCACCCTTGACTCCCACTGGAAGTAAGTGTGTCAAGGACACTCACATGGGCATTCCCTTTGCGTGAGTGCTGCTTTCCAACACCGCCCGCGACCTACCTTGACGCAGCGGCCTATTGACCTCTATTACGTGGAGTAAACAATCCGGAGGAGTGATGTAGCTGTTAAACTGTTGTGGTTTATGCCAGGATGAATGCATGCATTGAGTGCATGTTGGTGCCGTTTGCGTTGACATTCTGAGGCTTTGTGTTCGCTTATAAAGGTATCATTTATCCATGCGGAGATTGTTGGAAGAGTGGTTTGCGCAGTAATTTTTTTTGCGCCGGCCCAGTGCGAGTCTGGAATGTGCCACGTCCTTGTCAGAGCACTATGTCTTATACAGCGCTGCGCCTTCCAAGACGTCCAGGTGACCCCCAGCGCTAAAGAAAAAAAACTTTCTATTTCCACCGTCTGTGCCGCCTGCAACCTGCCATGTTTTCCTTTAGTGTTCTTGTTTTTTTCTTTATACAGGGCGTTCAAAATTAAGCTTTCACTAGCACTTTATAAATAGGCGAACAAAAGAAAAGTGGTGCTTATTTTTCTGTTCCCTGAGTAAGAAACAGGTGCTACATAATTAGCAGCACCTGTTTCTTACACAAGTAGCGTAAAGTTATCATCCGGTTTCCTGTCATCGCTGTGTTTGCGTAGCGCTCGTGAAAGCTTAATTTTGGACACCCTGTATACGTCTTCCAACCCTGACGAGGGGTTTCCACTGAATTTTGCGAAAAAAATGCTGTTGTCAGACCTTAGTGTCAAGTGGCACATCCTGGACTGGTCCCCCCCCCCTCCCCCAATTTCTCAGATTGGGGAACACAGTTGGGCTGCCAGTACATATACTCATGAACATCTTCCCAAACACATGTTCCTTTTCTTCTTTTTTTAGTTTTATTGCGGTACAGGGGAAGAGATACATAACACGGTACCCGAAGGGAGGTTACAGGAGGGAATGAGCATGGCCGCACCGTGCTCGTTAAAGTACCTACACCTACGTGACTGACTCGATCTCTTCAAATAATCTCTTCAAAATTCAATCCATTTAAATACTTCTCTTAAATATTGTGATCGCTAAAAATGAAGTGGCGGATGTTATCCTGACCCGAGTTGAACCCACACGCAAAGCCACGTCGCCGAAACTAACCCAGAAAGTTGTAAGACAACGTTTTTGACCGTAAACAACGGGGACACATTCAACTTTCGAGGGACTGTGCTTCGTTTTTCTTTTCTCTTCTCTGTTCTTCTTTTTTCTTTTTTTGTCCGATATATTTAGACGAGCAACGTGTTCGACAGTGCCTCCAAACAGTTATGGGCTGACATGTGACAATACAGATACACATGCTGAAGCACTGAAAAAAATAGAAAATGGCACAAGGCGCAGGAGTCGGAGTAAACATTCCCGCGAACCGACGGACACCACCCAGAACAAGATTATTACGGCACTGGGGATTTCACGACGAATCAGATGTACCTCATTGAAAAGCGGACGTGCACGAAGTTCGCAATTTCAAGGCCGGCAACTGTACCGCCTCACTGGCAAGCATGATCACCATATAGCAGCATCACCATAACACACGGAGCAGTTGTGTTATCTCGGCTTCGAACCCGAGAAACTCCTAAAAAAAAAGGTGCGCAAAATTTTTTTCAAGGCCATCTGACAAAAACAGGCAGCAACATGAGGAAACTTGTTTCCGCGTTGGTACGCTCTATGTGGCCATTGGTCAGCGACTGTGCAATTGCCGTGATTACACATGTCGTTGCCCACCTGAGCGAGGCGGACTACGGCAAGAAGTTCCATCACCACCACCTACGCATGTGAAAGGGCGAATCATCCACGCTAGTTTCGCGAATAAACCGCACGTGGTCATGTAGATCCTGCTCAAAGTAACAATCATTTCCTCCTCTTTTCGTATGACGCAGAGTAGGCACAAGATCCCATTCATGCAGGATCTCCTCTTGACGCGCGTACCATGTACCCACAGTGTTTGTAGCCACACCTAACACAATCTTCACCTTTATTGTCATATTTTGTATTTATTTTTTACGAATTAGTTGATCGGGAAAAAGATATGAAATTGCCACACAGAGATAGTCACCCACTAGTACTTCGGATACTACACGGGGCGTGAAACTTGCAGGACTATAGTTATGCGACAGATAAAGGTTACGTTCTTTTTCTTCTTCAAGTTTGAGGAAGCAAACATTGACACAAGCAAAGTGGACAGTTTCGTTTTTGTCCCAGCGTTTATAGTTATCGAGAGTTGATGTGGCTTCTATCCGCAGTACACCTGCTCACCTGTGCCCTCTTAATTTGATCGTCTGTTGCGTAAAGAGCAGCCATTGCGTCACTCCCATGACCCACAAGTCCTCGCAGACGGGCAATTTCTGCCCCATTCACTTACCCAGTGTAGCGCAGAGCGCGGGCGATGACCGCTATCCGGACGAGCCTCCATGATGCACCGAAAGAGTTAGCGAAGCGCGCAGTCCAGCAGGACCGGGTCACTTGGCGAAGTCACACACCGGCCGGGTTAACCAAACGCCGACCTCTTCCACATCGGGTCCACGGACGACGAGTCACGATTCGTAACCCAAAAGACGAACTCCGAGGCACAAGAAATCCAAACTGTCACCAGGCGATTCCGCAAGTTCGTCTGTGCTTCGACAACCCAGTAACCGTTCGCCGGCGGGTGACTGTTGGCCGCTGGATCTCTTTTCCTTCCTTCCTCATCCAGAAGCTGCTTTTTGGTGTTGTTTGGCAGGCTGCCTGTTTGCACGAGCGGAGGAGAGGGAAGAAATGTGCCAGAAGGGGAACGAGAGGGGCGATCGGCATGAATGGTGACCTTGTTTTACGCTAGCCAGGAGGGGACGCCGCTGCCGGTCTTGGTTGATGCCGAAAAAAAGAAAAAGAAGGATCGGTTTCTGATGGCAGGTTCTGTTCTTCGTACGCACTTGTCGGAAGTTGACATGCGCGCTGTAATAGGTTAGCGTCTGTGGCAGAAGCGGTGATGTTGAGGAAGATGTGCAGGCAGTTCTGACAGGAGAACGTCATCGCACGCGTTCGTGGACCTAGTGTACATATTACTTACCACTAGGGGTAGTTTAATTTTGAAAACTATGGGATGAATTGCAGTTTGTAACATCTGGGAGCTGTTATTTGTGTGGATTATCATTTTTGTGAATATGGAAGGGAGGAGGTTTCTTTCATCAGTCAGTCTTGCTGAAGAGCACTTTGCCCCCTTGTCTCCAAGTCATAGAAAGGTACTCGAGTGCGAGACTCTCAGATTCCAAGTCATAGAAAGGTACTCGAGTGTGAGACTCTCAGATGCATAACTAGTAATTGGCTAGCTATAGATCGAACATGTTTCTTGTAGAGGGATGCAAAGTATAGGGAGGAGAGATATCAAAGTAGAGGAGGAGAGCATCAGAGCTTGTGTTTGTTCCTGCTCAGAATGCATGCGCAGGAGTGTGCAGCCCAAGTTTTTGGCTATGAGTATGACTGAATGTTACATAACCGATTATACGCACCCTCTTTCTTAGTGAGCGAGCATTCCATTATTCCCAATTGTGGTCGCAACGATTTGCTATTGATCTTCATAAGAAGACGCGAACAGTGGTATATCCAGAATCGAAAGCATGGTGTGGTGTTGCAAAAAATGAGAGGTGGGGGGTGTCATTATTACAGTTATGTTATAACAGCTCAATGTACCGTTACCGACATGTGTCTAAGGCTGAAATAGCAAGGGCCCGCACAGGAAAAAACGGTAAGGGGGGTATTGCCAAACATTGAGGGGGGGATGTCTGGATACATCGCTGGTCGCAATTGTCTGTGATGTTGTAAAGATTGCCTCTATCAGCAATGCAGCTAGGAAGAGAACAAGTACTCAAGGAGAGCATAGAGGCTAACTGATTGATTCTTTATCCCGAGGTGTAAAACAGCGGCTGTAGAGAATGGCGCATTCAACAAGTTTGGAATATTTTATTATACAATGCCACATGTGGATATATAATTTGTAATGACAGAGTGCACAGCATTACGGCAACCTAAAAGCAAAGACTCTCTGCAGTGCGAGCCTTTCTTTGTTGTAGACTTCAATGCAAAAATTTTCACTTCCCAAGAACTAACAACATAAAAGAAAGATAATGCTGTGGACTGCAATGCACAGACTGACACTATGCAGAAGTCAAGAGGTCTCTACAACATTTCGAAGGCCATGTAAGATTGGTTCCAGGTCCCTTTCATGGTTCAGGATCATGCCTAAAATGACAATTCACAATCATGACAATCAACAAGAATGGTGAACTTCCACGAGACAACGTTCACACTACCTGTGAAACAGGCCTGCATCGTTCTCAATCAACATGATACCTGATTGCAGTTTTCGCTAACCCACCTGTATTGGCACCGTTGCTAGCGAGGAATGTCAGTGTGAGAGGCTGCTGGTTGATGCTGATCACCTAGCAGCCAGTAAAGACTTTTAGCATTTGTGTTCAGAACCAAAAATTCTACGGGACTTACTTGATAGTTTCCATAGGATGATATCATTTTATTGCACCTTCCTAACCCAAGCTTATTGGCTTGAGACATCGCCATTCCCATCGTGGACAGGAAACCAGGACGCATTGCATGCTCTGGGGCACCTTCGTTGCTTGCTGCACAAAATTGGTGACTGAGAATTGGTGACTATTGAACAGAAACACAAATGCGACCGTGCTGCAAAGTGACAGGGCAACATATTACATATGTGTATCATTTTCTCACCTTTTAATAACGGAACGCCATCACGGTCTGTGATTATAATCGCATGTAGTCCTGGTGTCCTGAAAATCACAAATTTTATCTTTCTGTGTGCCTCTTTTTTTTTTGGTCGCGTGAAGATAGCTTAAAAGCACGGACATGCGATTGTGTGGGGTAGGCTGGAACTTACCTGGACATAACGCCGAGAAGATGCTTCCGCAATTCCTAAAATACAAAATGACATATCATCAGGAAATCTCTGACCGAGTTACATATACAAAGTTTTCAGCCTGCGGATCCTCTATTTTCAAAATTCGCGCCAACAACATGTAGGAAAGCCGAAGAGACCTGTGAATTCCCTAGCCTCACGTTCAGAAACGTTTCATTACATCACACGCCGTACAAGAGAGAGAGAGAAAAAAAAAATACGTGACAAACGAAATAAATGTCGCGTTAAGGAGTTTGTTGTTACACGGAGCAGTTCTGTCACACAGCGTTGTTTGGCGGTTTTCGAAATGTGCAGCTGCTACAGCTGGAAAACTCACGCTCCCTGTATCAGCAAAAGGGAACGTAGACATGCCATGCTGTTTTCCAATCCCCATGACTCAGACTAAACTATTACGCGAGCTTGTAGTCAGAATGTTTAAAAGTCATATGACTTACGTCCGCCATGATGTTTACCACCCTCTACGCTTGGCGCGCCACAACACGGCTACTTGAAAAACTATCGCTCGCAACGAAAACTGAATTGTGCTGAATTGTCGAGTCGTAACAAAAAGAATAGCAGCAAAGACGAATTTGAAAGACGAATGTCCATAGAAGTGCGCTAAAACGCAACGTTTACAGAAACACAGATAGCATAAAACCAAAACCTAATTTTACCGATTTTGCCTCTCGGTAGGTGGCAGGACCTGCACCGAAGGCAACGTCATGGCAGTTCTCGGGCGCGATGCTTGACTTGCAGCGCGACTTCTCCTTCGTGTGTGCAATCGCACCTTTTCAAAGTTGGCTGTTAAGAAACTGAACATTGAGAATGAGTAAGTATATGCGACGTGCATGATGCGTTATTAACATATATAGTATTTGCTGTATTTCGAATGCTCTCTCGCTTACATCAGGTTTTGTTATCATGCCGTGAAGCATTAAAGCTGGGCATTAATGTCCCCAGAAACCGACATTTGGGGGAAGGGGGGGGGGGGGAGGCGCATATGTTTGTTGAAGTCCTCGTCTGCCAAATTTTTGTGCGAACGGAGAACACCACAGCACGTTGATGGCATGTCAACCATGACCTCTCATGTCATCATCACTTTTCGATCATTTATGGTTGTTGTCAGTAAGGTACTTCTTATATATATATATATATATATATATAAAGAGGGGAAAAGCCATTCAAAAAATAAGTAAATGATGCTAGACGTGTTTGAAATTCAAACATTATATATATATATATATATATATATATATATATATATATAATCTGAGGACTCGTCGGGACGGATGAGTCCCAAGTAGGACGAAACGGCTGTCCGCGGCTGGGAGTGTACGATCAACTATTGTGAACATACTATTTACGTGCAGCCACAGAGCTCCGGCTATTTTTCACTGTGTATATTGTGTGTTCCTTGTATCTCTCTCTCTATATATATGTGTATGTATATATATATCCGCACAATATATTACGACAGCGGCTCTACAACGAGTACTACAATTGACTAGATGCATGCAGTCATAAAAATACAAAAGGAACACAAGATTGTCTCACGCGGCTGTGAAAATTAGATAGCCTACGATGAGAAGAACAGCAGAAAAACGAGAAAAAGAGCGGTGGTGATTGCGTAAAGGTGTGCAAATGGTGCTTCATATTATATGCGGGTTAAAGGCGTTGCAAAAGTTTGTTCCAAATTATATTGGAACAATGCACGATACGGTCATTTGCATGGCTATGAACTTGTCATTCAAGTTCTGAATGTCGTCTATACAGCACAGGATGCTCGATTCGAACGTATTGGGCAATGTCAGAAATTTCAGGGGGGGGTTGCAAAAGATCTAGGGGGGTGTAAGGAAATCTCTGACCCCGGAAATGAAATAGTCTGACAAAATCACCAATGCTGCTTTTGTTGATCATGTACAGAAAAAAGATTTGCAAAAGTATCTGTTGTAAGAAAGCATTTGATCTTGTGGAATCTGTACCGCAAGCTTCCGTAGCCTTCTTACACTCAGTGCTGCGGACTACTACTGGTGCATGCTCTGCACCGCTGCTGCATTGTTTTGTTTGTTTGTTTGTTTAAATGTCGATCCTGCAAAAGGCGATCAAACCCCCGTCTAGGCAGGATCACAATAAAACACTCTCAAGCTAGTGTCGCCGTCACAACATGCGCAACTTTTTACCACGTTTAAAAGTTGATTCTGCGTGGATTACCTTTTAGAAGTTTCGGGATATGGCGGAAATAAGTACGATTATACAAACGCAGACAGTAAGAAATCAGGCTGATTTACATTGCTATCATTACATTGAAATCGCTGCCCCGAGCTTCATAGTTTAATACCTTTCACCTAATATTCTGCGATATACAGACGGAATTAACAGTCATGCGGAAACCACTTTATCCAATCACCAGGCATCCAATATCTCGCAATTTCAGTCGCTGCTAGGAGTAAAGCAAATAGTAAAGATGTCATCAAACCCTTCACGCCCTCAGACTACGTACTAGCGTTCTTGTCGTCTGCCTTTCGGTGAAGGGGGCTTGTTCCAAGAAGAATTGGAGTCCCCTCGCTCGGAAACTTCAATCTCGGCGAATCGTCGATTGCCGGTAGAGCTGAAGGACTCGTATTCAGTGAAGCAGACGACGCGAAGATAGGGCGTCGTCTGCAAGTGAGGCTGCACCCTGCTTGGTCGCAGTACAAAAGACGCCTGTTTCGTACATATAACATTTGTTGTTCCTTCTTTCACTGCGTCTGTCATCATGTTATAATGTAAGCGTAGACTCGTAGAGTTAGGAACGGGTCTTTTTTTTTTTTTTCGTCCAAGAGGTTTGTTCGGTAAAGAGAGTTGGAATTGAATGTTACGAGTTAGCCTGGAGAGATCTACTGTGCGGAAGAAGATACCGAAATAACCGCCCCAAAGTGTGTTTTTGCTGGGAGGGCCTGGTATGCGCCTCGTTCTTTCAATTTACAATGCGTAGAAAGAACCAGAGAAATGCCCTGCTACTCAATAGATTGAGCTCATGTTGAACTTCATTATCATCTCTGTTCTTCTCTGGTCATCATCTCTTTGTTTTTTCATCATCTCATCATCTGTTTGTACTTTCTGTGTGTAAGTGTACTGGGGTAGCCAGTTCGACTTCGTCGAAACTCACATCCCAATTTTTGCTTTATCACATCACATCACATCACATCACATCACATCAATAGATTGAAAGATACATCACTACTATATTCTGAACGAAATTCTTTTTTGTCCACATGGATGTCTCTGGTCCGGTAGCGCAGCCAGGAAAATATTTTGGGAGGTATGGGAACCTTATATGAGGAGGAGGAGGAGGATTTCACCTCCGTTTTCTCTGTCCCGAATGCACTACCAAAGGTACGATTTTGGGGAGACGGGTTGGTGGTGGTGAAAATCCCCCTTGCTACGTCACCGCCCTCGCCCAAGAGGTTCCCTGTCGACCCGAGTAAAGCAACTGCATGTCATTGGATGGTACTACCACAGTGTGCCCTTGAGTCGGGCCACCTAACAGAAAGCATCGGTTTACTCCCACGCCACGGCCCCTGTATACCTTCGTGGTCATTTGCGTCATATTTCCCGTTAACCATCGTGTTTCCTCGTCTTTTGCTCATTGGGTCACTTACGTGCATGCCCGAGAAGTACGCGGTAAAAGCGCAGCTCCGTATGATGCGTAATGAGCACGGGGCAGCGAAGCCGTTCGCCGTTAAAACGCCCGTAAACACATGGGCTCCCATCTCCAGAAGGGCCTCATCAGCTTTCCTGTAGTGGCTTATGTTTCGTCAGGAACCCAGTGTACCGGGTCGAAACTACCGTCCGATTAGGGAGGCCTTCATTTGCCTTGCCTGACGTGGGATGGGGTCTGACAGCGTGGAGTTGCGTACTCGTAAAAAACTAAAAACTAAAAATAGAAAAGGAAAGAAAAGGAACTCGAGATAAACGCTTGTACAAGCGTCGATCCGCATATTTTTCGTTGCTGTTCAGTTCTACACACGTCGTTTACCACCTTTGTTTAGCTTTTGGATCAACTGATCCATATGGCAAATCATTATCTACCCTGGCGACCCATGTGTTACCAGCAAGCTCATATTCGCACGAAACTGTCTTTGTCCCCCCTCCCCCCCCCCCTCGTTCCCCTCTCGTCTCCTCTTCTGCATCCTCTGCTCGAGCCTGTCAGCGACAACATCCTCTCCCGCAGAACATTCCACCGAACTGTCATGACAAAACGTTCACTGCGATACGCTAATTAATCATTCAGTCCCTATATTACTGTGTCTAAAATTCCCATCATCGTGGCCACTTTCATCACCCGATAGGGTGCTATGTACCTTGCAGTTGCAGGCGATCCAGGAATGCCTTTATTCCTCCGATTTTGTCGACCAGCTCAACATTCGTAACGTCCGTATTGGGACGCATCTGTCAAGTGTCTTCAGATTTGTTTGCGGTAATTTTCCGGTTCTTGAACCGCATTGTGTCTCTTTCAAGGATGAACATGCGTTGCTCCGCACAAGAAGTGTTCTGAGGTGCCCATCCATTGAAACCTCAGGACATCACGAAGTAGCAGAGTACGAACTACGTTCCAATCCTTAGGTTATGAAGGTCCAATCCAGGTCCAATCCTTAGGTCCAATCCTTAGGTTAGGTTATGAAGGTTATGCATCGTCTGCCCAAAGAAAACAACAGTAGGCGTTTTGAGAACAAAAAACCGTTCGATAGGTCGTCCGCAAAAAAAATTTGTGAAGGAAAACTTTTTCTTCTTTATTTTGTTCATTGGGGGGGGGGGGGGGCGCATCTTCCGAGACGCGTCTTCCCCTCACCCCCGGTGTGAGAGGGGGAAGGAGCACAGCGCCGCCTCATGCGTCGAAGATGAGCTTTAACTTGCGGAAGCGAAACAAAAACAAATGTATCGGGTGACGCTATCAGAACTGCCCTTATCTTGGGTTGCATTTTCTATTTTCTTTTAATCTTTTTCCAGGACGCTCCTTCACCTTCTCACATTGCGGGTGAAGGGAAGACCCGTCTCTGAAGATCCGCAATGAACAAAATAAAGAAAAACGTTTTCCTTCATGATTTTTTTTTTTTTTTTTGAGACGACATATCGAACGGATTTTTGTTCTGAAAACGGCAACGGAATCAGGAGACCGAAGGGATCCAGATGTTTTCATTGGGACAACCTCCTAGCTTTTATAATTGAAAAGTTAATTGTCGAAAGTTAATTAAGACATTGCCTTAGGAGTTTGCTGGTGCCCTCCTAAGGAGCGCCCTTCTGCGTATACTGTCGTGTCCACTGTTAACCAATCTCCCGTTTCCGCGGCCCCGCTCCGATAAGCGCTCGACTATCGGGGAGCAGTCAAAACAGCATTGGACCGGTCGATCGTCACTCTGGGGGTAGTCGGTTGCAGGTATGGTATCGTTTATTGACAAAACCTGTAAGAACAACGGCCCAAGCGCTGTGAATGAGGCCCAGGAAATCATTCAGGCAAATCTCAGATAAGCACTCTTCTTTCATTGCGCTTCAGCCGCATATTCTTTTACTCGTGTTGTCAACAAGTGATACCGTGCCAGCACCCGGCCACCCTCAAATTGACAATAAACCGGTCCAGTGCTGTTTTCACAATTCCCGGATAGTCGAGCGCTTATCGGAGCGAGGCCACGGAAACCGGAGATTGGTTAACAGTGGCAACGGCATTACTATATTGCAATTGATTTCATCTCGGAAAAAGTGATACATATATGCATTTTTTTAAATTCTGTATACACTTAGCCGGGACACCATAGGCTATGTCAAGCGGGATAGATACTTGAGCAACATACCCATTATGAGACTTGAGTGTAGTGATGCAAAACTATCGCTGGACTGTCTATCGATAGTACTATCGATGGTGTAAGAACTATCGATTGTTGACTATCGATAGTGTTGAAAAACTATCAATATTTTTACGACAATTGACTATCGATAGTACTGTTTTTTTGTTTTTCTTTGCTATCGACAGCTAGATTTGGTTCTCACTATCGATGCTTTCGTTCCCGTCATCGTTTTCGCACTGGCACAGTGACAATCACGTGCGACACAAGTTCTTTCCATTTAGCTGCAATGTAGGAACGATGCACCGCAAACAGCGAAAGAAGATGCTCATCATAAAACCGTACGCACTCATGAGACTGCTTTGCCAGCCGATCCAGTGCAGAGAGTATCACGTGACCTTGCGGTTGGTTTGAGCGGCATGAGAAGCTCAATGTCAGCGTCGGAGGTCAAGCTGCTCTGAGTTGTCTTGTAAAACTTGTAGGAGTGAGGCATTCGTTTTCTATTTTTATCTGCTCCCCCAGTTTTCCGATAGCCGTCTATCGATAGTACTATCGATAGTTTTGCATCTCTACTTGAATGTCTTGATTTTTAAGGGACATCAGTGCCGTGCACTTGGCGCTTTTCTTTCCTTTCTGAGGGCCACCGGCCTCCTTCACGAACTGTAGGGATTCCCTTCCCTCGTCATCCTCTCATATGAACCTCTTTGGAATGGGGTAGGGTCCTGCACCCAACGCAGGGAAACATCCCACATCATCATCATCCATTCATCTATGTTGTTGTTGTTGTTGTTGTTGATTTTTAAGGGGTTTTGACACGCGCTGTATTGCACGCCAGCGTATTGAGGAAAAGGCATTATTCTTCCACGCGCAGTACTTGCCGACATATAAACACTTGAACACACGCACGCGTCAAGCTTTGACGTCAGAGGAGAGAGAAACCTACGGCCGTTCCTATTCGTAACCGTAAGCACGTGACCTCGCCCTGGTTACTCCACTGGCGGAATCGGATGGCGGCGTGGAATGTCCCTCCGGAGGCCAGTGCCAGTGTCCCGAACCACTTCGTCAAGCTTTTGTACGCTCAGACCGTACACCTGTCTTCTGCTGTGGACGGCGCGCCATTTTACCCACGGAAAACATTACAAACCCAGAAAGCTCAGCATCAGAAATAACGCGATCATAACCGCATTCAATCACACGTTAAAGGCCGCCTTATCGTGCGTGTACTAGCGCATTTCAACCCAGCCAGAAAACCATACTCTCCAAAGTACAAGTACAAGTATCGAAGTATCGAGCGCATAGACGCTTTGGTCTGTAAAATATCTGTAAAATTTGCGTTGCATTTTGTTGCACTTTTCAACAATATTTTTGCAACAACATACTCTGCACTTAAATTTGCACTTGAACTTTGCAACAGCAAACCTTGCACTTAAATTTGTACTTGCACTTGCAATTTGCTCTTGAATTTGCACTTAAGCTTTGCAACAACAAACTTTGCACTTACATTTTTAACTTAAACTTGCACTTGAACTTTGCACTTTGTTGCACTTTGCAACAATATTTCTGTACAATAGAGATAATAAGCTTTGGTATCACGAACGGCATTTCTGCGTTCGATGGTAATTTCGAATGCACGTGTGATATGCTTAATCTGGTTAGCATTTTGTGCAATGCCTTCTATGGCACGAAAATTTGGGAGTTGTGCTATACGAGAGCTTGCTTATTGTCACCCTATATTCTAATAATCTAACGCTCCGGTTGTAAGCGTGAATGTTCGGCGCAAAGTGTATTTTGCGCGCGTGGCGGAGTGCATGCTATAGGGATTAACCTTTTCGGTTCGTTTATTTTTACAAAGTCAACTGAAAGTTGACGCTCTACATTCTTTGGCTATAAAGCGATGCGCTTTCTATAGAAAATGGTGAACGAGGTCGGTATTTCGTAAGCAATGAGGTGTGAAGTTTATGAGTTCGCGCCAGAGCGGGTTAAAGCGTCTAATCGCGTTGGCCTACAAAATCAATATGTTGGAGCACGATTTAATCGACGTTTTTCTATACGAGACAGCTTCTCAGAGCGAGGTGGACAACCTGGTTTGTCCCAGATTATGGCGTCTAACGTTATACTGATTTTTTAGGAAAGCTGACAGCTTTTTAAAGAACTTAACTCGCTCGGAGACAGTCGTCACCCTGCAGAAACGTTCGCTCTATCTCCTATTTTTTTTTAGAACGTGCGAAAAGTGAGGCCTTTTTGTAAACTTTCCGGTACTGCAGTTTCAGCCCTGCTGCAAACTCATCTGAAACAGCTGCTTTATACTTCAATGTGTATATTAGGAACGGCTGTTCGAAATATTCAGTGTAAAACACACCCTGTATATGTGAAAACATTTGACACACACGCAACACAGAAAACAACGAACATCGATGAAACCGAAGTAAAATCATCACATAACCTGACTGTCCTACATAGGCTACGGCTCAATGTATACTGTATAGCGCACGTCTCCTCCTCAAACTTGGAAAGCGAGACACTCCTAACTGTAGTGAGTGTGGCGTTGTAGAGGACATAGGACACATTCTTCTCAGGTGTCGGAAATGATGAGACGGGCCTCTCGTGTGGACTCCCGAGCCCTCGGCATCGCGAAACTGTTAGGTCCTCCGTCGTCCGACAAGGCGCTCAGGGCACTTGAAGATTTTCTACATACAACCGGGCTTATGGACATTCTACGATCGCAGAATGTGTGCTGTGTGTGCCCCCAGCGATTCCGACATTTTACACTCACTTGGTCGAAACTTTTGAACTACACGTTGAAGTAGATCATCATCACTATTCATCTCTGTTCATCATCTCATCATCTGTTTGTACTTTCTGTGTGTAAGCGTACTGGGGTAGCCAGTTCGACTTCGTCGAAACTCACATCCCCATTTTTTTTTCTTTATCACATCACCATCACCATCACAAAAACGACATCGAAAGCTCAAAGCACGCATAGGTACACATCCACTGGAGAAGGCCTACCAGCGTAAAACATGCCTTTAACACAGTTTCAAAGTATAACGAACTGCTTGCACGGGTGTTAAAAAGCTCAGCACGGAGCTCGTCGTATTTCACCCGACGATGATTGATGCGGACCAAGAGCTAAGTATACACGGTTGTGCCGTCAGCTGGCCTCTGATCACGAGTCAGAGACACGTTCCCCCGTTCGATCCCCCGTTTCCCCAATTCGATCTGCCGTGCTCACTCAAAACGTCGTCGGATGAGCGCGCATAAATTATTGAATAGCGATACAGTGCACCCTGGAAAGGCGCGGAGGCGGAAACGTTCGGGCTCGAAAAATTGCGCTAAAATCGTGCATCATGCTACAACACGCAATGTCGAGCTCTGCGTGGAAAAAGGGTCCCTTCCTGTCGTTCTCTCGCGTAATGGTAGGGAAGTTTTAGGGCGCTTTAAAATTATAATTCGTTCGTTGTGTTGGTCGTAAGCGCCTCTGTAGCTCGAACATCGTCTGATGTTCCTGTCTGAACAATGATGTTCTTTTACGGCGAATCGGGAAGACTGAAACATGGCAGAACGCGTTTGGGGCTGCAGTGAGTTATCGGGGAGGAAGTTGCAAATTGTAAGATCCAACTTTTTGGTTTCATCCGCCTGGAAGTTGTGCTCTTGCAAGTTGAGAGTTGAGTTTATTCGCATACTCGAGTCCTGACTGATACTGATATGTTTATTGTGTCTCAATTAAGAGTACAAAAAAAAAATACAAGACCACGGGGCCAGGCCTGTATTTATATCACTGACGATTCGAGTGTGACATGTATTGGGATATTGCATGGTGGCATTTTCTCTTCGCCGTTACGTAGAAAAAAAAAAAAAAAAAGAAATTCAAAATGAATTGAGCTTTACTTTACAGGGAGTAAGGGAGGAAAGCAAGTAAAAAAGGTAAACAGCTTTGTCCTAACGAAAAATCCAACTGAACGCAGAATACGGGCCTTATTGGATTAGTCAATTGTTTGGGTTTTGGAATGTAAATTATATTGTATACACTCTAAGGAAAAAAGAAGAATCGAATTCAATTTCTTCCCTTTTTTAGACATTCAAATTCAAATTCAGAAGAAGAATCGCGGACCAATGATAGCTTCTGGTCCTCTAAAGATTGTTACTCCCCGTTCTAGCCCTTTCATCCTGAGATTTACCCTCATCACTGGAAATATAGCCCCTACACTATATTGGGGGGGGGGGGGGGGACTATCTCGCGGTCACCTGCGTCGACATTTTTTTATTTTAAATGTCCTATAGTGGCAGCTAAAGGTGCGAAATTTTAATGATTGACGGAGAAAAAAAATCTCCAGTTATCGCAAAGTAATTTATTGCTTGAGACTATTTCCGTTGTAGTGATCCTCGCGCCGCAAACGATTCTGTAGGTGTTACATAGAGTGACCCGACGTCCTTGGTAACCGAGTGGTATCAATAGAGAGGTTAGTACTGCGTATGCAGTCGCTTTGGAGTTTGGATACGCTACAACTGGAACTGTCTAATGACAGCTACTACTGGAGCTGGGGTCATTTCCAATACATGTGCCATGTTTTTTTTTGTTTTTTTTGTCTTTTTTTTTTTTTTGTGGGGTGGGGATGGGGGGGTCTACGTCGATCAAAGCGCAAGAATTGCGGTTTTGCACATTCGTCGCTTTCCTGTGTGTGTTCCAAGAAAGTGTTCTGCAAACAAGGCCCATTGTACGCACTTTATTTCGATGCCTTCAGACGGCATGCATGAGAAACTGTCACGTGCATTCCGATGAAAGATTCGACCGCGGGTGGCTGCTCTTATCTACCTTCACTATGACGCAGTTTGACTTGACTATCTCGTGGTGCTGGCTGATAAGTGCGCGTGCGCACTGCAGCCATGTCTGGCTTGTGCGTTCGAACAACCGGCGTTTACATAATAGAACCAAGGGAGGCAAGTGGCGTCGAAAGATATTGAAGTGATTTTATGCGAAGATTTTCGGAGCTGTCTTCCTGCCGTTTATGTTGGTGCGGTCCGACGGCTGTGATGGTGAAGCAAACGGGAGTATGCGGTGACCGCACGCAGTTGTGAGGTGGAATGGTGGAGCTTCATGATGTGTTGTGTGACAGAGTGCTGAGTGCTATGTGAGAAGTGGCTTGCGTCCTAACCGAACGGCTTTGTGGTCTGTATGAGCTTGGGAACCATATATGTCGGTGAGTACAGAAGCTTGCTTTTTATCATACCTGTATAGCGTTATCACGTTATCAGGTATCGTTAACCGAAAGAAAGAACAAAAATAAGAAAGAGAGGGCGGCCTGCCTGTCGAAACGGGCGGCAAGTTGCCACAGAATAGAGAGAGAGAGAGAGAAAATGGGAAAAACGAAAGACGGGACACACCAACCAGACACACGACACATAGCAATGGGCAATGGTCCGTTCAGTGCAATGTCCGGTGGCTGTGCCATCTGGTGGTCACATTCGGTTCACCATACAGTTCACCATAATAGCTTTCGGTTGGTCACGTTTGCTAAACAGGTCACAGATTTGTTGGCCACATTAGTTGGTCACGGGTTTGCTGTTAATAGTTAGTCACAAGTTGTTAGTCAGCCATAGGTCACAGCGTTGTGTATTGTGTTGTCAGACTATCTATGAGGTTATTCTTCATGAAGTCTAGGACTACGCTTTGTGTTGCCTGCCGTGTCGACATTTGTCCAGAGGGGTAAATGAGTGACTCCAAAAAGGGGGTTCGGGTGACCTAGGTTCTTCATTCTTTCCATTAGACGTCTCCTGTGTTGTTTGTATGTTCTGCAGTGAAGCAAGATATGTTCTTGTTTAGGATATTTAATATAACCAAGTAAACGTGTGTAGTACAAGTTCAATACAGTTCCAATATAATGTAGCACAAACTAATTACACAAAATGCTTACACAAGAGAAGTCACACTCTAAGACAAGCTAAAACAAGTGTAATATTCCCAAAGAATCCCACATGTTCTATATTTGTTCTATATTTGCTTCGACATTACAGTGTTGCACAGCGCATCTTTACTTCGTCCTGTGATGTAGGGGACGTCCTCAGACTTGGCGCTTCGAGTTCGCAATCTCATTAGAAGCGAAGTTTCTTCCCTTGTGAAACCCCTTGTGATGCAGAGGGAGGGGGAGCTGTTTGCATCGATGTCCTGGCATCGGGGGGAAAGCGCCATACATATTTATTTATAGCAGTTTGCGCTTGAGCGTTACCTGGAATATCGGGGAGTGTAGGCGGAAGTCTTGCGGCCTCCTTGGCTAGTGTGTCGGCTCTTTCATTTCCAGGTAAGCCCTTGTGCGATGGTCCAATTGCAAGGCGATTGTATTTCTCCTGATCATTTATAATTTCGAGAGTTTGCAATGCAACAGGGTGGTCTTCGTAGTTGTTGGATATTGTTTGGAGGGCGGCTTTTGGGTCTGATATAATTACCGCGGGGGTAGGTTGTCGATTCATTTATTTTGTTTTCATTAGTGCAGCCAGGATAGCGGTCATTTCAGCATCTCTAGTCGACGTCGTCCCATGGAACGCTTCTACCCAATCTACTTGCAGAGCTGGAATGCAGGATGCTGCTGCACTGGTTCCCACATTTCTGTCTATTGATGCGTCCGTGAATATTTGTAGTGAAGCACGGTGGTGTTCGTGTATGTAGTCTTCGGTTAGCTTTCGAGCAACTATGTCCGATGTTTTCCCCCGTTTTTTTTTCTTTTTTTTATGCATGGAATCGTCGTCTTAAAATGTGATGTGCGTACAGTCCAAGGAGCTGGCCTTTGTGGCTGTCTTGCTGTCTGGATTCCGATCAACCAGCAAGTTCTCAGCGCTGTTATAAAGCGAGAGCGTTGTCTGTTATTAAGTCTGTTAAGGGAGAACTCTAACTGGTTTTGTCTTCTCCAATCTAGTGATTTGTTGTAGCAGTTGTTTGGTAGCGAGCAGGAGAAGAGGCAGTGATGGGACTTCCGCATACGTTGCTACAATGCCATCATTTTATCATTTTCGTAGTGCAAACGTTGCAAGAACACACAATGCCAGCACAGTTATTATTCGTTGCAACTCCGTTCTTCTGCTCTAAGTTCTTTTTGTGCATGCGCGCTACGAATTATTCCACGAACCGGCCAGCTGGTAGCCTTTCCGCCTACACTGAACCTAGGGTTGTGGGTTTGAACCTCGGCAGGGTTAAAGGACCCTCAGGTGGGCAAAATTCATTCGAAGACCGACTACACTGTGGCGTCGCTCATGATCCTAGCTGTATCGCATCGTAAAGCCTGGAACTATCAACAGGTCACCGGTTATTTCGTGCGGAAATGACGTCAGTGTCCTCACTTCCGTGCCGAGCGAACGCCATCTAGATTACAGAAGGCCTGCTTATTGCCTCCTCTCACCCCTTCGCTACGTGGACATATAAAGTCAGAATTCGTTTGCTACTGCTACGATTAGCCGTTCTGCGAACTCAAGGACTCGCAGATGATTGCACCTAACTTAGAACCTGTGTACTTGAATCTGTAGAGAAAAACTGCTACACGCTTTTGAGAAAGATATGTGACTGTTTTGCGCTTTATTTTAAAGTTTTTGCCATTTAGTATGCGGGGACGTTCAGTCAACCGCTGAAAACACGTTCGTGATTGGCTAGGCCGTTGAAAACACGATCCTGATTGGCTGACTCTTAGGTATTACGTCACGTCGACGAGTGATCAGGCTTTCTTTATCCAGGTGGTGTTGGTCGAGCGCCTCACAGGTTCCGATAGGCAAGGTGCTTTGTGATCGCTGCGTGTTTAAAATTGGTTTCCCAGTCGCTTCCGAAGCAGTATGAGGTGGCTGTTGCGCTGTTGTGAAGGGCTGACTATTCCCTTCAGGACTACAGCGCCAGGTATTGATGCAACGACGGTAATGCTGGTACTTCTCCTACAAATGAATGTATGGAAGAATATGACGCCCGCAACATCAAAAACGATTTTTTTTATTGTAACGTATTTTTTGTTTTCAGCTGCAGCTGAAAATCGCTGCTAACACACGTGACGCACGCTTGAAGTTTGCTTCTGGCGGCCGTTATACTCAATGTTACATTACGTGCGTGCATACCGCCAGTATATTAGGTTATGTACACACACACACAAAAAAAACGCAGTCTATTAGCCAGGGTCTGACAGTCGCGTTTTACCGCTTCCTAAAGATGTTTCTAGCGCCAGGCACATCCACCTCCAGCACCCATAGCGCGCGTCGTCTGCTAGCGTAGACTCGGAAGTCGAACCTTTTCCCATGATTCTCAGAAAGTACCGGTCACCTATTATCCCACGGAGAACGCTGTTTCCGGCCCAATTGCATCGCAGACGCTGGTAGGCTTCTGCTCAGACGCTAAGCTTCACGCTTCCAATTGGTTGCTTACCGTTTTTTTTTTTTCTCTCTACAGGAAACCTAACTGACGGTTCCCTCTTTAGCTGAAGACTTGTTCTTATAGATACTCGCTAGCTAGCTCTACCATCCATCATCCTTAAATTTCAACTTTCTCCTCTTGCTGTTGCCTAATGACGAATTCGCGTGGTCGCGAATTTCCGGACAGCTTTCTTTGCCAGATTCTGAGCAGTCGATTGCGTTTTCTGGGTCAAAACGTGGCAGCTGCGCATGTTCTCGTTGCGCTTTCCTATCCATCAGGAATTTGTCAGCTAGCGCTTTTTTTCGCGCGACCCCAATACATCCGGGCAGCGGGTTGTCCAACTATATCCGGCGCGGTCACATCCGATTCGCGAGTACTACCAACGCCACCTGGGTACAGAGGGCCTGCTTATTGCCTCCTCTCCCCCCTTCGCTACGTGGATATATATAGTCAGAATTCGTCACCTATTGCGATTCGCCATTCTGCGAATTCAAGAACTCGGAAATGATTGCCGCTAACTTGGACCCTGTAGACACGAATCTGAAGACAAAAAGTGCAACGTTCTTTCCAGAAAATCAGTCATGAGAAAGATATGGGACGGTTTTGAGCTTTATTTTAAAGTTTTCCCGTTTAGTACGCGGGGACGTTCCGTCACTGCTCGCAGACGACGGTGGTCTGTCTCCATGGCTACGACCGCTGGAAGCTCGTTCGTGGTTGGCTACAGCCGTTGAAAACACGATCCTGATTGGCTGATTATTAGCTGTAACGTCACGTCGACGAGTAAGCAGGCTTTCTCTATCTAGGTGGTGTTGGTACTACCCGTCGGAGTTAGCAGACGACGGAACCGGAACACGAGCGACCGCGACGCCCCTAGCGTGATCGAAGCGACTAAAACCGCTAGCTTCTAGGCACGCGTGTTCGGGTGACCACTGTCACGTGACCTGCCGCGGGCGCAAGGCTCGCAATTTCCGAGCGCTAGGCCGTGTTGCCACATTTTGGGCAAGCGAATTCGCCATAAGTAAAGTATCTGTCATTACGAGCGGACAAGAAAAGACGGTGGACGCGATCTTCCTGCGTCTGTTTTAGTCTGCGTTAGTGTCTGCTTCGCTTTAAACTCTTTCCAGCCTTCAGACCTTCACCACTCTTCGCAGACACGTGCAAAAATAGTTTGCTAAAACTTTTCACATTTCAACGCCTTCCCGGTTTTCTACCCAGAACTCGTATGACGAAAGGTCTTGACGCCTCCTGCTGCCAGGATCCTCGAGCACTATACCGGATCCCCGTTATACGAATTCAGAAAACAAAAGCGACATCGCAAACAAAAACACGCACTTTTTTTCGCGAACGAACCACGCCTGCAGCCCGAAGAATATATTCGCGAGCACTTCCTCGCGACAGCTCCTTGTGTCACCACCTTTGGGCGAAAGACGGTTCGAAGTTCACTTCTGAAATTCGTTCGGTGTGCTGGGGCGGAAGAAAGCAATTGGAAGTCACAGATGCAGAAGGAGCAACGTCTGCTGCGTCGGCTGCGCTTTTGACTTTAGGTTGGTTTTTAAGTGTCGCGGCGCGAAAGCTGGATTACTAAGAAATAACAGAAGGACAAGTGGAAGTCGCAGAGTGACAGTCTCATCTTGTGTTGCTCGGAGGAGTTCAAGGAGCGCTCGGATGAAATTTGACGTGTCAGCGCTCCCGTGTTTCCTTCTGCGTCTTTGCCTGCTGGGTGGCTATGGTGAACTGAAATTGAGCACAGTTGCAGGGCGTTGAATGGAGCGGACTGTGTTGTGTCTCTTTGTAAATTCAATTTGGAGTGGCAGAGACAAGTCGCTACTGCAGGGCAGCAAAGGACTGTTGCTTGCCTGATATAGGGTGGTGGAAGGAGTTGAATATTTCTTACAAAACTAATGGTGCCGCGATGTTACACGCGAGGTGTGTCTGCCTATAGTATATGGCGACATGTCGCACGTGGCGCAGGGTAGGAGCTCTTAGACGTGCTCAGACGTGCCTAGACGTGCTCAGTAGAAGCTCACCTGGAGCACGTCAAAAGAGCTCCAGATCTCCGACACGCATTGCCGGAAGCAATGTTTCTCGGCCGGACTTGAGCCCGCGATCTTGAGCTCAGCAGTCCAACAGGTCACCGACTGAGCTACCGAGGAGGACGAATAGTTCTTACAACGTTGTAACCAGAGAGAAAGGTTTTCGGTTTAAACCGGGCACGGTCGAGTAAGGCGCGGCCGAGTTTCTGTTAAAACCTGGTTGGGTTTAACAGAAAAAAGAATAGAAGAAAAAAAAAAAGACACCGATTGCACGTGTCCAGTATACCAGCATAGAAAACAAGTATTTGTCCTCAGTTTCCAAACAGCTTGGGAGATACATGGCTGACCCTGACTGGAATCTGCTACGATATTTTGTTCATACTTCTTATGTACCAGTCCCACGTTCTAGGGGTTACATGCCATGGACAAGCCTTCTCCTTCGTCATATGCCTTAAGGATTTTAGCCTTCATTGCATGAAGTGAAAGCTTTGAGAATGCATTTTCTTTGCTTGGCTGGCCATCGCTCAGTCGTTTCTGACGAGGACTTATATATGCTTGCATTTGCTAAATCTCAACTTGAAATGCTGGATCAGAGGCCATTCAGCATCTGCAAAGTTCTCGGCCCATGGAGTAACCCTGGACACCAGTGCCGTGCACTTGGCGCTCTTCTTTCCTTTCTGAGGGCCACCGGCCTCCTTCACGAACTGTAGGGGTTTCCTTCCCTCGTCATCCTTTCATGTGAACCTTTTTGGAATGGGGTAGGGTCCTGCACCCAACGCAGGGAAACATCCCACATCATCATCATCCATTCATCTGTGTTGTTGTTGTTGTTGTTGCATTTGCTACGATTTGCTCAGTGTCAGATTAGATCACGCTGCTGTCCGTGCTAAAAAAAAGAAAAAAAGGATTAAGAATCTCAGTGTGTAATCCGCCGATTGAAAACGCGTAAATATGGACTAGACGCCGCAACATTACCCAATAAACCGCGACTTCTCGGAAACCAATTAAACACCAAAAAGCATACGCCGTGTTCTTCGCATTGTATAGATGACTGTAACAACATGTAATAAGAACAACAACAACAACTTTATGTCAAAGATGATGATGATGATTTGTATACAAATCATTTCATCAGCTTTGAAATAGTTCTAAATAAAGAAATACAAATATATTTGAATTTTTTTATTTGTTGCGACGAAGCCGGGGCAATAGGTAAGCCAGTTACCTGACAAGGGCCTCAGCATTTGGGCATCGCCACAGACCGTAGGTATTACTGTGTAACACATGATTGTTTTTCATACAAACTAACAATTATTTGTGCTTGTGCTAGCCAAATCGAAACCCTGTATCATCTTTAGATTATTTATTATGAGCGCTACTTAGCGAGCTCTACCCGTGCGGCGGTCGCGTGGTGTTGCACAAGCAACATTGGTGTATTTTACTGCGCGTTGTGAATATTCACCATATTCGCTTTCACACTCAGTGCTTTCACATAAAACCAACAATAACAATATTTCTAACTTCTCATTAGAAAGGTCAAACTGCGAGCTGGTTTCAGGCGATGAAATTCGTTTTTCTCCGGTGCTATTTTGGCGAACCACAGTCACCTTTGCAGGGATAATCTCCGCGGATAATCTCTAATGTACGGAATGTTCAGGTCCATGGGATCGGCTGCCAGATGTCTTGTCAGTGAGCTGTTTCATTTCACAGGTCTGCCCAAGAACACAAGAACCTTGATTTACCACCACCGTGGTGAAACACCCCATCTCATCGTCGTCATCTATTGTTGTTGTTGTTGTTGTTGACTTACCCCCTCCACCCCTGCGCACTCACACTTATACAGTACATTGCACTGTTCCGGAGTATACAGCGTACTCTCGGCTAATCTTAAGTGATCCGCTAGAAGCGCACACGCTGCAGAGATAACGAACGTTTATCATTTGCAGAGGGCGCCACCAACGAGAATTTATAAGGGCATTTGCTGTCATTTGTCTTCACCTAATAAACGTAGCGTACCCACAAAAGAATGAACCAGCCGGTATAGACCTCTGCTTTGTTTCATTGATCTGCTTCCCTCGTGATCAACAAACGCGCCCTTATCTCACCGTAGCTGAGAGAGACCAGCTCATTTTTGGTGCCATGAAACATTTTCTTTCGTGTCCAGCACCGGAAGTTTCTTCTCTGGGCTAATATGGGGACACAACACGCAGTATCGGAGATCGACAGGGAAGATACCGACGACCATGTCGAGAAGAATCCCACTTTTTATGGTACTGTCGGGAACGAACCTCTATCTGGACAGTATGGACGATTACTTAGTTTAGTTCGGACCCGTTAATGCTATGCTACCGTACTGCATGATCGTTATCGCCTGTACCGGCAGTATACTTCCCCCTAATTAGGTTGACGCGATGCCTACGTTTACCTATCCCTGCGATAAACCACTTTCAACATAAAGGGAAACAATGCAGATGTTTGGGAATGTGGCACTAGTTTGGCAGGTTGTACCATGAACCTGATGATGAGTCATCTGTGGGAGTCCCAGTTGGGACTCTTTTGTCTTTTTTCACTATGCGAGATGCACAGAGAACACAGAACTCTCGACCCCTATAACCTATTGCAACTCTTGTGCATTCAAGAGCTCCTGTCAGTCTTGTACGGAATACTATCGGTGCCACAATGATGTCGACGATTTGCAGTGACTTGTGGCCGTGGTTCTGAGCTATCTGGCATGTTCAAAGCGGTGGAGAGAAAGGACAGAAACAACACCTTGTTCAAATGCCTGCTGTGTCTCTCTCAAGAAAAATTCCTGTCAGCTTTGAGCTGTAACTCATGCAATTTCTCGGTGCCTCGCAGCTTGCAGTACGCTCGCGGTTAAGCACGACGGCGTTCAGACACTTCTGTTTGTATTTTTCCTCTCAGATATCGAAAGTAATTGGCAAAGTAACGCGTTACTAAGAAAACAAAGGTTTTCTAGACGTTACCTCATTAGTTGTTCCGGCGAGTAATTTATAACGGTAAAAATTACTTTTTCGTACAGGGTAACGGTAATCAATTACTTTTTTAGTAACGTTTACAAGTCTGGGCACTAGTGAGTACTTGATTGTAATTCAATTCATTTTCCTCTTACTTCAAAATCGGATAAACAAAATATAGAAGCCGACACTGAAAATCGGGTGAAGCTAACTTAAGGCAACGGTCGAATCCCGCTACCCTTTTCCTCACACGACTATGGTTGTTTTTTTGGGCATCTAAGAAAAATTTGTACATTGTTATCAGTCATTGTAAATGCTCCTTACCTATAGCAAAAGTTCCCAACTTTCGGCAATTTGGAAGGGGGTTTCACCTGAGTACACGTATGTGATGCAGACGAAGCATGATTTACAGACATACCACGAGGATGTTTATCGACAGCGTTGTTTTGTGACATTTACTATTTGTTCGACGCCCTTCCCCACAGCCCCCAAGAAAAAAAAAAAAAAAAAGGAAAAGGAAGGAAGAAAAATGAACATTTCTTAATGTAATACTTACGTGATCCGATACTACATGATTCACATTGGCAGTTTGGTGTCCCTATGACGTATCGAATATATAAGGCAATATTACTAATACACAGAGTATATGTAACATGAAAGTATAAAGATAAGAAAATATTCATCATGATTCCGAAGTTTACGTCGCCGGACAGCTATTACCAACGGTCCACACCCGAGATTAATGTGGCCCTCAAAAAACAGGGAATAAAAAGTGTCATTTTATAAGTGAAGGTAAAAAAAAAGCACGGATCGTGGAAGGCTACTTACTAATATGCATCAAGAGCCTCTACATTGTAATACTTGTCTCGTGAAACGGCTTTCTTCCTTTTTTTTTTCTTCTACACATTAGCAGTTGTCTGAGTTTACGTCCTTTAGGGCGTATACAAGGGACATGATTGCGAGCAGCAAATGTTCGATTTCTAGGGGGAACATTTTCCTCGTCTACACTCGGGGTAGCATTACTGGACTCAAGCCAACTGACACTCCTGAGTAAGGATTATGAGGACATCAAAGGAAGTGCGCGGAAATGCGCCATTATAGTTGCTTCTACTCTTCTCACAAGTCACTTACTGCACTCGTCTTCCAGATCACACACACACAGACACACACACGACAAAAGGCGGCCTATTAAGTTAATGTTCGACGCTCGAGATAACGTAGCACGTAACAGTACTCTATCCGTCGCTTCCAACTAGAAACGCCCGTGTGGCTTCAATCGGGATAATTTATACCCGCGAGATTAAGCGGGATTAGGCGATAAACCTTCATCCAGCGCGCTTAAGCCTACACGGGCGTAATGAGATACGGGCCACATTAATCTGGACGAGGAAAGATCGGTAGATAAGTCTCGTCGCCTTCCGACTGCTGTTTACAGCGGACGAAGGAAATAGTGTTGATGAAGTGTCGGGCATTAGGGGGCGCGACGGTGCTTGCTTACTTCTTGCACTTACTTCAGGTGGCCGAAAATGCTATATAAGGAAGTTTATCCTGGAAATGTTTGATTATGGCTAGCTTTCTTCGCCGAGACACAAAGGTGGTCTTAACGTCGCTGCTGACAGAAACTCGTAGAGGATTCATCTACCTAATTAAGGCCTAACGGGTGCGTGACACATTCGGAATCAGACTTGCGCGCCTTTCGAGAGTGTGAGAAATAGAACGGCATTAATTTTCCTCTCGACAGAGCGGCAGTTAGGCGGAGACGTTTTCATAATTATCCCTTTGAGTGATTAGACTGCGCGCGTTAAAACGGGCTGGTGTTTGTTGAACAGCGTGTGCTCTCGTGGGTTGCAGCTCTGTTAATCATCGTGCTGATTGGAAAGTGCTGACGTGTCAGTTTCACACGAGAGTGATTAATGAACGAGAATGATAAACAAGGGACTAAGTTAGGATGTCTTCGGCAGACCAAGCCGTGCTGGACTGCTTTACTATGTCGCAGAGTCTCCGTGGCGGTATTTTGAGGACGTGGTCGAACGCTGCACACAAAGCGCACGGTTCTCGGGAATGTTGCTAGACGAAGTTGTATAGCGTAGTCCTCTTTTCTTGCTGTCTAATCATCTCCGAATGCAGGGGTGTAACGGTAAGTCTCGACGACCGGGATCACACCCACTTAATCTCTGCACGTGTGATTTATGAATTTATGCGCATTTATGAATACGGCCTGGATTTTTAGGCATTTGCCTATACATACCTATAAACACCTAAGTGCGACATTATCGGGGTTGCTTGCCTTTTTATTGCTTAGGGCCTGTCTCTACTGAAATGTAGCCTTTTTAAACATTTTAGGCGCCATAACAGCCTTTTTTTTAGAGGTGTAAGTGCGAGTGTGCCTTTCGGGATCGTGCTGAGTGCTGCATTTTGCTTTTCGTTTCTGCGAGTTTGCGCCTTTTGTTCCTTCTTTGCTTATTGATTTCCTTCAGTGTCTTGGTTTTCTAGACGGGGTTCATGTACATTTGATCAAAAGATTTGGCCTCTCTGGGCCTTTCAAGACCTACGGGGGCGGAGAACTAAAAGTAAGTAGGCTTGGAGCCACGCTATATTTAGCGTGGCTCCAAGCCGTCTCAGCATTTGTGTACCAGACGTCAAAGCTTGTATAGTACCGTAGCCTTTAAACGAGCAAGTTTTCGTTGATGGAGCATTCTGAAACACCAACAAAGCCGAAGAGTGTACCAGATTAACGTGCATAGTTTTGCTTTTTATTGCCTATTTTGATATTTTTGAGGGCCAAAATGGTGCCTATTTCCATCGTGTTTAGTGCCGAAATTTCCGGGCCCTATTTATGAATGTATGCCTTGGCCTCCTTTATCAAACGTTCCAGGCAGTAGAACCAAAGAGTCCTGGCGTCCTCTGATCCAGGTCAGATTAGCACCGACATTCTAAAACGAATCGTTTAATAGACATCCGAAACCGTTGTGCTAGGACTGGTTCCCGGAACGAACTGGATCTCGTCACTGAAGTGCAACAGGCGAGGGCTGAAGGGAGACTCACCGGTGCAGTGTCTCTCGTATCTCGAGGCGGATCAATAGCGGCCTTCTACATGTCACACGAAAACATCGAAGTGGCGCAGAAACTTCCCCACGAAACGTCATCTATCCAATCGGAACTCACCTAATCGCCAAACTTACCTAGTTGAACCACATCGCGGGGTCAGCACCTGGTGCGTGAACTGTGTGCATAGACTGTAAGGCGGCGTTGGAGATTTTGACACCTTGGTGTACCAGAAGAATCGGCGGCCAACACACAACCAGCTTTTGCTAAACGTGCAATCAGCTAAACGTGCCATCTAAACATATCAGCTAAACAAAGATATCAGCTAAATTTCAACACACAGTAAAGAACCCTCAGATGAGCAAAATTAATCCAGAGACCGACCACTGGGGCGTCAATCATGATCATGGTTGTCTTGCGACGTAAAACCACGAATTATTATATCAGCTAAGCCCACCTAAACATCAGCAAAACATATAAGATAAAAACGCCATCTCAACATGTCAGCTTATCAGCTACATTTCAACACACAGTAAAGAACCCTCAGATGGGCAAAATGAATCCACAGCCCGACCACTGTGGCGTCAATCATGATCATGGTTCTCTCGGGACGTAGAACCACGAATTCTTATATCAGCTAAGCCCACCTAAACATCAGGTAAACATAAAGCTAAACACGCCATCGAAATATATCAGCTAAACATGCCATCTAAACATACCAGCTAAACAAAGATATCAGCTAAATTTCAACACACAGTAAAGAACCCTCAGATGGTCAAAATTAATCCACAGACCGACCACCGCGTTTTTGCGGTTCGTTCCCTGAAAATCCGTTCATAGCTCGTGAGTCAAGGGTTCATAAAACGAGGGTTGACTGTAAATTGATTATCATTCTACAAGTTTTCATGGTAACTGTTGCCATCGTCTGCTTCTGCATGTCCGCTTCTGCACGTTCAAAATTCAAATTTCCATTATCCAATCATGGAGATCTCGCGGGCAAATGTGTAGCGCCCCTAGCGGATAGTGCGGACGGGCTCCTACACAGGATTCGCTGATTATGACATGGTCGCTATGATCTAGCAGGTCGTGGTGGAATATCATGGTGCGCAGCCACAAGATATTGCGTAGCAGACGACAGGAAGAGACGCAGACGGCAACTTTCTAGCTTTTGTTCCAGCAGAATATTCTGTGTGGTTGCAGCTCGTGCGAATACACGGTCATTCACCATTTATCACCACGCATTTTGCTGCATTGTCCCGTTATACCTTTTAAGCGGTAACTTTCTTTAGAAGCGACGATTAACAATGTCGGCAATATGGACTGCCGAAGAACTAATCCCATAATCCTGGCAGGGCGTAATTACAACACCTACGTTTAATCCAGAAACCCAGTAGCCTTCATTAGCGTAATTCGTCAAACAAGTCTCTCGCAGCTAAGTCATCTCAAGGCCTTCTAGAAGGAAATCTTGTTCTCCCCACTCTAATCGGCGAAAGTTATTTCTGCAGACTTTGTCAAAGCGTTTTCTATTATCCGTAATGAACTTCTCTGAAAGACGATGAGAAACGTGAAGGGAAAGAGAAAGTAAATCACAGTGCCTTCCAATTAAATTCAACACGCCCTCAAAGGAAAAAAAAAGGGTGGTGGGGCAACCTCTTGACTTCTTTCTTTGTCAAATTTTGAGAACCCGCCGAGCTGTTCGAGATAGAACAGACCTTGGTAATTAGTAGCTTGTTCCTATCGCGCGTTCTGGATTACAGAAGAAATGTTGTCACTCGAAAAGAAATATGTTCGAGGTTAAATGTTGCTCCCAGTGTTAATGTTAATGTTACAGGATAAATATCCTATTGCACTAACCTATGCAAGCACTAACGAACTAAGGAAGCACTAACGATGCAAGCACAACCTATGGTACACTAATTACACCCTTGAATACAGTACTGTACCTTATCAACAGCGCTAAATGGAAGCTCCGACTGAGAATGCTTCCTATTTAGAATACATTTAATGAAAAGTTCAAAACACTGACATCCAACATAGCTTATAAAAAGAACACAGTCAAACAATAAAACCACAAAGCTCAACCACAGTGTATTCTTTCTGTGAACCTCAACCGGCTCGCCTCGTTTTGTGTCACTGTGCCCATGTGTACCCAGCATTGTTATACAAATTTAGAACTTCAAATTTCGTTTTCACTTATGTCACATGTGCATTCATAGTCTTTTACACAAAACTACAGTGACGCATTTTGATGAAATATAATAACGTAGGTAACCAATGGCAGGCAGTAATGTCTTGCACGCTTTCTCCTTAAAGCGATAGGTCCCATAGGTACGTGACGCATAGAGTTTCGGAAAAAAAAAAAAAAAAAGACGCAAACGACGACCCTATAAAGCTTGTTGTATCAATGTATGTATGTATAAAGCTACAATGCCCAACGATGCAGCTTTTTTTTTTTTTTTTTTCGGAATCTCAAGGAAACAGATGTTATAATTTGTCTGCTTTCCGCACCAAACGTGTTGTCTCCAATTGGCTATGCACAGACACATGTTTCACCAGGTGAAGCAATGCCATGGCTTATGTCGCAGCGAAACGGAAGGATTAAGAGTTCAGTTTGGTCGTTGCCGCAGTTTATGAGCGAGGAACGTCCGAAGTTTTTACGTCTATGCGTGGATAAAGCAAACGACTGAAACCAGGCTCACGATGGCAACTTTCTCTGGTGGAGCAGTTCAGAATGAAGGACGGCGATGGCGCTGAGAGCGTTCATTGTGCCCGGTCGTATCTCGTTCTGAAATCGCCATCTCCTTGCTACCTTTGTTGCAGCAGGTGACGCGCGTGCAGAATAATGGAGAATTTCGGGGTTAGGAAAAAAAAGAAAGAAAGAAAAGAAGTAGTTTTTTTCAAGGCTTCTCACATAAGAGACCATTGTATGGGTATGCTTCAATACTTGAGTTAGGGCGCTGCTGCTTCTTCTGCTCAGCGGATGAGGGTGTATGTTTGATGGAAGAACATCCGGTATGCCGTCCTGTGAAAAAAAAAAGAGAAAAAAAAATCACTGTGATGAATAACGGTGAGGTGCATGAGCGCAGGGGCCTTTTCAAATAAACACACTCAATGAAAATGATGTACATGTATTAGCCTACTGGTTTTTGCATGAAAGACATACTTGGATGAGGCCCATCACTGTTGGGGCGCATTGTGACCTCAGTTGTCGATGAAAAAACGAAACAAAAAGGAAGCAAACAAAACTCGAATTATCATAAACACCTTGAATGAAGTGACGAACCTGTGGCATCCGTATAGGCTTCCGTTTAAGTCTCCGTTTGTAATTTCAGAGAACACAGCGTGTATTTAAACGCAGAATAGATTCCTGTGACACATTGGAGAAAAAAAAAAAAGGAGCAACCTATGCACGGCGCAGCAGAACACGAAGCATCGGTACATTCTGGGACTACGTGCCTGCGGGTTCAGGAGTGGCTTGTAGAGTGTTACAGCGGTTATCTAGACTGCGTTTTGCTACTAAAGGTAGTCATGGGACGACCAAGAAAACGGCCTCTCACTGAAGCAAAAGGAAATTTACAAAAGGAAAACTTACAAAATTTACAAAAAGGAAAATTACAAACATGTGTGCGTGTAATCTTTTGGCGTGAAACGTAATGGTAGCTTGGTATTCTCTCCGTCATTGCAACGCGACTCAATGCGATTCTGCTGCTAAATTTCAGCAGTATTTCTAACCTTCGCGCGCAGAATCCTAAATTATCCGCATAATTTCTTGGCAGCAATGCTATCGCATCGCGCCTCGTTAGCTGAGAAACCGCCAGTTTGTTTCTTTTTTCTTCACTCGAATATGGTCTGCTTCAAATATTACAACTTCGCGCAAGAATACAGATACACGCTTTTCTGAGCGTCAAGTGAGTGTGGGACCATGATCGATCATGTGACCGTTCTAGCAGAGGATCGATTGCTCAGCGTTTTCCGCGCGTAGTAAAAAAAGCTAAGCATACGACAATCAAAACCTCGGGGGAAAAAAGAAAATAAGTAACGCTACAGAGTATCGATGACCAATTTGGAAAACTTTATATCTCGCGAACTGCAGTATTTGAAACGTAAGGAAAAAAAAAACAAAAAACGCTCAGGCAGGAAAAAGGTAACCGTGAACAGCAGGTCGTAAGACTGTTCACCGCTTATTGAAGAATTCAGCTTAAGTCGCAAAGAGAGAATGTTACTGCGTATTGTGGTAGTAACAATAAAGACACACGGACGCTTCATATGGTTTATTCAGGTACGAGATTGCGATTCTATTATTATTGCTTGCTTCCATCTGGACTAGACTGGACTTTTGGCATTGCCCCGTTGCATATTGTTGCGCTCAATACATGGAAGTAATTTCTTTGTGAGTAGATACACGACAATCTTTTTTTACGATTGGGAGTAGTAAAAAAAATCAAAAATGGAAAGAGAGAGCGAGATGGAGCTGTGAGAGCAAGATGAAGGAACGGGTCATTATTCGGTCATACGGGTAATGATTTCCTAATTCTGCCATCCGAGCGAAACAACGCATACTTAATGTGGATTTCTGCTATTGCATCTCCCACCATTTGTAGTCGGCGGATTTAGCTTTTTGTGACCTCCTTTTTACAAAACAGAAAATGACGCTCAGGAGGCGACATTTTGGCCCGTTCAAGAGATCAAGGCTGCAGATCCCAGAGTGCATTCGAGATGCTACAGCGGCATATTTCCAGGGGGAGCTTGAAGCGCGTAGCAGAAGTCACGGGGGTTGCAGTAAAAAGGTAATAGAGCGCGGGTTTTCATGCAAATGCATGTTGTTTTCTCGGTATGGTTTCGTATCTGGACGACGAAAAAACGCTTTTGGTCTTGGTTTGGGACGGACCTGAAGGGTTCTATGGTGCATATACAGTCGAAACTCGTTAATATGACCACGGCCGTTCCCACGGATTTTCGTCACCAATCGAATTGTCATATTAACGAATACCACGTGTTACGAATCGTTACGTAAGCTTCGAAACGTAGAAAATTATGTGATCTGGTAACAGAATATGAATTATAAGGCATTTGAATGAATAACACTTTATTATTTATTGAAAAAATCTGACAAAGACATTTATTGCTTAGCGTAATTCTCAATCGAACGCATATCCGCTTTTTTATTCCAGCAATCGGCTCTATTCGTTTGCGCTTCTTCTCAGACATGGCCGATAAATACCGTATGGCTGCGGCAGGTAACTATGACCAAGGACACCGCACGGACACTTTTTCAGCACGTCAGACAGGGGCATCATGTGTCACGCGGAAACGCTGTCACGCTGTCTTCGGGTTCTGTTACGTGTTCCGTCGTCTGCTGAGCCACGTGAACTTCGACGCACGGGCCAATGAGGGCACTCGTCACCGTTGGAGCGCGGATGTGACGACACCAGATATAGTTGGGCAACCCGGTGCTTGGTCGTTTCGGGACCGGGTGACAAAAATGCGAACTGGCAGATTCCGGGCGCTCGGAAAGCTCCACGCGAACATGCGAGATTGCTTCGCTTTGACCAAGCGAACATTACTGCTCGGGATCTGGCAAAAAAAAAAAAAAAGTTGCTACGGAATGACCACCCGAATTCGCCATTATTGATCGTCACTAGAAACGCTAATCAAAGTCAATAACAGTGCGGATATCACAACACGTATAAAATTCGGCACATCCAAACAGCTGCAAAAGAGACTGTGAGAAACGCATTTTCTAAGCATAATATTTGCGCATAGTCAGACATCCGATAATTTGAAGTGTCAGATGAAGTGGTTCCCACGGAAGAAGCTTTTATACGATTCGTAACTGAAATGTTTCCTAGTCGAAACCAGTTGACGGCAAGTAAGGATATGACCCGCGTACTAAGTCGAGTAAACTCGCAGACTATAAACAATATCCGCGTTTTCGTTGCAGCAAAGACGCAAATGCGCTATGCGTGACATTTCGACGAGCAAGTGTTGCGCTGTCTTTCTAAATCCTTTTGCATTTCTGAACCGAACGATAGCAGAAGACATCGTTTTCTTTTCTTTGCTTCTCTCTCTCTCTTCATCCGGGATCCGCCGGTGACGGGGCGTCTTACACGTGCCGCGTAGATTTGGCTCGGCGTTAGTTTACGTCTGGAGGAAAATCCGAAAGGAATTGTTTTTGAAGCTCTTCTTCCGAACAAAACGGATAGAGAGTGCCACACCGCATTCCCGTTGCTGCGTAAGAAACCGAGAAGTAGGGCTATGCAATCGGAAGCATAGTTTTGAAGCACTTACTTGGAAAACAAATCGAAATGTCGATCACGTTAAAACGGAAACCAAGTTTCGACGGGGAGAGCAGCCAGTTGAACGAGAATGCCGCGAGAACAAAAAGATTTCGCCGTGCCGTTTGTGCTTCTCGTGTGTATCTGTGGTGCGACGTGTATGGATTTAAAAATGCGGACGGAAATCGTTCTAAAGAAAGTGTTTGATGCGGGAGGTAGCTTATGGCTTGTGAATGCGCGCGGTCGAGCAGCAGCTTTTAGAGTTGCCGTTAAAAAGCAGCCAATGTTTTTTTGTTTTTTTTTTCTACTCCTTCGTGTTTTATCATTGAGTGTACAAGAAACGTGTCGAAGGATTGTGTCAGACTGGAATTTAAACAGGCACTAATGTGCAAGTATTTCTCCTCGCGGGATGAAATATATCGTTTCCTTGAGAGAAGCACGGGACAATTTTGCTATTCATGTTGCATGAATGGTATGTGGGTTGTACGCTGTCGCGATCACTTACGCAGTAGCAAACTTTCGCGATTCCTTTCTGTTCACACTGGAAATTGCCAGTTGCAATTAGGAATTGCAATACGACAACAATGAACCGTGACGCCTGTATCTCTGTTTGAGCACTATATCTACATGCCCTGCATGATCTGCATTCAGTTTGGTTTAATCTCTTTTTGTGTTTCAGATATTTTCTGCAGAAGTGACCTATTCGATTCTGGTTGATTATTATTATTATTATTATTATTTCAAATAAGGCTATCTGCAGTCGATGCCGCCTAAACCGATTGGCTACGCAGTCGTGTTCAAACGAAGGTGGCAACAATCAGCAGCAGCAACAACATGTACTGTTGGAGACACGGTTAGCTAAAATCGCCTGCCAGCACTTCGCCGTCCCGTATTACCTCTGTTGCGCTTGAAAGTGTTGTGGCGATATTGTATTTGAAGGTGGACCGTGTGCTGCACGTCTTTATTACTTGAAAGAAATAGTCTGGCAACACCTGGCGAGTAGCGATGAGATAAACCACGAAGTGCTGATTTTAGGCTGCCGTATCCCTTACAGTACATGATGGTGATGACATCCCTTGGTACCGAACGGTACCGTATCCCATTACATGTGGATTAATATATGAGTGAGATTGAATTAAATGGGTGGAGCGAATACACGCATACATGACAGATGAGACACACACGTTTTGCATATACGCCACCGCAGTGGCATAGCCAGGGGTGTTCGACGGTTCAAACCCCCCAAATCGTACCTTTGGTAATGCATCTGGGAAAGGGAAACGAGGGGGACATCCTCTTCCCCATAGAACCCCTCCCCAATCGTGCAATACAGATGAATACGTACATATTAACTCGTGTCTTCACGTCGCTGTACAGCTTTGATCATGAGCGACGCCACCGTCGTCTGACTGTGGACTAATCTTACTCAGCTGAAGCTTCTTTAACGTGCGCTCCAGTTTCAACATGCGACTACCCGACCTTTGACGTCCCTCGATGACGTGTCTCAGCAACTTATACCGTGTCAGCAAGTTGCTGGCGTCCTCGGCCAGTATTGCAATCGCAACTTTGGGTTCAGATAGCGGAAACGTTACCAATTGATCATGGATCCGCCGAGTAGCTATACGTTACGTAGAGGATATAATAGAAGAAGGAATGAAAGGGAGGAAGCGGCTCCCGTTTATTCTTCACTGTACTACACCGATACCTTCGCTACATTATATTTTGTTAAGATTTGTGATTTCAACAGCCGTACGAGAAGGGTGCCGCGGGACACAGATGAAAAAATGTAAGGAAGAGGAAAAAGAAAGGGTACGAATACTACTACTACTACCATGATAGGCAAGCCTGAGCGATGGGCAAGACACGTAAACAAACACATCGCTCAGGCTTGCCTATCATGGAATTTATCCACCAGCTAGCCTGCATTTACGCCCCATTCTGTCTACTACTACTAATAATAATAATAATAATCATAATAATAGTTGTAGTAGTAGCAGTAGCAGTTATAATAATAATAATAATAAACCAAGGCGAGCGTTTGTTTCAGAGCACCGCCCCTGTGACGTACACTTCTAAAAATGGGCTCCACCGCATAGCATGCTTCTAGCTAGACATCATCCCGAATGAAACCGTTCTCGCCCCTGATTTGTTGAAAACGGGAGTCGTACGACTTTTTTTCTACCAGTTATGAGCTGCATGAGTCCCACAGTCCCCCCTCCCCTCGCGGTGCCCCAGTCCCTACGATGGTCGTGACGCTGCCCGCATAAGGAAGGCATGGGTTGCAGTTCCATCATCATCATCATCATCACCGCCACCACCAGCACTGCATAAGTGGTACAAAAAAGGCGTACGCCTCCCGTTTTCAACAAATCAGAGGCGAGAACGATGCCATTCGGGATGATGGTTGGCTAGGAGTGTGCTATATGGCGAAGTTCATACAGTCGATAAAGTAATCAATTTTCACCATGTTTCTGCGCATTTTACTCGGGACCTCTAGCGTTCTTTGTGACAAGCGAGACTTGCATTAGATTAGATTAGAAGTACACTCTTAAAAATGAACTTCACCACATAGCACGCTCCTAGCCAACCATCACCCCGAATGACAACGTTCTCGCCCTAGATTTGTTGAAAACGGGAGGAGGAGCCTATTTTGTGCCGTGCATAATGGACACAAAATAGGCTCCTCCTCCCGTTTTCAACAAATCAGGGGCGAGAACGTTGTCATTCGGGATGATGGTTGGCTAGCATCGTGCTATGTGGTGAAGTTCATTTCTAAGAGTGTACACTGTTAAAACAGAACTTCACCACATAGCACGCTTCTAGCCAACCATCATGCCGAATGATATCATTCTGTGTCATGATATGTTCAAAACAGGGGGGAGGCGCCTATCTGGGACAAGATAATCTGTCCCAGATAGGCGCCTCCTCCCATTTTCACCAAATCAATGTACAGAATGATATCATTCGGAATGATAGTTGGCTAGGAGCGTGCTATGTGGTGAAGTTCTGTTTTAACAGTGTACACTCGAAAAACAGAACTTCACCGCATAGCACGCTGTGCGCCAACCATAGCCACGAATGATAGTGTTATCGCTTCTGATTCGAAGAGAGAGGATGGTGAACGCCTTTCCTCGAATCAGAAGCGATAACCCTATTATTCGTGGCTATGGTTGGCGCACAGCGTGCTTTGCGGTGAAGTTCTGTGTTTAGAGTGTAGGAAAAAAACAAACAAACTTATCAACGATCTTTCGATTCCTCTGGTGAAAGCAATTTGGGCGGAACGTCACGTATTTTGGCTCCGTGGCCTATTGGTCAACTCATCATCAGTGCGCTACCTTGTTCCCCAACATTACTTTGTTGCACACGAGTATAACATCAAACACAGGCGGAACTTCACGCGAGAAAGACGCGTATTTTTTTATTTATACAAACGATTTCGGCACAGAATAACAAAAGGTCTCCCATATCGCGCACGGAGCCCCGAAGCCGTCTGTCACACGGTGCAGTTATCAACACTAACGAACTCCATCGTTTGCCAGGTAAAGGAAATGACACTGATAAAAGCCTCCGCTGCGAGGTCGGTCGAACCATTAAAAAACCCATCATGTAGTTCATTAGCTTCGTTAGTTCCATCGGCCGATAAGAAACCACGTGATCATCCCTCCCGAATCGTACTGCGCTCTTCTACTCCTTTCCTCGCTTTCCCTTTTGCTCCCTGCTCCCTTTCTTCTCCCGCACAGGAAATGAGACCGCTGGCTCATTTGCATTCCGCTGCCGAGACGGGACAAACGTTCTCTTTCGAACATCCGTTCTGTCACTTGGATTCGATGCTGGGCGCGATAGTCTCGGGTTAAACAGCCATTTTATTCGCCGCTAAAAATAACTCCGATAATGAATTGCGTACTTTTGACAGCGTGCCGCAAATAACATTTTTTTCGAAGTTTAAATTGATGACTGTGGGTATCGGTAGCCCTTATCTATACGTAGTAGCACGTATAGAGGGTGTTCGCGGTAACTATGGATATAGGATTTAAATAAAATAGGGAAATACCTTCTTTCAGCTAGAATATAAACGAGGATATAAATTCTAATACTCTTGTCAGACGGCAGAGTTAATCCCGTTAACGCTGTTACCGGAATGACCGTCACTTCACCGGTAGGCCAACCATAATTTCGAATGACATCGTTATCTGCCCTGATTTGTTGAAAACAGGAAGCGTACGCCTTTTTTGTGACAATTATGAACAGCATAATTGTCACAAAAAATGGCGTACGCCTCCCGTTTTCTGCAAATCAGGGTGGAGAACGATGTCATTTTAAATAATGGTTGTGATACCGATGAAGTTACGGCCGTTCCGCTAACGGCCTTAAGTTTTGCCTTCTGACTAGGGTGAATTCGGCAAAGTGTATAGATTTGTATATGTTTTTCCTTTTCTTCTTTTTTCCCACCCACCTTTCCCTTCATTTGTTTTACATATATAATGAGCCCTAAATAACGCGCCCTGAATAGCCAGTCCCGAGTAGTTTGGAACTAATATCTCAATTTTTTCTTTTACCAGTTAATAAATCAATTCGGCCACATTATGACAACCTAGAATCAATAACTAAGCTTATTTAGTGACTCTGTGGCAACCTACACTCTAAAACCATAGCTTCACCTCATAGCACGCTCTCACACTCTTAAAAATGAACTTCACCGCATAGCACGCTCCTAGCCAACCATCATCTCAAATGATATCGTTATCATCCCTGATTTGTTGAAAACGGGGGGCGTACGCCTTTTTTGTGACAATTATGAACAGCATAAGTGTCACAGAAAAGGCGTACGCCCCCCGTTTTCAACAAATCAGGGATGATAACGATATCATTTGAGATGATGGTTGGCTAGGAGCGTGCTATGCGGTGAAGTTCATTTTTAAGAGTGCAGCCAACCATCATTCCGAATGAAAATTGATTGAACTCCCTTGATTTGGTAAAAACGGAGGGGGAGGGGGGGGGGGGCACGACCTTTTTGGGGCAATTATGAACGACATAATGCCACAAAAATGGCGTATGTCTCCCGTTTTTAGCAGATCATGGGAAAGACCGATGTCACTCGGGATGGTGGTTGGCTAGGAGCGTGCTATGCGGTGAAGCTCTGTTTTGTAGAGTGCACTGCGGCGTTGTCCTAATTAATTTTGAGTAATAAACTTTTTAGTTGATGAAAGATAGAAGTTCGGAGCAACGACCACATCTGTTCCGTCTGAGGCGCCGTTAAAAAAGGCCGATCCAATATAGCGCAAAAAAATGCCCCCCGAAAAAAAAAAAGAGCCAGAAATGCGCTTTCCCTTTCTCTTAAATGGGAGAGAAAACAAGAGCCCCCTCTCTCGACAAAAATCACCTCAAAATCTGCCCGTGGGAATGGGTTTCCGGGGGCCAGTTCCTGCTTACTGGCTCGTTCTTTCTTTCTTTTTTTCTGAAAACTGCACCCGCACCAGAAGGAAGAGATGTTGTCATTGCGGCGAACTTCTATATCTTTCACAACTACAAAGATCATTACTCAAAATTAATGAGGACAAACGCCGCAGGAGGTTGCTAGTGCGGTCATATGATGCGACCGGCTTGACTTAGAATATATCACCGTTTATGGTAATCAAAAAAAGAAAAAAAAAGAAAACATACAATACAAATAGAAGACGGTGGTGGTGGTGGTGCTGGTGAAAGGGCTCGCCGTTGTCGGACTCACAGAGGTGGGCAACGTCCCGACTGACGCCCTGAGGGAATGTGCGTCCTGGGCCGACTTCTAAGGGAACTGTGCCGACATATGTCTGAAAGCGTAAAAAAAAAAAAAAAAGAAGGCACTTACCTATTTCAAAACATTTTGTCCATTGTTAGGGAGCGATATCCCGCATGTTCTTTCCTTGTCTTTTTTTAGTATCCCCCTCCCCCTCCCGCATGTGTCTTGTAGGGTTTCGTGCAGGCAGCGTGTTGGGCGTGTCCCCTTGGCACGTAATGATTAATTAATAACTCGTGGCTTTACAAGGCGAGGCAATCATGATCATGCATGTTTTACAGCGTGCAACTGAACCTCAGCGGACGACACCTCGTTGTTGGTAGTATTGAAGGACCGTGGTGGTAGTCAAGGTCGTGCTGAAGACTGCACTCTTAGAAATGAACTTCACCGCATAGCGCGCTCCTAGCCAGCCATCATCTCGAATGATATCGTTATATGCCGTGATTTGTTGAAAGCGGGAGGCGTACGCCTTTTTTTTTATTATAAACAATTTAATTATGAACAGCATAAGTGTCACAAAAAAGGTGTACGCCTCTCCTTTTCAACGAATCACGAGAGATATCGATATCATTCGAGATAATGGTTGGCTAGGAGCGTGTTATGCGGTGAAGTTCATTTTGTAGAGTGTGGGAGGTGGGGGGGGGGGGGGGTTCGAATCCTACCATCGGCTGTGTTGTCCGAGGTTTTCCGAAGGGTCCGGGTTTTCCGAAGACTTTCCAGATGAATGTCGGCACAGTTCCCCTGAAGTCTGCCCGCAGGACGCGTACTAACCCCCCTGTCCCCCACTCCTTCCTGCTGTCCTCTCTCCATCTGTCCACATCTGTACGCTGCTCATAGCCACAGTTGCTTCGCGGCGCTAACACGGAATAAAAAAAACTATAAAGAAATGTCTACGAAACCACATCTCTTTATTACTTCAGCCATAACGAACAGCGTCCGTTATTAAGTTTAGCGTCATACCTGGAAGGGCCTTGTGGCGCACCGGCTCGTAATGTTTCCACTTCAGTATCCGGCTGAAAGAAATATCCCTGCAAAGCACGCGCCCGCAGACAGCAG
The DNA here is from genome assembly GCF_037126465.1 of Ornithodoros turicata. Classification (NCBI taxonomy): domain Eukaryota; kingdom Metazoa; phylum Arthropoda; class Arachnida; order Ixodida; family Argasidae; genus Ornithodoros; species Ornithodoros turicata. Next base: position 30,757,162 of record NC_088209.1, read on the forward strand.
CAGGTAACTCGACCGGATGCTTTTAAGGACGCAGAAAATGTTTGCAGGGAATCCTTTCGAATTAATTATGCGCATAATGAGGAGCGCCATCTCTGCGTGCGTGTCGTATATCTACTACAGCTGGCATCCAAGCGGTTTCCTATGCTTTCGGGGTTCCAGATGTGGCTGTCAAAATTCTGTTTGCGAAGCGCAATTATTCCGGGCTGCGGGTATTCCGAAAATACGTCCGTGATATTCTAAGAAGGTTAGGCAGCAAGGGGAAGCACTTTAGTTTTATTTCGCGTTCAGAGCTGACTAAGCTGTAGAACAGTTTTCTACAGCTTTATCGTTGATGTGTCCCGATGCTGCCCTTGCTTGATTCTGTGCTCACCCCTACTTAGGCTCGTCTCTGACGCCTATATGCCTTGTGTGCGGAAGATAGTGTCATATGCCAACGTTTTGAACTGTTTATTAAATATGTTCTAAAGAGAAGAACTCCCAATCCACGGGAGGACAAAAAGACAGGACTAAAAAAGACGAGACGATGCTGGTGCTAATGAAAGAGTTCGCCGTTTTTCGGCTTCACAAAGGCGGGCAACGTCACGACTAACGTTCTGGGGGAATGTGCGTCTCGGGCCGACTTCTAGGCGAACTGTGCCAACATACGTCTGACAGCGCCTGAACCAGCGAGGAAAACCCTCAGACAGCACAGCCGGCAGCGGGATTCGAACCCGGTACCTCCCAGTGTCGATGTGACATGAGCCACGCGAGCTGGTAAGACGAGAAGAACACAGCACTGGACTACAACCAAGTGAAGGTTCACCTGGTTGTAGTCCAATACAGTGTTCGTCTCGTCTTTTTTAGTCCCCTCTTTTTGTGTTTCCCGTGCATTAGGGAGCTTTAGCGATTTTAAGGAATGAACAACCAACCAGCCCGCATTCTTACAGCCTTGAGAACATAATTTCACGCATCATTGAAAATACGTACCGCAAAATTCTCATTGTAATAGAAAGACAGTAATGAGCCGCATATAGCTATAATTTCTAACGTTGCGTGAGAAATTATAGCTATATGCGGGGCGGTCCCAAATTCCTTCGCAATAGAAGTAAAGTGAGCTGTCTTGTCCAGGATTCTTAAGAGCGTAGACTGTCTTTTCGTGAAGGACGTGCGAGAATGTCTTACCCGTGGGAGAACCAACCGTGCGGGCTAATCCTTCCTGTAAGAGAATTACGATGTATGACGGGGCTCAGATTTCATATACTGTTTTGTATAACAGCGCATATACTCTCTGGACCGGAAACATGCGCCGTGCACTTAATTTGTAATACTCGTTCCGTTAACCGCATCGCACTACATCACATGTGACCAACTGCATGAACTGCTAGCACCGACAGTTATACGACGCCCCCTTATACGTATAGTCTCTCACTTGCTATGCGTATGTGTGTGTGTGTCTCATCTTTTTCATCGCTATCCCACTCATATATCAACCCACGTGCACTGAGGTATGGTATCGCAATTGCTGCGGTGAAACGCCTCCTCCCATCATCATTCATGTAGTAGTAGTTGTAATACTCGTACTTTTGTGAAAAAGATGTCGATGTTAGGGAATCATCGACTCCGTCTTGTTCAGTAAATACTGAGCCGCCTCTCTGACATGGTCAGTTGCGAAAATCGCTGCGCGGTCATAGTTGATCATATAGAACATTCTTATGTTCAGGATTATCCGCCCCACAATCAACTTCTTGGAAGCCGAATAGTTTTCGGCACGTCTTCGGCGAGTATATTACATCCATTAGTTATTAGGAATTTAAAACGATGCGGATGAAATGGGAGTGATATGATTTTTATTTTCCCAGCACCGATACTACATTTAGGCCGCCGAACAATACCTTTCAAGGGACGGTTGACCGAATTCCGCAATCTGCATGTAGGTGCAACGGGACTAAAGGCAATTCACTGCACACTTTTTGTGTAAAACAACGTTTTTCATCGCGACGCTTCGGTTGAACATAGCGAATGGACTGGTACTGCTTGCGACAGACTTGTCTGATGTCTTCATTCAAAGGTACAGAAGCCCGGCTTCACCGCTCATGAAGGAGCTGTACCATTGTGTTTGAGGGTGGGCGGTATGCCGTACGAGTCTATAAGTCGGAAGGAACAATCCTGCAACACCTGGAGATTTCAGACAGGATAAACTCCGAGCTGTCGATTTCAGACAGGTATGTCGCAAGCAGTACAAGCAACAGCACTCGAATCTCGACTTTGTTTTTTCTCCGTCTAGCTGTGTTCCACAGGCACGGTCATTTAATTGCGGGTTCTAAGAACACCATGTATCGCGCTATAGAGCTTTTAAGCGCGGCCTTTATATACCGCGACTGTCCCTTCGGAAAAGGCTGGTTTTGATTAATTAGCAGTCTCTATAGCGATCTTGGTGGTCATTTATATAAACTCTCCTTTTCAACATGGACTTCTATGTAGAGTATGTGATCGTGAAGCGGTGACCTCCACATTATTACTGCAACTTTACTTTTTCTCGCTGCTCTGCAGCGTGGAGTCGATCATCAATTATGCGTTTCCAAGTGACTATGTAGTCCGGGATTGCAAGCGCTATGAAGCTGGAGCCAGATTAATGGATGCGTCTTCTGTCTTTTATTAACTTGTACGAGTATACGCCGTCACGGGGTCGTCAGCACGACACGTGGCATGCAGTGAAAGAAATTTCGTAGTTGGTACATTTTAATGTGTTTAGAGATTTACACATTCACAAGACACATTCACAAAACGATGCTGACATCATGCAGCATGTCCCAGCGTAAATGGATGACAGGATTAAGGAAGGAGTCAACGCGTCGTTTTGAATTTTCTACCAGTAGGCACATTATCATATGCTACGGGGCATCGTATGTGTCCTAACTACGCTTTGCTAACAAACGCCGTTTCATCTTAAAGGATTCAATGACGCTTCAGTATGTCATCGTCACTGCCCATGCGGGTACAAACCAATCTCCATGATGATGATGATTTCTCACTTATCTTTCTATTCCTGGTCTGTGAGCAGGTGGTGCATTTGCTGGGCGCTGGACGTTCGAAGATTTTTTTCCCCCGATATAATGTATCAACTAACTACGTACATAGAATGTTCGTTTGACACGTACACTCCCCGCAGAGACAAACTTCGACAACGGAGGATGAACCCGCAAAATGAGAGCTCGCTGCGAAACGGAGGAAGATAAAGGACGTCTGAATTGGTGATCGTCGGGGCTTCAAAGGGCGTCACAGACTCATAATACAGTCTACGGTCGCTTCGACGCAATTTTCTCCTATGCTAGAGCACACTCAATAGTATGCATTGAAGCCCCTTTTCGCAGCTCGTGTAGGCGCACAGCCATAACCTAAAAGGGGAACGCACGCAAAGACAGGGTTAAATGGAAGGGTCTTCAGACAATCCAGCGCGGTTTCTTGATCGGTACCCGGAACTTTTCTCTATGAACATGATGTTTCCCGCATGAATAAATGATCGGCTGATGCGATGTTCGCGTGCAACGACTTCGTCGGTAAACAGCAGCGCGGCCGACGTGCCAACTTACCTAATGCAGGGAGCTCACGAACGGAGAGTACAACTCTGGAACCGCACAGATACGCAACTCGGATCGAACGCCGTGTTCCTGCGGGGCACATTGCTTGCTCCGGGAATTGGCTGTGGAAGTTTGAAGAAAGAACAAGAGATGGCGTGATTTGTGTCTGGGATCTATGTGCGACTGGTGTGTTTATTGTTTTTTTTTCTTCTGTTTTTGCGAGGCTGGGAGGAGCTTCAAAGAAGTTTTCTACGCAACTTAAAAATTGCGATTGTTTTATTATCGAGGTCCACTGGGAAAATGGGCGGGTGAAACTTGATCAGAGTCAGCAGTGTCAGTTTGTACATGGAGAGTTTGTACATGGGATGGTTTGTACATGGACCTTGATTATGGTCACACTGGTTCATGTTACAGGGGTTGCGACACGACATCTCAGGTTATCCCAGATACGCGCAAAAGACGGTTCTTTGCACCGATGTGAGCCTGCGTTTCAAGTTTTACAGCGAAGAGGGTAATCGGAGGGTAGAAAAAATTGGCACCGCGAATACCGAAACTCACCCTGCTCTGACATCACTACGCGTCGCCGCCAATGAGGCAGCGCGAGGGAGGTCACGTGCTTGCAGCTACCACTGGGAGCTCTGACGTCTGTGCTTTAGTCGGCCATGTGTTCGAGGGTTTGTATCTCGCCAAGTACGACACGTAGAATAATATTTTTTTCTTCTTGAGTACTCTGGGGTGTAGTTCAATGCGTTCGTGGTAAAAAAAAAACATATCTATGAAAGCGTCACAACCCCTTTAATGGCCACAATTAGCCATTCATATCTACTCCATTTCGATTGATGACCGTGTAAAGACAGAACAGCGCATCTTCTAAAACCACATGGACAGAATTGTGTTCATGGCTATACGTCCATACCTGCGAACTAAACCGAGACACAAGGGGTACAGAGGAGTACTCCTTGTCTCGGGTTTAGTTCGTAGTCATGCACCAGCTTGTCATCACCATTTCGCTTTTCACGTCTATACATACGTAACAACGACCCGGGTCACTATGCTTTCAAACCATTACGCAGTTTTTAAATTAAATTATGTTGAATTCTTTTTGAAATTGCCCGGCCGAGGACGGTGGCAACTTCGTGGAAGGGTACAAGGGTACCCTGTCTTCCGCGAGGGACGTTGAATGTTGTGTTGATTTAGTTGTTGTTGTTGTTGTGTGCTGTGTGTCGAGATTTCGGCGCACGTTAAAGAACCCTCAGGTGGGCAACATTAATCCACAGACCAGACCACTGTGGTGTCCCTCATGATCACAGTTGTCTCGCGACGTAAAGCCCCGAATTATAATAATCTTTTTTTGAAATTGCGCACATTAATTCAGCTTATGGAGGGATTCCTTCATTCCTTACATATCGTATGGGGTTTACGTGCATGGTAATAAGATTCGGAAATAAGGCTGCAATCAAGAAGCTATTTTGGAATGCATTCCCTCAAAATCTGACGAGCAGAAACCGTGCCGTGCTTTAAGGCTGGCAGGTGAAAGGCACTGGAATTTTCCCTCTAGGACACAGCCGTATCCCGTGCAGTTTCAGTGATGAGGAACGAGAGTCTCTTTGTATTCAGGGATGAGCGTACGTAATATTCTATCACGATGCGTCAATACTACGTGTTGCTAGGCACGTTGTTGGGCGCGTCAAGGAGAATCATTATTCTTATTACGTCACTGTTCCAACTCATCCTATATAAAAAGAGGGAAGGAGGGAATAATCAAGAGATGGGTTTAAATGCAATTCACAGGTAGTTGTTAAAGATTCAATTAAAGATGTAGTGAAGTAAATAAAATGGTGAATGGTACACTTGTAATATTACTGTGATGCATTATAATACAATGCAGGGGGGGATACGTTATGAGCCCCCAGATCGGTACTAAGACCTCCACATCTTTCTTTTTTGTCTAATCTAATCCTCTAATCTAAGGAATGCGCTACCGAAAGAATTCTTCTTCTATGCATTATATTGAACGACACGGGCGGATATCAAACCCATTTCCTCCCCATAACGAGATGCAATACCGTTGAGACGATTCCTAAGCATAAATGAAAGCCATGTAGAACTGCCTTAAAAAAGAGAAAATAAGAAAAAAAAAAGGAAAACACGGGAGGGACAACTCGTATATCCTTTTAAAAGGGCGCTTGAAACGAAGGCATAGGTGGTATTTCGATTACTGCAATCGCAGAATGATACTCCCTATGGGGAGGGAGACGAAATTACCCGAAATGTTTCGCACAAGCCCCGTAATTCCCGCAGGAAGGGAGTGTAAAAGCTGAAACGGGTCGAATAAAAAGCGTATTCATTCAATCCTTTCTTTTTTCTTCTTACTTTATATTGAATGTCGTTCTGGAGAGCCATTACGAGAAAGGAGATCAAGAGAATGTTGCCATCAAAAGCGTATTAAGTAGTTAGCGGAAATATATGCAGATCCAGCTCGGCTTCATTCGGATGCGTCCTTGATGGTGGAAGGCGATTGTTAAGTAGGCGTCGTTATGATACTAGATTTTTTTTTTTTTTTTTGTGGTACAAATCGCGTTACGCAGGATTTCTTCTGACACACACACACACAAATAGAGGTACGATGATGAGATGGGGCTGATGCCGGCCAGCAGGCTGGGCGCTGCCCCAGTGCCACTTGTACGTGATGAGAGATGATGATGATTATGATAAGGGGTCCGGTAATCAAAGCAGGGTGGAGAGGCCTGTTGATGACAAGAAGTCCCAGAGGTGACGCAGACCTTGGCGTGTATGAGCTGGACTGGACCATGGGCCCAGCACCTTGCCTATGGTAAAGGGGCGATGATCGATCGCATGCAGTTCGTGCTGCAATATCGCACGCTCCCGCTGGTAGTCCGGGCAGTCCATAAGTAGGTGGTGCAGGTCTGCACGCACACTGCATGCTGCACAAAGGTCCGAGGGCGCACGGCCAAGACGCTGCCTCATAACTGGTGTAAATGCAACATTCAGCCGCATGCGGTGAAGCAGGGATGCGTAGTGTCGCGGAAGGCGATGAGGAAGCGACAGTGAAAGAGAAGGATCCACTGCGTGGAGCAGAGAGTAGGGTGTAATGTCATGCAGCCACTGTGATCTTGTCTTGTCTGCAGAGAGAGCACGGACGAGGGCCTGACGATCACCTTTGGGCAAGATGATAGAGTGGGCTGAAGCTATATGATGACCCCGCAGGGCCGCCCGGTCGGCCTCTTCATTGCCGGGTACGCCGACATGACCAGGTACCCACTGTAATACTACGCAGTGGCCCAGGTCTAGCAGCTCCTTGTAAGTTTCAAGCACGTCAGCAACAATGGACGCGAGAGGACCTCGAATGCCCATTGTTGCGAGGCATTGGATAGCAGCTTTCGAGTCTGTGTAGAAGACCCATGGCCGAGATGAACACTGCAGGATCTTGCGCATGGCAAAGAGCAAAGCATGTAGCTCAGCACATGTTGACGACGTCAGATGCGAGAGACGGAAGATACCAGTTATGTCTTCGGACGGAATAATATAGGCGCATGCAGAGCTGGATTTTGTGGACGAGCCATCCGTAAAAACAGGAGTAAAGCCTGCATACAGCTCACTCATCATATCCAGTGTGAGCGCCTTGGACACACCTGCAGCGACATCATCCTTTCTCTGCAGCCCGGGAACGGATAGTGAAGCAGATGGCAGAGGGAGGGTCCAAGGTGGTGTTGAACGCGCCTGGGGTTCAACTTGAAAACGTGGCAGGTGAGGCTTTAGCTGTTGAATGCAGGGCCTGAACTTGTTATTCCTGCGACGGGAAAGCTGAATATCTTATGATTTGTATTGAGTTCATAGCTTTAAAAAAACATACACACCGAGAGAGAACAAAAAAAATCGGCGACGGTATTCTGTGTCAGCAGATACGTTTATTTCAGTGAAAAATGATGTAAAAGACGCAAACATAGGCGAAGAAAAGGCGAGAAAAGGACACTGCGTCGAGTACGTGGAAGTTTTACCCTATAGTCAGACGGCAAACCTAAGGTCGTTAGCGGCCACTAACGGTTTGCCGTCTGACTAGAGTATTAGTGTAGTTAATGTGTATGTGTGTGTGTGTGTGCGTGCGCCTAGCTATGGTGTAGCGTTCCACTCCTAGAGTAGAAAACCTCCCCACTTCAACGTCAGAATATCATTGTTGTTGTTGGAAGGGAGTTGCCTCAGAACAGAAGTCGCCGATATTTCGAACAGAGACTGTTCTTCTTCTGGGCCAGGAGAAGAACAGTCTCTGTTCGAAATATCGGCGGCTTCTGTCCTGAGGCAACTCCCTTCCTACATCTCTACCGGTTCGCTGGATTTCTACCCATCTACAATTGTTGTTGTTGTATATGTTGGAGTTACTGTGAGAACTGCGACAACACCACCAACAATGATGACGATGTCATGGGTGTTTCTTAGTGTGAGAGTATGCTTGCTGATTCGGAGAAATTAGCAGCCCGAAACACTATTGTTGTGGTGGCTGAAGAAAGAAAATACGGATTTGGGTTTTTCTACTCCATCTAAGTATATCATCTCTATGACTCTTGTCCTCTCACTATAGTGAAGTTGTTTGGTGCATGGTCAATTCTAGCCTGCCAACGCCACTACTCGCCATTCTGGACACCTCGCGCTAATGATCATCATTATATTTACCAATTATTACCAATTTACCAATTTATTACCATTTACCAATCAAATTACCGCGATCAATGGGGTTAGAGCGTCGCTTGTTGCGGTAACACACCACTGATCGCAATTAAAATAAAGCGCTGTGCTCTGCATTTCTTTAATTTCATCACCGTATGTCCCTGGTTAAAATAAAAAAAAGATATTGAAAGCAGATTTGAATAACAAAAAGAAAAGTTTCACAAAGCTGCGATATGGTGGGCTGGAAAGACCATTCTAACTTCATGTTCTTCTCCTTCAAGGGAACGAAGGGCGTAATTTTTCTTTGAAAAGTCAGGAATCTACCGGCGATTCTTCTACCTTAGCGTCAGGTAAAGTTACGAATGAAGATCTTGTATGGCAGTCAGAATTTTCCACGTTTATGTTATTTTTTTTACCACGAGTACCCTCTTGTCATACGGCTGTGCCTGTTAATAATCTCTGCAGAACGCAACGCACAGGGCTTCGAATTTCTTCGAGCGGAAACTTAATTTCCTCAAGCATAACATTAATGTCAGTCTGTGAAATTTATGCAATTAGTGACGAACGTCGCCGAATCCCGCTCCGGAAGGACCTTGATGGACACCTGAGAATTATCAACGCGCATTCTTAATTTTTCTTTTCGCGCGTTGTATCCATTAAAACTTCACGTCAGGTCGGAAAGGTACGTCAGTGTCTTCTGATCTGCTGTTCTTATCGCTGACGCTAATGCCCCGGAAAGACATCAATATACGCGTGATAGACGCACTTCGAGCCAGAGCCGATACGTTTAAAATAGCCCCCTCTGTTTCCGTGATCGTTACTCATCAAAATTGCAACCATGACAGCGAGTTATTCAGTCGTTCCTGCACGGGAGCGTGCATTTTTCATGCGAACATGTCGTTCAATGAAGGATCTACTTACGCGGCCCGCTAATCTGTCATGTCCCGAAAGAACATTCCGTAACTGCCTGTATAAATTTACGTCAGCGTACGGGAAGTGTCTCTCACACGTGTATCTTGTTCAGGCACACTTTAGTATCCAAGTTACGAACTTGATGACGTCTCACCGACAAAGCTGGGTATTTCGGGCCGCGGGACTCATGATCGGAGTCATCTGGACGACATGGTGTCTCCGTGAGCTCGATCATGTGTGAGCTGTGTAAAAAGAAATCATCTGTTGCGTTGCCTTTCATCGGCGAACTTTGAGTTTGAGTTTGAATGTAATCGGTGAACTTTCTTTGTTTGTTTGAAATTTGAGGAGAAGGAGTTGAACTTTCTTCTTTGTTGCACTACCTGTTTGCTGCATCAGTTAGAAAACCATGCGCTGTTTTTAGGCAACTTGATAAAGGAAAAGGAAATGAAATGCCGCATATTAGCGCACTCAGCGGATAGCATCAACGCTTGTGACCAGAGCCTGGGTTATTTTGTCGAGATCTGGCCACAGGTGTGATGTTATCTGGTGAGTGTGCTAATATGCGGCATGATCGAGTTCAGGGACACGCCATGTCGACCTTCACGTGAGTTCGTATCACGCGAACTCATGCCTTATGGGATGACTGTGATCGTGAGTTTCGCGGCCCGAAATACCGAGCTATGCTCACCGAAGAGGCCTTCTCGTTTTAAAATTTTAGATGGCAGGCCTCTCATTTGCCTCGACAACAGCAACAACAAATAGATGAAGTGACATAGAATGAGGAAATTCATTTGTTTTTTCTTGCCCTCCTTTTCCTTCATTTGTTTTACATATAACGAGCCCTAACGCTTCCTGGGGTAGCCAGTCCCGAGTGGCTTGGGACTAACATCTCAATTTTTCTTTTACAACTCAAATCAAATAAAATGGGGAAATTTACGGCTTAAACTGCGGCTTACTAACCCGATACTCACTGGTCAGCATGTGATACGAATTGTTGAGGCCTCAGTCGTTACTACGTTCCCAGGCAGCGCAATGTACTGAAAGTCGAGTGCAATAGGGGTGGACGGGTAGGTGGAGGGCCTTGAACACACTCGTGAAACTAAAGAACATTGATAAGACACATACCGTCCACCCCTATTGCACTCGACTTTCAGTACATTGTGCTGCTTGGGTTACATGAGAAAGCTGGCTAAGGTCACTGACTAAGGTCAAGGTGAACTGTGCGCCGTACAGCCTAGCCTAGTCGTCTCTCTTTCCTTGTTGTTGTTTTTCATAGCTTTTTCTCGGAGTAGCAGAACTTGTCAGGTGACAAGATCAACCTCTCCGTATTTTCTTTAGTCCGTCTAACTCCAACTCCAAGGTCAATTTTTTTTTTTTGCGCGAACGTGAGTGCGACTGGCAACAGTGTAAGCGAAATTAGAAAGGTCTTGCAGAAACAGAGATGCGTTTCATGCGGCACAAACAGTGACCCCTTAGTTAGGAAACGCCCTTGAAAGCGATATACTGCAGAGCACAGCACGGAAATGCTACCTTCTATACGTTATATGCACATGTCATGTGTATACAACGGGACCCATTTCTTCATTGGACAGCCAGCTGGACCCGCTCTGTCGCGTTCATGTAAACGCGGCTAATCAAGCAAAGAAATAAGAAGAAATATATGTACAAAGATTTACGTGACTCTGAAAACAAAAAACTGTCTGCCAAAAGACTGACTTTGCCTTTTTGGCTGTTGTGGAAGGGAGAACCGAAGATCCTAAAGATTCAAAATACATTCTTTTTCAGTGTACTGTGCGTGGCTACTGTTTTTTTTTTCTTGTCCAGTCAAACATTACTGCGCGTGTCTCATTAAGTAACGTGTGCGCTTGTTTAGGCCCGTCATAAAAGTTCGCACGCCATTACATGGCTCCATAGCAGTGAAGCTCCATCTTTTACACGTCTACCTGGGGGAAAAGAACTCTATAAAATGTCTTTTTGATCCCCCGCGACTCGCGCAACAAAATAAATTGAGCCTACACCCTTGTTTAGGCCTCCTTTCCCAGCTCAAAAGAAAATATAGCATAAAGTTAGCAAGAGCAGTCTTAATGACACCGAGGGAACTTCATGCTTCGTTTTGTCTCTTCTGTTTTCTACATGCCTACTTTCCTACTGCAGTGTAAAACCCCACAAAAAAATAAAAAGCATACTGGAAAGCAGGAAATAGAAAAAGGAAAGAAAGCGTGCACGGCAATTTGAACATTGGTCGCAAAGAAAGCAATACAATTCCCATTTAGCGGGGCAAGCGAAGATGGATGGCTCGAGTAATTTCTTCAGGAACCTAACTTGGGAGAAAGTATTGAGCTCCATTTCCCGTTGAGCGTTTGCTAATAAATTTATTTCCCCATTGCGTTTGTCTCGGAATTAATTCGTACGACCGTGTACCATTGGAGAAGGAAAAGGCTGGCTGCGTCGTCGTAGCACACGTCGTGCTCAGTCCAATTTCTTTTGTAGACTGAGATGAATGGTTCCGATCGTATACAGCATGTCCCGTCACGCACGCGCGCGTATATATTTCCACCATATTAAAAACGTTAAGGACAGACAGACAGACACAACCACCCGTTGCCCGGTGGTTGCGTCTCTGTCTTTATGTGGAATTTTAGCATTTTTAACGTAGTGGAAATGACTCACCAATAAGTCCAAAGGAGTGTTTTATTGCAAAGGAGTTTAAAATCGTGAAGCAGAACAAGCCGGAGACACGAGTAATTGGAAGAGGAACAAATGAACAAATAAATGTGCGCACAATTCAAGAAACACAATGCGCCGGGAATTAAAATGTTTATTTCTGCTGTCCCATGGCAAGTTTTTTTTTTTTTTTTTTTTTTCCTGCACAATTAAGATATCGATGCGATGTCGCGGTCGGTAGGAGTTACTCCAGCTGGAACGTTTTGACACGCAATTGTTGCAGTGTGACTTGCGCTTTGCGGGGTTTTCAAACTGGTGATGCGGAAAGTGGGCTTCTGACGGCTGGAGTGACTGAAGTAGTGTGGGTTGGCTTAAGTGTAGACCTAAACAAGCAACACCAACTTTGTTTTGGTGACGATTATTGCTGACTAAAAAGATTAGTAGTGCGTCTAGGGCGGAACATGGTGGGCTGGAACTGGTTATGGACCAAGCAATTTTGAGGCCGCTTCATATTGAATTACCGTCGAATGTACAAAAAGTTTCTATGTAAAATAGAGAATTTTAGTACAACGAGATAGCGTGCAAATGAACGTGGAGCATAGCGCGTGCGCAGTGTGAACACGCTATTTCTTTGCGACGATTCGGTATGTTGCGACTAAAACTTTCTAAGATCTGGCTTGGTTGCCTCTTCTGCGTACATTGGGTCACTGCAGTCAAAGCACGCTTTACAGGAAACCACCTCGGATGGACGGGAACTCGCTGAGGCAGTACGGTTTGGATGGATGTCTCACTTCACTTCCTATAGTCATAAAATACGTTCTGCGTTACGTTATAACAGAGCGGTCGACTTTGCGCCTTGAACACCAAAGTAGCAAGAATATACGACATTCGAAAGCATGTGTTTCTTTGGCTACCCAAGTCATGAAAATGCCAGTCCTTTCCCACCCTGCAACCCGTACCTCTCACAAAGACTCATCCTCCAACGCCACTTGCGACAGCTTGGCTACCATAACGTCACTTTGGCCACCCTGCTCGACCCGGTCCTCCACAACCAGGGGGCAGATACGACTACCCTCTTGAGCTTTCTACGTGCCACCGGCCTCTCGACCGGCCTCTAAGGACCTTGTGTGTGTGTGTGTGTGTTTCTTTTCTTTATTTCTTTCTTCGTTTTCTTTTTATGGAAGGAATAGCAAGTCGGCCTATGCCTGACTAACCTTTCCCCGCTTTTTTTTCAATAAACATATCCCCCCCCCCCAATCCTTTCACAGCACCACATCATCATCATCTAACATATGTATGATATACAACATATACATCGACATCTAACATATATATAACATGTAAATGTATGTATATATATATATAACAGATAACTCACGCATATAACATGTGTGTGTGTGTGTGTTTTATCACACTTCACATTTTAGCTAACGTTTTTCTTAGACGTAGCTTCCATATACTTTTTTCTGAGACAGTACTGTTCGCTGTAGCGCTGTAGCGGGCCCTGCAGATATAAGACTTCTAAGACTTTTCCGAAATCTTGATATAGACTACGAATGACCTTGCGAGCATGTTGGCAATTGTTATCACACAAATTTCCTTATTAGATTAGTTATTCCTAATGGTAGAAGTTATTTCGTATCTAGTCTTGCATGGAGTTAAAATAAGGAGCAGCAGCAGGCATTCGTTTTTCTGCTTTCGAACATCTTCATTTTTCATAAATCAGATATGGGAGACGTTCACAGTGTATACAGGGTGGTTCTTTTTACCTGCAACAAATTTTCATAAAAAAGGGAGTTGCTTAGGACGCTTTTATCACTGGATTGCTCGACGGGGCCACTACTAGGAAACCGTATTTTTCTCTCAGTTAGAGGACTAATTAACTGAGATATTTTAATCAACTTTTTAATTATTGACTTTCGGGAGCACATTGCAATTGCGATATTAAAGCCTGATGTCCACATGATGTGCTCGAGGCACTGATGAAGCACAAAAGTAATCACAGGGTGCGCTACGTACCTAAGTATATTTGACAGTTGTCGCCTGCTGTGAACCGCAAGTGGTCGACAAAAGAGCGTCAGCGACGTTGATATATCTCCGCCGTCACCTAACGTCACAGAAAAACGTCATACGCGATGTAGGGAACCCTTATCGCGGTCTTCACGATCTTTTTGTTTTGTATTTCGTTCCTGCTTTCTTTTCTTCCTTCATGTGTTCGGAGTCGCACGCCGTATCACTCCTCTCATTCTGCTGGGCACGGCTCTGACCCTTGCGCTGTACGATAAGCACTGATATGTAGCGGTGATGCATAATGATCCTTGCAAGCAAAAAATAAAAAATAATAATAAATAAATAAATAAATAAAATAAAACAAGAAAACAAAGCTGGTGAAACATACCGCGAAAACGGTTTGCCTGAATCGCATGCGACGTCTTTCTGTGAAGTTAAGTGGGGGCGGAGACATCAACGTCACTGTCGTTCCTTTGCCGCTTACTTGCTGTTCACAGCAGACGACGGAAGTAAAATACTTAGGTCTGTAGCGCGCGCTGCGATTACTTTTGTGCTTCATCGGTGGTTCGAGCGCATCATCCCTATCACCAAACTTGTTTGCGCTTCATCGCGGAATAATCACTACACCTCGCAATGCTCAGCAAGCTCTGAACTAGTATAGTCATCGAACGGAGAAAGCTTTTGAATATCACCAAAGTGTGACCGAAACTATGCCGTCCCGATATTAGCTTTTCCCCGCGCCGTGCTCCCCCCTCGTTCCTTCCGATAATGACCCAACGATGCCACCGCTAGCAGCGCAACAAAATCCCAGGTAAAAGCATCGTGCTTAAAGCCGTCAGGCCTGAGACTCGTCTTCAGAGAAAACCCTCATCAATTACCAATTAAGATGCCTTTAATGAATATGGATACGGGGCCATCTCCTAACTTGCATATTCCTTACACTTTACCGCTCACGTTAGGGACAAATAGAAAGAGAGAGAGAAGGAAAGAAGTATAAAATTCTTTCGAATTAAGTGGAGATTTCGTGCTTTTGTTGTTTTTTTGAAAACGCGAGCGTTTTCTTTTTTTTTTAAATCGAAAATATATAGGAAAGCGGAGGTGACCTAATAAATTCAACTGCGTGTATAAGGACCCTCTCAACGTCACACGTTTATAACGTGGTTCTCCCATCCTTTTCGTCGCCATAGCTAGTTCAGCGAAGCGCTCAAGAGGTAATCGGGAGACATTAGGGCATTTAGTGCTTTCGTCCAATTTACGCCGCTTCAAGTGAACGCCCCTCATTTGCTACACTTGGCTGCCGAATGGAATAAGGTAAATTTATGTTGTATTTGAATAGTATAGAGCCGATTAAACCACTGCAGTGATTAGTGGTACCGTCGGAATTAATTGTTAGCTGACTTTAAAGTTTTAAGGAGGTTACCGCGAAAAGTTAACAGCGAACACTTCGAGGAAGCGTTGGGATTGGCTGCTTTATTTTATTCTATAGCAGTTGGTGTTTGAGGCCTAAACAGAATTTCTTGACATTTTTGGAGGCTCAGGTTTGGTCTTACCGGTCAGACTTTGTTTATACAGGTGGCGTTTGTACAATTCGAAAAACCAACCTCAGTACGCTCTGCTGTAAACGAACTGTGTATATTTACCGAGCTTATCAGTTCAGTCGTTTCGCCATATAGTCTTGCGCACTACAGCCCAAATTGCTTTTGTGCTATTAAAACCTGAGTCATCATCATCGTCAGTACATTCGTTAAATCATTACCAAACTGGTTAGTGGTGGTGACGTGCGCAGCTTGCTGCAGCAAAATGTGGAATCCCGGACATTTGCTCATCCCAAAGGATCAAGGCGGACTTATGCTAACTATCCGTGTCGTCCAGCTGTTATTTTGTCACTTTGTTTGTCATGTTTCGTGACATATATAGCACCACAATTATTTCCATAAATATATTCCGTTATTGAAAATCAATGACTTAACTTGCAAAATCTAAGTGCATCTGATGAGGTGCTTGCTTCTTGAAGTTCTTCTCAATTCGTTTCTGTATGATTGAAAATAAGCTAAAAATGCAAATTAGCGCGCGGAAAAATGCCAACAGTGAACTTAGACTAAAATGCGAAAACCGAACGTGGACAAACCTGATAATAAACTAACATACTGTTCCGGTGTGTCCGCCCTCGTAAGCGTAATGTCTACTAAAACGTGGCTCTCATTCGCTAAAACAGCTGCGACAGACATCGAAAACTCGTGAAGCTTAGAAGGGGGGGGGGGGGGGGGATATGTTTATAAGAAGAAACAAGAAAAACGGGGGAATAAGAGGAAAAGATCAGTCAAACGGAGTGTCGGCTTGCTATTATGCAAGTAAACAATCAGAAAATAAACGAAAAATTAAACAGAACAAAACAAAAGGGGTTAAGAGGGGCTGAAAGGTTCATTAGTGATATCAGGTTTTTAAGCGTGCGACATATCATCTTACGAAGCGATCGAGCATTTTCTTTATTTCGAGACCGGGAATTTCGCAACCGGGAATACTGAGGCCCTCCCATCTCTGCCAGGGGAAGACCGCAGCTTCCTTTGGACGGTGACGAATAAAGTTCGCTAAAGATGACTGGATACGGTGACAGTGTAAGCTCCAAAGGAGCAGAAACTGCAAGGGAGCCCTCAAGAGGAAATGAGAATCTCAGGGTGGGCCCCAGGGTACTTTATAACGGGGTGAGCAATTGTCCGGCTTCAGCGTTTCATTGGTGAGCAATTGTCCGGTGAGCAATTCTCCGCACCCCCAAAAAAGTGTCAGTGCACCAACACGTGAACGTACAGTGTCCCAGAAAACGTGTCATTGAATTATAATTTAAAAAATGCACCACCTGGAGTCATGCGGTCAATGGCATTTGTTCTTACTGGGTTTTTGCCACCTCCTGATGTCGTGTAACGTAAGTTTAATTCTGTAAATTTTTGCGAGCTTAAGTAGGAAATTTGGCTAGTAAAGGTCACTTTTTTACCCCACCAATGTGAAGAGCGTGTCTAATTTACTCAAATTAATGATAATTGACAGGGATACTCAGGAGCTATCCCATCGGGAAAAATAGCCGAACATCATGCTCTACGGAGGTCGCACAGAATAGCGCACGATGAAGTTTTCAGCGCAATCTTTGTCAGTCCGACGAAAGGAGGTTGGAAACCCTGCCCACCCCGGCACCGCAGAAAGAGATAACACAGGCATGGCTTATCACGTCCGAGTTTCGCTGGGATAATGCTTTCCCTCTCCCAATTTTAGGAACTGTTACTTTTTCTACTATCACTCTGTGGGCTGACCTTGGAACCTCCTTTGGTCGGACTGAGAGCGATTGCGCTCAAAAAGTCACTGCGCGTTATGGTCCGGTACTCCGAAAAGCATGATATTCGGCTATTTTTTCTGATGGGATAGCTCGTGAATATCACTGTCAATTATAATGAATTTGAGTGAATTCGGCACGCTCTTCATATTTGTGGGGTAAAAAAGTGACCTTTACTTGGCAAATTTCCGAGTTCAGTTCGCAAATATTTACATAATTAAACTTTGAGTACGTGACATTCACATTAGGAGGTGGCAAAAACCTAATAAGAACAAATGCCGTTGTGCGCATAATTCTAGCTGGCGTAGTTTTTTTATTATAATTCAATGAGACGTGTTCTGGGACACCCTGTATATACGTATAGGCGAATACAGCAGCGGTGAAAAGTAACTACCGGGAAATGTACGCAGCAAGTACGTACCAACTGTGCAACATCACGAATATACGTATGACTAATATCAGCCTTATACCACTTCCACTATTTCCCCCAACAGCTCTTGCCTCCCCGAATATTTCTTCCTTTTTCACGGTATACAGCGCACGACAATAACCTGCTTCATCCGGAGTTCTCCCCTTGTTCCTCCAGCGCAGCCCACACTTTTCATTCTACAGTTCAGGACTTGAGAATACAGCACCACATTGTTTTGGAGTCTTCCTCCAAACTCCGTTGCTTCTTTGCCTTGCGCTTTTCTCTTGGTGCGTGTACAAGTGATAAATTGTTCTCCACGCTACGTTTCCTTTCTATTCTGCTTCCTCGGACGACCATTCCCATTCAAGATACACGACCTCGAGCTCAGGTCTGAGCTCCTCTAAGGCCGCATCAGGTCGCGTGACTGATGATGGGTTGCGCGACCCAATTGTTGGCCCTGGATGCTCAGCCGGGATACCTGCCGTGACGTGCTTTCATCCGTCGGATCTCTGAAGAGCTGACGGGATCTATACGTGCGTCTCGCGTGATTTACGTTACGAAGCATTATGCCAGCTTTCGTGTGTGCTGACGGTAAAATATTGTACCACGTTTTCGAAGCGTGAACGTTTATTTTTGTATTTTTATTTTTTTTATTTTTTGGCACGTGAGAAATGGTGATGTGACAGTAGTGGCGTTGTGATTGAAGATTTCATCATGGGCTATGTTGTTCCTAGAATCTGAAAAGTTCCAACAGTCCTTCAGCGTGCGAGGACGCTTGCAAGGTAGCCGCATATGGCGTCATAAAAGTTGATCTGGACAGATTTTATTTTTCTTATCGGATCTTCAAGAATTGAATATTTCGATGATATTTTGTAAAAGTTTCAAGCCAGCATTTCGCGGGAATTATATGATCTCTGATAGTTTATGCTTAACGGCGTATTTCAATTATTTGAAGCCAGCTGCATTTTCTAACGTTCCATCTATTTCTTCGTTTTCCTTATTCATTTTTGTGTTGTCTAATAAAACTGTCTGTAATAAACTCTTCGACAGCTAGCATGGTGTGTATGCGGCCATGTGGTCTGCATACTCGTGAATATCCAACAACAACAACAATAAATGAAGTGATGATGACATGGGATGTTTCCCCGTGATAGCCACAGGACACCCCACTTCACAGTGTGAATATCCAGTAGATTAGGTTAGAATGTAAAAGTACAGAAAGCTCTTTGCTTTCTCACAACTGGGTAGCAAACTCATTTCTAATTCTTGTGTTTCGGTCTCGGCAAGAATAAATGCCTTATCGAACTTCCTTTCCAAGTGACATCTACTGTTTAGAATATGCATTCCACGAAAAAAGAAGAAAGATTGCAAATTTAGTCAGTTTTAGTCATTTTGAGATTGGATGCATAGCCGTATGGAAATTTATGCGGAGCTTATGGACCTTTTGGGGTGTTGGGGAGTAAATTTCGGAATCCAAGGACTAAAATGTGGAGTAAGTGCAATCTGTGGAAGTGGCTCTACTTACTCCCCAATTTAGTCTTTTTCTTTATTGGAGTACAGTAACTATTTCTTACTCTGTAGTTGGAAAATTTCTTAATTATGTTGCGTTCTTTCGTCAAATTCCGCAGAGCACATAATTACGTAGACTGGTGCATTCAGGGGCAATTTGCGAAGTCTAGGGACCATTTGCTGTGCTGGGGAGTACATTTCAAGTTCAGGGAGCTAAAATGGGGACGTAATCGCAATTCTGGGGAGTAGAAGCTCTAATTGGCTCCCCGGTTTACTTTTTTTTCTTGTACATGTATACTACTTCTGCCTTCTGTTCAACCTGCCGGATTTTTCGGACATTTCCCCGAGCGCGCTGTTGTTGAATAGACAGTAACACACAACACCTTGCTTTTCTCACCGCCTCAAAGGAAACGATACCGTCATAAAAAAGACAAAAACGAATAGACCTAGACCATGACTCATCCAAGAGAGCAACCGTGTCTCAGCACGTATAGTTAACCAGCGTACGAACACACCAAGAAGCATGCGCTGAAGAAATGCGGGCCCCTGAAGCAGACGCACTTACACATTATCGCACTTATTATTTGATAATAGAGACATAATTTCAAAAAGAAAGAAAACCATACTGACACAGCCTGCGCCCTGCGAGGTTTTATTGAAGGCAGTCTGGTACGGGCGCCCTTATACGTGTTCTCGAAAAGTTCCAGTTGCCTCGATCGGATTTGCTGCCGATTACTTCGATTGGGATTCTTTTTCGTCTCGCTTTGCCTGGCTATTACTTACATGAAGTAAAGAATGCCTCCGAATGGGAAGGACGAGGTGCATTGGCGTGATTGGAAAGATGCGGGCCAATGGCTTAAGCCGTGTCTTGATAAAGTCAGAAGGGAAGTTATAATCCTGTTAAGCAATAAGGGGGAGACGGGACTCGTGTAGAAATAATGCCGACTGAGTGCTCAGGATAGGGGGTGTTGTTACGTTCGCTGTGCCCAGCAAGTTGGCTCGGTGCTGTCTGGTTAGACCCTAGAAGCGAGGTTTTATATATCATGACTGTACGGCTACCGGCACGAGCGTATATAATTTCTATACGCGACACATGAGCGACGCTTAATATTTTACAAAGCTCAGCAGGGTTAATACATCCTTATGGGATAAGACCGTAACATTCACGTTAGATAGGGCTAGTCCGCGACTAACGGAGATGGCGGAGGATGGCACGGCGGTATTAACGCGAAGGGATTCCACACAAAACGACATGCAACAGTCAGGGCTGTTAGCTTCCTTAAAGATCAGCAACTTACATCGTTACGGGCTTGTTTTCGCGAACTACTTTGCAGCGTTGCAGGCGTCCATTCCATAGCCACTATATGCAAGGTGTATATTTTTAACCTTTACAGAGTTTTTATTAAAAAACAGCTATGACAGCAGCACAGATGTCGTTTTTACAATTTAGTTATACGGCCTGGCGAACATCCTCTCGAAGAAAGTATGCAACTATATAGATGACTAACTACCTAAAATTCATTAAATAACTATTTCATTACTGGATTTCAGGCAAAAGCGTGATAGCAGGGGGGGGGGGGGATATATTTATTAGACGAAAAGGAAAAAAAAAACGGGGAAAGGTCAGCTAAACGAGACGTCGGCTTGCTATTCCAGAAATAAGAAATGATAATAAATAAATAAAAAGCAAAGGTAAGAATTAAAGAAAGAAAGAAATAGGAACGAGTAAGAAATAAATAAAAAGAAAAAGAATTAGGAAATAACGACAAACTAACAAATGATGAAAGAAGGATGAGGTAGATTACAGACAAAGATGACAAAAAAAAGATGACTAACAAACGGTGAAAGAATGATGAGATGTATCGCAGAAGATGACTTTAAAAGGAAAGCATGAGGTTAATGCGTTGAGGGTGAGAGTGGGGCACAGAAGAATGAGATTGCACGACTGAGTTCACAGGCTGTTCATAAGACCTGAATCTCTCAAGAAAGCAGGATGAGAGATTATCGTCGTCGACAGCCATTCCACGTGGAACAAATCCTGAAACACGCACGTGCGTTAAAATATCCATCCCCTAATCTTGATAAGGAAATGAGCCGAAACCGCGGCGACCGGGAGCGCAGGGAGCACAGCGCTCATTTCACGTCAGAATGTCACGTGATTTAGAGCGATGGAAATGATTGGAATAGGTGCCGAGATAAATCAGTTTCCGGTCTAGATAAGCCTCCGTCGGCGTAGATGATGCGCTCTTGAGGCGCACTTTTTCGGTTTCGTCTCATTTGCAGTATATAGCTCAATCACAAAAACGATTCATTGATTGATTTTTAAAAGAAAAAAAAAACGACATCCGTGCTGCTCTCATAGCTTTTGTATAAACATTTTGTAAAGGGTAAAAATACCTCTCTGTATAGTTTCCCTGATGATCATCACACCCACAGCTATAATCACGATGATAACATATTTATTTATAAATGGGTTGACTGCGCTAAATATGCCCAGGTTTATAATGTTTATAACTCAAAGGTCGGCACGCCAGCATTGGACAGCTGTCACAGCTATACTCCACTGGCTTTGCGCTGGGTTTTCATTTATTTATTTATTTTAATTTATATAATACTGCCAGCGCCTGACAGGTCGAAGCAGGGTGGTACAAAATAAGAGAAAAATAACAGCACCAGTTATAAGAACGGAGGACACAATCCAAAAATGTGCTTCTGTCTAATACTCCAATCTAATCACTTACGTCTACGTAGCATATTTGGAGAGGCTCTCACGCTGACAGGAGGACATCACGTTCTACGTGACCCTCTGATGCTGCCCTCTCGAACGTTGAGCTTTGGCTTGTTTTTTTCCCTAAATATGTGCAGAATGTTATAAAATAATGCGTTTCTTTTTAATTACAGCGAATGACGATATATTCTAAGTCAAGTTGGCTACTATATGGCTGCACTAGCGACCTCCTTGGGCGCGTCACGCTCGTTAAAGAGACGGTCGCATCCAGAAACCCATCTATGCAACGGATACCACAATGTTCGGAATCGGCCTACAATCTATCGGGCTAATTTTGTCGTCCGGAACGTGCTTAGATATTAAATAAACGAATTTTATCGATCGCCGCTGCTTCCGCGGCTGCAGAAGCTCTGGCGGCGTGACGTCACTCCCTAAGCGGAGGAGTTAGAGAGTGGTGCTCAGAGGAGGAAAGGCGACGCCCGCACGGCCGCGGCATTCCTTTTCTCAAGGTCGCGCGCTCATTGGTTCTTAGGGAGTGACGTTTTCTCGTTTTTTCAGAGAGGGAATTCTGGCATACTTTGAACATCGGCGGTCTGCTCTCGTCATGTATTCCGTCTAAAAAATGACGCTATAGTTTCGAAAATCGACTGAAACGGACGCGACCGTCCCTTCAATTCTGAGTAATGGCTAAGGGACTTTTTAACTGTGAAAAACTGTGAAAGGAAAGTTTGGCGCAATGACAACATGTCTTGCTTTTGGTGAGATGTACTCCACACCTACCGTTCAAACCTGAATATACAACTTCTGCTTCAAGTATACCCATCACTTCACGAAGCGCTCTGCTCAACGCGAATGTCGCCCTTTCATTCTGTGTATATTCGGATAACTCTGAAAGACATTTTTAATTTTGTAAATCCCCAACATATGGGTTTCTCCCCTTTGTACCTGATCCTCGTTTCCAATGGAAATGAAATAAAAGGCACACATACAAAAAAAAGGCATACATATCACGATCTCATTTAGCGGGTATTTGAGGACTTGCACGATTTGAAAAATATTTTAGTGGCATAATTTACTATATCGGTCTTTTTCTTTCTTGCTGAACCACTATAGCGATCGACGCTGGAGCAAGATGATCTGCGCATTTCACGTAGTACAAACAAGCAGCGGCAATTTATAACCCATATGCAATTCAAATAGAATTCGCAAACATCGTTAGAAAATCTTCGTAGAAGCACATCGCAGCGAAATGGTAATCTGGGCGCACGGTCGTTTGCGCGACTTCTTTGCGACTACATACTGCAGAAAATCCACACGATATGAAAACAGCGTACCCGTAATCACATTTCAACATATTAGTGAGCTTTAGTGCATCATAGGCAATCGCCTTTTGCGTACGCGAGGGATTAGGATTGGGCGAAGCCCTCACGTTTTGCGCGTACGCAGAGCCACCAACGCTAGTTACGCAAAGGCGATAGCCGTACGATGCTCTAAAACTCGCTATTAAAAGGTGTGGGGTGGTGGTGGTGGTGGGATGGTGAAAGGGCACGCCGTTGTCGGCCTCACAGCGGTGGGTAACGTCACGACCGACGCCCTAGGGAATGTGCGTCCTGTGCCGACTTCTAAGGCAACTGTGCCGACATATGTCTGAAAGTGTCCGAGGAAAACCCAGGAAAAACCTTAGACAGCACAGCCGGCACCGGGATTTGAACCCGGGTACCTCCCAGTCCCAGTGTGGGGTGCCACGGGAGACAACAAAGAAGCAAGACAATGGGGCACGAGCCTCAGTCTGTTCCTGACAAGGGAACTGTGCACCTCTGTTCTTACAAGCGGTATACTACATTAATGTGAAACCGATAATTTAAAGGCTGTCTTACATAATGTTCCCATCGCCTTTTTAAAACGTGTATTCGATTTTTTGCCCGTTATGTTTCTTTCTTTTTTTTTCTCTTCCAGAATTACAGTTTCATTTTATAGGAACAGTTGTCTTGAGAAGTGAGGGTCGCTATCAATGAACACACGTTAGGTTTCTCCAATTCACTGGCTTACGAGCAGGAGTAACGAAAATCAATCCACGTTTCCTATTGGTTTTCAATGTTGACATCATTGATACCATCAATAATGAGTCTGTTGAAACTCAGCGCCATAGAATCAACTGCAGCAGCAATAGAATCAACTCATCGAATCAAGTAGAAACTCTTACCTAGATAACTTTTAACTTATCTTACTCTAGTTTACTCACGCAACGTCGCCACCTTTTTTTCTCTCTCTCTCTCTCTAATTTACCGAACTGCCTTAACTGACTTCACTCCCATCACGAGTGAGGCATCACCTGTCATGCAGGCAGCTTTTGCTGATCGAACGATCAAAGTTAAGCACGGGGGAGGCATAGATAAATTATTTCGTTCACGCTCGCAAATTAACACCAAATAGAAGTGAAGGAAAGGGAGGGATGTAGCCTCCCGGAACTGATTGGGTGCTGCATATATTAAGAGCTTCTCGTCTATGCTGTACGCAGCGAAGCTCATTTCATTTTTCACTTCCTTCTCTGTAGCACCTCACGGATCACTAAGGACGTACATAAGGCAGGCATAAAACGTTGATAGGATCTGCCAAGGTTGCGAAATTTATAAAATGCGATATTGAAGGGTGTCTAATTTAGTTTTTCATTATCGTATTCCGTTATCCGGCAACCAACGGAGTGAACGTAATATTGAGCGATTAAACAGCAACGCATCCCGTCGCTGACGTGTGAGCCTGAGCGTCCCTGGCGAACGGAACCCAGACGTGGTAATTATGTGTACTAACGCAACGTTATAGCGAAAGTACCTGCGCGTTTTTTTATTCGCCAGCAACGCATTCATCTTCCATGTCAACTTATAGCCTAGCCACACGGCAAACTTAATGCATTAAACGGAATGGCAGTAACTTCACCTCCTAACCAACCATCATCTCGCCTTTTCTGTTACAATTATGTCTTGCATAATTGTAACAAAAAAGGCGTACGCCTACTGTTTTCGAACAGTTATATCCTGCATAATTGTCACAAAGATATGCGTGCGCCTACTGTTTTCGCAAATAAGGGGAGGGAACGAGGTCATTCGAGATGATGGTTGGTTAGGAGGTGAAGTTACTGCCATTCCGTTTACAAGACAAGACATGTTTAACTGGGTTATGGTGTATTGGAGATGGGCGCCTACGGCTCCAGTTCTTACGCGTTAAAATATGATAATTGGGAGGGATGGCACTTAGCAGCTGTCTTTTATACTGAAGAAAGCGCAGAGCGCTTTCAGTGCTTTGGATTCTTGTTGCTTTGTGGGCCATCTTCCGGCAATCTTGCAAAAAGAGAAGAGCCTGTTGTCCCGCGCCGCTAGAATCTGTTGGAGTTGAAGGCTGGCTTGGCCATATTCTGGGCAGTGCATGATTCGGATAGCCTTAGCAGGTGGTTTGTAGTTCCTGTGTGCAGCGCTCCGAGTCGTGTGCAATGTATAGCTGTTTTGACTGATCGTTCAATTCCATTTGGAATTATGCTGTCTGCTTCAGGGTCGATGAATGCAAGGTAGTCCTTTGGCCACATTGTTTGTTTCCATATTGTGCGGGATCTTAATGCATTAAGTTTGTCGTATGGCTAGGGTATTAGAGGCGATGCAAAAGTAACTGAGTCGATTGTGGTAAACGGAAAGCCGTGTCTGATGCTCAGATCAGTCCTAAACAATTTCCCACCAATCGGGAGCACCAGCAGATTTGACTTCTTAAAGGAGATAGCAACCGCTTTGCGTTTTCCGTAGAGTGGACGTGACCTGGGTAACAATGCGAGGGCATATGGAGCTGAAAAACGTTTCGTTCGATTACATAAATACCATGGTTTTGCGATAGAGATATCTCCGTGTCTGGCGGTACGGTTTTCGTAACCGTCGAGAAATTCATCTGCCATCCGTCGGCGTACATGAAGGGCCAAAGCGGTGAAGCGGCCAGTGAGTTATGGCTCGGATCCAACTTGCCTTATCGCCCTTCTTTATTGATCGGAGCCTCCTTGCTACAGTGACACCTTCTTCTCGGCTTGCGACAGCACCCATTCCGTTTCCCTAACTTCACGTCTGGGTCTTCACGCCTGAGCTGCGGTCGTCTCATATATCCAATTTTTCCTCCTGTCTCATATGAGGAGCGCAAGAGGGCGCTGTCCGTGCAGCTTCCCGGCTACAAATTTGTACGTTGTGTAGCATAGTGAGCTGCCGTTGAGTGTCTCTGTCACCCGGACTAGTTCGGTGAAAGTATTATGTACGACTGCCAAAATTTGGCGGCTGTGCAAGCTTACACTGTCAAGCGTTCAATCTTGGGCTCGTACTCAGGTTGTGTCTACAGAGCCTACATTAAATGGACGCACGTACTTATTAGGAACATAGACGTGTCCTATCGCTACTTAGACGAAAATTATCTAGACCAGTTTGTTCTTACGTCTTTCCACGTTTCAAGTTTTCCATCGATTATAAAGCAAAAAACCACGAGTATAAAAAATCGGTGTTATTTGTGTGGGGTTTGTGACTTCTGGGTACAATGCGAACGAATAATTCGTCGCTAAGTCTACAAAATTCGTCTGCGATCTTCACCTCGCATTCAAAGCCACGCTGCGCACAAGAAAAAAAGTTATCTTTTCATACACATCGTTCTGTACCTACTACTACAATACAGACGCACTGTCATCACGCGTTGTGAACGACGAAGAGGGTTCACAAGAACTAGCGACGACGACGAAGTTTGTTCTATGTGCGCATGGGGTCATTCGTTCGATTATAGTTCGATAGCGTTAAGGAAGATGGATTCACTTTTTTTCGTGATCCATCGATCAGTCAACGTTGCAAAACGCAGTTCTTCCAAGTACATTGCCGCGAATCCCCTGAACGTCAGCAACCCGGCATATACAACGCAACACTGCAACGGGACGAGGCCTGTTCGACGAGGCATCACTGTTGCGTTGTATGGAAGTCGGATGACTGACGTTCAGGGGAGTCGCAGCAAGGTACTTGAGAACTCACGTTTGTTCACTCGACATACAGAACGCTATCGAACGAATCACCCGCAGCAACGCCACCTAGCCGCCTCTTGCGTCCTTGTTCTCCTTCACCACGTGATCATGTGCTGGTGGCGTGCTATTTCCGAGCGGCCCGCCTGCCGGTGTGGCGGCATGTTGCTCGAGGGGATCGTGCGTCCTGGGCCGACTTCACAGGGAACTGTGCCGACATTCGTCTGAGGAAAACCCAGGGAAAATGGCCGCGGACGATTTCAAACACAGGATTTCTGTGGCTGCCATTGGCTGTCCATGCGGCTAATGGTGGCTCGTCTCTAGCGCTACGGTCGTAATTGGAGGACTCTTACTTGTTACGTCACGTCGCTCAAGCGACCAGGCCTTGTCTCTACAGGTAGTGTTGGTCATGGCCGCCGAAAGCACGGTCGTGATCTCGTTTAATATAGCAGGCATTGGGCGCGTTAAGTACCTGCTCTCTCACTCCTTCTCTGGCACTCGAGTTTCGTGCACCTGGAGCAGCTATTAAACGGCACTTGAACGCTTGAACATGCTCGCCGTGCTGTCATTTCTCCCTTTCTCTTTTTTTCCTCTCGCTCTGCTCTGCTGCCGTCCCGCGTCCTGCGTTCTCTTTCTTCGCTTACCTGGAGAGGAGGAAAGACGTCACGTGACGGATCATGATGCCCCTTTTCGTGCACCCTCCTAAAGCAGGAGCGTGAAAAGCGCTCTCGCGGACGAAACTCGGAGTTCGAGTGTTACCACTTAACGGTGGGTGGTGGTAGTGCTGGTGAAAGTGCTCGCCGTTCTCGGCTTCACAGAGGTGGGCAACATCACGACTGACGCCCTGGGGGAATGCTGTTCCTGGGCCGACTTCTAAGGGAACTGTGCCGACATATGTCTGAAAGCGTCTGAGGATAACCCAGGAAAACCCCCAGACAGCACAGCCAGCACCGGGATTCGAACACGGATACCTCCCTCCCAGCCCGCACAGAACAAACTTTGTCGTCGTCGTCACTTCTCGAGCACTTTCTTCGTCGTTTAAAACATTCCGGACAGCAGCCAAAAATAGAAACTCGAAAAAACCTCTCGCTCATCTTGCCGACCTGTCAAAGAGCCTGCGGTCGTCCAAAGAAGCCGCTCCCATACATCAGCAATATTGCATTGTTGTCGTCGTGGTTCATTTGGAATGCGGCGCGCGCAAACCAGATTCACAACCATTGAGAAGCACCCCCTCCTTCTTCCCCCTGCACACACACACATACACACGGCACGGTATTATTCTTTCTGCTCAGTCAAACGAATCCAGCGTTCACGACTCTTCGCTACCTGCGTGTGCTTCTTTTGTGACATTTCACCGCTGTATAGTGACGGCGCGAGAAGATATATTAAAAGCCCCGCTGGCTCGATTTCCAATTTCGTGTGTCAGGAGGCGCAGTCATATATCGGTAAAATGCCTACATGGCACGCCTCTTCTCTCAGTGGACCAGGTATACGAGAGAAAGAATGAAACTTTACAAGAAGTAAGGCCAACCATGTTATTGAGTATATACAACACATAGTATATATACAATAGAGTATATACGATAGTACAGCTTCGTATGACCCTCATCTACAAGGAGATACCAATTAGGTTGAAGGTGTGAGAAGAAACTAGCGTGAAGAAAAAAAGAAAGAAAAAAAGTTCCTCTAGAATAATAACTCGGCGTATACGTTGCATCCCAGTTGGGTTCACAAGGGATATACCAGTATCAACGTGTTAGATACATGAACGTAAATGTTTCTCCCAATATCTGGTCTAATCTTTTAAACGAAAGGAAACTTGTAAAAAGAAGATGATGGCGAAATTTGAAAAGTAATGCAGTATAAGAACGCTCTTGTTACTGTGTCCACATACACAAATAGATAAGATAAGATAGCGATTACTTCGTACACGAGGTGTGGGGGGAAAATCAGGGCAAAAAAAAAAAAAAAAGCAGCATGACATAGCAGATGTGCTTGAAACATTTACAATCAGTTATATAGGTGCAGCAATGTGCACTTGTCGAATATCGAGTTCAATTAATTATTTACTTGGAGAGTACTGCAGGCTCTCAGGACCCAGTGCAGACGTGCTGACAATAGTACATAATGTTTAATCGGTCTTGCCGCACTAGAGAGACAATATTCTTAAAAAGAGAGTAACATATGCTGCACACGGTTCACAAGAGAAATAACCACGTAAAAACATAATCAAATAGCTAATAACTAAGAAGCAAATTCAAGTGTCAAAGAAGTAGTTAAAAGCATTTTAATACCTCTCCATGCGACAAACCCTCATCTGCAAAACAAAGGTATATCCTTTGACTTTTGCATGTTGAAGCAACAGCACATCGAGATGTGACTCGAATCTGTGCGCGACCTCCAGTGTATTTCCTGTGATCTCTACCGTGCTGCTTTCACTTGATCTGATTGGGATACAGACGTGAAATATGATACATTTACTGTCGGAGGAGGGAAGGCTTCCTGGACAGTGAAGGGAAGAAAAAGAGACTCAATACAGAACACACAGTACACATCATGCGTCTCACATGTCTCTTTCGCCAGACCCGAGGAAACGGCACCATATTCGAATGCACACCGGCCTGCTTACATCCTATACTTGCCGTAAATCAGTACGTCTGCACCTGCACTTCTGGTCACGTCAGAGAACGAGTCAAAAAAGATTCTGGTCACGTCTTGGACTATTTATTGTGCTCTTTTATTGCGTTTCAGCAGTTCTTGCTTTGTTTAGGTGGAAATTCAATAAGGGGCTTATTCGATATCGAAATCACAACGCGCGTGTTAGCAACACTACAGTCCCATTTTTTATCTTACAGATACGATAGGCACATTCCACAATGGCAACGCCTTGTGTGAAAACGTGCATTATTTCACTCTTTCATCGCATCCTAAGGGCCCATGAATGTGAATTCTAATATTAATTGTGAAAACTCTAGTGTTAGTTGAACGATGGGAACCGGGAGACAGCGGCAGAAAGGGACAGACACAACCCAGATTCTCAAACACAGCAAAGTTTATTAAACGCAACACTAAATACCCCCAAACTCCGAAAACCTGAATACTCTCAACTATGTACCAGGTAGCCTGCGCTCTTGCCCTTCTGTCGACTCTAATATTAAGAAGCCACAGGCTATGTTAGAGCGTACGTAGATTTAATGGACGACTGAAAGTCGGAAAGTCGCATCGAAGACGATGCTAACGATGCTCCTCGAGTGGGCGATTGGGATGGTTCTTCCTCACATTATATTTATATATGGATACTGATATTAATTGTAAAGTAAACCTAATGTACCAATACTAAACGAAGAATCATCTTTTGGGGACACAGAGTGGTAGGCAGACCTTTCCTTGTATGTGGCGCTTTGTGAGATATTCATGTCTCTATCGGATCATGTGCTTATGTACTGACAGCTATAGGGGCGGAGTGTCCGCAGGTTGTTCCGCTTTTGGCACATATCGGGTTCTGAAACTTGTACACAGAGGGCTCGGAGGGTCACAAAGTTGCGTAGAGACACAATATGTCCGGCAACCTGGTAGAAAATTGTCGCCTGCACGACGGAAAGGAGTCGCGATAATCAAGCTTTAAAGCCGCGTTAAAGGGACAATCGCATCCGGAAACCCATCTACAAAACTCATACCACCATGTTCGGCATCGCCGACAATCTACTGGGCTCATTTTTTTCGTCCGAAAAGTACTTAGATACAAAATAAACGAATTTTGCAGATCAGCGCTGCTTCCACGGCTGCAGAGGCATCGGCACCATGACGTCACTCCCTAAGCGGAGGAGTGAGAGGGCGGCGCTCAGAGGAGGAGAGGCGCCGAACAGACGCCCCGTAACTCTATGAGACGCCCGCACAGCCGCGGCATTCCTTTTCTCAATGTCGCGCCCTGATTGGTTCTTAGGGAGTGACGTTTTCTCGTTCTTCGAGAGAGGGAATTCTGCATACTCTCACCATCCGGCGTCTGCTCTCGTCATGCATTCCATAGGATAACAGCTAAACTGCGCCCTATTTCGCGTGGGATTTTTGATACTGTAGTCAGTGGTTTATTTATTTATTCATTTATTTAAATAAATAAATAAATAATGAAAAGTGGTTCACAAGGAATAAAATGACTCTATGTTTCGAAATCGACTTGGGCGGAAGCGACCGTCCCTTTAACATGGGTTTCCCAGGGAACTTCAATAGAAGTTTGTTGCAGTCGAAACATGGCAGTCGTCGAAAAAGCCAGACAGCGGCCCGTATCGGACCCGCCCCTCTCGATTACCTGCCAAGTGGTTCTCGGAAGACTGCCATGTTTATATATTTCATGTTCCTAGGCACCTCGAGCTTTTCATCTGTGTGTTCAGGCCTCGGAACAGTAGAGTCTTAAAAATGAACTTCACCGCATAGCACGCTCCTAGCCAACCATCATTTCGAATGACATCGTTCTCTTCCCCAAATTTGCTGGTAACGGGAGGCGTACGCCATTTTTGTGACAATTATGAACTGCATAATTGTCACAAAAAAGGCGTACGCCTTCCGTTTTCAACATATCAAGGGAAAAGAACGATGTCATTCGAGATGATGATTGGCTAGGAGCGTGCTATGCGGCGAAGTTCATTTTGAAGCTTTCTTCAGGCAACGGGCCTAGCGGAGAGACCACTCTAGTGCACCTCTCACCTACAGTGTGCTTCCGTCCCATCAGTACCGGTCATCCTGCCTCTACATCACTTTGAAGTCCTCAACTCCCCTTTCTCCCACTTTCTTTTCCTTTTTTTTGGCTATAGTCGTGACGATGCCCACTTGAGTGCGGCCAACAACGGCAAGCTACCTCGACCCCCCCCCCCCTCATTTTGAAGGCTTTCTTTTTTTTTTGGCTATAGTCGTGACGATGCCCACTTGTGTGCGGCCAACAAAGGCAAGCTACTTCGACCCCCTTCCCCTCATTTTTAAGGGTGTAATTCACAAGAGGAGCCTTACATTTGAAAGGTAAAAAGAAAAAAAAAACATCTGCATCATCACCATTCCTGCTACAATAAACAAATAGAGCAACATTGTTTTGAGTGATAGAATTGAGTAACATAAATTTTAGCCGTCGTGGCGTAAGTTAACCCTAAGCCAGCACGTGACCCTCTTAAAACTGTGGATAGTTTGTGAAGTCCGGAGCTCCGCAGAATCATTAGCAAAGTTGTACATGAACATCGGCGTGCGATGACAGACACAAAATTAACTTCTCAATGAAACAAACGCGAACACAACACTGTTCTTTTTCTTCTTTGTTCTTTGCGCTTCAAGTTGAAGAAAATAAGTTGCTCTAAACAACAGCACTTAATCCAAAAAAGAAGCGTAATGGTCCTCAAATCCTTCAGGATGGATCTCTTTTTCTTCGCTCCTCTTTCTCTCTCCTTCTCTCTCGCTTCGTGTGTCATTAGGAGCAAACTCCCAGAAAGACACAAGCAGCTCTGAAGTCCAAAGAAGATATTAGGATTCGGTTAAATGTAAAGGAAAACAATGCCAGCGAAGAGAAAACGGATCTTTAGGAAGAAGTATTTTCTTCTCCTTTCGATGAAGAGCTTCGCGGTTTAGCGAAAACGATGTTCTAGATCTCGAGAAATGGCCTCTGCGCTCTCCCCTTCTCTCAGAACTGCTGACTGGAAAGGATTTTTCCAGTGTTTACTGGCGTTCAGATCGCTCTCAGAACATAGCACTGAAGTATCGTTGCCGAACGTAAACCTGGTATACATTTTCTTCCCGTCTTCGAAAGCGAGAGAAAGAGAGAGAGAGAGAGAGAAAGTACTTTTTGAGACTTATGTGGCCTCCTCTCCTGGGGGAGGTGCGAACGGCTCTCAGCTATACTTGCCTTTCTTTCTGGGCCGTAATCCAAGTTTGAAGGACATTTCGCAATGTTCTGTTGTTTCTCCGCTCAAGTCAGTGAGGCACGTCGTGACCTCTGCGGAAAGATGACTAAGTTCACGGAGCAGCGCTTTATTTTGATTTATAGGCGCATTATACAGGACGCCGGCACGAAGTTTTTCGTGTTATCCGTGAAACTACAGTTCTGCCCAGATTCGTGTTTTGTGTGTGTGTCTGTGCGCGTTTGTTCGTCAAGGAATGAAGAAGAAAAGTTTTTCTAGCTACATAGAGGAATAATCTGGTTAGCTCCAAAGTAATGGTTTTCGGGCGACGATCTTTGCAGTTGATTTTTCACTCACGCATTATTGAAGAGGACGGCGCTTACAGTACTTCTCGAAAGGAAGGAACAAAAAAGAATATTAACGACAGAGGTAGCCTGTACTCATGGAATAACGCTGCTCATGAATTTTGTATGAATAACCTATAGAGGACTCCGCGAAAAGGCAAGGTTCTCGCAAAATTTTCTCGAAGTCTAGCTGTTAGCAAGTCTAGCAGACTTGATCCCTTGTAGTAACTAATATGCACGCTCTGTCACAAGTGTAATGAAGCAACATTTATTTATTTATTCACTCGTTGTACCTTAAGAGTCCAAGCGCATCACGTAAGGGAAGGACACCTACATCGACATCCAATAAATATAGTACAGGTCAGACCACGCGAACGTGAGTTTACAATACGAGCGCTATAATAAGAATGACTATGGCAATGACTATGTGCAACCTACATTCCCACAATGCGTCTCAAAATGATTTAATGTCAACTATCGTTACTGTACTTACAGCCACGGTAATTTCTTCCATTCTGAGATGACTGACGGGATCGGTGTCGAAGCCGAAGTACGTACTTGATCTTGGGCACAGAGCATGATGCAGCTCGTGAATGCGGCTTAGTCGACAAAGGTGGAGACCTCAGTTCTAAATCCATAAACGATGATTACGTGTAATATAATTCACGTAGTAAGCACACCTGAGCTATTTTGCGACGAACTTCGTGTGAATAAATGCCAGTATCCGTTTTAATTCTGGGTAACGCCTGGGAACATGGAGTACACTCTTTAAGCAGGTGGTGGTGGTGGTGGTGATGGTGAAAGGGCTTGCCGTTGTCGGCCTCACGTATGTGGGCAACGTCACGACTGACGCCCTGGGGAAATGTGCGTCCTGGGCCGACTTCTAGGGGAACTGTGCCAACATATGTCTGAAAGCGTCTGAGGAAAACCCAGGAAAAACCCCAGACAGCACAGCCGGCACCGGGATTCGAACCCGGGTACCTCCCAGTCTCTTTAAGCAGGACTTTACCGCATAGCACGCTCCTAGCCAATCATCATCTCGAATAACGTCGTTCTCTATCTTGATTTGCTGAAAACGGGAGGCGTTCGCCATTTTTGTTACAATTATGAACTGCATAAGTGTCACAAAAAAAGCGTACGCCTCCCGTTTTCAACAAATCATGAGAAAAAACGATGTCATTCGAGTTGATGATTGGCCTAGGAGCATGCTATGCGGTGAAGTTCATTTTTAGGGGTTTTCCTCAGACGCTTTCAGACATATGTCAGTATAGTTCCCTTAGAAGTCGGCCAAGGACGCACATTCCCCCAGGGCGTCAGTCGTGACGTTGCCCACCTCTGTGAGGCCGAAAGCGGCGAGCCGCATCACCAGCACCAGTACCTCATTTTGAAGAGTGTAGTTAGATGATCGCAGCGAAAGGAGGTGGTGGTGGTGGTACTGATGAAAACGAGAGGAGGAGTCTATTTTGTATCATTATGCACGGCATAATAGGTACAAAATAGGCTCCTCCTCCCGTTTTCAACAAATCAGGGGCGAGAACGTTGTCATTCGGGATGATTGTTAGCTAGGAGCGTGCTATGCTGTGGTGAAGTTCATTTTTACGAGTGTAGCGTCTCAACCAGCACGCATAATAATTAGCCTATAGATGTGAACTCATGAATATCGTTCATGAATTTCATTACAGATGGACAGTTGAAAACAGGGTCGACGCATCACTTTGCCTGGCGATAAGTTGCTATTGAAAGCCGGGGAAGTGCGAACCAGAACGTGGCGCAGAGACGCGTTAAATTTTGCGCGAACCCGTTGCGATGATCGAGAAACGGATACAGCGTCTTTCTCTTGCGTCTCATAACAAAGACGGTTCCGCACAGCATACTGGGCCTCTTCTTTTGCGCGGCGACACAGGATCATCGTAAAGGGTGGGAACAAAGCGGAAGTGTCCCATTCAAGAAGAAGCCACACGACGCAAGGGGGCGCCACCGATTCATTCTCACGTTGTTTCGGCTTAAATGGAACAATGGAGCGGGAGATGCGGAATGCCGGATGCTTCCCCGACGCAGCTACGCGGAAATTTTTTCGAGTTTTCGTTGTGTGCCGCTTCCAATTTTTGTACTTCATTTTCTGTTCTCGCGATGGCGATTTCACGAACTGTGAGTGCTTTCGCGTGCTTGAATACGTGTTCGTCGTCTGACCTATACAGCTGAATCGTATATTCTGAAATAAAAGAATATTTCGTTTTAATCGCCTCAATTCACTATTACGAGGCAGCTGTAGCTAATGCACTTTCGTAGTCTTAATATATATATTTTTGCTTCCTTTCCTCCATGTCCGGTCCGAAAGAACCGAAGGAAAAGGAAAAATGGGAGGGGATCAGCAAGAGTAGAAAATGTCCAGGATCATTTGCGCGCACACACATACACACACACTCACACACACACACACACACACACACAAAATAAGAAATGAGAGACAGCATGAGACAACGGCATAACGCAGGGATCTTCCTTCTGTTAATATCATATTCCTCCATCAGATAGAAAACTAAAGCACTAACTATGCAAGAACGAGAAATGCCCAATTCTTGCAGATGGAAACAGAATAGAAAGAATGAAAGTCTTTCACTTTACTGGAATCGTGAAAAAAAGAATTACTTGTAACAAAGTGAGGGAGAGGCAAGGAGAGGGTGAGAAAAGTGTCGGACGCGCGAGTGCAGCCAGCTGCTCCAAAAACTACTTTGAAGATTTTTTTTTTAATGCAAACGTATGTGCGAAGTCAACCATAAGGCCACTGGTTCGCTGGCCCTGGAAAGAGAGAGAAAGAGAGAAAGAAAAATGAATTGAGAATAAGGCCACTTACTCATTTGCTCCTCACTCTGCCCACCGGACCTACTGGTTGCGATGATACACTGGAAAACTGTGATATATTGGAAAAGCTAACTGTGACGTTGGCCTACAGCATGCATCGAGATGTACGCGCCGTCCCTGTCCCATTCCGCATGTATGCTCACCTCACTGACCTCGTGTGCAGTGTATATATTATGACAGCCTGTTATCTTTCCATTTCTTTTGTTATTGTAGTCCTTATGTTCTCCGCAAGTTCCACCGTTTTCTCTCAATCCACGTATCTCTGGATTCAAGTGGTGCGCCTCGGTGTTATTCAGACATTTTTCTTCTTGATATTTTGAATTCTGCGACATACCACTTCGCAGGAAACATTCGTTCGATCGTGACTTGCCTTCTTTCCCTCTGAGTTCCTGCTGTGACATCACAGCTGGAAAGAAAGCTAGGACGCATGCAGGTGCCCTTGGTGTTCGCCGATCCTTCACATTACGACCTCAGTTCCGCCTGCCAAATAATGCATCCTCCCACTGTTTCGCGTAGCTCTCACAAACAAAGTACTCAGGGAACAATAAAAGCTGCCAGTCACTATATTAGGTGGTGCTAAAGCACATCTGACACAGAGAGATAGAGTCGGTGGCGTATGTTCTTACCTTTTTATATCTGCAACGCGATTTCTCGGCATTTTATTGGCTCTCGCTATTTTATTTCGTCTGTATCTCAGTGTTCATTGCCGGTGTGCTGCTATTTCGGGCCCGGACTTTTCCTTTAAGGTTGGACCACTTTATTTTTCCCGCAGCGTAGACCCAGACTTTGTTTCTACTCTAAGCAGAGATGAGATGCCATTGGTGTGTCATATTTCAGATCCCAGCTTCCACTAATGCCGTCAGGCCAGATGTCGAAGACGAACATAAATAGACGTCTTTGAAAACGCGGATGTGAAAGAACGCGGATGTCAAGCGTCGTTAGTACATTTCTTTTATAGGTACAGAGCAATAATAGCTCGATTCCTTTCCGTGCTGTTTCTGGAAGAGTAATGGCTACTCAGTGGGGCATATTCGCTGTCAAAAGCTGTCATGGTGGAATTTTGGATGAACGAGCACACTCTACTAAAGCTCTCTATTATGATCGGAACCGAACGCTGGTGCAAACGTGTTGCTAAGCCGTATTCATACACAATAAAGAGAATACGGACAACTTGTGCTTTTTCCTGAAAGTCAGAACATTCTATATTAAAAAAAAACAAGGATTAAAGATGTCATAACGCGTGAGTAAATACGAGAACGAAAGCGAGAATTGAACTGTAACACGCAGTACCGTCTAATGCAAGTAACAATCTCCATCTGGGGACGACAGAAACCTTTACAACCTGAATAATTTGCTGAATAATCGACTAATATGAGGAATATTATGTCGATCTCGTGTACTCGGTAGCATTCTTGGTCGGAGATCGAGAGGGTCCAGGTTCGCGTCCTTCCATCGGCACACTTTTTTTTTTTTTTTTTTTTTCAGAGTTATTTTGAATTACGACGCTGTCTGTTGAGCACATCCATAATTACCTAATGCCTATATTTGAACGTTGCACAGTAAAGGCCACAAGAGTATAAGTTACATATCTGTGGAAACATTTGTTTATAATATATAATTTGATCAAAAATGTACTATACGCTAAATTACGATGCAACGCTGTGGCCTCACTGCTGCTGCAGGCACGTGACCGCCAGTTGTTGACACCAAACTACCTATAGCTGTTGCGTTACAGTGCCGCTTTGGTTTTGGAATCCGCTGTGCAGCTCATATTGACAGTTTTCCCTCACATTTCATCTTGAACGATTCAAAGAAACAGCAGCCCATCTGCTTTCTTTTTCTTTCTTCAGACCTGTGCTTCAAGTCTTGTTACCAGCGCTCCAAGCAATAAACCGGACGAAGCAGCGAAAACGCAAGCACGAAGTCAGCGCTTTGCAGTCAGTGCAGAAAAGGACGTTACAATTCGTTTCCCAATTAAGCTCATAGAGCACCTCGCCTGCACGACCCTAGGGGACGCGGCTGTCACAGACTAGGCTTCACAAAGAGGGGACTCTAATTTGGAGCCACTTGCTCCTCCGCTGTTCGTTGCCCGTTGGGGAAAAGCTCCCTTTTGAGCGAGCTCTTATTTCGGCTTTTCCTGCCGAGGTTTCTGCAGCCGCTCTCATAGAAAGACGCCGAGTGTGTATTGTGTGTTCTCTACCGCTGCTCAGTATCTCGCTTTGGAATCCCGAAGTCTTTGTTGCGTCTCACGGAGAGAGTTATTACACACTTTATATACTCCGGACGACGCGCTTGTGTTGGCTCTACAACGCCGGCGATGACTTCCTGTGAAAAGACAAGCGTTTACTTTTAGTTTCCTCTAGTTTTCGGGAGATACAGATGTCGAAAAAGAGCTCGTGATCGATTTCAGTTTTTGAATTAAAATACAGGCTGGATATCGCAACGATTACCCACTTTCTTCGAGGCTTCATTATTGGACATTTTTTTTGCAGACGAGTTCTGTGGCATTCTTTCTCATAACCTAAATCTAATGCTCTAAAGAAATTTCTAGTAAAATTTCGACCGGTGTCATACTTTCAGAACTTTGGATGCAGCAGTTAAAAGTCAAACAGTTCACAAAGGGGGGGGGGGGGGTGAAGCCTGTGGCGTAGGCTACTCGTTTTATGCCAAACTGGATAAGTGTAAAGGTCTCAACTATTTGCGATTAGCTAACAAGTATGTGATATACTAAACTAAACAACGGGTTGATATAGTGTGTGAAATCCCAATTATGATACAAGAGCGGTTTGGAGCACGTACCCACAAAAACTGACGTGGTCCATTGAAGTCATGCTGTCAATATCAGTAGGAGGGGTTGTCTGTGAGAAGGTTACGTGTTTCGGAGACCGGGAATTGATAACATGAAAAAAACGCTGAAACTGCTGTTTATTACCGTAAAAACACTGAAACTGCTGTTTATTAACGTACAAGGCTTTCTTGCAGTAGTCTGCATTTCGTCAGGTACAAATGTGTTAAAGAGCCGTGAAAAAGAGAAAAGAGGAGAGAGAGAGAGAGAGAAAGAAAGCACGTACGCTCTGTGCGACCGGGAATTGTAAGACGTGGTGTCATGGTGGGGCGCGCGAGAGGGTCTCTCTATATGCACTCTTGGCGTACGTGAAGGAGCAGTGGGATTGTTTTGCGTGTTACTTTTCTACATCTTCACATTATGTAAATTAGCTGCGGTAAGTAAGACGCTACTCCCCTGCCACTCTTTAAAAGCATTCTGTTTTTCGTTGAATGAATATAAATATTATAAACTAAGTCTTAAGGAGATTTGATATAAAACTTATAATGTATAGAAATACAATATATTATATATATAATCGACTACGCAAATATAATAATATATAATTTCATTAAAATATCAAATATTTAAAAAAATGTCTCTGTGGCCTGCCGTTTTCCCATTGTGTTTTGTAGAATACTGTTTTGATCGTGCGCAAAATTGGGTAGTGGATCTGAAAATGTGATGCTCGAAAGCATCTTTGGCAGCTGTTTGGCAGAAGAACTAGAAACAACCATCTAGTCATGGCGTGCGCAGCCCCCACTCTTAGAAATGAACTTCTCCGCATAGCACGCTCCTAGCCAACCATCATCTCGAATGATATCGTTATCTGGCCTGATTTGTTGAAAACGGGAGGCGTACGCCTTTTTTGTGACAATTATGAACAGCTTAAGTGTAAAAAAAAAAAGACGTACGCCTCCCGTTTTCAACAAATGACGCCAGATAACGATATCATTCGAGATGATGATTGGCTAGGAGCGTGCTGTGCGGTGAAGCTCATTTTTAAGAGTGTAGGATGGAAGAAAAAGAATTTCGTGATTTTCGTGCATGTTGC
Source organism: Ornithodoros turicata (assembly GCF_037126465.1). Classification (NCBI taxonomy): domain Eukaryota; kingdom Metazoa; phylum Arthropoda; class Arachnida; order Ixodida; family Argasidae; genus Ornithodoros; species Ornithodoros turicata. The sequence goes on from NC_088209.1 coordinate 30,796,936, forward strand.
GACGAAGAAGCACTTATTTTGTCTTCGTATAATCATCGAGCTTTGTTCCGACTTTTACGACGGCAGCTGTTTGTTCACTTTCATTAGATGCACGCTCATTTGCGTGGCCCAATGCAAACTCAGCACGGCGTCATGCCGCGTTCGGGACGAATGATGACAGTACACAGTGGTCTCGAAACCATAATCGCGTCGTAGAAGCTCACAACTAAATTATACGAAGGTTTAGCAAATATTTTTGCACATCTAATCACATCTAATCACGCAGGTGGGGGTAAGTTACAAACAGGCGACGCCAATCCGTTCCTCGAATAATCGCAACCTTGGGGGCCAAGCGAACGACCGACCTTGTGGAGTTCGGACGCAGTAGAATTAAAGACATGACGTTAATATCATAACGTAGTCTTTCGTGTCAGACTCATGTTCACGAGCTTTTTAAAGGAATTCTCAATTTACAACCCCGAGGGAATTTACTCTAAAAGAAACCTTAAGACCATAAACAAGGCATGTCGAAGCTAAATAGGAAGCTGCTGAAAGGACTGAAGATAAGTGTAACATCGTGATTCATGAACGCGTCTGGGACGTTTTTTTCTCCTGCACAGCAGCACAGCCTATTCCTTAACATCTTGCCGTAAACTCCACAGATCATTAACCCTTAAGATAAGAGCGCTAAGCCAGTAACGCTTCCCATACTAAACATGCGATAGGGAGAATCAATTGATATTATAAGAAGACCGGGGGACTTTTATGAAACATTATCTCTGCCGCAATCTACGTAATAGCTGCAGCCACTCCTTCAAAAGAACAAGGCAGGAGAAAGCCTTAAAGAATTTGGCGTGAGGACCATAAATTTGCAAAATTGAGAAACGGAGTGAATTCTCGGTAGCGAAAACTTAATCGCGGGTAACATTATACTTACAGATAGTGCATGGTTGAGGCACAGGCGATCAATGGGCTCGGCCATAAAGGAGATTAGCTCATCTGAGAGTGGGGACAAAAAAAATTATTGAAGGAAAAAAAAGGAAACAAAGAGAGAGAGCCTTCAAGAACACATCGATAATCGATGCAGCGAAACTTTATACCCTGTCAACTAGCCCAGGCTACGTTTCTGAAAGCAGATACGTCGGTGTCCGCGTATAAAAGGATAGGTTGGGGAAGAGAGGAAAGATAAAAATCGAGTGCATGGTCTGACTTGGTGTATTTGGAGAGATCGCGGAAATTTGTATGGAGGAAGGCGGTGCTTCCTCTTGATGGTTTAGGGAAAAGTGCGTTGAGTGCTTTTTGCTCTGTGCGTGTGTGTGAGGCGGGGAGGAATTTGGGGAAGTCGAGGCATGCTGGTCTTGGCATTGTGCTTTCTGCTGTTATTCAGCTAACGGTTGCAACAGTTGCGACGGAGATAGTTTGGAACGTAGTGTGTTCGAAGGCAAGTTTGTAAGTTTTTGCTCCGTTAAACAAAGATCCCACAATACAACTTGTTTCACACTGTGTAACGCAGTCGTCGTAGTTTTATTGCACCATTTTTGGCGTTGAGGACTGGCTCCAGGCTGCCCAGCTTCTCTTTCGTCGTCTTCCTCTTCGCCTCATGGCCTCTACTCAACAGATCATTGCGGAGTCCGCGCACGACACTTCGGATGGTTGCGAAGTTCTTGTCTCGCACCGGTCTACTGAACGAGCTCTAGCAATGCACTTTTGCATAGTCGTCCTTCCCTAACCCCTTCCATAAAAGACACGGAGCAGTGAACCGCCATAGCGGCAGTGAATGACTAATCACGTTATCATCTCACGCATGTGTACGTGTATACGAGAGTACATAAAAAAAGCAAGCGTCATTGTAAATTTTATTGTGAACCACGATCGCCAATCCCACCAGATGCGCCCTTAGGGGTTTTCTCCCAATTTCTCAATTTTTCATGGCCTCTCTTACTCCGATCATTAACAAAATGAGGAGGATGAGAGAGAGAGAGAGATAAAAGGGAAACTCGCGCATATTTATCAAAATTATGCACCGTTAATCCGAGCTTCTTCCAACACGGTCTCGTCGTTGCTCTTCAAAGCCTCTCAAATCTCTATCCTCGAGAACGAAAACAAAAAAAACAAACAAAAAAACAAAGCCACCACTTAGTCGGGTTTTTTTCCTCGCGTTTCCAAATCGTCCCCTTACTTTCGCTAGTCATCTTTCTATTTGCTTCCTGTACGACATAATCCCAAGCGGGTTTATGGCCCGTGGACACAAAAAGAACGGTAAAAGCGTTCCCTTCAGTGCAATCCATACATACGCCGCAGGTGGGCTGCTTGTATAAGCAATCTACAGATGCAAGAAGAAGAAGAAGAAAAAAAGGCGGAATGACCATTAAGCTAAAACGTAATCCATGTCTTCGACCGAGGACCCGTACCGGGAAGCTTTTCTATGTGTTCGCAGCTTGCTCTCGGACTCCACAGGAATCGCATTATAGTCAACGGAGAACGAGGAAATGTATTTCGAAAAGTCTCAAGTCCTGCCCCTTCTGTGTAGGATGCGACTCACACAGAAGTAGGAGTAGTAGAAGTAGTCGAAGAAGAAGGTGAAGAAGAGCGAGAGAGAGAGAGAGAGACACTTAAAAAGAAGAAAAGAAAAGAAACGAAAACTCTGCGTATTTTTGGCTGCTTTTGGACTCGAGGGAAACAAAGGTTCGCGACAATTCCATAGTCCTCTTATTCCATTTTAGTTCCGGCTTCTTGTTTCCAGAAACGTTTGAGATTGTTAGCGTGCATTCCTTTTCGTTGTCGACGCTGAGTTTCTTCTATATTTTCGTTTTTTTTTTTTTAGCGACAAAATCTGAGAGAGAAATGGAAGAAACAAACGTCGTCGTCGTCGTCGTCTTTTATTCAAAATAGGACATCGCCTACGCTCGCCGTTTCTCGCGTATTCATTCGGCGTTGGACTAGACTTCACGTATTCAGCTCTCCTTACCCTACGTTTATGGAAAGAAAGACAGAATTGATTCTTCTCCATCAAATACACTAGCGCATGAAAAAGAAGAAGAAGAAAAACCCTGCGATATCTCTTCCTCAATGGGAATGTCTCACAGTGCTAAAAGACAAAGCTAAAAATAAAAAAAAATCTGTCAGATAAGCAAGAACAGGAACAAACACTTTGCTGTCGTAGCGTTTTACATGCGCGTTTTCTTTTGCATAAATCCCTACCTATCCCACTTATAAGCTTGGCATCATTTTTTTTTCTTTCTTTCTTACTACAAGAAGAGAGGAACTGCGCTTGTACAGATGCTCGCGAGGATTTGCGTTTCTAATGTTCTCTAGTGGGTTGCTTCTGCTTCCGTGCTGCAGGGACGCGGATCCCGAAAACGTGATCTCGGCCGGAGAGCTATGTCTGTGCGTCGGATAGTATTTCTGCTGAAATAGGATTACGTCTCCCCAGCGCATTATCGAAGCAGCAAGTGCAGATGGTCATGGTTGAGTGTATTCGCAAGCAAGAGGCTGTGCATCTGCATTTTGGGTGTGCGCGCTTTCTGATGCATATGGAAATGACGCTTCTGAGGTCTTTATCCAGGGAGGTATCGTAGCTCGTATGTAAGGCTTCGGGGGGTTGTGCTCTGCGTGGAGTGGTGCTTTACTGCATGCGTGAGGAGGGGCGCGTTTGAGGGGCAGGAATCCTTTTAAAGTCTCGCTGTCGTTTAAAAGAGAAGATAAGGAATGAGAAGAGATCGCAAGAAGCAATTCCGGTTTAGCCAAGTGTAGCGTGCTTGTTTATGAAGCCTAATTAAGCTATTAAGCTTAGGAGTTCGAGTGTACGAGCTCGTGTTCGTCGAACTGGCTGATGACGATAATGATGTTAAAAGACATTTGGTAGAAGAAAGAGGAAAAAGAAGGACAAAAAAAAAAAACGGTAGCAACGGAAGAAAAACAAATCACTGGTAGTTAGTTTAGCGTGCTGCAGACACGGCTGCTTTCGTCCTAACTTTCCTAGAAGTGTGGTCCACCACGCGAATGCTAGTACCGCAAATAAATGTAGAAATCTTCGGTGTTTGCTTTTTTTTTTTGCGTTGTTTTTCTTATTCCTCCTAATATGAGCACTCTTAGCGACTCGGTTGCACAGCAGGCAGCCCGTCAGTCACTTGGTTTGTTTACATCTTTTAGGACGTCGTAGCAGCTTTTGTCCAAATATACATGGTGTCACTGCACGTTCTGGCACCGTTCTGCACGAAGTATTCTTGTTGTGGCACAGTGTTCGGTGTTACAGGATTCTGTCGATTGATTCTCCTTGTAACGTTGTACATTGTATATCATTGTATGCGTCATTGAGCATTGTATACATATAGATGCGCATATATTTTTTTGTGCATATTGCTATTCTTTACCTAGATGCAAAAGGTATAACAATTTGCTTCAAGTTTACCCACCTCATTTCATCGTCGTCACGTATATGTTGTTATTTTTCAATTACCCAGCATAGTTTTGGCGCTCTATGGCCTTTGTTGCCTTTGTGCCATTAAACACATAATCAATCAATCAATCAATCAATTACCCACGCACTCACCTCGGCTAGCGCATCTAAGACGAATATCAGCGCGTTTATTCTTTGTTGTACTGATTTCATGCAAAAGATACCGAAAAAAAAAAATGAAGCGGTCTAAAAACACGAGCAATTCGAGGAACGCCCACTCTTTTCAACTTTTATACCATATAGCTCCGTAGTACACCCAACGTCGCCAAAACCAATTTAACGCTCTATGAAACTGAGTCCTACTACTAAGTCATGGGATGATCCTGAATGTACGTCGCAGTACAACTACGCGCGATATGTCTACCGTGCCTCTGTCTGCTGGGACGCATTCGTAAACATACTACCGCAAAGACCTTACTGAGTTGAGACAACTCTTTGAAGTTTAATATGTATTCTCCCCAGAGAGTCGTCATGTTCAACCCCGGGCAAATTCTTGAAGATCGCCAAATATTTACCTTTCCGTTGGATCCTAATCAATTATGCAACGCCTGAGGGGATGACGTAGAATGCGAACGCGACCGCATAAACCATTCCACGCAACCTAATTATCGATACGCTTTTGCTCTATATCGCACCTGCTCCCCGAGCAATCTTTCACAGCTTCGCAGAGACATTGCGCTACTTTCGGAAGATGAAAACTTTCAACAAAATCGGCGAAATGGAATTGCTTCGAGAGGTCGAGCGAGATTTGTTTTCGAGCGAGGTTGAGGAGAATGGGTGTTGCGAGTTTACGGCGCTTAGAAAAGGTTTGTGATGGGTACGTCTGGCGTTATTTCATGCAATTTCCAACAAATGTTGCATGTACAAAAAAAACATTTTAAAAATCGTAGGACTTTTGGTTTTCCCAACCAAAAGAGCATACAGAGTGTATTCCATCGTACTGTGCACGTGTGAAGGACAAAGCCAATATGCATGGTGTTCAAGTCGTACATACTGCTCGGTTGCTCCTCCTGCGTACGCTAAGCCAGTGCAGAGAAAGCACACTTTACAGGGGACATGTGGGGACGGACCCAGGCTTTGTCCGAATTCACTCCCGATTTGTAGAACGCGTGCTACATTAAAAGTGAAACAGCGCTGCACAAAGCAGGAAAATAAAGGCACGGCGAAGCGGGTTCCATACTCGTGAGCTGCTGGAAGCTGCAGCATCATTGAATATGACAATGTAAAGCCTGTTGGCGTTACCGAAGTCCGTTAGCGGTGTCGTGCAGCTTCCATCGGCGTTTTCCGAATCATGTTACACTTTCCCGATGATATTACGACCCTGTTACATGACGATGTTACGTCCTGTGTCTTACCGAGACCTTAGCGCACAGAGGCAACTAAGCAATAGCTCTTAAAAATCGTGCAGCAGGTAGATGGCTCAATGGAGACGAAATCTTCTTCGAATGTACTGTATTTTCCTAACGCTTAATGAGCTTAAAATTCTCCATTGAGATATCTTTATTTTGAGGAGCGATGACACAAATTGAACGAAGCGTGGAATACGGCTTTTTGTTATCTTCTGAAGTGCCGTAGAAACGTTTCTACGGCCGAACACAGTAAAGCTAACCTTATTAAGCGCTAGAAATCAGCAACCTACAAGCGAAACCTATACTACCATGTGTTATCAAGCACTCGGTCACTATCTTCGGACTACCAGCTCTGTGGCGCAGTGGTCAGCGTGGCCGCTTTCCACACTGAGACTGGGAGGTGGCGCGGGTTGCGCTGTCTTTGGTTTTCCCTGAGTTTTCCGGCAGACTATCAAGACGAATGTCGGCAGAGTTCCCCTTGAAGTCGGCCCAGGACGCTTACAAACCCCCCTGGCCCCTACTCCTTCCTGCTGCCCTCTCTCCATCTGTCCACGTCTATACGCCGCACGTAGCCACAGTTGCTTTGCGGCGTTAACACGGAATTTTAAAAAAAGCTACAGAAAGATGTCATACAATGTTGGCAACTGCTTTGTTACGCGAAATGACCGCGTTAAAGTGACTGCTACCTCAAGTTCTCTGCAGGGATAAGTGCTGTTTTGTTGGGCAACATGTATTTATTGTCTATCCGTGTTCGTCTTATAGTCTCAATTTTTATCTCCCCCTCCCCTAATAGCGATTGAGGTACTCTATTTTTTACAGACAGATAATGTTTCTGTACAGAAAACTCATGGAAATGGAATTTCGTAATAACAGCTTTAAACGCCCTACTTATAATATATTATTTTCGAAAGCGATTGCATCTTTCCTGTCCTGGGACTGTCCTGGGACTGTCCTGGAACTGTCCTGGAACTATCCTGGGTCTATAACACTCTTATTAAGCAATCATAGATTTGGCATTGTTTGCTTAGTAGTTGACATTATCGGGAACTCGCCTACGCCCAAAGAAAATGGAGCCCCACGGCGTACTTAAACTATACGTATTTTTTTTGCAACTTCTGTCATTATGTAGCCACCAGCGCCTATTCATTATCTTCCAGTCTTATTCCAACTATGTCCCTAAAATTACGGCACGGCCACATGAGACCGTCATTGTATCTGGTTATTAGGTTATCTATCGCAGTCGCTTGAGTTGAAATCAGACTGACGTCTGAAGCCCTCGCACGATTGGATGTGAGATAGCAATACACGGAGTGTAACGACTTTCGACGGCATTGTGCCCAGGCTATGTAATCTAAAGGGCTCGGGCGCGATATCTGGGCGGAACCCATAAGACCCTGTCCCCTTCTCTCACTCTCCACCAATTCGTTGGTAAAAGGAGAGAGAAGCGTTTTGCAAGTTCGGGGCCCCAGCGGCTGACGCCAATGCTACATGCAAGCTCCTGGCACTTGTTCTTCTGTTAAAATGTATTTAACAGTTGATACTACAGCTGTACGGATCTTTAGTGTTCTTTTTCGCGGTTCCGAAAATCGTTTTGTGGTGAAACTGAAATAGGAACCCCTGCATATTCGTGAGACATTCCTTTTGGAGTGATTCTCCGGCACCTCCAGTACCGAAACTCATGCGGCTCTCACGTCGCGACAGGCGTCTCCGCCAATGAGGAAGAGCGAAAGAGGTCACATGATTACGACAACCAATGGGAATGGCCGAAACTCTGATGTCAGAGCTTGACGAGTACGTGTGTTCGAGGCTCGACACGTAAAAAAGTAATGGTTTTTACAGGGACAGCTGTATATATGCGGGGTTAAACATCGGATAGCGTGGGTGCGCCGTGTGTTCCAGATATCGCGTCGGGGTGAGTCACCGAAGAAGCGCGCCGCGAAGGTGGCGGTATGCGACGTTGGGTATCACGTGAGGTGCAGTGAAGTCGATGGTGGCGGTCCATGGCTCCGCCGAGGAAGATTCTTAGTGAAGTTTCTTGACTTTTGTACTTGGAATACGAACTCCTTCAGAAAAGATATAAAGATTCCTAAGCATCTGAACGGGGTTCGAGTTGCAATGCATTTGTAAGAGGTAATTCTGAAGAACTCTCAAACAAGAATCGTGTTAAAGTCTTCCCACAATTCGTAGCGACACAGCCGTTACTGTATTTCAGCTGCGGGTACCAAAGGTTTACACAGCTACTCGGAATTTTTCCTCTATACCATAGTGTGCACTACAATGTCTGCATGATGTAATGAACACCATGTATCGACTAACATCTCCATTTTTTTTCTTGCACAAATCAATCAATCACATGTATCAAAATGTCACAACCCCTTTTACATGATGTGTTTGCAAGGCACCATTTGCGGAGCATTGTATAAGCATCAGCTATGAGGACGTATACGACCGTCCCATTAATACAAGGATACCGGTACGGGTGCACCGAATCGGCGACTTTCATAGTCGTAAACGACTTGTAAATTATTCAGCGTATTGTTATGCCCGTTCGTAAGCGATCTCTAAGCAGCACAGTACTTCCACGTGCGTGTGATCAATCAGAGAGAGAGAGAAGCTAGTCATGCGAGAAGTGTTACGACTTCTGTACCTTCTGAAAAGCTTCGTCTCCAGAACTTTCCTTTCACCGCTTCCATACGGACCAAAAACGGCCAGACAATACTCCCGAGAGAAACGCAATAAGGATTATACATTAGGCGACTACCGCTTTAGTTTCGCTCAGAGAACAAAAACAAAGCATCAGACGCCCGCGCACTTTTTAAGTGTATTTCTGCCCCCTTTTATGCAGCGGGGTCTTTTAACAGAGAACTCAGCTATTCATCACGTGTCTCCTTTTCTATAGCGGAATCCCTTGGCTTCTATTTATTGTTATTATTATTTTATGTTGCCCCCCGTAAATAAACGACCTTTTCCCTTGCATGCTCCTTTTTAGAGAAACCTGCTGATTAATTATCATTCTCAGAGTCAGTTCCTTTCAAATGAAGAGCTTCCTCCCTTTCCCAGCCCGACCTTCTTTCCACCCTTTAGAACTTCCGCGGGGCATTAATAAACTTCTCCTCTTTTGGCTTGGCTTCCCATACAACACTTTTCTTTCCCGTACAGAAAGTACGGGAACAAGAAAAGCTGGTAGGTTGTTTTTGCGCCCCTCAGTCGTGGCTCGTGTTTCGAGACGGAACTCTCCAACGAGTCACGGCGCTCGAGAGGCTGTATACGCGTAAATGGATTGGTCATCTTTGATAGGAAATCATGATTAATCGAGCTATGTATTCATGTTCGTTATAAGGGTACGTACCGTGTTTTCAGTAAATAACCTCGGTTAGAATGGGGGAGGCTGTGTGAGGAAGATGATTTTTCATCAGAGGAGTTCGGTTTGATGAATGTGCTCGGTGGCATTCAGTGATATCCTCTCTTATGGTTTACAGCTGACAGTCTGATGTGTGGAAGATTATTAGTGTTCGCGCTTATCACGACACTCGAATAATGATTGTTTGGGCTACGTCTATAACGTGTTGGGGCGCTTGGCAACAACTAGGTTAGCATTTTTTATGATCTGTGCGTTTAATTTTGGTCCCTTTGTGTTTAAAGGAGATTACAGTAAAACATATTTCATATTCTCACGATTCAGCACAATTAAATGTATTGTTCCGCGTGATATCAAACGGTAGCTCCCGCAGGAGCTACGCATTAAGAATGCACCCCGCATGAGTTAGCAACGTCTGGATAGCAGATGCTTCGCCGTGACGAGTTCCCTCGGAGTTCTCTGAACGTTGTAGGCAGTATGTTACGTTTTAAAGAAGCCTCTGGAGGGCAAGTTTAATGCATGGGCTGGCTATTGCAGAACCGTGCACCGTTTTAAAACTTACCTGTCATGCTGATCCACCGGAAAGCACGGCAGGAGCGCGACGAGTAGTTGCGGAACTATTGCGCAAGTCTAACTGCAAGAATGGAGTGACATAGGTACTGCTCACTACAGTGTGTTTAACTTTAACGAAGCATGCATTGTACAAATAGAGAATGAGCATACGACAAACCGTGCGTCTGCCAGTCAGTTCGTCCGTGGCGGTCTCCTGTAAAGCGTGCTTTCACTGTACTTGAGCAATGTACGTAGGAGAAGCCAGCAGACAGTATCTCTCTCACGGGTTGTCTTTGCGCGCAGATGTAAGGTGGCTGCCCTTGCGTTATTGTGATACGCTTACCGGTGCTCCGAGAGCTTGTCGCTTGTATTACATTGCATGCTGTATACACTGTGATCAATGTGTTTATACATACACATCTTTATGTGCCCAGCATGCTATATACAATATATAAAGATGTACAATATGGCGAAATTTTTGTTATATTAAGAAATAGTTGCTTAATATTGTATGGCAACACACATTGAATGCATTTATCGAAACATTTGATGTGAACATATGAATTCGAATCAATGTGTTTATACATACGTAACTTTATGTATCCACTACATTGTATACATGAAGACAATTCACATATTCACATAAAATATTTCGGTAAATGCATTCAATGTGTATCGCTATTCAATATTGAGCCGCTCTTTTCCAATCTAACAATTCTCGCCACGTTGCCTACGCTGTGGCTGTGACTCGTATTTCGAAGTAAGCTGACATGCATGTATCCACGATACCTGCTTTTGAGAATAAATCTATCCTTTCTGCCGTATAATTCGCCGGTGAAGCAGACGGAAGGGGATTACCCTGAGTATCGAAACTGCCTCTCCAATCGCGTTTCCTATTATTCTTCGTGGAAACACAATTTTATGCGAAGTGGTTGCACGGGTTCTACAAGGGCTCGCGTGCCGAGATGGAAAGTGCTCGGAGTTGTATTTTCACCACTTATTTTTCTCGGCTACAAATTGAACTGTCGCGAACAGCAGCACATTCTACTTCAGCGGCATGAGCCGCAAACGAGAGGTAGTTTTCAGTCTAGATTGGTTGCAATAGGAAAACTTCGAAGAAGAGAATATGATTCGAATAGCTACTCGAGCATTTTTCTTTGCAATTTTTAGGAAAGATTATCGGTTTTACAAATTACCTTAAAAACTTAATTTTTTTATTCATCTGAAAACTGTAAGTTTAGTCTGGGCTACGTTTAGAGAATAGTGCGCAGATGCTGTGCAATCGCGTGCAGTTCCCAAAGGTTTCTTACTATAATGAATCACTTGGAATTTTCCAAGTGAGTCACAATGACCGGTTCACGACCTACAGTACATGCGAGAGGTTGCAATAGGAAGGTATTAAAGTGTGCCGGGGGTAGGGGGGGGGGGGCGGAGAAGTACGAATACTCATGTAATTTCATTTTAATTTCATTTATTTGTTGAACCAGCATAATGGTTAGGTCCCATAGAGCAGCAGCGGCAAAACAAACATATGACACAGTAACACAGTATAACTACACATATAAGTAACAAACACGTAATCGATGTGCTGATCACTGTATAATTCTAGAAACTAAATTCATAAAAGAAAAGAACGAGCAAACATAATTCAAAATTATTTCAATTGATACTCAATCGCGCATGTCTGGAGCACTTCAACAGAAAACTGAGCATTTGCATGTCATCATTTTATTTTTTCTTAAAATCAAATAAAATCATCCATTATTTGTACAATAGCTATTTTGTATTTACTTTGATTTATCTTCACGATTTCTTTGCACTGCGCTTTGATTTTTTAGAAAGTAAGTGTGTGACTATGGCATTGAGTATTGCGAAATTTTTTTTAAAATTAATTAATTAATTAAGAAAGTGTTAGCGCCGCGAAGCAACTGTGGCTATGAGCGGCGTACAGATGGAGAGAGTACAGCAGGAAGGAGTAGGGGGTTAGCATGCGTCCTGGGCCGACTTCAGGGGAACTGTGCCGAGATTCGTCTGGAAAGTCAGGGAACACAGTATTGTCCTTGGTACTCCCTTCCCCCAAAGTAACGTCAAGTATAAAAGCAGGCTTTACCTCGCTGTATAATAGTTACTTGGATCATGTATTACTACATTTACCCGTAGATGGAGCATGTCATTTTAGCAGGCACATGAGGGGATTCTGGACATGTCACCAATTAAATAATGTTTCTATTTATTTTACAGGTCACGAACTTCATCATACTGGACCGCGGCTGCTACAGTCTGATATCATAATCTGCACCTCCGATAACCTGTCAGTAAAAGCTGTCTGCAAACGTGCAAATACGGTATGTTCTCTCTTGTTTCTATCTGGTTTTCAGCAACCTGTGAATGAAAGCAAAAAAATAAAATAAAAATAATAATAATAATAGCATTCACGATGATACATTTCTGGCATACAGGCGCGTTGTTGAGTTAAATGCGTCAGAAGACAACGAGAGTGAAATAGTGGAACTTTCGCGTCCGAATATTCGATCAATAGATGCATTTGCGAAAAACTCCTAGCAGAGACCCGCTTATCTTATTTTCTCTTGTCTTGTTTTGTTTTGTCTTATTCGCCAAGCTATGTAACTACAATAATTTTATGTACGTGCCACAGCTCTCACCTCTGTGGTGAGAAACATATAACTTATAATTGATAATATATTGAATAATATTGAAACATATGATTTTATTATTTAGTAACTGTATCTCATTGCTCTTTCTCAGTAATGTTTCTCAGTAACTCCGATGTTTCAAAGCAACGAACTGTAACTTCATGAAAGAACTGGGGATGTTCTGAGGTTGGAACAACATAGAAGGGACAAATACATACAAAGCCTCAATTTGCCTAAGAAATTAACGATGAAAGATGAAAGTCGCTGAAAAGGTTAGCCAGCTGTAGGACTCGAATCCACATCTTCTGGACCGGCGATCCAGAAGATGTGGGTTCGAGTCCTACAGCTGGCTAACCTTTTCAGCGACTTCCATCTTTCATTGTAACTTCATGTTCGTCAAGATTTGGAAATAGTATGATGTTGTACTCGTCAAACCTTGCCCGGCAGTGTGCATGAGTAAATTTGAATGGGCATAGACCGTTCTATTGAAGGTAGATTCAGATGTCCTCATTAACGACGCGATACCTGTAGCGAGGGGATCGTGCCATTGTCAAACGTTATCCGACGCGCTCTTGTCGTCAACCGCCCGGCTATGGCGAGGATACATGCATGCACTCCTGATGACGAATGGTGGACCACGAATGCATTCACAATTAGCACAGCAGGTGGTGCACGAATCCGTAGTACGCCAACTGTACCGCTCTCAACAAAGGGAGGGGGGGGAGGATATATTTATTAGAACAAAGAAAAAAAAGGGACAAGGCGGCTTGCTATTCCGCAAAGAAAAAAGAAATAGAAGAATAAAGAAAATAATTGGGGAATAAAGGATAAACTAACAAACGGTGGGAAAAGGATGAAATCGATTAAAGACAAAGATGACTTGAAAAAAAAAGATGATGATAAACGGTGAAAGAAGGATGAGATAGATTTAAAAAAAAAGATGAGGTTAATGCGTTGAGGGTGAAGGGCGAGGGTGAAGTACTGAAGAATGAAAGGACACGACTTGAGTTCATAGGCTGTTCATGAGACCTGTATCGCTCAGGAACGTTAAAACCGCTGTATGGGATGTCGTACTGCATCATACACTCTCAAAACAGAACTTCACCGCATAGCACGCCCCTTACCAACCACCATCTCGAATGGCATCGTTCTTTTCTTCGTTTTTTTTTAAACGAGATATGTACGTCTTTTTGTGACACTTACCGTGTATTCACGCGAGCAACATTCCCCAGAATACTCCAGCGGAAGATGCGAAAAACGTCATAGCTTTCTGCTGTGTCACGTGAGCGCGAGCGTTCAACATCCTCCTCTCTTCACGTACTCTGCTAACCATGGGGTATATCCTGCTACACATCCACACGATATTTCGTAGCAGACGACAGGAAAAGACGCTGACGGTGTCGTCTGCTCGGTGTCGTCTGGCAAGTGCGCAGTACGCCACTCCCCATATTCCGCACCTTGTGGATGCTCAACATAACACGGGACGAAACTTCGGCTCTATGAGCAGTGTTTTCGCTTTTTCTTACGCCAGAATCTTCCCTGGGGATATTGCCCGTGTCAGAAACGAAATGGTGACCGTATCGTTCCGCGCTGTGGTTGCCTTTCAACGTGATGCCTGGGGAGGTTCCGTTTCAATAGTGTAACGCGCATAGCGCTCGATCGCTGTCATGACAACTGCAGCTTCAAACACAGGACTTCATTTTTAAACCTCATGCTTTCCTTTTAAAGTCACTTTCTGTGATCCATCTCATCGTTCTTTCACCGTTTGTTAGTCATCTTTTTTTTTTGTAATCTTTGTCTTTAATCTACCTCATCCTTCCTTCATCATTTGTTAGTTTATCCTCTATTTCCTAATTCTTTTTCTTTTTATTTATTTCTTATTTCTTAATTTTCTCTATTTATGTATTTCTTATTCCTTCCTATTTCTTCCTTTCTTTAATTCTCTTCTTTTCTTTTCTTTCTATTCATTTATAATTTCTTAATTTTCTTTCTTTCTTTCGTTCTTTCTTTATTTCTGGAATAGCAAGCCGACGTCTCATTTGGCTGACCTTTCCCCCGTTTTTTTCCTTTTCGTCTAATAAATATACCCCCCCCCCCCGGGGGGCTGCCGTGCGCGCCTGAAAATCAGTAACGCAGTGTACGATGCGCAGTATACTAAAATACACTGGTAACATTATGCTGGAGTAAAATTCGCATATTCCGCATAGCGCGTGCATGCACGTATGCATGTATGCTTGTTTCCCACTGTAAACGTTGAGGGGACATGAGGCAAACAAGCACCAAGGAGCTCGACTAGGCCTCGGTCTTTAAATACCTCAGCCATAGCTGTGCGGAGAAAGAGAAGGCCACCCTCTCCATCGACACCACCTCCTGCCTGTGCCAACCACAAACTGTTTCATTTGTCGAATAAATACGATCTGCTGTGATTGTTGAGCTGACCAACTTGAACCTGTCGCCGTTACCGTAACAATAGTACAAAAGTAACAGGATCCATCTACGCGGAGAAAACCGCAGACCGCGTTCGCTGCTTTTCAAGAGGCGCGACAGGGCGGTGCGGAACCATCGCGGGAAACCGTTTGCGGATACGCACCTGTTCCTCTTGAGAGTGACAGGAAAGGGAAAACGCAAATTGTCGATTCCTTCGCGCATAAATCACAAACAACGCAACGGATGAATGCCGTTCCTTTTGCACTGCTGTCAAAGTAACACGTCTTTTCACGTCGTGATGAGTTGTTGTTACGAGTTGATGAAATGTTAGCTGTACGGCATGGCATCTTTTAAACCTCGTCGTTTCTTCTTCATCTGGAAAGAAGTGGTCGTTTGAGTTATTCTTCTGACAACACGGGCAGGTAAAAACTCATTTCCCTGGCCCAATCCAGCCCAGCAACGATCTGCGCTCAAAGCTCTTGTGACATTTCTGGATACCGTCGGACTTCGATCGTTATTGTGAAGGGGCTCGTTATTTTATTCCCCCCATTCTAACCAGCAATGGGGTAGAGTATCGCCTGTGGCGATGGAACTCCCCACTCTCCAAGGTCAAAAATAAAGTTGTTGTTTAACACTATACTTTGAAGGACTCTGTATTTAAAGGGGTTTCCGCCGCAGACGCGCGGCTCTGACGAGCTCCCTCAAGTAAATCCTCTCAGCACCCGCCTCCAGAAATGTAGAGCTACTTCTTCGGACGAGATGTTATATGCATGTACAACATATTTGCAGTAAAGCAGTAAATTTACGGTTAAAATTACAGAACTGTAATTTTAACCGTAAATTTACTAAAACGTATAGGTTTGATTTTTTTTATGACTCGTTAAACCAGTTTCGTCGAGTTAGCAGAGCCTCATCAGGGCTAATGCGAGCGGTTTTTAATTCAGTACTCCCACACGAAGGAGATCAGTATCCACCGCGTCTCCAACACGACGCTGGAGACTTCTGCGACGAATTATAAACTTCGCTGCCAGATTCACCGCTGAACTATTAATAAAATGTGGTCAGTAGTCTAATAATAGTCACGCATACGTAAACAACGTTACGTATGCGTGACTGTTATTAGACAACTGAAAAAATAGTATATGCGCATTTTATTAATAGTTCAGCGGTGAATCTGGTAGCGGAGTTTATAATTAGTCGCAGAAGTCTGAAGCGTCGTGTTGGAAACGCGATGGATACTGTCCTTCGTGTGGGAGTACTGAATCAAAAACTACCCCTATTAGCCGTGATGGGGTTCTAATAACGTTACGAAACCGGTTCAACGAGTCATAAAAAAAATTCAAACGTAGGCGTTTTAATCTTGCATATTCGTGAGATAGAAATAACTGATCTCCTGTTCCGAAAACGACCGGAACCAAAATCCAGATTCTTCGGTGTCGTGTTTTTTAATTTAAATTCTATGTTATCGCCGCGAAGCAAAGGTGGCTACGAGCGGCGTACAGATGTGGACAGATGGAGAGAGGACAGCAGAAAGGAGTGGGGGACAGTGGGGTGCGTCCTGGGCCGACTTCATGGGGAACTCTGCCGACATTCGTCCGGAAAGTCTTCGGAAAACCCAGGGAAAACCTCAGACAACACAGCCGGTGGTAGGATTCGAACCCACCACCTCCCAGTACCTTCAGCACGACCTTAGCTACCGGCTACGAGCGGAACGCCTTAGCTCGCTCGGCCATGCCGCTGGTATTTTCGTGTGTGAGTGAACAGAAACGCAGTTAGGATAGGTGTCCTTCTCTTGAAGGGCCCTTATGGTACTCGTGTGTCAGAGGTATCAGCTGATTGTATTTATAATGAAAGCGCGGTACAGGCCGACAAAATCGAGTTTCGGGGGGGGGGGGGGGGATATGTTTAATGCGAAGTAAAAGAAAAAAGAGAAGGGAAAGGTTAGCCACGGTGTAGGCTTGCTATTCCCAAAAAAGCTATCAAGCAAACAAAACAGGATACAAGCAAGTGAGACACAGAAAATTATGAAAAAAAATACAGAATAAACAGCTCCTTCTCTAATCGAGTTTCGGGTTCATCCCCTTCCACATGTACATCCTTTCCACCAAAGTGTTCCTCTGCGATGTACATGGATAATCATCAGTAACCGCTGCTTTAACAACCTGAAAGCAGAAGCAGTCTATCCATGCCACTGAGGACACTTATTCTGCGACTCTGTTGTTTTCTTTATTTTGCCTGTCTTCTTCTTTTTTTCCTTTTTTACATCCAGTGTAACTGCATTAATTACGACAAGCCAGTGACACGGAGAGTACATGAAAAAGATAAAGTAAGTTAGTACGTGAATACTTGGTGCTTCAAGTACCCTCCATCGCTCTGACAAACGTTGCTTACCAAGCGCGCGAAAGGTAGCTCCTTAGGTACCTGACTCCAGTCCAGGTACCAGGAATGATGAGCAGGAATATTCGTCATGCATCTACCTTACATCATGTAGACAGCCAATAGTTTTCGCGTGATGAGAAAACAGCTCGTTGGGTTTATCGTGTTCCACGCGAGAGAGACTGTTATGTCGATTGCGAAGACGAGAACAAATTTACGGCGAATCAAGCTGTCGTGAGTCTGCCTCCTTCGGTCACAAGTAGGGACGTTGGTCAAGTCATTTTTCTTGACCCTCCGACCTGCTGGAACGTGCAACCCGTTTCTATTCTCTGCTATTTCGCGAGGGCTTGAAGGAAAATAACGACCGTACGAAACCGGCGCACAGTGTCACATTGGTATGACAGACGCTAAAACTGCAGTCAGCAGAACTTTTCTGACAAGGTGACACATGCCAAAGACTCCGGATTCGAGATGAAGGGGAATTCTGTGTGTCACGCTGAGGTGCCACGCGCTGTTGTGAACGCATAGCACTAGCGACTTCGTGAGGCTTGCTTCAAAATTAAATATTTGTTACATTCTTTGAACTGGCGCGAAACCGATATACATCGAATGAAAGGGAACGGGAACAACAAATGGGATATGTCGTACGCATTAGGCCCTTGCAGAATGCACCGATACTTCTATATCAATAAAAGCAGTTCACAATACAACCTGGTAAGTCGCGTAAAATGTGCAAATAGGCACAATCTAAGACAGAGAAGGGCGCTTACAGGCAAATCATTGATTTGTTGGAATTGCTCTTTCTCATCCGTATCTGTAACCACCCACCCTAGGATTCCGTTATTGTTTCTTATTTGCCTCTTAACTAACGTATTGTGCCAGATTTGCAATGCGCACTGCGTACAGAACCTATAGTAATTACTTGTGGCTTGTAAGTAATTAACTTAATTATGTTCTACCCATTTTGCTGAAACACGATGCACGCGAAAGAGTTCTGGCGTTGCTTTTCATGTTTTACTCTGTGACATGAGATTAATTAGAAGTATGCTTATCAGATTTATGCACATCAGCTCCACGCACGGAAAAGGAGTTCGACTCCATACTACGCTTAATTTAATTTAAATTAGATTGCACGGGACGTGATTTGCATCTTTGTCCAGCTTGATGATGCCTGCGTCATTCCCACCAACTTTTTTCACTTCCACGTCTCGTGAGCAGTACTTACTCAAACTGCAACACTGCACCGTGGAAATAACGTTTCATTTAATGCAGAATTCATTTTAAAAAATTGAGAGGGAAGTTATGCGAAAGCGCGTGTTCTTTCGCCCGCCCATCTGTGGCCGTAATCCTGTAAAGCGTGCTTTCACTGCACCAGCACTGTGTGCGCAGGAGAAGCCCATGTAAGCGGTACCCTTTGTCCTTTCGCGATTCTCTCAGCGAGCAGATGCAAGGTTGCTGTGCTGTTATAGCCGAGCATGATGACAGTAAACCGGGCAAGTCCCCCCCCCCCCCCCACACACACACACTTTATCTTTCTCGACGTAATCGTGTGCACAGTACAGTATATTGCATTCTGCACGCGTAAATTCCGTCGGTATGACCGAAACACGCCTACAAGATTTTTGCTTCGAACAAGTAAATACGTTACTTGTACTGACTCTCACGAGTGTTCCCGGGCGCGAGGACAGGGAAACTGGAAGCCTACCGGTAAGCGTTCACAGTAACAAAAGCTGAAATGCAAGGAAGGGTCACTGAACGCAGCAGTCTCATCGTCCGCAAAAGCCAATACGTCCGACTTCCGGGGAGAATTTCGCCAGACCATTTCCGTTTTCCTGTCCGCGATGACTGTGTGTTGCTCAGTAAGTTACATTCGTCGAAACTGAGCCCTTGTATCTTTTTGAGATGCCGAGTCAATATCATTTCGATTCTGGTACGTGAATTTGAGCGGTGCAGAAAGGTCCTTCGAGCAGAGCAAAGAAAGGTCCTTCGAGCAGAGCAAAGAGCAAAAAATTCAGCTTCAGTGAGGACAGGTCTTGTTCTCAAGCTGCATCTCGGCATTGTGGGATGTGACACACATGCGCAGGAAATGCATGAAATGCCGGTGACTTTACGGATCCAGAGAGATAATCTAAGTGTACAATGGACTGGTGGTAGCGTTTTTTCAGCGGGAACTCCGTTATGATGGTTGTCGGCAGGTTGCTACAAAGCTCTTAGGTAGAGCAGGATTCTATATCAGCGACTAAAATTTATAACAGAAGGGATGAGAACTGCTGGACTGCTTTTCGTGTCGATTGCTCCTATTTTGTTCTATTATACGTATTAATTATTCATTCGTTGTCATAACCTGTCACAGGCGCTGAGTTACAAAAGCACCAGGTATTGGAACTAACACCAGTGTTGTTTACTTTATGATTAACGCAACCGCTTACGCTAAACGTTGAATGATGTTCGGATAAAGAAAAAAAAAGTTGACTGCATATTTGGCAATCGTGCCACACGCGTCATGTATTATGCTACACGTATGAAAGCGAAATGTGCATAATGCACTTAAAGCAGTACGTGAGTGCTGGGTACACCAAGTACCCCCCCTCCCCCCTCCCCACTATGACAAACGCTGCTTATCCGATGCGCTGGTTAAAATGCAGTAGCTTTATGGGGCCATCGTCCGCCGTAAATTTTTCGCGAAACTCCTCTTAAAAGTGCTATTAAGTTTTTATTGAAAGCCTTTCAGTGCTTTGTAAAATCTCTATGCCTTTCAATCCTCTTGAAAAGGTAGCTACCTAAAGACACGGACACACCTACAGGGGTTGGCCCTATAAAGATATCGTTTTAACTGAATGCTATAGTGAAAGGGAGAAAATGGAAGTCTGATTCAAATACTGGTATTGCAGATTAAAGTATTGTCTACCTGCATGAAGAAAAATAAAGGCAAAAATTGCTGCGCAGATTGTCATTGAAATGCGACAACATTTATGAGCTCATTCTGTCATTCTCCGACGAGGAACAGTAGAGGCCTGTAGAGGCTGAAGTATAGCTGACGTACTTGGCAACCACTAGCTTGGCAACACTTCCCGTACGCGCCATGCGAATTTTATCGTCACTGGCTAGATTCAAATCGAAAACTTCCTTCATAAAGTCCGCGAACCATTTATTCTGGGCAGGGATATTCCCAGGATTTTCATCTCGAGTGGGAGGGACGCCCATATCTACAGCTTTTGTGGCGTATGTGGCCATACTGTCCGGTACTTTTTTTTCTTGGGGGGGGGGGGGGGGGGGGGAGGCATTAGGGGGTGCGGGGGGGGGGGGGGGGTGCTGGAAAAATTATTGATTCTGGGGCTTTTTAATGTCTGTATTGAAGTCTCCCAAGACAACCATGGTGTGGGGTGTGTCGAAACAGCTCACCGTTGCTGGCCACGCACGAGTGGGCATCGTCACGACTATAGCAAAAAAAGAAAAGAAAGGGGGAAGATGCGAGTTGAAGGGTGAGGTATAGGCAGGATGAACGGTACTGCTACCCCAGATCTAGTAGAGAGAAGAAAAAAAAGGGAAGTAAAAAAAAATTCGAAAAAAACAAGAGCTCTGCTATGCTCTTAACGAAGGTGATGAGTGAGCGCTGTGCACCCTGACGTTCCTTCATGTTTTCTACGAAGGGGTTGATGATGTTGATGTTGATGAAAAAAATAATAGTAGGAAGAGATTGAATTCGTCACACGACAAAAGGCGTTGCTTGCAGAGTAATCGAAGAGTTTGGCTGGGGGGAACCTCTTGATCTTGTCTGTAGAGGACCCCGTGTAATGTATGCCAGCACGATGAGGGTGGGGGCATCCTTTCCGACGCATACGTCACCAACTTTGTCTGCAGCGGCTAGGGCATGTTCTACCTTGTCTACCTTGAGAGTGGCTGTGTCTTGATCGCTAAGATAGTTCCGTCATTTCTCGAGTAGACGGCAACACCGGCACTTCCACCGCCCTCTCTGTTAGAATGGCAAGCGCATAGGAAGCTTTCCATATCTCGCGGTAGGTTGGTCCAGGTCGCCGAGAGGGCGAGGACGTTGCACTTGGCCAGTACTTGTAGCCGCGCTTGAACACGTGGTCTCCCAACAGCCAATGAGTGCAGGGCTTACACTCCTACATACCCCCAATAATGTTACTGTGATGTTACACGTAAGATTTGTCTGCGTGCCGCAGGGTAGAACTGCGGATGATTTGGACCACCTGGGGTTCTTTTGACGTGCGCCGGAAATCTCCGACACACGGTGCTGGAAGCAACGTTTACTTCCCCCAAATTGCTACCGCCCTCGACCGGCATCGAACCCGCGATCTTGAGCTCAGCAAACCAGCACGTTACCGACTGAGTTACAGACCCCGCCTCCCGAAAACGGAGACTTCGCTCATAAATGGTTATCGCATTTAAAAGCGTAATTTTCTACAATTGATTTCCAAGATCTTGACTCATCTTTGATGCCTCAAATCTGGCTTCTAGATTAACGTGCACATTCCGCTGTCAAAAGAATTTCAGTCCTCCTCCTCCTCATCATCATCGACTCACGAAAGAACAAAATGCGTTTCCCTGTCTGTCGTAAGTGTTCGTCGCCCTGACTATGCGTGAACGCAAGCTACTGTCACATCGCAGCGATTCCCTGAACTCTACCCGAAATATACCGAAACAAAATCACCGTCGCCGTATACCTCTAGCTCCTTTATTTCTCCCCTCTCGTCGTCCTCCTCTTTTCCCTCCACATCCTTAAGCGCTGATTGCCAACCAAGCAACCTCTAGTGCGCAAGCGCAGTACGCTTCGATTCTATAACACGTGGGGCGCTTCGGGGAACCGGTCTTTTCGCCATTCGTAAGTTAGACGTTGAACGCGCGTGCTGCTACTTGTTGTGTGCGAAATTCGACGCTCCGGCGCTGTGACTCATGGTGCAAAAGTGAACGATTTTGAGCCTGACGCTTATGGATGTATTGATCGAGAGTATCGGAAACCTGTGTGCGAAGTGATTTATCGAATCCTTCTGGTGTGCCTGACATGGCAGAATTTTGCGGAACGTTTCTTCGCCCGTGAAAAAGAAACTTTTATAACCGTTAACGCGACGTAAGATGCCTGACTCTATGCTGATGCCCTGGGCTTTGTTTGCACGGAGAACAATGAGAGAAAGAGGTTACGCTTTGTGAACAACCCCGTGTGCGTTTTGTATAACTTAGCGACAGTGCTGCCGCGAGAGTTCTTCGTTCGAGTAACTGCTGGTTGACATGTGAGCGAAGTCTGACTCTGCCTTCGTAGTTCTAGAATGGAAATGTACTCCGTGTTCAGCGTTCTGGTGCCGCTGCTGGTGGTGCAAGCGGAAACGGTTTCTGGATTACAGAGTAGGTGTACGTCTGTGCATGAATGTTTGGTGTCGTGCCTAGTCGTGAGTAGAGCTGGGAAAAGCATGCACTAAATGGTGTCAGACAACGGTTACAGTTGAATTTCCTAGATCGGAAGACGCAAACGGAGCACTGTGACTCTCTTGCTTGCACTGTTAGAGCACCGGTATGCTGGTCGATGTTCTAAGCACTGTCTTTGCACACGACGCTAACCAAGGGCACGGTTGCTAGTTCATGTTACGTATGAAGTTCATAATCTGGTAGCAAACTTGTACGACTTGTACTTGGAATCATACGTCGGCAAACTACAGTTTGTGGGTACAGGTCGATGTCCGGCACACGTCGGTCGCATTTTCGTCCTCTTTTGACGTACGAGGTCTTCCCGAACGAAGCTTGTCGATGACGCTCTCACAACCCTCTAAAATCATCTAATTGAATTACGTTTTATCACCAGCTCTGCCCTCGATACGGCGTTAAGGTTGTGGTCCCTTGGTCTATTGTGAAGCGAAACCCAATTCGCTCCATCTAGTAACCGAAGAAATCCGGTAGAATTTATGAAACTAAAAAAAAGTACATCAAAAGCCAATAAAATTCAATGAAAAGATTCAGGGTGTGATCCGCAACATGCCAAATGGATAGCACTAACCTGCATTGTAAGGCATTGGTACCGTATATCCTCGAACATACACACACATAAATGGGATGATGATGTGGTGGGTCATTCCCCGCCGTTATGGCGGTACACTGTCCCATTGCGCCCCCCTCGAAGTGCACTCAGCAGCAACGAAGTTCCAAACACACATAGCAGTAACAGTTCAACAATCGCAGTAACGACACTGCGCTTTGTCTCTGTGCGAAGCGTGTGCTAACTCATCTTTTCGCTCCAGCTGTTTTTCTCTAACGGTCCAAAATGACTTTGTGTAACTTCGCAATACACATTCTTCTGGCCCTTCCAATACGGATCTTCGCGAAGTCCACGCAAGAAATACTGATTGGTGATAAGTGAAGAAGAATAATTAGCTTGATGACCATATCTTCTATTCGTCTATACGTGCATTCCGTAAGAGAAACGGGGACACGAGGGATATATACAGGGTGTTTGCTCTAACATGTCCAGAAATTTTATTTAAAGCCAGCGATAAAAGAGAAACGAGCGCTGCTTTTCAGCTACTTGACTAAGAAACAGGTGCTACTAGTCATGCAGTACCTGTTTCATACTCAAGTAGCAGAAAAGTACCCCTTGCTTTTGTTTTATTGCTCGCTTTAAATATAACTTCTGGACACGTTAGAGCAAACACCCTATATATATATATATATATAAAAGTGAAATAATAAGACTTGGACTACAGATTACAGGAACGTTAACAAAAACTAATTTATTTAATGAGCAATTTAACACATAGATTAAAAGAAGAATGGTCGACGTTTCGACAGTGGCACTGTCTTCGTCAGGACCATTCTTTTTTTAATCTATGTGTTAAATTGCCCATTAAATAAATTAGTTATTGTTAACGTTCCTGTAATCTGTAGTCCAAGTCTTATTATTTCACTTTTATTCAACTTCGTAGCCGTCTGATATATTAACCTATTTGTCCTATATATATATATATATATATATATATATATATATATATATATATATATTGTTTTATATCAAAGTACTCACATCGCATGACTGCTTTCACTGAGACATTACGGAAAGCGTCCTAAGCATTCGCCGAATAACGAGACCAAAGTTGTGAGTCCGCCGGTGTAACAAGCAAGATAAACAGCATCGCGGTAAACTCCTTTCTCTGCTGCAAATGCGCGAAGCTACGTTTGCAACAACCGCATGAAGAAGGAGCTCATTACGCGTATACCACGTCTAGCGCTAGAACCCTGTCATGTGCAGAGGGGTTTCGCTGACAAAGATATCCAGGATCAAGGATTCACCGCGGCGGCACTGTACCCCTCGAAACACTGGCGACGAAATTAAACGCCATCCATCAGATAAGCGCTCTCGCTCGCGACTCTTCACTTCGCAGCAGTGGAGGGAGAACTTTGCGGAAGTTGCCGCTATGGCAAAGCAAGCGGTGCTTGGATGCCGCGTGGTGGATCTTCAGAACTCACTGTCTATAAAAGCATCGTTCTTTGGAATTGTTGATCACCGGTATGGATCATGCAGGTATGCAAAAATGACATTTGAAAATTTGAACCGCTAAAAAAAACTGATTTCTTTCATTTTTGTCGATAAATTAAAAAAAAAACGAAGAAATTATAGCTCTTGCGCAACTAGAACTAGCGAACTTTGAGAACAAATCGTACTGTTATATCAATTATGAGTATAGATTTTATTTCTTTAGAAGCAAGGTAGTGGTATTCATATAAAACGAGAAGGACAGCAGCCACGAAACTTTATTGATTGCTCAGTGCAGGGTATCCAACGCACGATGAATGCCAACATGATTAGGATGACGATTGGTTAGTTTGTCTCGACGAGGCATGTGTTCTGTTGACATTTTGTCTTCATTTATGCATTATCTTTTGCCGCAACTTTATATTTTTATTTTCGGGGTATGATATATTTTAGGCAACTTTTCCCACGCTGAGGGTAAAAAACGGACAAAAGCCTGTTTTTTTTTTCACCAAAATTTTCTGTTGTTGTTTCGAGGCCTCGCATCTCTATGCGCTGGTATTCAGCAAGGAACGTTTGTAATACTTGGAATGACATCATATGGATCAGAACCCTTGGCCGAGTGAATGCCACATTTGCTCGTTGGTTGTACCTGCAAGCTGAAGACCGCAGAAGAAGCTGAAGATTTGCTGAAGACCTGCTGAAGACCGGGACACCAGCGACCTGGCCGAGCGGGCTAAAACGTCCGCTCGTTAGTGGTAGCCGAGCTCGTGCTGAAGACTGGGAGGTGGTGGGTTCGAATCCTACCATCTCCTGTGCCGTCTGAAGTTTTCCCTGGGTTTTCCAAAGACCCTCCATACGAATGTCGGCACAGTTCCCCTCGAAGTGTGCCCAGGACGCATACTAACCCTCCCTGTCCCCTACTCCTTCCTGCTGTCCTCTCTCCGTCTGTCCATGTCTATATACGCCGCTCATAGCCACAGTTGCTTCGCGGCGCTAGCACGTAATTAAAAGAAAAGACCGGGAGGTGGCCGGTTCGATTCCTTGTACCGGCTGTGCACACTTTACAGACTGGTGTCGGCACAGTACCCCTGCAGGCCGGTCCAAAAGGCATACTAACCCCCCCTCTAGAGGTCGCAACTGTCGCTTTGCACACAAGTATGAATAAAGGCTGTATGTGTGTTATATTAGACTCACTTTCTGCATTCATCGCACAAACCCTAGCAGGATAACTTCACCACGGTGATCGTCAACGAGCGGAGTGATATCGCTCCCCCTTCTCTCAATAGCCAATTTCGCTGATGATGTTGATGATGTTGGAGGTTCCTATGCTGAACGACCTACAAAAACTCGCAACCTTGTACGTTTTTTTTTTTTTTCAGGAAAGACGGACCTTGCACAAAGGTCCCTCTAACGTACCTCCCCATCCGCAGTGCACATCGGACTCATTCACCCTGTACTTACCTCACCTCCAACCCTTCGTGCCTTTCTGACTATAGTCGTGTCGATGCACACACGCGTGTGGCCAGCAACCTTGCACTAATTACCCTACAATTACGCTATACAAGTAGGTCAGCATTTCGCGCAGCCCGTCTGCTTTAGAGTCACTAAATAAGCTACGCTTCAGAGTGTCGGCACTGAGTTCCCAGAGCGAACATGCGCCATCTTGTTTCCGCGCCACGCTTCCCGCGCGCACGCGCATTGTGCACTTTAGCGCACGTAGCCATCTGTCATGCGCGGGTGAAATGTTCCTTTCGTTTACAAGCAGCAGTTGACGGCCTTGAACTCACCTTGACATCTTCGGGAGCTCTGGTGGACAATACATAGATTATTGTACAACAATCACACATGCTTCTCTATCCCACAGCGAATCATTACGTTGGCCGTCTTTGATCCTGAACTGGGGGACGGTACCGGTGCGGTGCTGAAACAAGATGGCGTTCCTGCTCTCCCTTGGACCTCAGTGTCGATACTCTGAAGCGAAGCTTACTTAGTGACTCTACTCTGCTTTTCTCTTTACCCTCGTGCACGTAGAACGGTATCATTGGATGGCTCCTAAATATGGCTCCGCAAAAATTACACGTGAGGTACACTTTCAGACAGGTATTTCCTTTGGCTGCAATGACTTGTGTTTTTTGAAATAAAACAATGTGTGTGTACATATGAAGTCACAGTTCCGTTAGATGTTGGCACAGGACGCGCATTCTCTCAGGGCGTTAGTCGTGACGTTGCCCACCCCTGTGAGGCCGAACACGGCGAGCTGTTTCAGCACCACCACGTTGCTTCATATTTTTCACCTTAGTGTTGTGGCCCGTCCGCGAATGCCCCCTTATTGGTGCTTTCTGAGTGGACAGCCGCTTTGTCACGTGCTTTCTCCAACCTTTTCTTTCTCTCATGCGCAGAGACGTACTGTCGTAGCGTATGTCGACACTCCCCCCCTTCTCCCGTCCTTCCGATATTCGTTCGAGTTCGATGATGAAAGTGATGATGCTTCGCCCCGCAACACTGCTTGGCGCCGCCCGCTGAGATATAGTAACAGCATGAGTGATGAGATGGTACACTCTTAAAGCGGAGCTTCACCGTATAACAAGATCCTATAGCCGTCCATCATCCCGAATGGCATCGTTCTCTCACGTGATTTGTTGAGTACGGAGACGTATTTGTGACACTTATGCAGCTAAATTAATTGTCACAAAAAAAGGGGCGTACGCCCAGCGCTTTCCGTAAATCACGAGGAGTAACTGCATCATAACGGTGCATTGGATCACCTTTAACGTGTTATGTGGTGAAGCTCTGTTTTAACAGTGTAGCAGTGTAAAGTCAGCGACATAAAGGATTCTGTCACATGAAAGATTAGCAGCATGATGAGAGCAAGGGTAACCGATAATGCTTACATATTGTATTATAATACAAATACATAATACTTGCCAGGAATCAGCATTGAAATACTAATAAACAACTCCTTTATTCTGAGGTATTGTAGTATGTACCGCTATTAGTTCTGCGCACTACGCGAATAATACTAGCAATACATCGATACTCAACCCGCGGGTTATCAAGAAAGAAAGACAAACAAAACAAATATACGACATCTGTGTGCTGGAGTGCAGACGAGCTGGTATACATTGCAGACAAGGAAAAACCCGAGACAGGGAATACAAGGACAAGAGTTGCTGTGTTTGAGAACGTGTTGTGTTCTCTCCTTGTGCTGCCCGTTTCAGGTTTTCCTCCGTTTGCAAATACTGGATCCCTTGCTTGTGACCGAACGTTTGTGGGATATGGGATTCGGAAGATTAACGATAAAGTGCACCGGCGACACTCCGTACGTATGGTTTACAAAACCTCTGAGTAAGTGTTACATCTGGTAGAATATTATTGTTGTGTTGGGACGTAGGCGACAAGCAAGCAACGAGAAAGGTGACAAAGTCAACAAAGGTTCAGCTCGTTTGCCTGTCGTTTGGTTTGTACGAGTAGAACAAAGAAAAAAAAAGGGGAGGAAAGGTCAGCCAAACGACATATCGAAGAAAGATGTTTTAATGACCAAGCGGTCAGAAGGCCAGAGCAGAACGAACAGTGGTTTCCGCGCTGGCACCGATACATAGGAGGACCCTTGGCCTGGCATAGCCAGGGGTGGGGGTGGGGGGTTAGGGGGTTCAACCACCCCCAAATCGTACAATTGGTAGTGCATATGGGAGAGGGAAACGAGGGTGAAATCCTCCTACCCTACGTAAAGTCCCCATAGACCCCCCCCCCCCCACACCCCCCCGAGAAATATTTTTCTGGCTACGCCGGTGCCCTTGGTAATACGGCTGCCACAGCCGTAATAGGCATTGCTGTTTGCAGGCACTTTATTCAATACAGTATTAGTATTATACATCCCAATCTACTCCCCATTATTATTGATGTTGATGATGAAGAAAAAATCCCAATTACTACTATTATTATTATTATTATATATGTAATACAATTCCGTGTGTATTATAATTCAGATACGAACACATTTAAAGACTGAGTATTCTAAAACAAAAACTCGAAAAGTATTACAGAAATTGTCTTCTCGTACAAAGCATTACTAGTAGCGCCGACCTTCCTATCTTTCGTTTTCTTTTTTTTTCAGCTGGGAATAACAAGCCGCCGCAGGCTAACCTTTCCCTCCTCTATTTTTTTCATAATAAACATATATCCCCCCCCCCACACACACACACACACTTGAAAGGAATATAAGGCGACTAGCTTATCATGCTTTATCGTGAGCACCTTCAGGACTACATAAGTTCGCTAGTATAAAGGCGCGGATGGTTAAGGTTTGAGTGTTTAAAGAAATCTTTTTTTTTAACTGCCTTACACGCGTAATGTTTCCACGCGACAAAATGGCTGTGCCATACTGTTCTTTTGAAATACCTTTACACCCCTCCCACTTTCTCTCTCTCTCTTGGTTTACACACTTCCCACTACTTCTTTCATTCGCCGTGGTAGTAACGTTCAGCTTCCCATTTCTTTCACCAAACCAAAGTGTGCCATAATTTACTCAATTTAGATAGCGGAAAGCACAAAGAACAAACACTTTCCCAGATCGACTTCTGCTCGTTCCATTTGCGCCTTAAAGCCCCTGCACAGCACGTTACTTACTTTTTACCATCTCTGTAATGCTCTCGGTAAAGAGTACGAGCAAATGCTCGTTGCCTAAAATAGGAGTAATAGCTCTGGCCGTTTTATCGCTGCCTTCTAACATTTTTTTTTTTCTTCTTCCTTCCTTTTTTTTTTAGGGGGACGTCAAAGTATCGACCGCGGGTAGGAAACGAAATTGCCACATGGTAGCGACTCATACTCTATCGACTTGCATAAAAAAAGGGAGGGGTCGGAAAGGAAGAAAAGAAAGAAGTCTCAAAGAAGAACGTGGTACACTTTGCTGAGACAGGCAGGAAAAGAAATGCAGGTAATGATGTGATTGGAAGGTATCGTTCTGCCGCGCAGAACAGGATGATACGACGTTAAAGGAAAGCTGAAATTCAGCCTTATTTTGGGTATTTGCCAGCCGCTTGTCAGATGCTTACGAACGACGGGTCTGCCGTTTCTAACTCGTGAGGTTGCAAATCCATGGAGAAATTCTACATGACAAACAGGGGGGCAACGGTAGCGCTTCAATAGGGCGGGACTCGCTATGCATTTTCATGGCGGAACTCTATTTTTGACACGATGTCGAGAGCGTCAAGGCCCCGGGTTCCAACTCCTATTCAGAACATTCTACATAATGGGGTATTGTTCCGAGTTTCCGTCGAACGAGAACGTGGTATTCAGCTATGTTCAGTATTCGCAGACACGAAAGGACTGGTTTCATTGTGCAGTTCCCAGGTTACTTCACCATGTTGATTCACAATGACACGCCACATCTGATACCACAGGCTACAAGGTACAAAATCGGTAGCGTTTTGAACTCTCCAGGTAGTTACCGTTAGAACGACGACCTGCGCTACTCGAACATTTTCTTCGAAAGACGCCGCGCAGAAATAAAGTTGCATCCATTGTCATCCATACGCCTATTTAGGACGTTAACCATAACCGCAAATTCAAATATATGTAATGTAATATCCGGCAGGAAGAACTGTGAATAAAGCTATGTGGCCAAATAACATTTAGAAGAACATTTGAACGCGACTACGGATGTTCTTAGAGGCCACTGAACAATATAATTGGTGTAAGACACTGCTTTCATGTGTCTTGTAATTGCAAGCTGGCAATTTAGACTACACCGCAGTCTTGCCATTGCAGCAACCTAATTCATGCAAGCAGACCTTAACGCGCTAACTTCTCTAAGTGAGTAACTTAGTTAATGACACAAATGGACCATAAATACGGACCCCGTATATACCCCTTCGACGATGTCCTTTCCAACAATATCGAAGTAACCTCCAACTCCACTTCTGCGCAGTGCCTACGACGTCGCCACGACTCCGAGGAACCGAGAAATGGAACAATCGTAGCGACCCTAATTCCAACCAGTATAGGTACAGTACTACAAAGCAGAACTAGTGTGGCGTAAATGGTACGAAACGGCTCCCTGGGGCTGCACTTGCGCCCTCGAGGCATTGTGTTGTGTGTCCACGGCATGAAAGATTCGGGCTATGCTGCGTGGACAATTCAATTTAGAAGAGGTTGCCACTACAAAAGCGTCACGTCCTCGCAGAGTGTCGCAGATCTACGAAGGAGAAACAAGCTCGTTTCTCTCAATCCACGCACGCTATACGCTGAGTGGGCCCTACTTTTGTTTTGTTTTGTTTTGTTTTGTTACTCGATGGCTATAACGTTAAGAAAGTTTGTTGTGACAGTCTTTGTTATCATTCACGCAGCAAGTTTTGCTCGTCCTTCTCGTTTATCAAGACGCATCTGTATCAGTGATGTGGACAGCAGGGCGTAACATGTGAGCAGATAAGTTCCCCGCGTAATACGCACACGTATGCTTCACGTTTACAGGACACTGATTGTTGGGAAAGTGACAAGTCATTGGGAACGTGACATATACGGTCGGCATTTGTATTCAGGAAGGACGTAGGACTCGAAAGGAATACGTGTGAAGGAAATAAATGTGATATGACAGTGATTTGACGGTTATTTGACGTGATAAATATACATTTTTTGATCAGATTATTCCGATGTACATATTTAAAGAACGCAACAAGGCACAGCGACGGACTACACAGGGACAGCGATCCACTATTCAACTGCTGTGTATGTGTGACATACCCAACACGCCCTCCTATAGTATTGTCCTTACTCCGACGGTGTTAGGGAAGTTTTAGAACAGACTTCAGACACCTGTAACCAATAGAGTAAGCTTCATAATATTACTCATTCGCAAGGCGCTACCGTTAATTGATATGAGGCGTTTCTCTGAATTCCATGCAATCTTCGTTTTTAGCTTTCTTTCTGTTTGACACTAACCTTAGACTGCAGTAAATGGACGCTTATTTTAATTCTCAAAAACCCCATTCCCGCTCGAAGGCGATAACTGTTAGCTGGTGTCCCCATGGGCCACAGCGGAGGCCTTGACATGTGAATCACGATATCAGTGAATTTCATTACATGTGGTGAGAACAGAAACTTCGAACTGCCTGGGTGAGACGCTAGTTGGTCAAGTTAGATTTATTAATCCTACCTTTTCACAAATTAGCTCAACAATGAAAACTACATACAACGCGCAACGCGGCGTCTTTTGTCGCACCTGCGGGCCATCTCAACAACAACAACAACAACAATAAATTAAGAAGTGATGATGACATGGGATGTTTCCCCGTGGTAGCCGCATGACCCTACCCCACTTCACAGCGGTTAATATGAGAGGATGAATTATGGTGAGATTGAAGCGACGACAGGTCGGAGTTCTGTTTAGAGCTCTTCGAGGAGTCCAGTGGCTTGCATGAAAGCAAAAAGGGAGCGAGGAGCCCGGCACTGATGCGCCATCCCAAATTATTCATGTGCCAATAGACTCGTCTGCTGTATGCTTCTCGCCCCATTGCAGGGCACTGTGGGAAGCTACCGTTAGTGTGTGTGATGCCGTCGTCACCGAAGAAACCATCACACCACGATCACAGCTCGTCGATTGCGATTGCGAGCACAGCATTCAGACTACTAGTCAGGTTAACACTGTTGAGAACAAAAGAAATAAGCAATATATTATTATGTTATGAGAAGCAAACGAATTTGGGAGCATAATATACCTAATATACAGTGGCAAATGCAAATGCACAGTGCGCAACACAATTTGGCATGCAGACTAGCAACATTAAAATCGCATTAGATGTTTACGGTGCTTATTTTCTTCATGCTGTCCGGCTTCTGCAGCCCGCCCACCCACGTGCATTAGCAATATTAAAAGGAGCGCTAATTCACGTTCTGTTTCTGTCCTTTCAGTCCTGCCTTTGCAAGGACGTTAAAATGAAGCGCACGTTTCAAGCCCTGCCTGCAGGCCGCAACGATATGCGACTAAATTTCTTGCAATTATGCAAACGAGGGACGACATCAGGGTAGAAATTTGCGTCCGAACCGAGCTGTTCCTCAAGCGAGGAAGAGAGGAACGGGAAGCAGTGCAAGGAACCGTGACTGGCCGCGCTAAGAAAAACCGAGAACCGCCGAGAAAGTCACCTAATTTATTTGTGATTATTACTTTGATGTAAAGGCATTACAGAAACCCGAGTACTTGCATGGTACTGGAGAATTTCAAATATAATATATATATATTTTTAGAATGAGCAATGGCAAAAGCTCCCGGTCTGGCTGTAATTTGACTCGCACTGAGCTTCAAAAAGTTGTACTGCGTTTCTGTCCCCGACTATATTCGAGTAAAGAAAGACTAGGAGTCAGACATGCATTTTTTCTTTTCTTTTTTTCGGGTTGGGGGGAAGCAGTGAATTTTGCAGGGGGGAAGTTAGCATTGTTTTAGTACACATATCGTGTCTCATTGATTGTTGAAAGAAAACTGGTGAGTGGCTAGGGTGGATGTTTACAACGATTGCAGTTTGATGCTAACACAGGGTTAGGACGCACCAGTTTTTGACTAGGTACAAAGCGCGCATTTCATCATCAGAATATATACAGTCAAACTCCTTTACAACGAAACTGGGGGGACAGCAAAAAAAAAAAAAAAAAAATCGAAGTAAAGGTATTTTCGTTAAAAAGGATGTCCATTATTGGACCTACAGGGCTCCAGCGGGACCGCAAAAAAATTTGCTGTAGTGGTATTTTCGTTAAAAGGGTGTTCGCTATAAAGGAGTTTGACTGTATGTTGTTCTTGTTGTTGTGGATCATCACTTCATCATCAGATTATATATGTTGTTGTTGCTGTTGTGGTTGTTGCCTGACGTCACACTACAGAATACACGGTGTTACGTGTTGTACGGAGCGATTTAATGAGCTGTGAGAACCCTCAACTCTTCGGTTCGTTCAATGATTGTAGTTTATCTCTCGCACGCGTAACAGGTCTTTGATCTACAGCCCCCTAGGAATCCCCCCTCTCCTTCAGAGAGCCAGATGTGTGGTGCTGACGTCACTCTATGACGTCGAGAGTCCGCCGCGCATGTTGCGCCACGTCGTATACGTAGCTGATGAATCTTCAATCGGAAAGAGACATCGTGGCTGCTCGCTGCGGTGATGCTACGTCACGCGGGCCTGACTACGTCACACCAGGAGATTGCGCCACGCTTTCAAGGTCACCTTGCACTGCTCATAGCTGCCTTATCAGAGCGTTTTAGCAAAGTTAATTGCGTACTCACGTGACACTGCACAGGGTAAATATTGCGCACGACGGTCCCTGAGCAACAGCCTTATGAATGAATTAAACATGGTTTCGAGCACTGCTAAATGTCACGCCACTGCCCCTTTAAAACGACAGCATTACGGGAAGGCGGCGATTGTTTCATTGCATCTGCTTTGATCGCGTGCCTATTCTTTCCGTTGCTCGATTCGTTACATTGTCAGCGAAGAGATCACATCGAATTCGCTATAATTATCGGTGGCGAAACCCAGGAGAGGCACTTAATAATTCCTGATTCAGAATGACAAGATATTAAAGCTGTCCCCAGGGCAGTAATGTTCCTCTATTTGTAGCTTAAGATCGATAATCCTCATTCGGGCAGCCAGAAGAGAGAGAGAGAGAAAAAAAATGAGTATCTGTCGGACATCTTTGGGTCTACCGTCAAAGCAATTTCCCTTTGATGTCAGTCTGCCCATGTGCAATGAAATCGGATTACCATCATAGTTTAGTGCTCTGTTCTTTGATGCTTAATCGGCTGAGCATCTCACAGGCTTAATCAGCATTAGCGATTATCATCCTCGGTGTACACGTCTTACGAAGTCTTGAGTGCCTATACTGAAGGTACACTCTTAAAAATGAACTTCACCGCATAGCACGCTCTTAGCCAACCATTATCGCGAATGATATCGTTATCTGTCCTGATTTGTTGAAAACGGGAGGCGTACGCCTTTTCTGTGACAATTATGAACAGCATAAATGGTGGACGAAGCAAAGGGCATTTGAGTGACGTGGGCCAGGTTGAATGTCCGTCTGATAGCAGTACTCAACTGAGCACAGATTTGCCGCCTCTCCGTTTCGTAGAGCGCACATTTCGTTAGGACGTGCTCAATGTTCTCCACGACGCCACATTTTGAGCATAGGCTGCTGTCACAATATCCGATCCGGTACTTGAATTGGGGAGTGAATGCCACATGGAGACGAAGCCTGTGCAGGAGGCAAGTAACATAGCGTGGTAAACGGTCTGGAACTGAGAAAGACAAATTTTGATCCACCGAATACATGAGAGACCTGTCAGTGATATCCCGACTCCACTGCTGGCGAGCTAGTGGCTGGATAAGCTCAGTCAGAAGTGATCTCCTGTCTCCTCTCGACAACACTATTGGCACAACCGTCCGAGACTGTTGGGCAGCCGTTGCCGCTCTGTCAGCCTCTTCGTTTCCTCTCAAACCACAGTGACCCGGGACCCACTGCAGGGATATATGGTGACCGTGATCGCTTAGACGCTGAACTTGATGGAGGATATCAGTGACGACTGTGGCGAGCGATTCACGAATCCCGATGTTGGCTATACGTTGCAGTGCAGCCTTTGAATCCAGAGATGAAGCTCCCCAATCATCATCATAAAATAAAGTTGTTGTTGTTATATCTCGTTTACTGATCTATCTACACGCACGGTACGAAACGTTTCGAAAGCATCAATGTTCATTCCATCCAGCAGTATGATTGCGTCGTTTTATAAAATGAGTGAATGGATGTATCCGTTCGGTACTCTTCGTCGTTGTTGTGACAATAGCAATGTAGGTTCCCATGCTGGAGACAGCGAGATGAATAACGCGAGTAATTTGATCAGGTTGAATTCTGAGGCGCAGCGTTGTGTTTCAAATCGAACTCTTTCGCAAAAAAGTGTCTCATTTGTGTACAATGTTCGGGCCGTTCAAAAACAAACTAACGAAAAGTTGCACGCAGAGTCGAATAACAGGAGGTCTTTGTGCGGAGGACACGTTTTGTTTCGGACTCTATTCATTTGACGAAAGGAAAATGAGCCTGCTTTGTAGAAACGTGAACTTCACTGAATAATTTCGCGGTCATTCCATGCAGAATGCTTTTGTCGAAGTCTGCACGAATTCGTTGCCCGCATCACTTTTGTTTTGCAATGACTGGAACTGTGAAGGAAACGGAAGTCGAAGACACAGGATTACATTATATTTCTGAATATCCTGTAGCGCTTTTGTTACCACAAATGCAGACTTAGTTCTTGCATGCGTCTTTATGACTGGTACAGCGTTGAAATTTTCATTTCTTCTGGGGTTGCGGAGGCTTGTAAACGTTCGTCGATGCATTGGTATCTGTCACAGTAATGCAGGGCATTGTTCCAGAAAGTAACGTTTTATAATACTTCATACCCTATTCGCTGGTACTTACCATGCTTCCAAAGTGAAGTATAGTAGAAGTATCACAATTTGTGCGAAGCACGACATGTAGCTCCGGAGCTCAGATCATTTCCTAGTTTCATCTGGGAATGAGGTTGGGTTGCTCCAAAGCGAGCACGCTACATACGGGGTACTAAAGTTTATTCCTTGTTCTAAGTACACAATTACTGCAGCGTCGCGGGAAACAGCATGAAGAGAAGCACTCAAAGGGGTTGCTTTATGCGCCCGGAATTCCGCGGACGGTGTCCAACATTTAATGCTGTTTGTGTCCTTCGAGGTTGAATAATGCACCGCAAATGACAACGGCAAGAGCGACGGCTGCTTCGAAAATTATTGGGCCACCAGAAATACAGAGAGTAGGATGGGGTTCTGAATTCAAGTTCGGAGGCACGTTTCAAGATGGTGTTGTGGCTGACAAGTTTTAAGTAGTATTTCGCCGAGAAATATAGCTGCCATCTCAGATATGAGACCTCTTTTGGATGATTTGAAGAAGAAGAAGAAGAAACAATATCCTGTTACGAGAGCATCATCCCGAAAAAATTCTCGTGATTTGTGGAAAATGCGCGGACCTATTGAGAATCGTGCTCCATGTATGTGCAGCCTGTTTTCTCAATTTTTTCTTTTTATAATAAATCAGTCAATCAATCAGTCGTGCTCCTCGCTGTCGTCAGAGAAGTATTTCACGCGTGAAAGACGGATTGAGCCGTGTTTTTAGACTACCTCGGAAAGATTTGTAATATGCCACGATATCCTTTAACCCATGCATCTGCATTCGTACATATCTCCCGTGACGGCGTTATTTGGCTGTTATTTAAAAGCCGGCAGCTCCGAACAGTGCTGCGCAACCTACCGCAGCGTGTGTGAGGCAGCTACCTTCGTAACGGGGCTATCACTGCGCCACGTGGAAGAAAAGTGGCGAGTCTCATTATTGTGTTTTCTTTACTTCATCCATTAGGATTAGTGTAAGCAGGCGAGAGTGCTCTCATTATTTATTCCAAAAGGGGGCGGGGGCGATTTTTGGAAGCGATATTTACCTGTCCATGCCGGAACTATTCTTGGGGGAAACGAAAAACTGCTCAAAGTGACTTCTTCGTTCTTGCAAGAATGCTTGCGCGCCATTCCTCAAACGTAAAGCGGGCTTCGCCGCAGTAGAAGTATCAAAGAGGGAAAGCACGCTTTACAGGAGGGACACGCCTACCGACCGGCACTCACGGGCACGCTCTTAAAAATGAGGGGGGGGGGGTTCGAGGGGGTTAAAAATGAACTTCACCGCATAGCACGCTCCTAGCCAATCATCATCTCGAATGATATCGTTATCTGCCCTGGGAGCTTAATCGCTTCATCGTCGTTACGGTCGTTACAAGCTAACGAGTGGCGGAAATACAAAAAGGCGGGCGGGAAATTTAAAAAGGTGGGCACGTGATAAAACACGTGCACGGCGCTCTTCGCGCGATATGTGAAGGCCGTGGTACACGTCACGCGCAATGTGTCACGTGCCCACCTTTTTGAATTTCCCGCCACTCGTTACCTTGTAACGACCGTAACGACGATGAAGCGATGAAGCCCCCTGATTTGTTGAAAACGGAAGGCGTACGCCTATTTTGTGACACTTATGCTGTTCATAATTGTCACAAAAATGGCGTACGCCTCCCGTTTTCAGCAAATCAGAGCAGATAACGATATCATTCGAGATAGTGGTTGGCTAGGAGCGTGCTATACGGTGAAGTTCATTTCTAAGAGTGCATGGGCACGCTCGAATTCTATTCAGGGTCCTATATACGTGCGCTGGAGTAACTTGTCACAACTTTGTCCCGACTCACATTTTCATATTTTTCTTATTTCAATCAATCAATCAATTCAGTGTTCGCCCTCAATGACGTGATGCAGATGTACAGCGGGTCTTTATATTAAAATATTCATTATTGTTTGTTGTGCACATTAATTTTTGTGTTGCTTCCGTGTCAAGTACGCCGATTCTATCACGAATAGGAGCAACGAGATCAATTTCTACCCCAGTTTTCCGTCTGTCAGGTTCACATGGAGTGCCCTCATTAAACCGGCGTTGAATCCGATAGCCCACTATAAGTAACCTAATCAACGAACCGAATAGTGTGGTAGCGTGAGCTCCCGCTTTCGTTAACGAGACTCCGTCCTCGCTCTGCCATATTTGGTTGGGTCTTCCAAGCTTTTTCTCCTCCAGTGGCACAAGGAAAACGCAATCTGTCCGTAGGCAAAGTGGCCAGTGTGATGAATTTCTCATGGAAGAATCGCTTAGCTCCCATTGAACATGAACATCGAATCGAACATTCCACTAGACGGCAACAGCTCGAGGAGAGTATCGTTGTAACTAAGCTACACATAGTAGATAGCATTTTGTTGGTGTTGAACAGGCTTTAATAAAAGGTAATTTGAGTAGAACGGGCTATGATGGCCGCAGTCACATATTGGGGGCGAATAGAGCATAGTTTAAAACCGATATCTTGATAGTGCAGATCAATGCGTAGGTTCGTTTGTAGCTTCATAGGATCACGTGACGGTGACCACGTGAACGAAATAACCCTATAGATATTTAGTTAGTTAGTAAATTTGTAAAATAAAGTAAACCTTGCACTCTTAAAAGTGAACTTCACCGCATAGCACGCTACGAGCCAACCATCATCTCAAATGATATCGTTATCTGCCCTGATTTGTTGAAAACGGGAGGCGTACGCCTTTTCTGTGACAATTATGAACAGCATAAGTGTCACAAAAAAGGCGTACGCCTCCCGTTTCCATCAAATCACGGCAGATAACGATATCATTTGAGATGATGGTTGGCTAGGAGCGTGCTATGCTGTGAAGTTCATTTTTAAGAGTGTAGAGCTTTCAGCAACCCACCATGAAATGGTGGAAGCATGGTGGAAGCACCATGGAAGCATTAAACCCTATAAAGCTCCAGCATTTAACCACATTTTGCGCGATGCCCAAAGATGCATTTCCATTTTCGCCCATGTCTATTTGCTCGTCAGGATTTCCCTGCATACTTTCCATACAAATATCCGCATGGCTCCTTCTGAGGTAGGCCCAGTATGCGCACACTAACCACCCTGTCTCCCACTCCTGTGCCCATATCTGTGCGCACGTAAATAGCGTCTTCGCGCTGTTAAGATAACGTTTTTAGTTATCTTAACACCGCCAAGACGCTATTCGTCCGTTTGTCGCAAGGAGAAACTCAGAAGCCCGAAATTTATCGACGCATACATTCGTTAATTGGAGCGCACGATCGACCGATCGATTGAATGCGGTTTTATTTTAATATGATAAACACATGGACAGATGAAACGATTAAAGTGATCAACATAACTAAATCGAAAGTGGGCCCAACTAAGCAATTTCTAATCCTCTTAACGGTGGGCGAATCACAACTGGTCTCTGGCTTATGGGAAAGACATTTCGATCGCGGCTCTCGCATATTAATTTATGCAAAACACACATTCCGACCATACGTCTTGCTCTCCTCTGATCTGGCGCATAATCGAATGGCCACAAAATCGATAGTTAAGCATAACTTACCGAGAGGGAGGGAGAGAGAATGGGAAAAGAACATATTGGGTTTGCGAAAACGAAATGAATAAACGGTGACTGCAGGGCTTCATCTATAGCTTGTCTGTAATTTCTGCTTGTGACGCTGCTAAAAGAAATCCCATAGCACAACACTATTGTTACACAGGAGCATGGGTACCGTGAACTAGGTTCGACAAGCATGTTATCACAACTATCCCTCCCCCCCCCTCCCCTCTGCGGTTTCGGGCTGATTTCGCAGATAGATGTAGGTAAAGTTTCCAGGTGAAGTCGGCCCCGGACGCATACTGACCCCCGGCCACCCCCTCCTTCCAGCTGTGCTTTCTCCATCTGTCCACGTCTGTGCATCGATACATAGTTGCTTCGCGGAGCTTCACCAGCGAGAAAAAAAAAGAACACAATCATCATCGTGTGCAGCAGCAGGTCATCACTCTGCACGCATGCAAAAGCGAGCAGTAATGACTCAATGACAGACAGCGAAGTCAAAGACTGAAGCAGAGAGAGAAAAAAAAAATCGAAGGACCGTGATCGACATAATCTATAACTGCACTTAGGCGCTGTCGAAGCAAATTGAGGCAGTATGCTAGCAGGGCCCAATGATTTTTTTCTACCCTGTAAGTAGCACCGTTCATCGAGGAGGGCTTGCGGTTGCGGCTAATGCCGGCTACGCTGATTGCAAAATCGAAACTAATGTATTCCAAACCGGATCACCTGTACAAACATCGCCACTGAGGTCTACTTAGTCCGATTATTTCTGCGCAGAGGATCGTCACAGATCCAGCAAACGGACCACTGCTTTCATCGGAGCTTTTTATCAACGCATCAATCAATGCAACATCAACTGCATTTTTCACGGTCAAAGTTGTACGTCAATGAAACGCATTCGCAACCGCGAAATGTCACGGAACAATAATAAATAATGGTGCCGTGATGATACACGTAAGGTTTGTCTGCCTAGTGTAGCGACATGCTGCACGTGCCGCAGGGTAGGACTGCGGATAATTTCGACCACCAGGGGTTCAAATCACGTCACGGAAAGTGGCAACTGCTTTGTCTGGCTTCCCGTCAATTGGCAGCTGACATTCTCCCCCCCCCCCCCCATCTATGCTAAGAGTTGATCCAACGCTCGCTTTCCGCATGCCACGAAACACCTCTCGTCAAGATGCTGCATTAGTTCATCGAATGCGGCTCGATGTAGCTTTTACAGCTTAGTGGCGTTACCGCTTGAGACAGGTTGACTCTCTGCGGTGCTCTAGAAGATCTAGAGCACATTCTTCTTTATTGCCCACACTACCTACCTTCCCGAACCGCGCTCTCTCCGGATCTCTTAATCAGCTGGGCTCACGCCCCCCCCCCTTCTCTCTCTCTCTCTCTCAAAATTGTTTGGTCCCTGGCCAAATCCAACCCACCAATGCTCTGCCCTCCTTTGACCTTTTTGGACACCATAGGGCTTCGATCCATATTGTGAGGGGGCTCATAATTTCATTCCCCACATCACCGCCAGCAATGGGGTAGAGCATCGCCCCTTGCGATGAAACTCCTCATTCATAAGTTGTTGCTTTGTCACGTCAAATGACCGTGTTAAAGTGACGAATAATAATAATAATAATAGAAAGAGCGCTGACACTGTTTACTGCTCTGTGAACAGGCTGTACGTGCTAAGTACTAATTCTAACTTAGAGGATTCCCAATATACCGTACCACAAACAATTAACGTTTAAGAGAGGGAGAAAGAAAGAAAAAAGAACAGACATACTGCAAAATCAGTTATCCTTTCTGCAGCTTACTTTGTTATCCCCTTGGTCCTTTTTCACACGCCAAATGGAATAACTTAAAGAAAACACACACACACAGATAAGCAAATGTGATTTACTGAGCAACGGAGAGTGCCTTTATCGTGATATGCATCTAATGAAACCGTAAATATAGTTGTAATAAATATCGCTAGGCGTCTTATAGGTCCTAAAAGCTGTGACGCGAGAAAAAAGGAAGAGTACGGGACGAGAGAAGGTAAAAGCTGAGAGGAGCGTAACATAAATTATGAACTTGCAGAGGTTTCGCAAGTAATGGAGTGCTTTTTCACCCCGGCTGCTCCAAACTACTTGGTGTGGCAAGAAAATCATCAAGAATACATGAAATCGTCTCTTTCCTTTTTTGTTCTTTCGGTAATCCCCCTGGCTCGTAACATTTGGCGTCGTAGCTGCTTTGGTGCCGATAAATAACTCCCAAGGCTCGTCACATGGACGATAAATTGGCCAATGTATGGTGTTAATTCTTTTATGGCCATACCTGGGAGCAGTAATGTGCTATGCGTAAATGGACCTTGTGTAACGGTCACCTGTAGTCGTACGTCAAGCGTTCCGCCCACACGTTTGAAAGGCGAGAAAGCGCACAAGAGAGGAACAGAGGGAAGAGGGATGCAGGAGGAAGGCTTGTATAATAAGAATAGTGGCTATAAAGAGCAAGTAACAGAAAGAAAGCTGTTTCCAATCTTCAGTGCGAGGTCGGGAAGTACCTGTATTGCAGCTGTATAGTGTGTATGAGTAATTAGCTTGTGGCGTCCATTGTTTAGGATGTATAGTGGACGTGGATGTAGAAAGTGCCAGTAGGTGATGTCGCAGAGTAACTTCTGAGTTTCGACGAAGAGTCATGTAAAGCATACAGATATTTGCCGGCGAAGTTGGAGACATTATCGAGTATTAGTAGATCCAAAGGTGTTCACGATAACGGTTTCAAAATTAAGTGTGATAAGCCGATCGCCCTGTTTCCTCGAAGCGGGTGACATCAAACTGCAAAACTTGGATTTGATCATTTCTTTTAGCGTATCGTTTTCGTAGAGTTCCTCCGATGTACCAAAACCCGCTATTATAATGCAGAACAAAGCGCGTCGTCCGCTTGATTGTCACTCAGTTTTAAATCACTCAATGCTTTCACACATCAAGCGTCATGAAACAGCTGGTCGTGCCAGTGCGACCTATGTTCCCATTCTTTTCTGACCACTTCTAATCTAATCTATCCGCAAAGAACGGAACCTTTACTTGTGAATGAAGGGTCTACCCTCATCGGTCAGATAGTGACATGTTCGCTGACAACTCGGAGCCAGACACGAAAGAGAGAGAATGAGAAAGGAAAAAGAAGAAGGCAAATACGATGAACTTAATTTCAAGCCAACCCCCCCAATTTGTTTCGTTTGTCGCTGAGTGGACTATATCTCCTGATTACGAAGAATAATTCAGAAGACCTTGAGAAACTGTATGAAAATCAAAATTCCGTATCGAAAATAATCGTATGAAAATCGAAAATTCCAAAGGTGTCACAGCAAGCAATGACACGTAACTTTCGTAAGCATAAACAACGAACATATTTTGTAACCAACCACTTCGTATGACAAAACACTGACAAAAGTGCACAGAAAATCTCGTCCTCCAAACCGAATGCCGCGTCTCTTGCTGTGTATCAGCCGTTCTGCAAACAAACACATCGTCGTCTCCCATACAACCTATCACTCTCCATAGCGTTGTCGTTTCATTCTTCATTCTTCGTAGCTATTTTGGACGGATGCGACTGCGTGATCGATGCCTCTTTCACGTTGCCACGCCTTTGGCCCGTGTCTACGAAACTGGCGTTCCGATTCAAGATACATGACCTTCGGCCCGGACCAGAGCTCTGCCTCTAGCCGGCCGGTGAGCGATGATAACACGGCCACACAGCTTTTTCGCTCCCCTTCCTTCGACGCCTTCCCAAACGTACGCTTTATCCTACACGGCGACCCTCCAAAGGACGCCAAGAAAAGAAACGGCGTAATGACCTACATGCGCTTCTTTTTAGTTTCGTTCTCTTCTCTAACGGTATATATCTTCCTCGAGAGAAAGACAAGACGAAGTGACCCAGACGGGTGCGCAATGTAGCATCGTGAACTGGATTGGCTTGAAATGGAAATATAAAGAAAAAGGAAAAAAGACGCACAACTGAGAAATTATACTCATAATTTGGGGTACTAACGAAACAAAAATGAAATTATGAATGATGATGTCATGGGGCGTTACCCCACTTCGGCCGCGTGACCCTGCCCCAGTGCCTGTGGGTTAACATGATTTGGTGAGTTAGCATGACATGCACGCTCAGGTAGCAGAACAAAGGCTGAGAGTTCGTACAGTAGGCCTGTGGCTACTAGAAAAGTCAAAAGTGATCGAAGAGCCCGGCGCTATGGTAATGTTAGTGTAACCTGTTTTCCTTAATAGTGGCACGTTATTTCATTATTCCATTTCACCACATTAGTGCCAGCAATGGGGTACCCCTGGTAATCACCCCTGGCGATGAAACTCTCCAAGAATTTTCATTAAAATAAAGTCGTCGTTGTTTGGGATGTTATCTCGTTGAATTATGTCTGCACATTTAGAAGAGACAACGTGCATCAGCTCATGTGTTGAAATCTGAAGTTACTCGTTTCTAGAGTGACATCTTCTTGCAGACGCCAAGTCATGACCATAGGGTACGGCCTGCGAAGAATTCTGAAGATGGCTATTGCATTTATTTTAAGTATGCAAACCACAGAAATGCCGAAGTAATATCTACAGACTAATTGTGTCACATACAGCAGCCCCGTACCACCATCTGCCCATAGGCAGCGGCCGTTGTTAAAAATGTAAGAGCAATAATAATCACAATATATGCAAAACAAAACAAAACACTGGGCTTGGTCGCACAAGGCAGAAAATATAGGTCACGCTACATACACTCGATAATGCGAACACTCATTCGATAATGCAAACGGTAACTAATACGGAATTACGGTGATAATTAATACGGTGTAAGTGTACTCGGGTAG
This sequence comes from Ornithodoros turicata, assembly GCF_037126465.1. Classification (NCBI taxonomy): domain Eukaryota; kingdom Metazoa; phylum Arthropoda; class Arachnida; order Ixodida; family Argasidae; genus Ornithodoros; species Ornithodoros turicata. Next base: position 30,841,413 of record NC_088209.1, read on the forward strand.
CCAGTTCGACTTCGTCGAAACTCGCATCCCCATTTTTTTCTTTATCACATCACATCACAATACGGAATTCGAGATTCAACCGAATGCATTAAACCACAAGGATACGTCACAAGATCCTCCTCGTAGTAACCTCCATTTTCTACGTCGTCATTTCCTACACGAATAATTTGGAATCCAACAAAACAAAAGCCCAGCAGACACCCGACATTTCCCCGCCACGCTCCGACCGGTGCGACCCAAGTCCAATTTAGCACCATTCTCGACGTCTAAAACGTCTGCTTCGCTGCCAGTGTTTTCTACATTTGCTACATGAGGTCTCGAAGAAAGCGTTCATAAATCACCTATTCAAATTTCTTAGATCACAGGCAAAAAAACGCCGTCGTATATATTTAGAATGGAAGACACTGCACTATTTCACTCGGAAACCCTCTCAAGTCGCCGCCTGGCAATCGGGCAGCAATTACTCCGATTGCAATTCTTTGTCTCCCGTCTTGGTTTTCTTTCCTTCGTCGCACTTCTTTGTCTTACGTGCAGTAGAGAAGAAATAACTTAGAGGGCCCTCTTGGCGTTTCTGACAGTAGAAAGCCGGGCTTTGAGAATATTGCGAGTGCTGCTTTGTGTGCAGCGGCGGAAATGGTTAAAATGCCAGAAGAAAGAGGAAAGGAGGGCTAGAAAAACAGGTAGAGCGTCGTGCGTGGGTTGTTTCGTGTTCCCACAAAAGTGTGTGAAGTGCCTCCGTAGAGGGTAAACAGAGAGACTCCTGGTTCCTCGCTTTTGTTTTCCCTCGCTTAGGCTTGTAATTGGATTGTACGAGTATAAGAACTTCGTTTCGTCGGCTTGTTGACATCCCCAAAAGCTGTCCTACGCGACATACTCTCATGTATCCCCCATGGTTAATGCGTGCTTCCTGAATATTGAAGGTATGGTTAAGAGAGTTCGCTGTGATGTCAACGCTGTGTCTATACGAAACAATACCCTCTGAGGAGTTCGCGAAGGGCTACCGCTGGTAACTGATGATAATTCGTGATTTTACGTCGCGAGACAACCGCGATCGTGAGCTACGCCACAGTGGTCGGCCTGTGAATTAATTTCGATTAATTCGAAGCAGTTTATACCAGGTGTCACGAAGGCGCTGGCGTTCTCGACCGGGTTCCAGCACGCGACTTTCGCCGCCAAAGAGCTGTTGCGTCGTTAGTTTCGGAGGACGCCTGTAGCACCAACGCACGAGGTACCTTTTTATGTCTGAAATTCCTTCTTAAGCTCCGCGAGGTAGCTAATGCCGTGAGATGTACTCAGACGCAGACAGATTGAGCGAGGACAGCAAGAAATGGGGAAGGGCGTATGGGAGGGAGAAAGTTGTAGACTGCCGATATGATAAGAGTGCCTGCATTTATTTTATTTTATTGTTTTCATTTTTGAACGACCGAAGGCAGTCCCTGTCATAGTGGAAAACCACCCGCTCCTACAGGGTATGGTGTATGTGATGCATGGTGGGGCGGTGTATAGTGGGGTAATTATGAAATATTCACTAATATGAACTAAGTAATTTCATTGGCTTCTAACGCGAGACAATGTGTCCTCTAGCAACATCACACAGCCCTTGCTCAACCGAGACCACTTGTAACGCACCGATGGTAACCTCACTGAGTATACGCAGTGCTGGAAAGTACTTTGTCAAAACAGTGCGAGGGACAACCAGAGCGCATCGCCGGCGGTACAAACAACAACAACAACAACTGCATGCATGACGATGAGATGAGGTTTTTCACCGCAACAATTGAGGTACCATCAGCTCTTGCGTGTGTACCAAAACAGCGGGACATAATGAACGTGCATGTACATGTACAACATTGTGCTAGTACATTTACAACATGTACAGCTTTCGCTCATACTTTCGGTACACTGTACTGCTTGTGCAGTCCCCTTCTCCATGATAACACGCTGCCATGTAGTTGTTATAGGAAAATTTAATGACAGGTATGAGACAGGTATGGTCACATGTTCAGGGGCTGCAGGATGACGCAACGATTATGTACAACGGTTATTTACAACATGGTGATCGATGAAATGATATGATATAGTTGCGATCAAAATGTATCCGTGTCTACCCATTGGCATAAAGGCAGATATTTATTCGCGTGGTTGCAACATGGCACCTCTGACGTGCTCATCTCTGAAATGGTCACCTTTCCATGCGGAGCAAACAATTCCTCGTTGACCCCGTGCTGCCCGATTCTTCAGTGCGTACACTATAGTGCACTCCTTTCAGCCAGCGTGGGCTTGCATGCATTGCGACGCAGCTACAAGCCTGGTCAATTGCGATGGATCGTGACTTGGCATAGATTCTATCGCAAATTCCATTCCCCTGCACATATCGCTACGAAGAGGTTGATCCGACAGTCATCTAAAAATGGAAATTTGATAACATTCTCTAAATTCTCCTCAAAGTTTTATAAGCCGTCGATCCTAAAGGTAGAATATTGTTTTCGCACCTACGGCGGTGGAAGGGAAGTCTGTAACCTAGAAGGAAGTGTACAATTAGTCAATTCAGTGAAATTTAAGTTATTTATGTCGTACTGATTTGTTAGTCAGTAGTAAACTGCTGCCAACACTGGGATCGAAGCTATGCCTTTATACAGTCATTTACTCAGGCGCGTTTATTCATAATATTGCCATGGAATTACCACGTCTCTTGACAAACTCGCTCAGATAGTGCATACAAGATTAGGTGTTCGCTTATTCATATTCATTTCCTTTAGGTAATTTAGTACTAGCATCCCCCTGTTCGTATCGTCGATGGACATGTCATCGTGGCAGGCACTCCTCCCAAGCTGTACATATTGTACCTCATCGTAAGGTGTGGAAAATCGTTACTTTGCTGCACGTGCTGAACCTTTCTGTTGCGGTTTCGTTGCACATAGTATGGGTGGATGTCTTGCTGTCGTACATAGTGTACCTTCCTGTTTTTTTTAAATTCCGTGTTAATGCCGCGAAGCAACTGTGGCTATGTGCGGCCTACAGACGTGGACAGATGGAGAGAGGACAGCAGGAAGGAGTTGGGGACAGGTGGATTAGTGTGCGTCCTGGGCCGACTTCACGGGGGAACTGTGCCGACATTTGTCTGTAAAGTCTGCCAGAAAACCCCAGGCAGCCCAGCCGGGGAGGGGATTCGAACCCGCATCACCTCCCGCGGCCTCGGCGTGGAAAGCGGTCATCCCAACCACTACGTTTTTTATTTTTTTATTATTTTTTTTGTAAATTCTCGGTTGAAAGTTTTGCTGATCGTATTTTGCTCTCGGAGAGGTTGCACGTCCTGAACTGTACATAGTCTTATGCGTACCGAACTGTCCATGGCCTTATTCATCCTGGTTTCTGTGTTGTCGTTGGCACCCTTGTGTGCGTGTTAATACCCCGTTATATTAAATTCTCCTGAAGCAGCCGTGCACCATCGGAAGCTTTTCTGCTTTTCTTTTTAAATACATCTTCCGTAATCCATCTAATCATTCTTTCACTGTTTGTTAGTCATCTTTTCTTTTGTCGTCTTTGTCCTTAATCTGTCTCATCCTTCTTTCACCGCTTGTTGGTCTATCCTTGAGGTCCCAGTTCTTTTCTTTTTTATTTATTTTATTGTTCTTGCTTCATCTCCATCCTTCTTCTTTTCTTTTTTCTTCATTTTGTCTTTTATTTATTGAATTCTTCTTACTTCATCTCCATTCTTCTTTTTTCTTCATTCTTTTCTTTTATTGATTTTGTTCTTCTTTCTTCATCATCATTAATTTTCTTTTTGTTGCGGAATAGCAAGGCGACGTCCTGTTTGGCTGACCTTTCCCCCGTTTTTTTTCTTTCCTTTTCTTCTTCTTCTTTTCCTTTTCTTTTCTTCCCCTTTTTCCTTTTTTCGGAATAGCAAGCCGACACCGTATGGCTGACCTTTCCTTTCATTCTTCTTAATAAACATATCCCCCCCCCCCCACACACACACTTTTTATCCCCCATATAGCTGACGTCCGATTCCTCTTTCATCTCCTTTCCGTCTGAAGAGTAGGCAAGGGGCAATAAATGCTGATATTTTTCAGTCATAGCAATTTATTTTTTTCCTGATTACACTTTCGTAATTTTCATCGGAGTTACAGAGTTAAAAGAAGAAGAAGAAGAAGAAGAAGACAAATAACGGATCTAAAATGAAAGACGCGACCTGGTTCTATTGATTACGTAATTATAACAGGCGGAGTCAAAAGCAACGCTGAATAAGCAGCTGTTGCAAGATTTTTTTTCTTTCTTGTCAACATTAGTTAGTACTGTATGTGCGAGTTCATCCCGGTGATACCAGAAAATCAATGAGTTTTGTAGCGAAATCGATCTATTTTATGTTTTGTTTCTAGTGATGATACCGTTTCTGATTAAATAATACATTATCCTATCGATTACAGTTCACGTCGTCCCTACAGTTATGCATGAGCGCTAGGTTATGTTAGCGTTATTTATGAGCTCTTAACTTGCTATCATAGTTAATAAAGTTTTGAACTTTTCAAACGTTTCACACTTCCAA